>NC_135330.1:19580624-20207917 GCF_023851605.1 Tamandua tetradactyla | reverse complement strand
TCCTCTTTAGGGAATTCTGTTTTCAGAATTCTGTTTTCGGTCTGCTAGGGAGCAGACTTTCCTTTAGCCAGTACCATAGGCAGAAGCTTTAATGGACCATCTGTGAACTGGCAATCCTATTACTAATAGATTCACATTTTCTCAGTAACATCTATGCTGTGCCTTGCCAGTGGGGGCCCTAATCAGCCCTGTGGGAATCTTCCTGCTAATGGGTTTCAGGTCTGTCCCAGCATGCTACATTTTGGTTGGTGTTGGGAGCCCCCATTTCTTAGTGTATGACCCTTAGTTAATTACATGGTGTCTGCTGCCTAAGCTAAATACAAGAATTAGGCCACACAGACCATCTGATGAAGCCTGGAGGGGTTAGAAGAACACCTAAGACTCGGATTAGGATCTGGGTGAGTCTGGATGGGAAGGCTTCACTTGGGGTGACCTTGTAATTTATTGTCCAAATTAGGATACTTTTGAAATTGAAAAGGGGACATTTAATAAATATGCCAAGACAACCGGCATAAACTGAGACTGTCTAGGCAAACTGGTATGAATTGGTCACCCCATCTTTAGATAATGACCACCTTGAAGGGTCTCATTTTGATTAAGAACAGAAGTTCAGAGGACTTTGAGAGGGCTGGACAAATTAGTGTCAGTCTCCTTCCCTTGCTGAGCCCTTGCTGATAACTGACATTTACCAGGACCTGTGGGCGTGCACATCTTCCACTCAAGTACTTGAACCAAGCAAAGGGGCCTCTCAAAGAGATGGTGGTCTGGCATAATAGTTGTGCACTGAAAAATTTGCGGGAGGATTTCTTAATCCCAAAGGACGTCAGTTGCGCCTCCCACTGCCCTCAGTTGTTATGAGAACAGATGAGGTCGAGAAGGCGACATTTCCCCCTCCCTAATCTATCAGCCACCCAGTCCTGCGCTGTGACTGTGTCGGCCCCCACCCCCGCCTCTCCCTGCTCCCGGCCTTTATCCCGCCTCACTATTTTTGCTTCACTTGTTGCTCATCCCTGTGGGAGGACCTCGGCCTGCCATTAGCGCGCATTCCTGGCGCCGGCGCCCCCGCCCCGCGTTGCCGTGGATACCCCGCCGGAGCCGGAGCGCTGGGTCAGCCCGCGCGCCGCGCTGTGGTCGACTTAACCCGAAGCCGGGGACAGGGAAGGAAGGGCTGGGGTCTGCAAATGGGGAGAAAGCTGGGGGCGAGCGCGAGAGGGCGTGTTACGGAGAAATCGGCTCAGCCCCTGGAAAGAAAGAACAGCAGCCCTTGAAAGCCCGTCAGGAGACAGTCATTGAATTTTTCTCCAAAGCTAGCTGCCACTATTCAAGTGTGCAGGTTTGCGTTCTCACGGGAGCTGGGCCTCCGGCGTTGCTGGATTGGCTTCTCTTGAGATGGCTCTTGGAAAGCCTTCATGGTCAAGCCCCTCGTTTAGCAGGAATTCCAAGCAGGAATTCTGACAATCCAAGACCTACCAAGTTGTCTGCCAGAGACCCTCCTGGCTTTTTTTTTTTTTTTTTAAAGTAGACATTCCCTATATCTTTGTATCTGAAGTGCCTTTAAAACCTGATGGATAGAGCAACGAACTCAAGATAACACACCAGGCACCAAAAAACCCAATTTCCTCCTTCTATTAAATCCCAGCCTCTTTCACATCAGTTTTTGAGTCCCATCCAATTGTCTTCTTCATTTTGTCTGAGGCCAAGTAGAGCATGTTATATTATTAATACTATTTTGCATCTACTTATTGCAGCAGAGTTTGAATTACTATAGCACTTTGCAAATACAGAGTACTTTGCAATGATTTTTATTATTATTAGTTTGTGGCAGCATGCTGAATGCCTTTTAATTAGAGCATACTGTGTTATGATGCATTCAGTAATCATTTTCTGGCCGCAACTTTAAAAGGTGCTGAGATTTTTTTCAATGATCTTCAACATTTCCTACATCTAAAAATTATTCTTTAATTATCTAAGTAGAGCAATAATGCCACAAACACAAACTTAAAGGTTGTACACTGCAAATACTGAGAGACTAGAAAGTAGTTGCTGCACATTTCTGAATTAAGGATAAGCAAATGTTGAAGGGCAGTGAGGTACTAGGGGGAAAATGATGGACTGGGCGTAAAGAGACCCAGGTCCTACTCCTGGCTTGATTGCTGGCTGGCTGTGTTCACTTTGGAGAAGATCCTTAACCTTTCTGAGCCTCAGGTTCCTGAAAACATAGCATGTGGTATGGGCGAGATGACCTCTGAGTTCCTTTCTAACTATAGAATCTAATTGTAGAATTCTGTGTGAAGTCAGTGTCTTACGTCAGACTTATAACCACTGCCAAAAAGCCCGAAAGTATTTATTAACAGTTAATTGCAGATGGTCTAATACAAGCCATTTTATGGAGAAAAATCACTGTCAGAATTATTTTCCTCTAGGAGTTTATAATTTAAAGTGAACTAAAATGTAGAAAACACACAAAAATTAAACACATGAAATACTTAAATATAATGTTTATAAATATATGAATAAGAAAGAAGGCTATATCCACACTTGTGGCATGTAGTCATAAGCTATATTTATTGAATGCATGGTTGCCATGGAAAAATAGCACAAAAACAGGAATATGTGTGCCCTTGGGGAATTTCCAATCGATTTGGGATTCCAAATAGCCATAGAAACAACACTTAAAATTATAGCCATAGAAACGACTTAACACTTAAAAGGGCCAGAGAAAGCATCTGTTCTCCTCGAAGAAATGGGAGAGAAGCATTTTGGGAGGTGAGGAACTGAGAGAATAGGGGGTGGATATGGTTGATCCCTGGAAGTGAATCTAGAGCATCTGAGGAAAGCTTGGATGTGGGATGAAGCCAGATGCGCGTTAAACAGAATGAAGAAGAATGGAACCATAAGGAACTGGGGAGGAAAGCATTCCTGAGTGTCCTGAGCAGAGAGTTCATTTATCCAGTACATTGGCAAATCCCAGAAAGACTCAAAGTTAGTAAATTAAAAGAAATGAATGAATGGCAGTGATGACATCCTAAGTATGAAGGAAGTGTTGTTATCTGTACTATTCATATGTTCCAGTGCAGTGTTTTAAACGCGTCTGTTGTCACTGAGTGATGCAGCAGCAGACCTAGTATCTGAAAACAAGACTGTCGTAAGTCCAGAACTTCTGAATCTTCCGTTGCAAGCTACTCCCACTTAGGATTGAAGCCTGGAATTAATCATCAAGACTTGATTTAAGTTGTGAGAGTAGAAACAGAAACAACCTTATTGACTAAAATTTGTGTTCATATTCTGTCTCTGTAATGGCTGTGTTAAAAATTCTATAACCTTGTGGTTCTCAACTTGGAGGGAAAGTAGTTCCATCCCCCTATGTAGCAAGATGGCATTTTGGATATTTCAGTGACTCTTGGCATTGAGGCCTGAGTACATGGATACTAGATATTCTGCAATCTATAGAATTGTACTACATAAATGAATAAATGTTACCTTCATAATCACAATATTAAGAGCCTATATCCATCTGCACAGAAGGCACTATAATGAGAGGCAGGCCAGAAGTCCAACCAGAAACCTAGTATACCAAACAATGGGGGATTTGCTACTGGAAACCCTTCACAGTCCTAATGCGTGAGGTGCCTCCCCATTCTGGATTAGTGGCGGTGCCAAAGGCAGACCACAGTCACTGCTCTGGAGGGATTTCAGGTCTGCTAGTGCAGGCACAACTCCAGCACAGTATAAATACTTTAATGAAGGCATGTTCAGTGGTGCCAGGGAGGAGGACGTATCATCTCAGTGCATTAGGATTATAGGGTTCTAGCAGACTGTATTTCAAAGTCTTGTAAACTGTGTGTGGTAAGATTCTCATAAAGCAGGAGGCTGAGAATTGATTTAACTGGTTATTTTACTGAAGAAGGTAAGTTAACCCTGCCTTAAAAGTCTACCAAAAAAAAGACTGTTAGAACCTTGGGGAAATGTCACTAGGGCATGGTTTGTTTGAAATGTCCAAAGATAATGTTATGAGTAGAAGAGAGGTAGGAAGCCAGGCAAGGACTGTGATCACAGGGAAAGGCTCATGACCAGGTAGAACCTGGCATCAAAAAAATGCAAAAAAAAAAAAGGTTGATGAATGGTGTTGAATGTACAACTATGTGATGACATTGTGAGCTATTGATTGTACACCATTATGGAATATTTGTATGATAAGAATATATGTGCTTGTACGTTTTGTTTTGTTTTGTTTGCATGGGCAGGCACCAGGAAACAAGCCTGGGTCTCCGGCATGGCAGGTGAGAACTCTGCCTGCTGAGCCACCATGGCCCACCCTTGTACGTTGGCTTAACAATAAAAAATTAAAAAAAAAAAATTTTAAACCAGGGAAGGGTAAGGTAAAACTAACAAACAAACAAACAAAAAAAATGGTTGATGAGAAGGTTGGATTTGGCTGGAAGAAAGTCCTTCTGGCTTTAGTCTAAAGTCTTGTCATTCAGAGGCAGATAAACTAAAGCTTATTCTTATATTCAGGCTGATGGACAAGCAGTGTGGGCTAGACTGTGTGCCCCTCAAGGGTAGGGCCCACATCTTGTCCCTCTCTGTATCTCCAGCACCTGGCCCAACATACATTTCTTTGTTAAATGACTGAATGAATGAATTGGAGACATTCCAGAAATGAGCTTATTCCCAGGAATACACTCAGCGAGTTCAGTCAGGGATAACTCCAAGCTGTCAGTGGCAGGAAACAGCTGAAATAGGAGACTATATAGGTAAAGTGTGTAGGTTGTTTGATTCGTAATATTCGTAATGTGCTTCTACCCTAATCATACACCTAAAGTATGTGAGTGTGTTTGGCCATGAGGTTTATGACACTGTGTTGTAAAACTGGCATTTTTGTGTGTGCATGCACATATTATTAGTATGCCTAATTCGTTTGGTCTATTCATGTGGAAATTTCTTTAAAGTAACGGATTCTGCAAAAAAGCTTGGGAAAAACTCTTGAGTGTTTACATGAAAACTGTATTTTCTACTGATAGTTGGAGCTGGTGTTTGAAAAGATTAAATGTGGTCTTCTATTTGCAGGATCTGCTTTCCCTCCTTTTCTCAGATGCTTAAGTGACTTGTAGTTACCACTCTTAAACTGAATCCTGGAAGAATGACAGTGATTCACAAGTGTTGGTAAAGTGCTACTGAAATCTTGATTGTATTTACTGCAATTGTTAGACTCTCTAAGATCAGAACTTCATTGACTGTGATAGGATAGAATAAGAAAGAAGGGACAAACATTTCTAATTGATGGAAGCATTTCTTAGGAATTGTTAGGCCAGAACTGGAAGCAAGATGACTTTCAGAAATATAAGATTCCAGTGTAAAAAAAAAAAAAAAGATTCCAGTGTAAATCCACTTTCTGAATGGCTTTAGTGCCAATAAAATACAAGTCATGGCATAAAAGCCAGAGAGCTTTGCACTTTTGCTGCTATTCACATGATATAATGGAATTCTCTGCTATCCCAAAACTCCTACTGTGTTCTGAATTCTGAACATTTAATTTCACCCACTTTACTGCAAGAGTCTGTCACCCATACCACCCTGATGCTAACACTATTCAGGTGCATTATGGAATGCTTTCACCTTTTTCTGAAGCTCCAACTATTGACTTGCTTGATAGAAAATGAAAAATTTGATGTATGTCTTCCTGTTGGAGTGATAAGCTCTGTGAGTCTACTGTCCATATTCCTTACTTTTTTCCCTATCCTTACTTTAATTTTTTCAATTTAAAAATAAAATCGAAATAATAATAATAGTAATAATAATAATAATAATAATAATAATAAAATCTCAAGTAAAAAATTAAAGACCTTTCAGTTTTCTACCATGATGCTCGATCCAGCTTCCCAGAAATAAGAAGGGCTAACAGTTAGGTGTGTAATACTATGGCTTTCAAATTTTACTTCTGACATGGTCATCTAGAGCTTATATTCACTATCATTCTGTGTATAGAAGCAACGTTATACATTATGAAGGTTATCTAGGCAGCCTGTGGGTAAGTCCAACATTTGCGTTTTATCAGCCCATAAATATATCTGTGTTTATATACTTAGCAGAGGTTGCTAATGCATAACCTCTGGGCTGCATCTGTCTTACAGATACATTTTGTTTGGACTGCTTAATGTTTTTAACAATATTTGAATTGGTGGCCAACATTTGAAAACCAGAATATTTAACATTAAAATCTTGGGTTCTGGCTAATATTGAATACTAGGATGACTTATTCCAGACTCACTCCTATTGGAGCAACAGTGGGCTATAGGTGAGACACACCATCTGCAGTCTACCACATCCCCCATTGCTCCTTGCTGTCTTACATTGGGCAAGCTCATTTGCATTACCAGCTGGTCCCTATAGGCAATTTGAATTTGTAACTCTAACCACTGTCTATCAGATTTGAGAACAAGAAATGTTATAGACAGAGTGACCATATAATTAATTGTCCAAACTAGGATTCTTTTGAGAGTAAAAAGGAATGCTATCAGTTACACCATGATACTAGGCGTAAACCAGGACTGTTCTGGACAAACCAGGATCTATGGTCTTCTTATTTATAGACCATTTAACTCCTTCATTTTACAAATGAGAAAACCAAGACCCAGAAAGTTGAAGTCATTTGTCTATCATCTCCAGGTGAATTAATAACAAAGGACAAAGCTGCCTTAAGTGCCCTAATGCCCAGGTTACTGCTTTTTCCAGTATAATATTCTGATCTCTAATATGTACGGATTTTCATTGCTAATTATCACATAGTTTCCTGTGAGATCCTACAGATTGGTAGCTTATATAACTTATGGCATTTATATTATGAATCTAATTAATGACTTGGGCTATAGCATTTCTAGAGAGGTTTAAAACATTGGTAGGCTTGAAAACTAGAAGAGTAAGCACAAGTGCACTACTTATTTTGCTAGATACAAGAAGAGATATATTTAGAAGTAAAGGTTCATATTGAAATAAACAAATAAACAAAAAACACTTTAAGTATCAGATGACTATTTTTGCCTAAAAAACACTGTAATGTTCACTTCCTGGTCACTGGATATTGACTGGTTATACATACTAATTATGCTTTCAAGAAATGCTCAAGATTCCCAAATTCTCAATCAGCTATCTATTGCCTTGTTGAGTTTTCAAGAAATATTTGTAGAGAGAAAACTCCAGATGAAGCCAGTGCATGTCCTTTATCCCTCTCTCTGATTCTGGCCCAGATCCTTGTCTGGTCTATTACCGTGGGGAACTGTGTGAGCCTTAAGGGTCCTTCTTAGCCTGAGAAGTGTCCTTTAGGACCCCTTTCTTCAGTGCTCCCTCGTGTCAGCTCCCACATGTCCTTCCAAGGGACTTCCCGAGTGGCAGATCCATCTTACCATGTCAGCTGCATAAGGAAAACAGAAAGAAGAAAGCTCTTCTTGCCGAGCAAGTTACCCATTCTGTGCTTTTTTTCCTTTGCAATACACTCTCATTCCCATTAGCATTCCAAATATGAAGTTATCATACAGGAGACATGAACAGGACACATTTTCCCACACTAGCTTCATAGAGTTGAGGAGCAACAAGAAAAGCTTCAGTGAGCAGAGACCGCTTTTACTTCACTCACTAACATCTTGCCCCTGCTACAGTATCTTCCCCTGTGCTGGGGGAGCTTCATGTTCTTTGCTTCTTCTCTGAAGGGTGGCTTGAGAGAGGAAGGGACAGTGACCAGCCATGGTCTGTAGCCTCAAAATATAAATTAAGTCATGGGTAATTTTTTCTTTAAGGCACCTCAGCAAACTTTAATAGGAAAAAATTGTTTTCTAGATGAGCCAAATCCATATGCATAAAGTATCTCTAGACCTGTCCTTTCCGGTAGTGGCAAGGGGCTATTAAGCCCCTGAAATATGGCTAATGGCACATGTTGAAATTATGGTAAGGACAAAATGCTATTAAATTAATTTCACCAGTTTCTTTTTACTTTTTTAATGCGACTGCTAGAATAGCTGAAATTGTCCGTATGACTTTTGTTACGGTTCTATTGGACAGTGCTGTTTTAGAGGCATATGTTTTAGGTCCTGCAGTGACTTAGTACCATCACAAGTCTGACGAGACGGATGTTTACTAGTTGTTGCTAAGTGCAACTTACTAATTTATTAGCAAGGATTCGGTGTGGTAGAGATAGCTGCAAGAGCAGAAGTCATATCAGGACCTATACATTTACCTTGATGTGTGAACATGGTGAAAGCATTCAGTACTTCCTTCTGTAAATCAGACTATTTTTAAAAAGGGCTGATCTCCCCTGCATCTTTCCATGTCTTGTTTCCTTTACAGCTCTTTGCCTTCCAGAGTCTCCGAGGGGCATCTGTTCTTCACACATCAGCCTTTAAGCTTCCATGCCATGCCATACAGAAGGCACTTGGGTCTGTGCAGTGCCAGATGCAGGTAGCATATGGAAAAGCCATACCATATACATATGTATGGTATGAATGTTTCTGGAGCCAGAAGGAGTGTAGAGAAGTGTGTAACTGATCTAGCTTTAACTTTTTCTTGCATTTGAACATTTTAATCATTGAAATATCTTTAGGACAGGGTGGGTCACGGTGGCTCAACAGGCAAGAATGCTTGCCTGCCATGCCAGAGGACCCGGGTTCGATTTGTGGTGCCTGCCCATGTTTAAAAAAAAAAAGAAAGAAAGAAATATCTTTAGGACATAAATAGAATCATGTAGTGAGATAGTTCTGAGTTAAAACCAAATATGTACTTTTGTTTTTATGTGGACATAGGACTGTGTGTTTTAAGTGTTTGGATGTATGAAAATGGAGATTGAACATTTGGATACTGATGGGTTTGACTTTTCAATGAAGTGTGTGGACAAGGATGCATTAATGAATAGAAATGTATGTCACTTTGCTTAAGCAGGGTTTTGTCATATTGAAGCAGAGATTTCCTCCTCCGATAACTAGTTGGAGAGAAAGTTCCATTTCGAATACTTCCACCTAGTTTAGGTGCAGAGTTCAGAGATGGCTGTCACAGGTTAACGGCAGGAAGGGTAGTCTCTTGACTAAGGCTTTCTACCACAAAGGGAATGGCTCGGTGGTCGTGCACGGGGATGGTACCTCCTGGAGTCAGGATTCAGGCTGTGTTTTCTTTTGGAGTAACCTCTTTCCTTCTTCTTTTCCTTCCACCTCTTCTAGGCAGGACAGGGCTGCTTGCTGATCTCTTGCCCAGTTTTGCTGTGGAGATTATGCCAGGTATTCAGTCATTTAACTCTTTATTTGCTTAATTTGCTATTGTTCCATCTGCCTTGCCTCTACATTAGTTACTAATTGCTCCTTTAATTTATTTGTACATTTGTTTAAGTACGTCTGTAATCTTTTCCAAGATGAGCTAAGCCCATTGGAAGAGCCTTTAAATGTTATTCCTTCTGTAACTAGGCCCTCCCTCAAAGAAGAATAATGAAAAGTTAGGCTCCGATGGAGACCAGCCCCTTAGTGTCAGGCAGGTAGGATCTTTAGCAATCCCCAAGCCCATACCAGTGACTCATCAGCACTACCCTTAACATAGTCATTATTATCTGCATTCCGTATTCCTCAAGTTGTATATTTACCCACTCATTATTGCACAGTCATAATTACTCTGGATTTCCATTTATAACCTTATCAAAACATTTTCTAACCTTATGAAAGCTGTGTACCTGTACCCCCTCCTCCCTTGAAAAATACATATTTATGGACCTCCATTACTTTGCAAAAACTTCAGGCGCTTCTTAGATTCCTTAAGTTCACATGAGATTTCATGGGCCATATGTCAAAGATACCTTCCCCAGTGCACACCTGTGTCTCCTTAGGTAGCTTCCATTGAATGTGCCAGCCAGGCAAGCCAACATCAATTTCGTGCAGCCATGGGAGAAGGTTCATAGAGAAACAAGAGTGAACTGTGGGAGATGGCATATGCAGGCTCAAGGAACAGTAAAGTATATGATTCAGTTCTTGCTTTGGAGGGCTTCTGCCAAAGATTTAAGAGCTGCCTAATGTTAATGACAGTTAAAATATTCCTGGCCATTGGTTTTGACTTGATTTAAATTATAAGAACCATCCAGAGTCTGTACAGTTGAGCTTCACTAATTATTCTTCCATTAATTTTTCTTTTCCCATTTGCTGGACAACCCAAATAGAGACTTCTTCTTAATGGTGTTGATCCCAAGGATACAAGTAGATATGTCTTGGTGACCCAGTTTATCCATACTTCCCTCAATTTAGAAGCATTTGCTCATCACAAAAAACCATGTTGCATTGCATTGCTTCAATTCAGATGTTATGTCCATAGTGGCAAGAAAGAGTTACTGTATTTTTTTCATATCTGGTCCTGGAGGGCTGAATCCACCCACTCCCTTGATTCTAAGAATCCGATCATGGATAACCTTGTTTCATTTCTCAAAAGTAATCTGCTGTTCTTTCTCCTTGGTTGCCTGACCCAAGTTGTAGCCACCAATGGGCACAGCTCATCTAATTCGCAGGACTCACATCTTTCTCAGGCTACACTGTGTATTATGTTATTGCTAAGGTCCAGGCCAGTGCTCTCAGCTCTCTGTCCTTAGCGTGGGTGCTCTCCAGACCATCCTAGCCAGACACAAGGCCTTTGCCAAGAGGTTTGTCTGGTTAATTTGAATGAATTTCAGATGCATGAGTGAGGAGAACACTGGGGAAATGTAACATGTTTGTGTTCACTCTGTGGAAATTATGTTCTGAACAGTGGTCAGAAATTTAATTGTTATCACAAACCCCTTTATATAATGCAAATACCATATTCTCAAGATCCTCCTGAATTCTCATTTAATGAAAGACACATTTAATCATCAGAATTCAGGCAAAGCAATGTGTACTTGGGGATCATTGTCAAGAGGTTTTTGGTGGATGGTTTTCAACCAGAATGAGTCACTCTGTCCCCAGTCTCAGTCGGAAGTGAGGTCTTGTATCTCTTGATCTTTTGAATGAAGTAGAATTCATAGTCAGCCTCTGGCAGGGCTGTTAAAATGGCAGAAGTTAACAAACACACCCAGATATACACATTTAATCCTTGCCATCCATCAGAGCTCTAAGCCAATTTAGCCCATGGCCGTGCTGACGTTCAAGAATCAAAGAGAACCAAGCCTGTTCTCTTAGGATAGGGACGATTCGATGCCTTCTCTGTCTAAGATTATGTCTTTTGCTTTCTCTGGCCATGGTTTCTGGTGTGGGTGTAAGCTGAATATAGGAAAAATGTTAAAGGGGGTGCTGTCAGAGGAAGCAGATGAGTGCATTATAAAGGGCCTGGGCCACCTAAATATGTTCTGCATTTAGACTGTTTAGATATAGAGAATTTTTTCTCAGGACTTAGACTTTTATAGACAAGATTTACTTGACTACAAAAGAGATGTATTAAAAGAACTCACCTTGTGAATATACCAGTAGCCGTTGATTGTATTGGATGGATTGTATGGTGTGTGAATAAAACTGTTTTAAAATAAATTTAAAAAAAAAAGAACTCACTACTTCATAGCCCCGTAAGCAAGGTTTTCCCTCTCCCCAACCAGGAGTCTTTCTACTACTGTCCTGTACTTGCTCTGACACCACAGTCAATTTGGTAAACCCTTTCCCCATTGGGTAACCCTAAAATTACCCCCTCACTTTGTGTTGGCCATTATGTGGTGCCCAGAATGACATGGGTAACCTTCTCCCCTCGTTGACATGTCCCAGCCTTAGGAGGGTCTGCACTTCACAGTTCCTGTTGAGTTTTGAGGCTCTGTCCCCTGTTTTGAGGTTATTTCTTCCCCTCCAGATCCCTCCTATTTGCCTCCTCTCACAGGGGAGACACAGATTAGCACTCCCCCTGTCCTGAAGGTGGGCCACCGCGAATGTGGATTTCTTTGTACGTCCTTTCAGAGTGGGTGTTTGTTGGTCTGGTGATCCTGGGAGTCTTCCTCTTCTTTGTGCTGGTGGGGATCTGCTGGTGCCAGTGCTGCCCTCACAGCTGCTGCTGCTATGTCCGCTGCCCGTGCTGCCCGGATGCCTGCTGCTGCCCTCAGGCCTGTGAGTAAGGCAACCTGTGGGAGACGGGGGCAATAACAAGGAATGTCACCTCTCTGCAGCTGTACGTTGCAAATTCCCTCTCCATCTCCTTTCCTTCCAGCCCTAAATTTGGTCATTCCAGACTCTCAGCTGGGTGCTCCTGGCTTCCAGAGCTGACCATTCTTGTTTTCCTTCTCACCCACACGTACCTCTCCATGCTTTTCATCCACACCTATCACCCCTGCATTTGGAATTCTCATTGATGCTATTGTTGAAAGCAGGGGCACGTTCAGGACAGTGAGGCTGGGGGTGAGGCTTTTGCCTTTTTAGGGCATTCAAGCTAGAGGGAACTTTCTGTGGTCATTCTCCTCACCGGGGCAGGGAACCTCCTTTAGAAAGCCAGCATGTGGCAGCCTTTGAGTACCTTCCAGCCCTAGGGGGGATTTCTTTTACTCTCATGCTGAAATGGACCACAAGAGGGAATAGTCCTCATTTGGGGATTCCGTTTTACTTTACTGGCTGAGCCAAGGTAAGTATTAATGTTTTGCACCCTTGTCATAAACCAAACACATCTTGAAGGAGAGAGGTACAATGTGTTTCTTTTGGATTAAAGCAGTTTCTGGGCGGAGTCAGGTTGTTTGCTCTGCCTTTGAGATGGTGGAGTAGGGGCCTTGTGCTAGGTGAGCGCTGCTTTGTTCCTCTGGAGAAGGCTGAGGACCCTCCTGAAAGTGGTCCTGGGCAGCCCTTGTGCTGGGCCTTCTCCAGAGGAACCGAGGCATATGCAGACAGTGTGGTTAAGAGTGGGCTGCCGCTGTAGCTGGGGATGTGGCTGTGACAGCTTCCAGTGCCGCTTAGTTATTCAGTTGCCAGGTACTAAACATTGTAATTCCTTATGTTGTTCCCTTTTGACAGAACTGGAGAAATTCAAGGGAGTAGGGGAGAGTGGTTTTGATGAATCAATCCAAGCCTAGGAGAACACACACAATCACATATATACACACACATACACACATACACACATGCGCACGCTGTATTGGGCTTTGAAGCCAGGAGCTTCCTTAAGTGCATCCTCAGGGATTTTTGGTGTGAGGGATGTGGAGGGTGGGACGACATAATCTCTTTCGCTCTTCATCTCCCTTCACAGTGTATGAAGCAGGGAAAGCAGCAAAAGCCGGGTACCCTCCTTCTGTCTCCGGTGTCCCCGGCCCTTACTCCATCCCCTCTGTCCCTTTGGGAGGAGCCCGCTCATCTGGCATGCTGATGGACAAGCTGCACCCACCTCCCCTGGCACCAAGTGACTCCACTGGAGGAAGCCACAGTGGTAAATGTAGTTCCAGACTGCCCCATCCCATCTTCTCCTGGGACCTGATTCCTCGTTCATAAGTATGATCAGTTCTGTGACGTTTCTTTGGAAAACAGTTCTCTTCATTCCAGAAATGGGATACTTTCAGTACATCACATATATTCTAGAGTGCATATCAAGCTTTTCAGGGGCTCAGGATATTGCTGCCCTACCTTCTTCCCAGGCTTCTTAAAAATTAAAACCATAAGAAAAAGAGGCAAGATATCCCTTATGCCTCATGCTGGTCATCCAGTTAATAAGTACTTATCTCATCCTGATTTAGTGCTCAGGGTTGTAATAGGCTCCAAGGGAGCCCAAGTATAGGCCACAGTTTCTGCTAACAAGGAGTATGGCTAGTCAGAGAGAGAAAGAGAAAATTTATGAAGACAGTGAAGTGCTGAAGAGTGTGTTATTGGGAGTTCAAAGAAGAGAGAGCTGGAGTCATTACAAAGTCTTCAGGAAAGAGGTGATATTGAGTTGAGTGGAGAGGCATGAATAAGATTTAGGAAGGCAGAATGGGGGATGTTGAGCACCCCAAATAGGAAGATCAGGATGGTGAAAGCACAGAGCTTAGAGAACCCAGTGCCTGTGTCTGACAGTGTCCAAACTGTCTGGAAGAAGGCGGAAGGATATGGTGGAGCCAAATTAGAGCAGACCTTGAAAGGCCCTGGAAGAGCTGGGGCTCGGTATAGTGAGCACTTGAGTGCCCCTGCAGGCAGGCTCCTGAGTGGAGAGGTGACCTGATGACAGCTACATTTAGGATTATTAATCAGTCATCAGTGAACCAGTTGTGTGGTAAGTGGGAGAAAAAGTGGGACTGGAGATGACAAGCTGAGATGCAATTAAAGTGGTTCAGCTGTGAAAAGTGAGCATCGCCATTATGGTGGCGACAACAGGTGTTGAACTGACTCGGTAAATCTGAGAGAGACTTAGAAAGAAGAAGCAATGAGACTTTAGGGAAGGAAGTGAAGGAAAGTGAGGCCCCAATATGACCCCAAATTGTCTAGTCTATGATGTTACAAACCATCGACAGAAATTAAATAATTGGTAAGGAGAGCTGCTTTGTGTGAAAATAAGCCCCATTTGGGGCATGATGAATTTGTAATTATAGGCAGGGATGGAAGGGTAAAGAGGTGGATGGGTGGAGGTGCGCTAAAAAAAGCTTTCCTGGGGCATATGAACAGGATTACAGGGAAGTGAAGATTAGGATTGTGCTTGTGGTGGAGATTTAGGCGGGGATTTTTAAATTGCTGCGAGTGGATGAGCCACTACTGTTGGTAAAAACAGACATTTCTCCCCTGTACTGCCTTAAAGCAGGGTGAGGAGGGGTATCTGGCCCACTTAATGAACTGCCAGTGCCTGACTGGATGGAGTGGATAGCCTCAGTAAGTAATTTGTATTTGTGTTTTTCTCTCCTGGGAACTATTAGTAGAATTCTGACATCTGAGACTGGGAATGAGTCACAAACTGAGAAGTAAAAGTTAATGGTCAAAAAAAAAAAAAAGTTAATGGTCAAGGACACACAGGGAATTAGAGAGATAAAGACAATCTTGTCCAGTTCCCTAAAGGATGGAGCACACAGAAGTGACTTTGATGGATGTTGTCTCGTACTCTTTGTGTGCTTCATCCCCCTTTTTTCTGATCTTCTTTTTCCTTCATTCATTCCTTCCTACCAGAATTCTTTCCCCCTTACTTTTTATGTAATGGATTCTCATAATAAACAATTCTTCATAGAATGGCAGATGCTTCTTTTCTGTTTTCAGCCTTTTCACAGTTTCCTGCTTGTTTCATTCAATCTTTTTGCCCCCTGCCATACTAGTAAACTTTTACAAAGCCACCTGCAAGTGCTAGTGGGTCGGGCAGGATTCTTTTGAATATAAAGTAATGGAAACTTCAATTAGAAGTAGCTTTAAAAATAAAGAAAATATCTTATTTCACATAGCAAGAATTCCTAAGGTAAGGTGATTCTAGAATTGATTAATTGAACAGTTCGAGTGGCATCCCTGAAGGATCTTTCCCTCTTTTTATTTTGTCATCCTGAACACAACTTCTTGTCCTCCTAGGCTGGCTCCTCTCATGATCCCATGATGACTGCCTTAGTTCCAGGTGTTAAATGCATTCAGAGATAGAAAAAGGTATGCCCCTGCCTTGTGCTGTTTTTTTCAAGAGTGAGGAAAACTTTTCCAGAAGCCCCTGCCCTACCCAGCAGACTTTCCCTTGCTGTTTCATTGGCAAGAATTGTGAGCTGTGCCCATTCCTCAGCCAGTCTCTGGTAAAGGGAATGGAATTACCATGATTGGCTTGGACTAATCAAGGCTTACCTCTCAGGCCTGAATACCTATTTACCTTGAAAGTGAACAAAATCAGGGGTCTGTTAGCAAGGAAAAGGGACAAGATGACTACCAGTGTTGGCCACAGCTAGTCTGGCCCATGTTATTATTATCTGGCTGGTTGAGTTAGGACAGAGTTGTACATGATCCCCACTGGGCACATTTGTGTATTCATAGTGCCACGAAGATGGAGTTCGGTTAGTTCCCCTTTAAGAGAGGTGGCTTAGGCCAATGTTTGTATGTTAAAGAATGCTAGCTAAAAAATGTGAAGAAATGCTGATTTATAAAAATGTAAATTTAGCCCGTTTCTTATTTATATGCTACTTCAATTTTAGGGTAAATCATCGAGCAACAGTAATTTTTCAGATTACATTTGCACACAATACTCTTTTGAATACTCTGTGTAGTTGAAAAGGCATCTTTGAAGAACTATATATAGTTTATGCGGTTGATTACTGAATGGGAGAGCGATTAGAGGCACCCTGAATCGATTCCCATTCTTCACAACAGCTATTTGAGACCTCTCCTTTCCTCAAACCTAAATCCTGCTCTCCTCCTGTCATTCTCAACACATGAATTCATCTTTTTCTTCTTATAGAAAAGAGAGGCCAGGGGATTTCCTCCACCCAGTCTACACAATTACCTGCTTCTACGCCCATTGTTGTCATTTTTTCTCCTGTTATAATGAAAAAAGTCTCTCTTTCTGTCCTACTGGATTCCCCTCAACCTTCTCAAGGCTCTTTTCTTAGTAGGTTATCTATCTTCTACCTGTTCCCACCTTACATCTCCAACTTTTCCTTCTTTCCCTTCCTGTCAGCATCCAGAAAGTGCCCAAAACTTTCCCATTAAAATACAACAATTTGCAAAACCTTTAGCCCTGTGATGTTACTTTCCTATCCCTTCTCCTCATAACAGCCAAATGCCTTGAAAGAGTTTTGGAGATTGTCTTCATTTTCTCTGCTGTTGCTAACTCTTCAATATACTTCCCTCTTGCTATTGCCTTTACCACTCCAGAAACTCCAGGGAAAAATTGCCTTTTTGCTCAACCCACATGGATGTTTTTTGGTCCTTACTTCCCTCGACTTCTCAGAAGCATTTGCCACCCTGACCCACTCGTCTTTCTTTGTCTTCCTTCCTTCTGTCTTTCCATACGCTGTGCGTCCCCCAGATGTTGGTGTTCTTCGTTTATTCAAGGTCTCTCCCTGGGAAATCTCATCTACGCCCAGGGCTTTAATGACCATCTACATGCTGATGACTCCCAATCATTATCTCCAGCTTCTGCCCTGTGCCTCAGTCCCATACATCCAGCTGCCTTCTGGACATCTCCACCTGGATGTCACACAGGCAATTAAGGCTTGGCTCTACCTCCAGGAAGTTGAATTGGTCTGCTTCTCTCTGCTTAAAACCAAATTCTGCATGTCTTATATTAACAACTGGTACCACCATCCACCTGGTTACCCAAACCAGAAGCAGAAACATCATCCTCATCTCTTCTCCCTTACTTCCCTCATCTAATTGGTCACCAAATCCATTAGATTTTTACCTCAAAATAACCTTGAATTAATTTTAATTTCTTCCATCTCCACTGCAACTGTCCTAGTCCTAGCTGCCATCATCTCTACCTGTGATTAATGCAGCTATCTCCTACCTACTCTTTTCACATCTCCCCTTGCATTGCTCAAGTCCATTTTATTTTCACAACTACCTGGCCTTCATTTATCCTTCTAACAAAAGAATCGAGTAGGCAGGTAGGTTTTTGAAATGGCATTTTCAAAACTAATAAGTATGTGTGTCTATATATATGCTTACTGTATGTATACAGAGAATATGCATATTTTAAGTATCACTTCTCCCACTACTGAGCTGCTGTCACCCTGGGGGTGGAATCTGGCAGCTGTTCCATCATCCATATACAGACTTACTTAGCTCATTAAGATAGAACAGGAAGAACAAGGCTATATTCACGGGTATCTGCCTTAGAGACTCCTTTTGCAAGTTTTATAAGTTGGATTTTAGCTGTAAAGGGAAATTAGCTGAAAAACAGTAGAGCCTTAATTGAGTCAAAGCTTGAATATTTTAACAATATAAAATTTTTGAAGTTACAGTTTGGCTACAAGGTGAATAGTCCAGTATTTATTCTCCACTAAAATAAAATTTGGCAAGGATAGTAAACTAGAGGAGCTGAAGTATTGTTACCACACAAACCAAAGGACTTGGACCAGACTGAACTGAAAAGAGAAATAGCTCATCCATTGACCCTGAACTGAAACATCACCAGGAAAAAAAGTCACTTTCCAAATATGCTGGACTTTGGCCAATAGTCTGGAACAATTCTTATTAAAATATCAACATGCCTTAGAGAGTTCTTTGATCTTCAGACAAATTACAGATGAAAATCAATCTGACACCGTTCTATTTGTTTTCAAATCAAGAAAAAATTTATGAATGCTATGAATTTTCCCTGCCCTCAAGAATTTACAGTCTGGGGGTGGGGGTGGTGGCTGATAGCTTATGAATGGACTTAAAGTGAGTAACAAATTCAAGGCTGTATCTCTTAAGAACTATCCATGAATGTTGGCTCAGAGAAGGAAAGTCTCAAATGCTTGGAGGAATCAAGAAAGGTCTTCTGGTATTTTGTATGCGCTTAAGCATATATGTGACACAGAGCTACATTTTACCAGGTTGAGAGAATTAGTTGAAACACAATTGAACTTAGAACTCATAATTTAAAAAACAAACAAAAAAAAACAACCAATGCCTTTCAAAGGGAGAATTTAGTTAGCTTTTTAGCAACTAAAATGAAATGGATGCTACTGCTAAAGTCCAAAGATCAATACTTAGTGTTTGTCTTCTCTGACAAAATAAGATACATTTAGATTTCTGAAGTCATGGGCTGGTGTGATGGAGAAGTCAAAGCTGAAAGTACAATGGAGTCTCTATATTGCCAATATTCAAAGTCAACACTACCTTCATCATTTGAGGTTTTAAATAGTTAACTGTAACTTTTCAGGAATAACCTATGCGTATGTCATCAAATCTATTTCCTAATGAGGAGTATAATTTGTTACAATGACAAAAAACAATCTAAACTCCAGTACAAGTTGCTATTAACTGAGCAGCCATTGGCTGTTGCTCAATGTAGGAGCATCTCTCACTGCAGCAAACAGCTGGTACATTGTTCCATCTAGCAACAGGTCCCTCCCCCAATGACCTTAGTGTCAGTATTACTGAATGTTCATTATGCTAGTGCTTCACATATTAGCAACACCTAGATTGAGCCACAGCTGCAAATAGAATAAGCCCCTTACTTACTGCCTTCAAACAAATATCAATAATAATAACCATAGAACTTACCTAAATCTTGCTACTCTGTCAAGCTGCCATTTAAGTCTTCCCCTTCCTGGCCATAATTCCCCAATAGACCACTCACATGGGCTCATCTGCTGTATTTTGAGAGCCCTTGTAACATAGTTTCTACTCCTGATTTCTCCCTATTCATTCATTCATTTATTCAGACACAGGTACTGAGTGTCTACAGTGTGCCAGGTACCATGCTAGATGCTGGGATACAAAGGTGAACAGGAGGGACCTGTTGTGCTTATCTCAAGAGGTTTGCAGTATAGATAGACTCTAAAAATACTCTTTGCAAAGAAACCATTGCCCTCAGGCTAGCAGCAATTCCGTTCAGCAAATATTTAAGTGCCTACTATGCAGAAAGCACTGTCCTAGGCATGAGAGAACAAGAATGATTAAGTATTAGCCATTTGTACAAATAACTTGAAACCAACGAGAATGTATTAAAAGCCACAATAAAAGTTCAAATTAAATGATTTAGAAACTAGGAGATAGAGAGAGAGAAGGAAGCAGGGAAGGAGGAAGGAGAGAGAATAAGGGAACTTTTCTAGTTATAAGAATCAAAGAAAGCCTTGCAGATGAGGGAGCATTTGTGTTGCCCCTTATAAGTAGCAGAGAACTCAAAGTATTCCCATGATTGAGTCTTATTTGTCCTCTTTTCTTTAGGAGAATTTTTTAACTATAGGCAATATTAGCTGCATTTTATAGAATGAAAACAGTCCTAGATAAATCGTTATATTTCCGAGAGGTCCCTCCACAAACCAGTGGCAGCATGCCTACAAGATGCCCAGTTCCCTGCTTCCTAGCCCTGTGGCTCATCCATCAAAGATAAATGCCTCACAACAGACATTGCAGTTCCGTGGGATAATTGCATTTTAATTGAACTGTCTGTACTACTCTGTAAACGCCTCTGCAGAGATGGAAGAGTGTGTAGCTTGATAAATAAAATCATTTTTGCTAATAATTGCTTCTGCATAAGGATTATGGATCTAACCTCTGGGATAAGGCGCCACTAGAATGTATGTGCTGAGATTCATTACTTTTTTTTAATTCCACTGTTGCGAGATAAATGTGAACTGCCCAGCATGGCATCATATGGAAAGTCAGTGCACCTGCGAATGGGTGTGTGGGCGGCGGCTTTCTCTGTCTTCAGTGCCTGGGCTGTGATTAGAGTGCTGTGGAATTTTATATTTTAATCTTCAGTGTAAATAGCGTGATGAAGGGGGAGGTGGGGATTGTCCCCGTTCAGGGTGACATGACCAATTTGCAGGATGCAGGGTTTTCTCTGGAGGCACAGGCGAGTTTATGATGTTTGCCCCATTTTGGGAACTGGGATTATTGGTGTTGGGCGGGTCAAAAGAGAAGACTGTGCAACAGACCGTACAACCTATGGCCCACATAACACAAAAGCTCATTTCTTACTGCCTCTCATCCTAGACTCCATAAAGTCAAGATGGCCCCATATGTTTAAGCTTCAATCAGACTGCATGTTTCCAGTCCCAGCAGTGTCAGTTTTCTCAACTGTAAAATGTGGCTATAGTAATTTCCTTAGGTAATTATGAGAAACAAATACCCATGCATTGTACCTAGCACATTTTTGGTGCCCAGTAAATGTTGTCTCTTGCCACTATTATCTATCTCTTTCTCGTTCATTTCCTTCTCCCATTCCTCCCTCCTCTCCTCTCTCTCTCTCTCTCTCTCTCTCTCTCTCTCTCTCTCTCTCTCTCTCTCTCTCTCTCTCTCTTCGCTCTCATCTGTGCATTAGGTCTGCCTGTGTCTCATAGCCTTGGAGCTGGTTTTGGGATAGACTGATATTTCAGTGACACGGAGTTTAAACAGCCTTTGTCCCTGACAGTATGACTGATGGGCATGTAGGAGATAGTATTATCTCTCATGCTTTAGGCTTTCTTTTTCATAAAGCCCTGAAAAATAACACCTGCTTGTGACAGATAGCAGCAGGTTGAATTAATCATATCTAAAATATGATATTCCCTTTCATAAATGAAACTTGCTAAATAAAATGAAGCCATGATTGGAAATCCATGTATTTTGCATCTTGTTTTGTATTGCTGTTTATATGGCCTATAATCTAAAATTAGCTTTTGTGTACCACCCAGTTTATGGAATTTTTTGTACTATCTCCCAGGCAACTAGAGGCTTTCAGTCCACCTCTGTCAGCATCCCTGTTTTAAAGCTACAATCAGTTGTAGCTTGTAGATTGTTTTAAAGCCACAATCAAATGCTTTTCCACTAAATGAAGATATGATCTTACAGACTATAAAGTAACATGTGTCCTAATCTAGAAAATAGTCTTTTTAAAGTGTAAGTGTACTCCCCCGGTAGAACTCAAACACTTTGAGAAGATGAGCTTTAAGTGGAACTGTAGGAGAGCAAAGGATAGAAAGTAGAATTTAACAAACGTCTCCAAAAATATACTGTAATGGAATTCTGTCTTTGACCTGTTGGCCCTTCATTTCGATGGTACCATTTTAAAAAGGGATTTTAAAAATGATCACATATAAATATAGGTTATTACTTCTGGGTGATCAAAAAAAGAGTTGTAATTGGGAGCCATGTTTCCTACTTTGTGAAATAAATCAAGGCCTCCTTCTCCTGATATTTTCCTTTTCCAGCTCAACTTTTTGTTCTTTTCTCAACAGTTCGCAAAGGCTACCGGATCCAAGCTGACAAAGAGAGAGACTCCATGAAGGTCCTGTACTATGTAGAGAAGGAGCTGGCTCAGTTTGATCCAGCCAGAAGGATGCGAGGCAGATGTGAGCATCTGTTAGTTTTAAGTGATCCATGCATCATGCAGGAGTTAGTAGCTAAAGGGCACTTTGAGTTACCAAACTTGGGTGACACTGAGCTCTCAAGGTCAGAACTAGCAAGGGGGCTGGTGATGCAGTCTTGAAGAAAGTAGCTGCCAATATAAAGAAGAGAGAAAAAAGGGGTTCCTGGTATAAAAAGTAGAGTAATCATGTACTACCTTGTTTTTATTGTGTCCGTGGGGCAGCCAGTTTTGCTGGGACTGTGCAATCCTGGGGTTTGAAATATTTTATTATAACAGTCTTTTCCCCATGACCACCTTTCAGATATCTTCAAAGCAATGACTTAAGATGTGTAAGCTTAAGTATCAGCTATTTCCAATGTGAAGGGCTCTAACATTGAACAATTTAGCTGCCAAATTGCTGCATAGACGCCTCAATGAAAGTGAAAGAAAATGTTTCCCAAATGAATCTGGTTAAAAAGAAGCCTACCTTCCTCTGAGCTGCTCAATAGCAGAAATTGAGGGGAGAGCAAAGAGACTGCCCCTCTTGTTAAAGAACTTTTTAATTGCTAAGTCTGTAGGTGGCAGGGCCCCAACCCTTAACTCACCCACAGCCTTTGGAGCCTCTACAGCTGACATAGCTGATTCTTTGGGGTAGATTCCAAATTACCACCTTTTATGAGAGGCAGCACAGGACAGGTCTGACACAGAAGGGCTAATTATCAGAGAGTACTGGCAGGCATGGTAGTGAGGTCACCACGTCTCTCTCTTTGAGCCCTCCTTGCTTTGGAACCAACTAGAAATGGAATTGTTGGGGAAACAATCCCAGTTTAGAGGAGTTTTATTCAGATTAAGGACAACATATTCCACCCAGTTTGCGATTCTAAATTCATCCTGTCTGAGTTGCATCCATTACTGCATCCTCCCACCACCCTGACTATAAAAAGACCATCTCCAGATTGGAATGTCAGGAATGCAGATGTCACTGCACTTGACAAGCTAGTTGTAACAGTGTTGTCATGGATCCCTATAAGGGGCCAGAGGCAGAGATAGTCGGTGATCAGGAGAAAGAGCCTGCAGAGGGATCTGAGTCTCTCAGCTTGGGGAAAAAAAACAGTAAAAAGGGTTAAAACTAAAAGATGCATCCTGGTTTTTGTGAAATAGCTTAGTGGTCTCGAGGGTCTGGCTGGCCATAAGGTAACAGAATCTTAGAGTTGAAGGGGGTCTAGGTCAGTCTTTGCAGGGTATAGATGAGGAAACTGAAGCCCAGGGAAATGAAGTGACAAAGTCAGGACTACAACCCAACTCTTCTAATACCCAGTCCTGCGCTCTTTACATTCAAGCTGTGGATGGTTCTATGGCTGTAGCAGTAATTTCTGTACAGAGAACATACCTTCTAGCTCTTAGAACTTGAAAATGTTACAATTGGAAGGAACCCTGAGATTACTGAATCCACCTCCCCTCCCTTTACCAAGGAGGACACTAGGGCACAGAGGGAAAATAACAAGTGGCAGCACTCAGTGCTAATGCTAGAACTGGAGTCCCCTTCTCTTGGAACCTGCCAGTTGACATTTCATTAACTGGATAGAGAGAAAGTAGGAATATAGCTCCCTTTAAAGGAGAGGTTCTGTTCCTGAAGAGCAAAGTAAACCCTGAGGTGGCTCATGCAAGTGAGACATTCTTGAAAATCTCCTTATAAAATGATCTCGCAGCTTCAATTTGGAGCAATAAAGTAATAGATTCTGTAAGAATTGGGCATTTCAGATCAAGGATTATGAATTTGCTAGCTGGTATGAATTTCATTTGCTTTGCCTTTATAAGTGGGGGATTGCCCTTGGCTTCCAGGCCAGATCTGATCTGCCTCGTGTTTTTGTAAATGAAGTTTTATTAGAATACAGACATACCAAGTCACTTATGGCTGCTTTTGAATAGTTGTGACGACATGGCTGGCAAAACCAAAAATATTTATCATCTGGTCCTTTAAAAAAAAAAAAGGTTTGCCGATCCCTGTCCTAGAATTACATTATTTACTGTCTGTGAAGCAGGGAATGTGGATATTCATATTCAAGTTGGCAGAAACTTTAGTGCAGTCGTGGACAGTCCTTCCCCATGAATGATGAAACAGAGATAGCCTTCATTATCTGAAGAAGTGGAAAAGACCAAGTATTCCCTGAAGTTTAAGGAAAGTTTTGAGCCAATAACATTATTTGTTAGCTTCACTTTGAGCATTTTTTAATTCTCTTCTGTTTGGTTCCAAGGAAATTGGAATTCTCTGAGATCATGGGAAGAGAAAGGGTCTAGATTTTATTAATCAATAGTATCTGAGTTATTTTTTTTTTAAATAGGCACAAACTAATCTATTTAGGAGATTAGTTCTCTTAGGAGAAGGGAGAGGTGACTCTTTTATTTAAAAAAATGTATATATTAGAGCGGTGCCATGGTGGCTCAGTAGCAGTATTCTTGCCTACCATGCCGAGACCCAGGTTTGATTCCTGGTGCCTGCCCATGCAAAAAAAAAAAAAAGAGAGAGAGAGAGAGAGAAGAAAATTAGATAATTCAAAACTAACTGGTATCAGTGATTAAACTGAATGGCATTCAGGGTAAACCCTGTGCCTAGATGAAACAGGATTAGGAGTCTGTTTGCACCATACAGGGAGGCCCACCCTCCCTTTCATGGGTGGGAACCAGCAAAAACTCTCTGCCCCTTCAAAACTTCTCTGTTGGGGATAGGGAGGGGAAATAGTTGAGGGGAATCTGAGATGCACATTTGTACTGCCTACATCTTATCTTGGTTTACCTTTTACTCAACGGCCAGGCCTTGCAATTGTTGCTTTTGATAATATTTTGAAGTCCTAATGAAAGGGTTTTAGAAAACAAATGTATTCAGTTACATTGCAAATAGATTCCCTAGATTTATTTTTTTAAGTAAAATTCAATTCATTTCAAAGTTCTAATATATATATATATATATATATATAAGATATATATATATCTTTCCAGACATTGATTCTGGCCTTTGTTTCACAAGTGCTTTCGCAAAATGCTATTAGGGCCACCTTAGGAAATGAGAATGCTGTGACAAGGCTCACCCCTTACATTTGGGGGCTGGGTCAAGAGTACAAGTGGAGACCCACAGGCATGATCTAGAAGGGGGAGACGGGCACTAGGTAGACACATCCCCGTGGTCCTGTGCACTCCTTGCTTTGTTGGAAGGGGCACAGCCAAAAGAGGCCAGAATGGGATATCGCTAAAGCATGGGACAATGCTGACTGTGAAGACCCCATCTTGGGACTGGGTGGGCAGTAGGAAAGATGCTGAGATCTATGACCTCTCTTACTCTTCTTGCTGCTTTTGGCCCAACATGCTTGGTATCAGCCCGGATCATCACAAAATTATAATGGAAGAAGGAAAAATTTGGAACAAGGATGATAATGTACCAGAAGGAGGCCAACTATAGAGAGCCCGAATTCTGGGAAGCCTGCCTTGGGTGGAGCAGTAACAATTGTTCTTCCATTCCTAGAACAGGGCGTGTAGGAAGGGTCCCTGTCTGTAAGCAAGTCAGTTTCTAGCTAATCTAAAGATGCAAGCACTACTGTACTAGTCAGGGTCCACAGCCCACCTTGACAGGATTGAGGCTCTCAGGTGAGAGTGTCTCAGAGCCTCTGGTCTTGGCTCTCTTAGTTCCTTTCCTGTCTAACATGTAGAAAGTTCTGTCATGCCTGGTTTTGTTCCTGCAGATAACACCACTATCTCAGAACTCAGCTCCCTACATGAGGAAGACAACAACTTCCGCCAGTCTTACCATCAGATGCGAAGCAAGCAGCTGCCTGTTTCTGGGGACTTGGAGAACAATCCTGACTATTGGTCAGGTGTGATAGGAGGCAACAATGGGACCAGCCGGGGACCCTCAGCCCTGGAGTATAACAAAGAGGATCGGGAGAGCTTCAGACACAGGTGAAGGTGGCTGTGGAGGGGCAACTCTGGGGCTGGGTATGAGGGAGAAGGTGGCAGGACAGCAGCTAGAAGGCAGAGCAGATCTGAGGCTGTTTTCCCAAGATTCTGCCAGCTGTTATTATCCAAGAGCATTTATCTCATTCCAGATTATCCTACCACATCTCTCTTTCAACATCCCCATCTCACATTTATTAAACATGGGAACCCTTATGACACCAATGAAGAATTCATTCAAAGCCCTTTGAAATGAGTGTTCTAGACCTCTTAATGAATCTTGTTTATAATTTCCTGTCCTTCCCATATATTTTATCCTGCAGCCTCTGAAAAAAAAAACCCATCCATCATCTTGTTTATTGATCATTTATTCTGCTAAATTATGCTGTTGCATTTAATTCTCTGACAACTATTAAAGGTAGATACTATTAATGTCCCCATTTTAAGCTAGGGAAATGGAAACTTACAGATGTTAAGGAACTTAGCAAAGGAATATAGGTGGCCAAGATTTGCAGTGAGCTTGGTGTGGCCCCTTCCCCACCGAATAGCACCTTCAACCACTCACATGTCCTTTACCTTGCAAGACCAGTGGAGGTTGTCTTTCTCTCTAATTTACCAGTTGCAGGGGTCCCTGTGGCCTGCTGCTTCAAGAGATAACTTGGTCCTCAGAGTGTAAAGGCCTCTCTGTGTGTCACTGAATATTAACAGAGGCTCCTTGGGCCACAAATAAATGTATTGCAAACACCACTACCTGCCTGGCCTTGCGGGTAAATGAAATGAGATATGTGGCTGACAACTGGAGGTCACATAATGATTGAAAGACCCCTCACTGTGTTTCAGCACTCTACACATCACAAAGTATTTTTATCCATGACTGATTTTAATCCTTAGCACAAATTCATGCACTAGACAAATGCAGTTACCCTCAATTAAATTAGCATTTGAGATTCTGAGGCCAGAAAAGTAATGACTTGCTCAAGATTAATCATCCAGCAAGGAGCAGAATTGTGACTGGGACCCAGGTCTTCTGGCCGAGACCCAAGACTATGGTAGGTCCTCTTATATCCCAGCCTCAGGCTCTCTGCTTTGCACAGGACAGGTGTTTGATACATATGTATTAACTGGCCTACTGACCAATGAATCCTCTGCCAGCAGCCAGCAGCGCTCCAAATCGGAGATGCTGTCCCGGAAAAACTTCGCTGCTGGGGTGCCGGCGGTCTCCATGGACGAGCTGGCCGCCTTCGCCGACTCCTACAGCCAGCGGCCCCGCAGGGCCGATGGCAACAGCCACGAGGCTCGGGGCTCGAACCGCTTTGAACACCCCGAGTCCCGGGGTCACGGAGGCTTCTACCAGGACGGCTCCTTGGAGGAGTACTACGGCAAGAGGAGCCGCAGCCGAGAGCCCCTGACCGACGCGGACCGGGGTTGGTCCTACAGCCCCCCGTGCCGACGACCCGCCGAGGACGCGCACCTCCCGCGGCTGGTGAGCCGGACCCCAGGCACGGCACCCAAGTACGACCACTCGTACCTGAGCAGCGTGCTGGAGCGCAAGCCGCGAGCCGAGGGCGGCAGCCTGGAGACGCCGTCCAAGCAGAGCGCGCAGCTCAGCCGGCGCAGCGCCTCCTACTATGCCTGGTCGCCGCAGTCCACCTACAAGGCGACGGGCACCCCGCAGGGCGAAGACGAGGACACGCCCGACGAGGCGCTGCCGCCCTACAGCGAGCTCGAGCTGAGCCGGGGCCCGTCCTACCGCAGCCGCGAACTACCCTACCACAGCAACTCCGAGAAGAGGAGGAAAAAGGAGCCCGCCAAGAAAACTGTGAGACCGTGTCTGGTGCTCCTCCTCCAAGTGGGCTGAGCAGGGAGCCACCAAGCAGGGTCGCTGTCCAGGGACTAGGGACCAGGACCCAGGCAGGCCTGGGGCTGGGGAGGCGGTGAGAAAGGAAGCTGAGCAGGAGTGCGGCAGAGAGGCTGGGTGGGCATGGGGGGGCCAGGTGGAGGGAGCAGAGCTGCCCTGCTTTGGGAAATTTGTCCACGGAGATAGGCTCCTTTGTTTTCAAACTTGCTATATCCAGAGCTAGGTGATGTAAGTAAGCATAGGGCCCTAGAGAGTTGGAAAAAGGGCAGAAAATAAACAGAAGGTGTGCAGATGGTTTTACAGAGTTAAGAGGCATATATTCCTGGCATCAGGAATTCTAGGCACTATCGTCATCAGATGCCTTTAGGTGGGCTTCTGAGATCTCTGTGCAGAATGTTCTCAGCGTGTGTATGTGCATTCCCACCCCCACCCCCACCCCACAGGGTGAGGTTTGTAACTTTCATCAAATTCCCAAGAATCCTCAGTGCAGAGCAGGTTAGGAGCCACTACTATTTACAAAGGACAACTCACTACTTCTATCCTCTTTTGACACTTTTATTGAGTGTAAGCAGTAGTGTGCCCTGTATGTGTGAAGGAAATCCTTCAGTGCCTGCCCAGTTATTTGTCTACTTTGGAGGCCACTTTTCAATCACAGGTACTTCTGCCCTCTCGATTACCCTGCCTCTCCCCTATTTTGTTTTCATGATCCCAAGTTGGCCATATTCCTCAGGGGAGAAGGAACGTGAACAGGAAAAAAATGTGTTTACATTATTAGTAAACTTTCCAAAGCAATTGTCTTGTTTTGTTCTTTACATAGAAAAATGCAATGACTGAAGTACTTTGAGTAGGAAAATCTTTCAGGTGAATTGGGTGGGAATAGGTTTGTGATGCTCCAGCCACACTTGCTGTTTGTGATGCTGTAAATGTTGTGGTTATCCCTAAGATGATGACCCAAGTTATTCTTGGCCACGAAACTAAGTCCTATTAGATTTTTGTTGGCATCAGCACCAGTTGAGGCTAATTAACAGTCTTCACAAACCTAATTTCCTAAGAGTCAGGGTATTCTAGTTCTGAACAGGTTATGGACCCTACTCATTGAAGCCTCTATTGCGTAGGTTGTTATTTATTTAATTTCTTTTAACCAGCCTGTGGTTTAATGTTAGCTCTTTCTGCTCTTCCCCAGAGTGACTTTCCAACCAGGATGTCCCTTGTGGTCTGATGCTTGTTTTCAAGACATCTCTCTGGATATCTAGAAATCATAAGGAGACTTCAGGAACGAGACTCAGATCCAAAAGCCAGCGGGCCCGGAACCTTCTCTGGCCACCATCTTGGAAGATTTGCTGATCATCTGCTTTGGCAAGGGATGGGAGGCAGTCTTTAAAGGAGGCTGAGGCTGATTCCAAACCTCAGTGCCCATTAAACTAGTTTGAGAAAGTGATCAAGAAAACACCTAAGTGTGAAAACATTCCTATATACAGAGTTGATTACCCCCAGAGTTTATCCTGCCCAGTCTCTCTCCTTAGCTCGACCAAGACTTATTTTCCTATTCTGTAAGGGAGTTAGCTCTGGACTGCTAATCTCCAGAAATTGCCTAATGTATAGAGTATGCTTTTCCATACCTCCTGTGCTGTGCTTAGAGACAGAAGAATTTATTACTACTATTAGAAGGACTTCTGCTGAAAATGGAAGATAACTTCAAGGCAAAATATACCTTTTATCCCCCTCACTTTCCAGTCACTAGTCAATGACTGTTTTTACACTGAAATCAGAAGGTCTTTGTTGAGTTCAGTGGCAGTGACCTGCTGGACAATCACAGAAATGACTTCAATTTGCTGTTCTGAATGACAGTTCTTGAGTGTCTGGAACAAAACGAAGGCAAGCACACCTTTTTGAAAAGCTGTCTAAGTGGTACTTCTTTTTCCATTCAAAGAACATAAACTGCTTTTTCTCCTGCTGTACACATCAACATCTGCATCTTTTTATTAAGGGCTCATTCTTCCTCTCTCCTGGAATTTGCACAGGTTGGTGCCGTCCTCCCTCTACACTTGGATTAGGATGTCATCAGGTGCCTTTTGACAAATGCTTAAAATACACACAGAAGAAGAGAGAGAAAAAGGGAAGAAAGCAATAATGCAAAATAGAGAAGGAGAAGGAATTTAGGAAGAAAATAATTAATGTTCTCGTTATATTTTGAATATGGGCCATTTTCCCCACAAACCCCTCTCAATCTCTGCTGTAGTACTTCATTTTCCCTGGATTGTTTCTGCCGTTCGAATTCTGCCACTCCAGGACACCAGGGACGTGGAGTATGCATCTCTTGGCCTGACCAGGCTACTGCACTAGATGATTTTGGGAGAAGAAAGATACTGCTTTCTCAGGAAGGCACACTCCCCTGTCCCACCCTTGCTTAAATCCCAAAGTTAGATCCCTCTGGACTTTGTAATTTGTCTAGATTGCAAAACTGGCCACCAACTCTTCCCTTCTCATTGAAGGGTGAAGTCTATTTCTTCACCCCTTGAATCTGGGGTTGGTCACATGACTTGGTTTGGTCAATGACAAAATAGCAAACATGACACTAGTAGAATAAGCACAAGGGCCTTGTCCTTTATTGCCACTTAGAAACTTTGGAACTGCCACCACATGAATGAGCCTGGGCTAGCCTGCTATACAGTGAGAGAAAAGGGCCAAATTACCCTGACACCCTGATAGCCTGTAACTCTCAGCTGGTTGCAGTGAGCCTAGCTGAGCCCAACGGAAGAGCTGCCTAGCTGAGCCCAGCCTGAATTGTTGATTCCTGCTCAAGGCATGAAGAGTTGATGCACTGTTTGTGTCCATTTCTCTTCTAGGAGAAAACTGACTTTCCCTTCTTGTCTCAATGTTCAGTCCTGAATCCCTGACTCCACTCAACCTTGGGTGTCTCTCAGCCTCTACTTTCTTGGACAGACTTTTATCAGAGCTTTCCACCTTTCACTATCATGGTGAGGCACATATTTGGGCTAAATCATTGGCAAGCAATGATGCCAGACCTTGCCATCTCCTCTGCTTCCAGTTGTTGTCCCTTCCCTGTCTATGCATCCATGGACAGCCTCTGGAGAAGCTTTCTTCTTCAGAATTTCTTTGGTCTTCTCCAGAGCCAGCTGATTGGTACTAGATGCTATTCTCCAAATACATGCCACTAGTTCCATTATACTTCATGGCATCTCTAAAAAAGACCTATATGTGCAGTGAAATAAAGAAGAGGCTCTGTGAAGATCAGAGGGGATGAGTTAGTATCATTGCTGGAAGAAGAATTGGCCTGTCAAAGGATTTTACAGTGGCTTTGTCCCCAGGGAACCAGGAGGACAGTTAAGCTGACATGCCCAAGGGCTGGAAGACACAAGCCATTACCCTGGTGCTGAGTTTTAGACATGTTGGTCTCCTTGGCCTCTGAAAGCCTAGGTATAGTCTATTTTGGGGGGCCCAATTCAGATGGAAAAAAGTGATTAAAAAAACAAAAACATCATTTCTTAGTCACCAGCTTCAGATTTCAACTTGCTCAGGCAATTTTGGAAAATGTTGGATAACTGCAGTAGCTATTATCTCTTTAAACGGAGCACTGTGTCAGGTTTCTCACCACCAAAGAGCCCCATAGTACCAGCTGCAGACACCAAAAATATTGCTCTTATTAGCAGGGGGCATGTATGATTTTGATGAAGGTTGAAGGAAGCAGTGGGAAAGAATTATTGTAATTGGAAACCTGCAATTCCAAAGACAATAAAATTACAGATGATAAAATATACAAAGAAGATAACAGGCTCCTGAAATAACCAGAGGGGAGAGGGGACAGGACCAGGTTGCCCTCTGTAGGGCTGCTTAAGTCACTCAGACTCCTGGGCTATCAGAGAGAAAATAGTCACTTCCGGGCATGTACACAGCAGATAAGGCTGAATAGAAAAGTAAAGGCAGAGCTGGTGCTCATCAGCACCCCTGACTTTTTATGTCCCTTTGTTTCTTCTCTTGTAGATGATGTATCCTGCATAGGAAGTGCTTATACATGTTAGCTTCCTTCCTAGGTTTTCTTGGGGTCCAAATTCAGTCTTATAATAAGACATGGTCTCTGCCCTTGGGGACCCTGCAATTTAATAGGGGAAATGAGACATACCCAAGAAAGAACTAGGAGATTTTGTACATTTGTGAAATAGTGGTATGGATAAACTACCATTAACCCAGAGAATTAAATGATTTTTTTAATTTCATGAGCATATTTTGATATTTAAGTGTTACGTGTGTCCGCCCATCCCATTTAGAGATATGCTCAGTGATCTAAAAGCCAGTATTTGAAAATCTGAACTCAAAACGAGGTGAATTAGAAGGAAGGAAAGGCAGAAGACCCAGAGGGATAATTTTGTCTGTGAGTCACAGCTGAGTCAGGTATGTGCTGGAGGAGGGAAGATGCATGAGTGTTGGGAGGAGTCCCCTGGTAGATGAGCCACTTCCTTGTGTCCTGCTCAGACTCCCTAGGAAGTTGGGAACATTTCCCTGGACCTCGTGGAACATGTCAGCAGTTCTCCACAAGCTCACTAGGAAGTTGGGAACATTTCCCTGGACCTCGTGGAACATGTCAGCAGTTCTCCACAAGCTCACTTACCGGGGAGCTCTGCATCTGCTTCTCCAGGAGCCCAGAGTTGCAGCTTTGAGTGCTGCTACCCACTTTCACTTGTGAGAACAGGTCTTATGGAGATGACAGACCTCTCTGATTCCCTTTCCGAGCCCCACTTTGCCCTGGCTGGACCGTGCACTCTGTAGGTAGGAAGGGGCTGCCACCCCAGCCCGAGGCGCTCCATGCTGAACACAGCTAACCACGTCTGTAAATATTTCTAAATAGTCTGCAAAACTTCCTACAAGTAATCTGAAGAGACGTTAGGCAGCTTTTAAGAGAGGCTGGAGTAACTATTACAGTAATTTCTATTTTTTAAAGTTAGATGGAGAAACTATCACTGCTATTTGTGAAGTCAGGAACCTAATTAGGTCTTTTCTTCTGGATCACTGTTTCTCCCAAATTACCTAACCATAAGAATTTATTGATTGCTATTGTTAAAGATGTGTTGCTGTGCCCTGCCTTGGAGATTGGTTGGTTGGGTCTGGGATGCATTTCAGGAGATTCCTATGATCAGATGCATTTGAAAAATGTTGCACTAAGTTATACTTCTGGTGTATCCCAAACAGCTGGTCCTGATGGTTCCTTGGGCTTTGGAAGTTTTTCTTTAAACATCCCATTGAGGTCCTTCTCACTCCCTTGGAGCCACAGTCTAGCTTTCATTCTCATGTCTGGTGGGAGAACTATGTAAGGCAGAGAGAAAGGAGAGCTAGCAGAACGCCTCAGGAGCCTGATCTAGATGTTTCCATTCCCAGAATAGTGATTTGTTTCAACCTCAGATCAAACAACAAGGCTTACAGGTAATTGTCTCATTCCCTTGATGCTACTTTGAGCAAAACTTAGATCATGAAAGAAGTTTTGAGCAAAACTTAGACCATGATAGAATCATGGCTGGTCAACACCCAGTAGCACCTTAAGATCCAAAGTGGGGTTGGCAAGAATAATCGAATTTACAGTATATATATATATATATCTGACCAAGGTTGGATTTAAATGCTGCTATAGTCTTGCAGGAGTTTCAGATTGGTTTATAAGGTATAGAAATCCAAACTCACTGAGACAGTGGCTCAGGTACTTAAAATCCTAGAAGAAAAAAGTGCCTAGTTTTTATGTGCCAGGATCCTACCTCGTAGTCACCTGGAAGCTGATCAGTGAAGCTCAGAGTAAGGGGCTTTTAACATCAGAATTGGAGCAAGAATAATGTTGAGCTGCTTTACCCAGCAGCTGGAGCTTTAGCACTGCATGAGGGTAGTAAGAAGGTTGGTAATGACATATGTATTGGTTTTATGATGTTACTCCTTACACACCACTTTCACATGTGTTATCTCATTGGATCCTCACAGCAGCCACCTCAATATAGGCAGGACAATTGTTAATGGTGTCATCACAATGTAAAACTCTGTTTGAAAAAGGCTGTGACTTGCTTATATTTAAGAGATTTTTTAAATTATAGAGCCAGACTTTCTGTCTGTCTAGAGTTCTTTCCAATCCCTATAATCCCCGTGAGACTGGTGTCAGGCTAATTCACTTCATATTCAGATGGGAACAGTGCTGGACTGGGTGCTCACTTGTACCTCAGGTGAGGTTATGAAGACAGATGATGATGCTGCTTCATCCAACCAAGCACCAGTTCTCCAATGCTAAAGGATAGTTTCATTGTCATTAGCCATGCAGTGAAGGGAAAGGGCATGGAAAATAATGTGCGTCAGATTTTGTAATCCTTCTTGAAGAGAAGTTTCTGAGCCAGACTACAGATTCTTCTAGGCTCAGAAGTAGGGGCAAGGGAAAGGAGAAGGAGGCTGCTTAGAAGTGAAATATCTGGCATCTTCTCCACATTTAGGGATTTTAGGTAGAATGAAGAGGGGCAAGATAGATAGACAAATAAGATGAGGAGAAAATGCAGCAATTTAGCTAAAAGTTCTTTTTAAGTTTCTTGGTGGCTTTAGGCCTCAGGTAATTGAGTGTGACTCGTTTCGTCTGGAAAGACTAAGGAGACACCAATAGTTTTTCTCTTACATTGGTTTTGAGGAAAAGCCATTCTTTTTTTCAACTAAGGTGATCATTCCCTCTGGGAATAGAAGAAACAGTGGGAGCAAGAGAGGGTCAGATGTCTGTTTCACCTGCCCACTTGTTTTTGTGCCTTGTACGTGACATCAAAGCTGAATTACTTGTATCACTGTTGCCATGATTTTTTTCAGCATCAGACATATAAAGTGGATTTAGTTGTAATCTTTTAAACTCTAAATAAAGCATTTTCACCTGTGTCTGTTATCAAGGACTCATTATTAACACAACTAAGGTTAATCATGATCTGACATTAAATGACCTCAGCCAGAAAAATAATCATACACTACACAGACTGCTCAGATTGCTTTAAATACTTGACTGGAGGAACAATATGCTGTAGAATTATAGGGGAGGCAAGTACGGACAGAGCATAATGCATGTTTTCACTGATTTTAATAAGCTATGGCCTGGGTACATTCTGTCGCTACTTTTCCCTGTTGTTCAAGAGCTGTTTGACATTCGGGAGGAGATGGAAAGTAGGAAAGACGGTTAGATAGTGTGCTGGCTCTAGCTCATTTTCAAGGAGGACACAGGCATACACAGCTAGAAATGACCCTTGGTAAAGTGAAGAGGGAAGCTATTCATGGGAGCACATTTTAAATTCTGGAGAAATTTGAGAAAATCCAGAATACCAAAATTAAAAGGAGGTAATTAAAGGCCTTTGATGGGGGAAAAAAGTCTTACTGACCTCAGGAAACATCAATCTTCTCTTGATAGCCAGGGGCTCTCCAGACTTTGAAGTCCTGATTGAATGGAAAATCTGCCAATAACTCTACTTACTTGAAACATCTAAGCTGAATTCTCTTCTTTTAGTAGTTTGAAATGTTTACACATAGATTTAACAGAAAGGCCCTCAAATACTTAAACTATTGATTACTTCCTGTGGACTTTCTATTTTTGTTCATTGTTTTGGTTCTTTCTTGTGGGTTTTGTTTTTCAGCTTTATAAAATAAATATATTGTTACTGATTTATACAATGTTGAAAATCACCCAGGCTTTGTTTTATTTTCTACACATTTTTCTGCACCCCAGGTCTTCCTTTTGAAACCTTTTACCTTCTTTCTGAAGGAAGTTTTCTTTAGTGATGGTGTGTTGACAGAGTACTCAGTTTTTATCTAAAAGTATTTCATTCTTGTTCTTGAAAAAGAATTTTACTGGATATGCAAATTCTGGTTCATGGTTATATTCTCTCAGCACATTGGAGATATTATTCCACTCTCTTCTGGATTTCATTGTTTTGTTTTGTGCAATAGGGTTCGCTGTGTTTTTTGCTTTGTTTTTTTTTAAAATTTTTATTCTAGTAACATTTATACAACTTAAAAATTTTCCCTTTTAACCACATTCACGTATATAATTCAGAATTGTTAATTACTTTTGCAATGTTGTGCAACCATCATCATCCATCACTAAAACTTTACCATCATCCAAATAAAAATTTTGTACGATTTGAGCATTAATTCCCTAGTGTCTGCCCTAGCCCAGCTTCTGGTAATTTGCATTCTAGATTCTGACTCTATGAGTTTTTCTTGTTCTAATTGTTTCATATCAGTGAGATCATGCAAATTTTGTCCTTTTGTGTCTGGCTTATTTCAACATGTTATCTTGAAGTTTCATCCATGTTGTCATATGTATCAGGACTTCATTCCTTTTTTTAACAACTGAATAATATTCCATTGTGTGTATATGCCAGATTCTGTTTATCCATTCATCAGTTGATGGCCACATGGGTTGCTTCTATCTTTGGGCAACTATGAATAATACCACTATGAACATCGGTGTGCAAATATCTGTTCAAGTCCCTGGTTTCAATTATTTTGGGTACATAGCTAAAGGAGAATTGCTGGGTCATGTGGTAATTCTGTGTTTAATTTTCTGAGGAACCACCAAACTGCCTTCCACAGTGGCTGCACAAGGCAGGTATATTTTACAATTGGACGACGGGAAAAGCAACAACAAAGTTAGCGGTGAAAAAAGTAGTTTTATGGAGAAACCCAGAAAAATGGGCTGCTATTAAGGAAAATTTTTAAAAACCTCTAACTCACACCCCTCAGAAATTCCTGGAGCCAGCCTCCCACTAGAAAATCCATAGTGGCTGCACAATTTTACCTCCCCATCAGCAATGAATGAGTGTCGTATTTCTCCATATCCTCTCTAATCTGTGTAATTTTTTTTTTTACTAATACCCATTCTAGTAGGTGTGAAATGGTATCTCATTGTGGTTCTGATTTGCATTTCCCTAATAGTTAATGATGTTGAGCATTTTCTCATGTGCTTTTTGGCCATTTGCATGTTTTCTTTGTAGAAATGCCTATTCAAGTCTTTTGCCCAATTTTCTTTCTTTCTTTCTTTGGCATGGGTAGGCTCTGGGAATCGAACCCGGGTCTCTGTCATGGCAGGTGAGAATTCTGCCACTGAGCCACCATTGCACCACCCTACCCATTTTTAAAATAGGTTGTTTGTCTCTTTATTGTTGAGTTGTAAGATTTATTTATACATTCTAGATATTGAACACTTATCAGATATGTCATTTCCAAATATTTTCTCCTATTGTGTAGGTTATCTTGATTTTCATGATAGAGTCCTTTCATGCACAAAAATTTATTTTGATGAGGTGCCATTTAACTTTTTTTTTCTGTTTTTGCGTGTGTTTTGGGTGTAAAGTCTAAGAACCCATTGCCTAACACAATGTCCTGAAGATACTTCCCTACATTTTCTTCTAGGAGTTTTATAGTCCTGGTTCTTTTTCAGGTCTTTGATCCATTTTCAGTTAATTTTTGTAGAAGGTATGAGATAAGAGTCCTCTTTCAATTGTTTGCGTATGGACATCCAGTCCTCCCAGGACTATTTGTTGACGAGACTATTCTTTCCTAGTTTAGCAGACTTGACAGCCTTGTCAGAAATCTATTGGCCATTGAGAGGGACTATTTCTGACCTCTCAATTTTATTCCATTGGTCTATTTATCTATCCTTGTGCCAGTACCATGCTGTTTTGACCACTGTAACATTGTAGTATGTTTTAAAGTTAGAAGGTGTGACTCCTCTGACTTTTTCTTTTTCAAGATTTGGGCTATTCAGGGCCCTTAACCTTCCAAATAAATTTGTTAATTGGCCTTTACATATCTGGAAAGAAAATGTATTTTGATTGGGATTGCATTGAATCTGTAAATTGTTTTTGGGTCAGATTGACATCTTTAACAATATTTAGTCTCCAATCCATGAGCATGGAGTGCCCTGTTTATTTAGATCATCTTTGCCATCTTTTAGCAAAGTTTTATAATTTTCCATGTATTTCCCTTATGATTTCTTCTTTGACCGATTGCTTTTTTAAGAATGCTGTTTAGCTGCTATATACTTGTGGAGTCTCCAATTAGCCTGTTAATGATTTACAACTTCATTTCATTGTAGTCAGACAAGATGCTTTGTGTAATTTCAATCTTTTTAAATTTATTGAGGCTTATTTTTGTGACCTAACATGTGATCTGTCCTGGAGAATGGACCTTGTGCACTTGAGAAGAATGTCTATCCTGCTGTTTGGGAGTGCAATATTCTGTATATATCTATTAGGTCTAGTTCATTTATCATATTATTCAAGTACTTTGTTTCCTTATTGACCTTAGGTATAGACGTCTATTGATAAGAGTGGTGTATTGAAGTCTCCAACTATTATAGAGGTGTCTATTTCTCCCTTCAGTTTTGCCAGTGTTTGCTTCATGTATTTTTGGGCACCATGGTTAGGTGCATACATTTATTATGGTTATTTCATCTCGGTGAATTTCCCTTTTATTAATATATAATGTCTTTCTTTGTCTAATATAACAGCTTTTGACTTAAAGTCTATTTTGTCCAATATTAGTATAGCTACACAAGGTCTTTTTTGGTTACTATTTTCATGGAATATCTTTTTCCATACTTTTGCTTTCAACCTATTTGTGTCTTCAGGTCTAAGGCGAATCTCTTGTAAACAACATGTAGTTAAATCAGGCTTTTATATCAATTCTGCCAACCTGTGTCTTTTGATTGGGGTGCTTAATCCTTTAGTGTTCATTGTGATTATTGGAAAGGCAGTACTTCTTTCAGCTATTTTTCCTTTGGTTTTTATGTGTCATATCTTTTTTTCTTCTTTCCTTTATTGCAGCGTCCTTTTCTGCATAGTTGATCTTTTGTAATGTATCAGACTGATCTTTCTTATTTCGGTTTCTGTATATTTTTAAAATTCTTTCTTTGTGGGGGTTTCTGTTACACAACCTACATCTATAAACTACTAATTTGGAAAGAGACCACCTTAACTTCAATACCATACATGTGCTCTGTTCCCATATCTCTCTGTTTCCCCTCTTTGTGTTGTTTTTGTCCCACATTACCTCTTTATATTCTGTGTGTTCATTATCAGAAAATATGACATTTTCTTATTTAATTATATTCTGACTCTTGCAGGAATTAAAGAGTAGAATAATATATTGAGGATACAGTACTATTGGGTTTCACATTCACCTATTAGTTACCTTTAGTGAAGATCTTCACTTTTTCACACTGCTTCAAGCCACCTTTTTTTCTTTTCCTTTCAATCTGCAAAACTCCCTTTAGCAATTCTTATAGGGCAGGTCTTTTGATAATGAACCCCCTCAACTTCTGTTTATCTGTGAATGTTTAAAACTCTCCCTCATTTTTGAAGGTCAGTTTACTGGATACAAATTTTTGCCTGGCAGTTTTCTCTGTCAGAACCCGAAATATAACACTGCCTTCTGGTCTCCATGGTTTCTGATGAGAAGTTGGCACTTAGTCTTATTGAGGGATCCTCAATAAGATGAATTGCTTTTCTCTTGCTGCTTTCAGAATTGCCTCTTTATTTTTGACATTTGACACTTTGATCAGTATGTGTATTGAAGTAAGTCTGTTAGTATTTATTCTCTTTGGAAAATGTTGTGCTTCTTGGATATCTATACTATATCCTCCATAAGACTTGGGAAATCTTCAGCCATTATTTCCTCAAATATTCTTTCTGCTCCCTTTCCCTTTCTTCTCCTTCTGAGACTCCCAAGATATGTATGCTTGTATGTTTCATGCTGTCACTCAAGTCTCTGAGACACTGCTGAATTTTTTCCTATTTTCCCCTATGTGTTCTTCTGAACATATGATTTTGATTGTCCTGTCTTCTAGTTCGCTGATTCTTTCTTCTGCCTGTGGAAATCTGCTGTTGTATGCATCTAGTGTATTTTTAATCTCCATATTGTGTCTTCCATGTCTATAATTTCTGTTGTATTTCTTTTTAAACTTTGCAATTCTTCTTTTTGCTCAGGTATTGTCCTTTTAATGTCCTTTAGGTCTATATCCACCATTAGTTTATTTCTATCCATATTTCCCATCATCTCCTTGAATTGACCTAGATATGTTTTCTTAAATTTTGTGTCTTCTCTGAAGTTTTAATTTGTTCCCTTGACTGAGCCACATCTTTCTGTTTCTTATTATGGCTTGTAATGTTTTTGCTGATGCTTGGCATATGATTATTTTGCTGTGTTAACTCTTAAGGTCAGTTTCTCCCTTTTGCCTAGGGTTTTATTGTAGATTGGCTATATGTTAAGGCTCTTCTCTGACACTTGTTCCATCTTATATTGGACCTTTAGAGTAGCCTGGGTTTAACTTTTCAGATTTTCTCAGCTCTCCTGTACCTGATTCTTGCCCTGGATATGTGATACAACTTGTAAGATTGCCCTTTTAAGGGCTTCCTCCAGAAGAAAGTTTCCTTTCCTCTGTTAACTGCTCTGAAAATCCTGATCTGTTCTGTTTTTGTGCAGAATTTTCTCCCCAGTTCCTATAATTTGTTCAAATCCTCTTCCTCACTCAGTGTTCCCTATTCATTACACTTTCCAGTTCTGGAACCCATCCTGCCTTACAACAGGATGCCTTACAGCTCCCTCACTCCTGCCCCCTTTTTCCTTTCTGTGAAGTTTTCTGCCTCTGTTTACTACTCTGTTAGGCTTTCCCGCCCCAGGGAGCCAGATATAGGGTCAACTAGAAAGCTCCATTTTTTGTTTAGATCGTCCACAAAGACTGGGCTGAGTGTGTGCCCCTCATGCCAACAGTCCTGTCATGGCCCCTTCATTTTCCTGGGGCACTTTTACGTGGGTCACTTCCCAGCTGCCCTGGGTCTCTGCAGACTTGGGTGGCTGTGTGAGGATATGTGTGGGTTCTCACTCACGGCAGTGGCCCTATAGTCTGCATCTGTGTCCGGAGGCACTGGTGCTGTGCTCTCACTTCGTGGCTCTTAAGCTGTGCAAGTGAGGGGAGGGGGTTCAGACTCCCTGGTCCTGGATGTAAATCTCCTTCCTGTTTCGGGTGTTTACTTTTTCTCCTTCAATTCAGCATTTGCAGCATCCTTCTCCAGTTTCTATTATTTTCTAGAGTTCCATACAAATGGAATGTGTCCTTTCATTACTTTTTTCTGTGGGAGCCTTTTCCAGGAAATATCTTACATTCCATTATGATGACATCACCCCATTTTTCTTCATTGTTGCTTTGAGGAGTCAGTTGCCGATCTAACCGTCCTTTTAGAAGTGATTGGTCTCGTCTATCTGGCTGATTTTCAGATTTTTTTGTCTCTGGTGTTCTTCGGTTTAATAACATGTGACCAGGTCTAGACTTCTTTTTACTTATCAGTATTGGGAATTTGGAGGCTTTTCGAATCTGTGGATTGGGTTTTCCATTAGGTATAGAAAATTCTTAGCTATTAGCTCCTCAGATATTTCCTCTCCACTTTTCTCTAAACTCTTTTAAGGCTTCCAATTAAATTTATGTTAGACCTTCTCATTCTATCTTCCATATTGTTTAATCTAGCTTTTATCTTTTTCATTTCTTCATCTTTCTGTGCTCTTTTCTGGTTAGTTTCTATTTCATCTTCCAGTTCAGTGATTTTCCCTTTAGCTGGCTTCTTCCTTTGAAATTTAATTTTAATTAATATATTGTTCACTTCTAAAAATTCAATTTGTTTTTTTTCATATCTGCATGGTCATTTTTGATACTATCTTGTTCCTTACTCTTTTTACTTTTGTACCTTACTCTTACTCTTTCAACTCCCACTTATTTCTTTGAATATATTAAGCATACTTTGTATTTTATATCAAGTAATTCTAATATATGCAATTTTTGTGGGTCTAATTTTTTTCTTTCTTTTTTAAATGTCATTTTATTGAGATATGTTCTCTCACCTTACAGTCCACCCAAAGTGTACAATCATTGGTTCACAGTATCATCACATAGCTGTGCATTCATCACCATGATCACTTGGAACCTTTGCATTACTCCGAAAAAAGAAATAAGGACAAAAAAGAGAACCCCAAATATCCAGACCCCTTTCCCCACCCTCTTATCGGCCACTAGTATAGTGCTGTACCCAATTTTAAGACTAACAATAGAAGTAGGTTAACTAAGACAGTGTAGAATTGCATGTGTATATATAGTGTGTGGTGTGTGTGATATATCAACACGAACAGACAAAACATCTATATGTGGATGCACACAAACACAGGCAACTGACTTTTTTTTGCTATATAGTTTTACAATTATTATTGTACAACCAGTGCTACTGAATTACAGTTCAACAACTTCGGATATTTCTTATTAGCTATTCTGAAACACTAGACACTAAAAAAAAAATCTTTGTAATGAGTCAGTAGTCATAGTCATTTGTTACATCTTAATTTCTTGGTTACACCTCCTGCCTCTCATTTGATCTCCCTCTCGACCTTCAGGGAAAAATAAACCTACTCAGAACGACTTTTATAGAGAGTTAGATGGAGCCTAGAGCACTCCCTAGGATTTTCAGGAGCTCTGTGGGTTGGGGCTTCACGTACTGTGGTGATTAGCAATACCTGGCTGAAGCTTGCATGAGAGTAACTTCCAGAATGCCCTCTCGACGCTATGTGAAACCTCAGCCACTGCAACTTTATTTTGGTCTTGTGGGTCTGATTTTGAAGTTTGTTTCATCTGTTGACCCTCACTTACGATTTCTTGTCCTCTTATGTGTGTTAGTTTTTTATTTTGGACACACGTTTGGTGGAATGCCAAATTATACTGGCCAACAAAGCCTTTTCCTGCTCTTACCTGCCCTTCCCCGCAATAACTCCAATATACACATCAACCCTAGAGAAGCCAAGAGTTAAAAAGAGTGTGGCTACTAAGTGGGAAAATCAAGAAGGCACACAGTTTCCTCTGATGCAGGCTTCTAAAACTGAAACAAGTCTAAACTAGGGGAAGGGAAGAAGTTTTAGTTCTCCATTTTACTCAGTTTGATCGTTATAACGGAATAGATATTTTAATTACCTAGTTGGCTATTCTTGGAACTAAAAGTGAATGGAAAACTTTACCGTTTGAGTGACCGAGAAAATTATGCATCTAGATATCATCCAGAAAACAAGGAAGACCTAAACCTAAAATGAATTAGATAAGGTATTTGTAGGAGAAAATGTTATTTTATGTCTGAAACCTTATTCCCCATTGTTTAATGTAAAAGTAACTTTTATATACTTTCAATTCAAGAAATGAAGTACATTGTCAGGTTTGCCTTGTAAAATCCTAGCAGAAACATCCTAATAACTCATCACACCATTCAGGCGAAGTTACATTTTCCTGTTGAATTGATTTTAAGCATTTCCTGAATGTTTGTCCGGTAGCCTGAAATGACTCACCAACTATGGCATAGTGTAGAGATAAACGGGCAAACTGGCCTGAGGCGCCACCTGGTGGCATCTGTTCAGGAAATGCCTCTATTACTAACTTTCCAGGCAGGATCCAATGCCTGGTATAAAGATGTGCCTCAGTTTGCTTGAGAGATGCATTCTTGAAAAGCTGTGTATGAATTCACTTTTGGAAAATCAAATTAAGTGCACTCAGAAGTTCTTTATTTAGAAAGGATGAGTTTTCTGTAAGTTCTGCAAGTTTTGTTCTTGCCGTGTTGATGTTTTCTGAGCATCCTGCGTGTACCTCGTGGGGGACAGCTGCTTGGGACCAAAAGGGAATGAAACACACACTCCCTGGCTTAAAGCTATTTTTAAAGTGTGCTTTTTAACACCACAGAATTACAAGTGCTTTCTGAAGTTCGTTCAGACTCTGATTCTGCAGAATTAAAATGAAGACCCTTTCTCATTAACAAACACTCTGTCATAGAACCAAGCAACCAAACGATCTAAACCCTCCCTTCCCTGGCCTTTGACTGTAAAAGCTGAATTAATCTTTCTCATGTTCCTGCTTCCTTTAATATAAAAACAAGCAGGAGAGAAGATTCCACAGTCTCTTATGTTAAAAAAAAAAGTTACATTTTCTCTTTTTAAAAATAAGAGAAAAGAGAAATAAAAATGACTTGCTCTCAGGACATTTTTCTTGTATTTTATTTCATGCTTAACCCCAGTATATTCTTCCTGGCTCATTTTTTTTCCTTGCCCTGAGGTGTTCAGTCTCCAGAACAGCAGAGCCAGAGAGAGAGAAATACACAAACTTCAGTTGATCACTGTTCATAGAAACGCCGCTTGTTCAAATGAACAGAATTCATTTATGACATATATTACCACACCCCAATTCCCAATAGTCATTAGTGTTGCTGTTTTATTCTAGGCATCTGGCTTTTCTCATTCCTTTATATCGGTGAGGTAGCCACTGAGGTGTTTTGAAGTTTTAGACAAAAATCTTATGGCTGCCAATGACAGAAAACCAACTCAGAGTATCCTATTAAAAAAAAAAAAAAAAGAGGGAATGGAACAGTTTATCAGAAGAATCCTGGGAGTTGTGTGCAGGACAGAAGAAGACTTGTTAGAACTAAGGACAATTCTGGATCTTGACATAGGATCTTTTTTTCTATCCATCATCCATCTCCATTCGTCCTTTGATATCTTATATGTTTTCCCTGTAAGGGTAATTTTCCCCCTGCAGGGCAGGAACATAGCTGCTAGTAGTTCAAGAGTTCCAATTTTCCAGCTTCTATGACCAAACACTTAAAAGTCTTTATTCATGAGAACAATCTCGGGGAAAGACTGTAACTGACCAATGTTGAATTTTGTGCCCATCTTTGAACTAATCATTGTGACCAGAGAGGTGGAAAGTCCATTCGTGACCAGGAAGGGGTGATATTGGGATTGCAGATGCAAAAGCAACAGACTCTGGGGCAAAATTTTAAAATCCATTTATTAAGAGCTGTTCGTTCCCTCAGAAGAAGTGAGCATTGCCCACGCCGGAAGAGAACATGGAGGGTACTTATTCTTCCATGGTCGCGCTTCAGACTTAAACACCGTCAGCTGGACTAGATGACGGGATAGGAACATCGCTCCAAAGAAGAGAGGGACGTGTTATTAACAGAAGTAGAGGAAGGACCCTGGGTAGACAAAATACACACACACACACAATAGCAACAACAGGTATCCACTACTGCATCCAAAAGACTTTTTACAGTCACAGAGCCATGAACAACCTTTCCTTTGGGGCTTCTTTTTGTCATCAAACTCCTCAAACATCTAGGGCTTCAGGGAATTTTTTTCTCTGCTGTTCACTGACAGACCCCACCAGAGCCTTCCATTTACCAGCCTATCTCCCTGTGTTCTAGTTTGCTAAGCTGCCGGAATGCAATATACCAGAAACGGAATGGCTTTTAACAAGGGGAATTTAATAAGTTGCTAGTTTACAGTTCTAAGGCCGAGAAAATGTCCCAATCAAAACAAGTCTATAGAAATGTCCAATTTAAGGCATCAGGGAAAGATACCTTGGTTTAAGAAGGCCGACGACGTTCAACGTTTCTCTCTCAGCTGGAAGGGCACATGGAGAACATGGTGGCGTCTGCTGGCTTTCACGTGGCTCTACCAAAAGGGACTCTCTCCAAATGTTTCCTCTTTTAAAGGATTCCAGCAAGCAACTCCACCTTCAGCGGGTAGAGACACACCGCCATGGAAATCATCTAATCAAAAGTTACCACCCACAATTGGGTGGGTCCCATCTTCATGGTAACAATCAAAGTGCTCCCACCCAGCAATATTGAATGAGGATCAAAGGGCATGGCTTTTCTGGGGTCCACCACAGATTCAGACCGGCACACCCTGCTTACTCTCAGCTGCTTCTGTCTTCAGAAATCCATCTCTGTGTCACTGCCTCAGTTAGAACGTTTTATCTCCTTCCTGGATTATTTCAATACTCTCCTTTCTTCTCCTCCTACTTCCAGTGTTGTAGCCCCATAATACGACTTCCACACTGTTGCCAGAGGTTTCTAGACAGTTTCAAGAAAAATGCTTGACCTTGGGCAAAGGGCCTTCTCTCTTCCTCTCTGAATTCCATAGGAGACTTTTTGATCCCCTGTCTACCTCTTCATTCTTTTCTGCACAAGCAGGGCATGGGTAATCAGATTAGAGAGAGTCTGAAGTTCATTTACCACGTTTCTCCGTGTAAAGGTAAGGGCTCACGTAGTATCTTTTCTGGCCCCAAATATTCTTTAATTTCCTGATATCTGGATGGGAAGCAACTTTGTGCTTCCTTCTCCTAAGTAGAAAGAGCACTTGGGCAGTCATTCCTATGCATTTCAGTTTAAGGCCAAAGCTGCATATTTTAACATAGTTCCCAGAAGCCCTGCGATTGTGTGGGGTCCTTCGTGGGCCTGTATTTGATTTATAATTCTTATGGGCATGCAGCACATAAAATGGGAAAATAAGGTTGTGTTACCCCAAATTCATATCAGGATATTTGCTGACCAAAAAAAAAAAAAAAGGTTTGTCCAGGCTATGGTAAATTTATTGACAAGAATATATAATCTGTTTCAGGGCTGCTATGACAAACACCACACAAGTGGTTGGCTTAAACAACAGAAATGTATGTCTCACATTTTTTAAAATGAGAATTCAAATATCAAGGCAATGACAAGACCTGATTTCTCCTAGAGCCTGTAGCGTTCCAGCAGTCCCCTGTCACACGGCAATGTCTCTGTCCTAGTATCTGCTCGCCTGGTTTCCACTCACTTCCGGCGTCTTCTAATTGGCTGAGTCTGAATTTCCTTTGCTGTAAGGACTGCAGGTATATGGATTAAGGCCCACAGTGATTCCATTTGCCCTCCTCTAAATAGGGTCTTTGAAGAATCCCATTCACAAATGAGTCCACACCTCAACTAATAACCACATTATCAAAGGTCCTGTTTCCAAGTGGGCTCACTCCCACAGATACAGGATTAACACTTGAAAATGTCTTTCGTGGGGTATATAACTTAACCCCCAGCAATTGCTTGTTTTACATTAGGTTATGATTTTTAAAACATATTTTTCCCAAAACTCATTAATTCTTCCAAGCAACCAATATGTCACTCTCATTTGACCATACCCATGACACTAAACTTTCTCTCCATTCCAGCATTGGCACAGGAATCCAAGCAAAATATTGAATAAACTTTAATAAATTTAGAGCAGCAGACTTGAGGGCAAAAAAAAAAAATCCATTTATTAAGAGACATTCCCTGAGGAGAAGTGAACACCATGTCCGAGGCACTCCCCACGAGAAGAATTTGGAGAGTGTTCACTTTTCCATGGTGACTTTTCAGATTTAAATAACTCTATCAAATGAAGGCAGATTCTGAAAATGATCCAAGCTCTAATCACTCAGAATGAACCACTGGGAGTTTTCACAGGGAAACTTCTACAGTTGTGTGAGGGCTCTTGAGTACACTTTCAGTGTTTCAGAGGGACGAGTCTTCCAACTGGAAAACGGCTCCTTCCATCACGGCAAATGTATCTTTCATTCCAAGAAACTTCTCCACACATTTTTCTCTCAAAGAAGTTCAGACCTAAATGAAATACTTTGACTGCTTGACTCAAGGAGACCAGCATTTTTTGATAAAGGTGCCAAATGTTCCTAACAAGTAAAGATGACTGAAAATATGAGAAAGATAAAAGTTATGCAAAGAATCATGCTGTGAAAATTGTGAGGGGGGTTAGACGGGAGCTACTACTACACGCTGGCCTGAGGTGGAAGGAGGCCTGGCTGCGGGCGCTGTTGACCAGCAAACAGAGCAGAAGCTCTTGGGCACTGCACTGAGTGACTTGGAGGCTGTTTTAGTTTGTAAGGTGCTGGAATGCACTATACCAGCAATGGAATGGCTAGTAAACAGGAAATTTACTAAAGTCTCCCTGGCAGTGTGGGAGATGACTCCCAGGGATGGGTCTGGCCCTGGCACCATGGGATCAACAATGCGATCCTAACCAAAAGGAGGAAAAGAAGTATAACTAATAAAGTATCAGTGACTGACAGAGTTCAAATAGAGTTGAGAGGCTACTCTGGAGGTCACTTTTATGCATGCTCAGTTAGACATTGCTACCTACCATAACTTGTCAAACCCCAACCAAAACCATTCCAGTCAATCCTAAAGAACACCTAGGGCAATATATAAGATTCTAAAAGGGTTCCATGCACAAGGGTAACTTTCCAGAAACCTACAACCTCCAGATGGGTCCTGGACCAGATAAGTTCTGATACCTAGAGGGCCCAGCTTCTCCAGAATGTCAGCTAATTCCATCTCCCTACCCCATATTATTGACAGCCCTTCCAATGTGAAAAAGTTGGAATGGCCATAGCCCAAATACTCCTAAAGAGTGGAACAGAAAGATCAAAGGTGATGGTGGAATTATACAGAGATGGTAGGGTTTAACAAACAGATATGATTGCTGAATCATTAAATGATGTTTCTTTTCACCTTCAGTATCTTAGAGCAGCTAGAAGTAAAAGCCTAAAATTGTGGAATTGTAAACCATACCAGAGTTAGGTTTACAATTAGTGGCTGTGCTGTGCTTTGAAATTTATTCCTTTTTTGTATATATGTTATTTTTCATAAAAAAGAAAAGTCAATTGTGATGATAAAAAAGTGTTTATTCCTTCTAGCCTCCTATATTCTAGAGCAGCTAGAAGGAAAAATCTGGAAGAATGGTATGGTTGCCCATGACAAACTCTGGAATCTGTCCTGTAACTACTTGTTGAAGAGTGCTTTAAAAATAGTTGCTTTTTTCTCTTTGCTTTGTATATGTTATATTATACAATAAAAAAAATTTTTTTTTAAAAAGGGAATTTAGTTGCAAGTTTACAGTTCTAAAGCTGTGAAAATGTCCAAATTATGGCATCCAGAGAAAAGTGCCTTAACTCCAAAGAAAGAGCTGATGAAGTTTGGGGATTCTCTCTCAGCTGGGAAGGCACATGGTGACATCTGCTAGCTTTCTCTCTTCCTTTCATCAGGCTTCCCTGGAGGTGTTTTCCTTCTGTCTCCCCAAAGGTCTCTGGCTGTGGGGGCTCTGTTGGCACTTTCCAAAATTGTTCCCTCTTAAAGGGCTCCAGTAAACAACCCCACCTTGAATGGGTGGAGACACATCTCCATGGCAACTAACTAATCAAAAGGTTACCATCCACAACTGGGTGGGTCACATCTCCATGGGAATAATCAAAAAGATCCCACCCAGCAACACTGAATGAAGATTAAAGAATGTGGCTTTTTTGGGATACATGACAGTTTCAAACTGGCACAGAGGCTCTGAACTGATGGATACTTGGGCTCCCGTATTCAGGCAAAAAATAAAGCAGCACATACTGCATCCAAGAGGGCCAACCTGAAAAGTAACACACAACCCATATCATACCTTGATAATGACCCTCAGTTATAAAACCCCAGACTTATAAATATTTCCTAAGCAGAAACTCAAATATCAAATAGCCCAGTTGAAATTAAGAACCTACGAGACTAAAATCTGACTGTCACTCCTTGTTTAAAATCTTTCTGGTGCTCCACAGTCGTCCTAACACAATGCCAAGTGCCTTAGAATGCACACAAGGCTCTCTGTGACCGAGCCCCTTCCTGCTGTTCCAGCTTCATTACCTTTCACTCTGCACTTCTTTGCTATGTTCTGATATACAGACCCATTTGTAGCACTTAAACATGCAGTGTCGTTTTGTTCTTCTCTGTATTTATTACAGGATGTCTTCTTCTTCAGCACTTTTCTCACACACTTTTTAAGACTCAATTTGGTGTCACATCTCTAGGAAGCCCTGTTCCCACCAGGCTGAATTAAGAGGCCCCATTCTGTGCTGCCACAGCAGCCTTCGCCCCATCGCTGCATTTAACACGTTAATTCAAAACGATCTCTTTTTGTGTCTGTGTACACACTGGAAGGCAAGTTCTTTGAAAGTATTCTTTTTTGGTATCCTTAATACACAGTAGGTTCCCCAGTGTAAGCTCAGCTAAACCAAAGTGAAATCGTTTTATGGTAACCTGAAAGCTCGGATCACAGGAGGGATGGAGAGAGAGAACTTGCAAAAACTTCTCATATGGGTTGAATATGCTCAAAAGTCTTTATCCAGGTCACATCTCAGCAAGTATAAATAATATAAATAAGTCACTTTAAAGCTTTCCTCTGAACCATATGCTGGAGCAGAGGTTGGAAAACTTTTGTATGGAACTTGCCAAGAAGCTGGTCCTTTTTATAGTAACATGCAAGGCAGGAGGAGTTTGGGGATGGGGATGGTAGATGAATGCTATTTTCACTTACAAGCCATGGACAAGAGGTTCTGAGATAGTAGGTTGTTGAAGATTCAATCATGTCCCTCATAAAGACATGCCCAAGCCCTAACCCAATTCCTGTGGTTGTGAACTTATTATAGATAGGAACTTCGAAGATATTGGTTAAGGTAGGGCAAACTGAATCAAGCTGGGCCTTAATCCAGAATGGCTGAAGTCCTTCTGTGCAGGGGAAATTTGAGTACAGTCAGTTAGGAGAAGCCATAGAAGAAGAGAGAGATCATCATGTGATGAGGCAGAAATGCGTCTACAAGCCAAGAAACCCCAAGGATTGTGGCAAGCCAATACCACAAGGCTACAAGTTCCAGGATAAAGCATGGCCTGTTGATACCTTGATGTGGGACTTCTAGCCTACAAAACTATGAGACTTTAAATTCATATTGTTTAAACCAACCAGTATATGGTATTTGTCATAGCAGCTCTGGAAAACTAAGGAATATGTTCACAGATTTTGAAAGGAGAAATACCTGAGGCCCTAAATGAATGCCAACCTCAATAACTCCTTCCAGCTGATCATCTATAGCTTTGTAGGTTCTTTTTTTTTTTTTTTTTTTTTTTTTTTAAAGGAAAGACAGAGAGAAGGAAGGAAGGATAGAAGGAAGGAAGAGAGGAAGAAAGGGAAACATTTTTTAAACATTTTCTTGTTTTATTGTATTTTGTTTCTCCGTTTTTCGTTACATGGGCTGGGGCCGGGAATCGAACCGAGGTCCTCCGGCATAGCAGGCAAGCACTTTGCCCGCTGAGCCACCGCGGCCCGCCCGCTTTGTAGGTTCTTGATGATGATATGGATCAGACATGGAGAAGGCTACCAGTCCATAAGCCAAATGCTGTTTTATGTGTGTTTTCATCATCCCCCAGACTGGGACTTTCCATCTCCCAGCTCAAGAGAACCACAGAAGGTTATGACTTGTGTTCACATAATAGAGACATCAAGGGGGGCAGAAAACATCCTGTCTTGGTAGTGGTGAGAATGAGACAATAGCCACTAGAGACATCTACTCAGTCTCTAGTAGTCCCTGGGTCTTCTTCCTTTACCCTCCAACATAGCTGGCCCTTAATCTCCTTAGTATAAAAGACAACAAATCAGCCGATAGGTAGAAAAGATCAACCTTATAAGGATTCCCCAACCTCTTCCCACTTCAATGCACACCAAATTCTGAATAGCCAGCTCATTCTGCAATTCATGGCATAAAGCAGGGTAATGAGTGAGGGGAAGAACCTGGAGTCGCCTGGCCTGGCTTGATTGGTTTACATGGAAAGGAAGAGTATGAAAGGGAAAACGGAAAAGATAGAATGGCCAGTACGGGCTAGGAACGGTTGGAGAGAAAAATAATGTAGATTTGGGGATAACCACCACGTATATGAGACTTTAGAGAGAGGTGAAAAGAGGATTTTAAGGTGTTGTTTTTGTTATGGATGCAATCCCCTTTGACATTTTTGAGAGACTTTGCTATGTGCCAAGAGGAGGCTATGGATTAAACTGGTTAAAAATTCTCCCTTCTCAGCAAGACCTTGTGAACGGCACAAAGGGACATGTGTGTGTGTGCGTGTGTGTGTGTGTGTGGCTTCTTGAAAGAGATGCTTTATGCTTTGCATGAAAACCAGGGGAGTTAAGGCCAACATGCTCTATTGCTAACAGCAAAGAGGGAGCTGGTGGCTTGGTGATGGGCTACACACGATGGCCTCTGGACCCCCCACCATCTACTCAGGTCACATAGACTTTCTCTGACTTCTGTCACCTGCCCTGGAATACCACCTTTTACTTCAGTAGAATTTTGGATTGTTCCTTAACATATTCCTGCACATTATGTCACCTGATCCTCATAACATCCTCATGACAGCTCTGTGAGGAAATCAGAACAGGCATTATTTTCTCCATTTTACAGAGAGGAATGTGGAGACCACAAAGAGGAGAATGGCCTTCCTGAGGTGATTACCAAAAAAAAGACAATAATAGATCCTGCTTCCAGATCTCCTAAACTTTGGTGTATTATTTTCTGTGATATTTACTTCTTGCTTTGTAAACAAGTGCAAAGATTGTGGAAGTCCATATGAAAGAGGGGTACAGTGAAAAGTATGTGTAAATTAAAGAAGCTGGGAACCTTGAGTATACATTAAGACAGTAAGAGATGAGACTAACAGCCAACTAGTATAGACACTGGAAGGACCTGCAAATCCATCAGTAGTGAGAAGGTCCAGCACTAAATCCTAATAGAAATCTATAGACTGGGGCCAAATCTAGCAAAATGAAATTAGGAAGTATAAATGCAAACTCTTGAATTTGGGTCCAAAAGATAATTGCACTAGGTGAGATGGGGAGCTGTTGCTTAGTATCTTTTTATCCTTTTTTTTCAATTCACTTTAAAAAGTATTTTTGGCATCTACCATGTGCTAGACAGTGTTCTTGGCACTGAGGTTACAGTGGCATCCTGGCCCAGACCGAGTTCACGCAGAGCACAGGCTGGGGCTGCTGTAAGACCAAAACCCACACCAGGCACAGAACCAGACGTGGATTTATTGGAACTTAGGAACAGAAGTTCTCTGCTGGTGGCAGCCCAGATGTTTAGTGTTCCACGAGGAAGTACCAAGAGTAATATATGATTTCACAACGAAGACATTCCATATAGTATGAGGACATCAGGTCTCTAGTCTAAACATTAAAGGAGCCTAAAACCTGATGTTTCACTGAGATTAGTGTTTAAATCTAAGATATAATCAATGCCATTTTACATCTGTAGTTAAATCTTTGCCCTCGGGGGAGATTGTTTACTTTCTTGACCTTTGTCCTCGGTTAAAGCAGGTTTGTCACAGGCCGTTCAGGAGGGGCTGGGTCCTGGGCTGCCTCAAGTGGTGATTAAGAACCAGACAATTGAGGCATGCTTACGCACGTTATGCTACCTGATCCTCTACCCTATGGAGCTCAGATTACAGTGCGGGAGACAGCAAATGCACAATTGAACAAATGACTTCATGAAATTATCAATGTTTTAATGAAAAGTAAGCAAGTTTATAGGCAGTGACTGTTAGGAGAGGGCGATATTGAAGTGTGTTCAGAGAAGGCCTGTTACCTGAAGATTGTGAGAATCACTGGACAGTATTCTAGAAAAAAGGGGAAGTGAATGCAAAGGGCTTGAAGTAGGGATGGTCTTGGGACATTGAGGGGTAGAAAGGAAGCCACTGTGGCTCATAATTAACGAGAAGCAGAAATATAAGAGACAATGGTGGAGGGGTAGGCAGAGGCCAGACCATGGAGAGCTTGAAGGCACTGGTAAGAATGGCAGGTTGCTAGTCATAACCCCCAAATCTATTCTCCTTTTCTTCTTTGGTTAAGGCTTTTAGCTGGACACACAGTCTCCTAGCCAGATACTAAGTTCCTGAGGCTTCCTTGCAGTGAGGTATGGCCATGCAACTAAAGGTCCTATCAATGTAATTAAAGCAGAAGAGAAGTGTGCAATGCCTATCTCACTTAACTGAAGGGAAATTACCTATCCTTGACTTACTCCCTTTTCCCTTCCCTTGACTGACCAACCATGCAAATGAGGACAATATGCTAGCCTAAGGGATGGCAGAACAACAAGATGCAAGGAACCTGGCTCCCTGAATAACCTTATGGAGTAGAACTGTCTTGCAACTGGACTGTTATGTGAGGGAAGGATAAACTTTTATCTTATTTAAGTGAACATATTCCAAAGTCTTGATTACAGCAACTTAGTCTTCACTGTAATTAAATCAATGAGAAATATGGAATTCTTTCTAAGTGGAGAAACATTAGAAAGTTTCAGGCAGATTAGTGACATGATCTATGTTTTAAAAAGATCATTCTGACTTTTGTATGGAGAACAGATTATGGGAAGGTGTGGTGGCTTGGAATTATGTGCCCCAGAAAAAAAAAAAACATATTCTTGAGCTACTTCCGTTCCTATGGGAGTGAACCCGTTGTAAATAGGACCTTCTGATGAGATTACTTCAGTTAAGGTATTGCCCAACAGAACACGATGGGTCTCAATCCTATTACTGGACGCCATATAGAGAAGGCCATAGAGAGAGAGCTTATGGGAAGCAGCCAGAAGCTGGAAGTCCATGGAACTCAGAATAGAAAGGAGAAGAATGTCACCATGTGCATTGCCATGTAACAGAAAAGCCAAGGAACCCCAAAGGTTGTTGGCTGTGCCCCAAAGGCTGTTGGCTGTGCTGTTTTGAAACTGTTATGTGCCCGCAGAAAAACTATGTTCTTCTAACATAGCTTGTGAGGGTAGATCTATTGTTGGGTGGGGCTTTTTGATTAGTTTTTGCCATGGAGATGTGTCTCCACCCATTCAAGGTGGGAAAGCTTACTGGAGTCCTTTAAGAGGGAACCATTTTGTAGAAAGCTCACATGTAGAGCTTTGGAGATACAGAAGGAAAACACCCAGGAGACACTAGAAACTGAGAGAACCATTTGAAACCAGAAGCCGAGAGAGAGAGACACAGAAGCAGACATTGCCATGTGCCTTCCCGTGTGACAGAGGAACCCAGATGCCTGCTGCCTTTCCTCCAAGAAGGTAACCTCTTGTTGGTGCCTTAATTTGGACTTTTTCACAGCCTTAGAATTGTAACTTGTAACTTAATAAATCTTTACAAAACTTTACAAAAGTCAATCCATTTCTGGTATATTGCATTCCAGAAGCTTTAGCAAACTGCAACACTGGATACTGACCCCAGGAGGAAGCAAGCCTTCTAGCCTCTGAAACCATGAGCAGATAAGTTCCTATTGTTAAGTCAGCCCAGTGTGTGGTATTTGTCTTAACAGTTAGGAAACTAAAACAGAAGGCAAGAGCAGTAAAAGGGAAAACAGAAGGCTATTACAGATTTTATGTGAGAGACAATGGAATAATTTGTTGGTAGTAAAGATGGAGATACAGGGTTGATTATTAATATATAATCAGACAGAGGTGCTAAGATTGCTGATTGACTAAATTTTGAAGGGAGTGAAGGAAAGGGAAAATAAATATGATTCTTAGGTTTCTGACTTGAATAATTGAAGAAAGAATATAGAAAACTTAAGATTCAGGGTGGGATAGGATGGTTTGACTGCAAAAAATAGTAATCATGACTTGAAGTGACAAAAAAAAAGTTAGGGATTTATTAGCTTACAAAATGTAAGGCAGGCTACAATAAAGATTGTCTCATTGGTTTAAATTATAGTAACAATCTCTTTCCATCCAAGTTTAAGCTACATCCTAAACTGGCTCTTCTTATGGTCAGCAACTGGGATAATGTATTTGTTCACATTCGACAGGGAAGAGAGAGAAGTATGTAACACAAGTCCTTCCCTTTAGCCTGAATTTACTGACTTAGGTCTGCCATGTACTTATTGGTTTAGATGAAAAAGGACTATGCTTGGAGGCAGTGTCCTCAAAGTGATGAACATGGCATGGAGGGCAGTGAGCATGCGATCAAAATCAGATCCTGTTGGTAAGAACAGGAGGAAAGATTAATAAGAGTTTATGTTTATGAGTTTCAGCCCTTTGTTTCTTTCTTCCTAACCTGTGAAGTGAAAGAGATAAATAAATGCAGACTTTGCAGACAGAGAGGACCAGAAAATTCGTTTCACCAGGGTCTCAGAAAAGAGAAGAGATTTGTGCAGCTGTCAGAAGCTGAATCTTCTAGCACCGAGGGTGCAAGTCTCTCCTAAAATCAAAGGAACCCATAGAGCAAAACTGCTGCATGGATGATGTAATGGGAGTGTCGGTGACTATATTTTGGTGACACAAATGTACTGCCTGCAACTAATGAATCCAAGCAGCCAGTCGGGGAGCCAGGTCAGAAAGCAGCAAAATAAAACTTGCTGACACTGGTTTCCACATCTTAGAAATTCAGTCTTTTTGTCTGCTAGAGAATGATCACAAAGGATTCTAAAACTGTCTCCCTTTTTAAGTTAGGCCAATGATATTTTGAGAAGTCAAAACTGACTGTGAAAAACATTTGGGACAATGCTATTGAGGACAAACAGGGTCCAGGGTGAGGGAGGCAAGAGAAGAGAATCGGTAGGAAGGATGTGGTTGTATCAAAAAATCATGTTTTCTCCAAGGAGACAGAGTCTCTGGATGGTAGCACTCTCGTTTGTCATTCTATGAATAAGAAACTTGTTAAAAAGCTGTTCAGAGCTGGTCATGGAGAGAAGCTTTTAGGGGAAGTTCTTAGTGAAGCTTTGTTGTAACCCCAGAGTACCAGATGTCTATAGGATTAATAAGAGTTGGGGCCATCTGTCTCCTTCCCAAGAGGAAGGGAACAGGATTTGTTCTCAGTCACCAGTGTCACTGCCAAGAACCTGAGGATCTCAGGGGATAAATATGAATCATTTGAGGCTTACTCAAATAATCACCATCAAACACATAGACTTTCAACCCTGTGGAGCCCCAGTTGTGCTCACAGGCCATCAATTCCAATTGCAAAGGCTGAAAAGTAGCTGAAGACACCAGGAAATGTGACAAATTGGCAGTGCTTCATTTCCTTCCCATTTTTCAAACCACCTTATTTGTGGCTCTTACTAAGTTTTCATATCTCAGCTTGTATGTCCTCTCCACAGAGAAGCCTCCCCAGCCAGACTGTCCAGTGCCTCTATATCTTCACCCTGTTGATCTCCTTCAAGGCACTTAGCACAATCTAATTAGCTTGAGTATTGACTTGTTCCTTGTTTTTTTGCCTCTCTTCTCCACTATAACGTAAGTTTCATGAGGACAGGAATCTCATTTTTTGTTTATCATTATATTCCAGCACGTTGCTGAGAATCGCATCCTGGTCAAATATTTGTTGAATTAGTTAATGTAAAAGCAGTGAACCACCAAGATGATGTTATTTTTAATAAAAAGAAAAGAAGTCACTGCTTGAGAATGTTTCCTTTTATTGTTCTATTCTGACTAGATATTGAGTACTAGAGTAAAGGATGCCTAGATTCATAAAATGTCAGCACGGTAGTTAATAGGGATCTCATTTTATCAGCGAGGAACATGAAGCTTATGTACCTGTCAAGAACCACACAGCCTGTTAGGGTCAGATCAGGGAACTGAAACCCACACCTCTTTTTAACCAACACTCTTTGCACAAGCTTCCCATTGCCAGGGGTTACTAAGAGTAATTGCAATGTGATCAAGTTCAAGTCTTCCAACTTACGCCATTTGACAAACCAAACCATTAGCCCTCAAGTCTAAAGGCACTTGCTTTGAAAGAGTATACACAAGAGCCCTTACAATCAGGTACAGTGTCGGAGGCAAAGAAACTAAGGAAGCAGTTTGATTCTGCTGCCCCTATAATTCCAAGAAATCACACGTATTACATATTACTGTACCAGGAAGAAGTGCTGAAAGATGTACAGCACAGGTGAACAAGTCAGTCTCTTTCTTTCCTTTCTTCTTCTTGAACACCCTCACCCCTGCCAAAACCAAAGAAGGAAAGCTTGAATTCTGAAGTCAGGGAAAGTTGCTTTCTTAGAGCTACTAACAGGCAGGGGGCATGTTGTGTTCTTATACAATCCTGATAGTCAGTTAGTAATGGGTGGGCCTTGTTACTCTTGGGAACACATTTCTTTCCCAATTCCCATTCTAAGAAACTGGAGCATCAAGAGATTGCGCTCACCCTGCTTGGCACCACATCTACCTCTATCAAGATTTTTCTCCATCCTGGGAGAAGGTGATTGAGTCAGAGGTGAATTCTTCCCCATTAGCTCATTAAAAATACTCCGTATCAAGGGTCTTTATCAAGCAGTGAATATTTAGCAATAGGACTGAAATCTAATTTCCCTTGCATAATAATAACATTTCACAAAACTCCATGCAAAATTCTCCAAACAGTGCTTCTCAGATTTTACTGGGTATTCAAATAATCTGGGGATCTTGTCAAAATGCAAATTCTGATTCATAAGGTCCTGGCCTGAGAGTCTGCATTTCCAATAAGCTCCCAGGTGGGTTTTGAGTGATGCTAGCTCCAGAGCAGGGAGGGAATGAAGCCAATCCTTGCATTGTCTTTTGACCTATGTAGCCATTCTTGAAACTCCCATAGATCTGTTTGCCTTCTGCTTTCATGGAATTTGTCTCAGAATGATTCTTCATCTTTCCCTAGACCTCTTGTCTATATTCACATAACTAACTGTTGGTCCAAAGGGGATGAGGATTGTATAAGGGAAAGCTAGCATGTAAGCATATAAAAAGAAAGGATATGAAAAATGCTATTTTAAAAAGGCAGATAAGGTATTAGTGGCTGCGAGAGTACCAATAGAGTTGAGAAGCTACTCTGGAGGTGACTATTATGCGAGCTTCAGTTAAGACATTGCTATCTATCTTAGCTTGCCAACCCCCAACCAAAACCATTCCTGCCAATCCTAAAGAACACCTAGGGCATTATACAAGATTCTATAAAGACTCCATGCACTGGGGTAACTTTCCAGAAACCTACAACTTCCTGATGGATCCCTGGACCAGATAAGTCCTGAAATGCAGAGGGCCCAGCCTCTCCAGAACATCAACGAGTTCCATCCCCTTATCCCATATTATTGACAGCATCTTCCAACATGAAAAAGCTAGAATGGGCATAGTCCAAATACCCCTAAAGAGTGGGAGAAAGATCAAAGGTGATGGTGGGGTTAAACAGAGAAGATAGGGTTTAATAAATGAGTATAATTGCTGAATCATTATACTGATATTTCTTTCAGTCTCCAGTATCTTAAAGCAGCTAGAAGTAAAAACCTAAATTGTAATGGAATTGTAACCCATACCAAACTCTGAAATCTGTTCTACAACTAATTGTTATGATGTGCTTTGAAATTAATTGCTTTTTTGTATATATGTTATTTTTCACAAAAAAAAAGGATTTAAAAAGTCGGTTGTGATGATAAATGCACAGCTATATGATGATATTGTGAACCATTGATTGTACACTTTGGGTGATTAGATGGTATGTGAATAAATAATATAGCAATAAAAAGATTTTTAAAAATTTTTGTGTCAATTTACAAGCCATTATATATGTACAAATATTTGGTTTTCTGAAATTCAGCTCCTTGTATGAGCAAATCCTCAAGAGAACAGCAACAAGGCTTGTGGCTCATCTTGAATATACTAGCCTGTCAGTTTATAAAGGAGCTTTATTGTAGATTACCTCCTCAATTACGACTTATACACAATCACAGGATCAAAAGAATTTGGTGAGCATGCGAGCATTCGAATCTTCTCAGACATGTTAACAGCCATGTCTTTTCATTTTATACCCCTACTACTAAGTATGTTCTAGGTGCTCAAATATTTATTGGGGGAATAAAATTCATGTCTTCGGCATAGAATGAGTGGAGACTCAGCATCAAGGGATTGAGAAAACCTTCTCGACCAAAAGGGGGAAGAGTGAAATGAGACAAAATAAAGTGTCAATGGCCGAGAGATTCCAAACAGAGAGGTTTTCCTGGAGATTATTCTTACACATTAAGTAGATCTCACCTTGTTAGTCAAGATGTAATGGGGAGGCTGGAGGGAACTGCCTGAAAATGTAGCGCTGTGTTCCAGTAGCCATGTTTCTTGAAGATGATTATATAATGATATAGCTGTCACCATGTGACTGTGTGATTGTGAAAACCTTGTGTCTGATGCTCCTTTTATCTATCTTATCAACAAATGAGTAAAACAAATGGAATAAAAATAAATAATGGGGGAACAAATGTTAAAATAAATTCAGATTGAAATGCTAGTGATCAATGAAAAGGAGGGGTAAGGTGTATGGTATGTATGAATTTTTTTCTTTTGTCTTTTTTTTTGTTTCTTTTTCTGAATTGATGCAAATGTTCTAAGAAATGATCATGATGATGAATATGCAACTATGTGATGTTATTATGAATTACTGATTATATATGTAGAATGGAATGATCCTAATAAAAAAAATTAAATAAATAAATAATTTTTAAAAAATAATGAAGCATCTCATAGAGTTACATAATCACGTGATAAGATAAACGTAACATGAACGGGTTCACAGCTATACCCTCCCCACGCAGAAGAAAGAGGTGGAAAGGGTGAGAATCATGTGGGCGGATATCAGATGAAAACCAGTGACAGCAGAAGAGGAACCGTAGGGGGCAAGGGGTGGGGGTGGGGCGGGGGTGGGGCAGGACGGTGGTGCTTAGAGCCATCTGGTTATCCTGGCCACCGACTCAACCCTTGAGCAGGGAGAGAATTCTAGGGACCACTTCAGGCCAGGCTGAGCAGATCATAAAGATAATGGGTTAGTTTTAGGGTAGGGTTTGGGTGGAAAACAGAGAGGCATAGGAAAATCCACAGTGAGGGTGGGAAGTAGATAGGGCAGTGGGGGGGAGTGTGGAAGGAAAGAACCTTAGGGGATCCTCATGCAGAAAGATTCATATTTCAACATCTTACACATGCTTCTAAATTCTTATGCCAGCCCAGATTCTCTCCTGAACTCCAACTGTAACACAACCTAGACCTTTAACCCTGGAGGCACCAGGCTACTTAAAGTCAACAGGTATAACTCCAAATTCTTCTTACCCTGCTCTGACCCAGCCTGCATCTTCTACTGGGTTCTTTATATCCTTTAATCTAGAAATCGGGGAGTCATCCTCAACTAGTCCTCTTTCACCCCCAGCCATCAACCCATTACGAAGCTGTGCTGGTTTGAAAGGAAGTGTGCCCCTAAGAAAAGCCATGTTTTAATATAAATCCCATTTCTTAAAGGTAGAATAATCCCTATTCAATACTGTATATTTGAAACTGTAATGAGATCATCTCCCTGGTTGATGTGATTTAGTTAAGAATGGTTGTTAAACTGGATTAGGAGATGACATGTCTCCACCCATTTGAGTGGGTTTTGATTAGTTTCTGAAGTCCTATAAAAGAGGAAACATTTTGGAGAATGAGAGATTCAGAAAGATTCAGAGAGAGCAACACTACAAAGCAGAGAGTCCACCAGCCAGCGACCTTTGGAGATGAAGAAGGAAGACACCTCCCGGGGAGCTTCATGAAATAGGAAGCCAGGAGAGAAAGCTAGTAGATGACGCCGTGGTCGCCATGTGCCCTTCCAGCTGAGAGAGAAGCCCCGACTGTGTTCGCCATGTGCCTTCTCACTTGAGAGAGAAACCCTGAACTTCATCGGCCTTCTTGAACCAAGGTATCTTTCCCTAGATGCCTTTGATTGGACATTTCTTTAGACTTGTTTTAATTGGGACATTTTCTCGGCCTTAGAACTGTAAACTAGCAACTCATTAAATTCCCCTTTTTAAAAGCCATTCCGTTTCTGGTGTATTGCATTCTAGCAGCTAGCAAACTAGAACAGAAGCCATGCCGATTTTCCCTCCCAAACGTCTTTTAGTGAGGTTCCCCATTCATATTACACTGTGTAGCCCCTAACTGGTTCTTTCATGGACTTGAGCAATGGTCTCTTAAATGATCACCTTACTTCCAGCCCCACTCCCCCAATCAGATCACATGATTTCCTACACAAAAGCCCTCAATGCCTCCCAATAGCCTATATTAGCACTGTCTAATAAAATATAACACAAGCTGCATGTTATTTTAAAGCCACTTATAGCCTCATTTTAAAAAGTTAAAAAGAAACAGGTGAAATTAATTTGAATACTATATTTTATTTAGCCAAACATTTCCAAATTACTATCTCAACATGTAATCAATATATATATATTTTTTACACTGCTTCTATTTTTTTTTTTTTGTATGCTCTATGGCAGGGTCACATTTCATTATTTTTCCATGTGAGTATCCCGTTATGCAGCGCCATGAATTTGGGGGGGAGGGTTGTTTGTTTGCTTGCTTGTTTGTTTGTTTTGGAAGTACGTGGACCGGAAATCAAACCTGGGTCTCCTGCATGGCAGGTGGGAATTCTCCCACTCAACTACCCTTGTACCTCTACACTGCTTCTGTTTATAAATTTACGTGAATTAAAGTGAAACTAAATAAAAGATTCCATTCTTCAATTGCCCTAACCATGTTTCAGGTACTCAATAGCCATATAGATTAGCGATGATCCTACTGGGCAGCGCAGGCCCATGGTACCGGGTTCACCTCCCTCTCACTGTGTACAAGTCCTTCTCCTGCCGCGCTGTCCTCAGGCACAGGCACACTCTTTCCCAGGGGAGACTGCCCAGGCCCTCGGGGCTCAGTCCAGCTCACCTCTGTGCTCCCATCGTGCTTTATGCCTCTATTGTAGCTAAACCATATTTTCTGCATCAAAGATTGCAACACGTGATTTGACACATCAGCTGACAACTTGGCAGACTATTTGAAATCATGGATAAGTGGTTTTTTGGGTTTTTTTTTTTTGACGATAGCACTTACGGTGTTACATTGAAATTGCGTTTGTGCATGCCTGGGCGCTGAGCTTCTCCAGGACACAGACTGTTGCTCCTCCCCTTTGCAGCCCTGGTTCCAGTTCAGGGCCTGGCGAATGCCAGCTCCCTCCCCACTAATTAGATTAAACAGGACAAATCTCTCCCTCTGGATGCAGCAGACACTCCTGGGGGAGAAAGTATGTGGACCAGTTTTATGCACTATATCTTCTCTTTCATCTTGACTCCATGCTGCTTTATTAAAATACTCTTAGAACTTTTGTTCCTATTCAAGGAATACATATTGATGACAAGGGAAACTATGACCAATCATATTAGGCTTTGCATTTTGATAGAGTTCAAAGATGTAAACTAAGAATTTGAAATAGAAAGGGCAGAAAGAAAGGCATCTTCCGGTTAGAGGAAAGAGGAGGGAAGTTTTCTGGAATCTCTGAAAGCATACCTCATAATAGGTACTGCTGGGTACAAGATTAAATTATTTCAAGAACACAACTCTAGGGATAATGCTATAAAATTTTTACATGAGAGCATAGGGAAATCTCTTCAGGACACTGTAGTAGGCCAAAAGCAAAGGGAACAAAAGAAAAGAAAAATAAAATGGAATTTATTAAAATTAAAAACTTACATGCATCTAAGGAAATCATTATCAAGAAAGTGAAATGAGGTCTTATTTCCTCCTCCAAAGCAACTACTAGGTGAACTGAAACAGTTCAGAACAGCTCCCGGGGCCACGACAGGGAATGGACACACAGCGTACCCCAGTCTGGACTGGCTAGTCTGACTGCGAGACTCGGCTGTGGTGAGATCCCCGAGCGGCGTGCGATTTCCTGAGCAGTGGCAGCTGTGGCGGCTGGAGCTTCTCCCTCCCTCCTTCCCGGGCTGGCTGAGAGTCTCGGAGAGGCAAGTTTCACAAGCCGAGGCGGCCGGCGCCCCTCTTTTGCGGGCGGCTTCCTGGTCCGGCTACGAGTCTCGGATCAGAGGGCTACCCAAGCCGCGGTGACCCTCCCCCGCGGGCGGCTTCCTGGTCCGGTGGGGAATTCCACAGGCCGCAGCAGCCAGTGACCGACGCCCCTCCCCTGCGGGCGACTTCCTGGTCCGGTGGCGAATTCCCCGGGCCCGCTGCGGCCGGCAACTAGCCACAGGGTCCCCTCAAGCCGCGGCGGCTGACACCCCCACCACGCGCAGCCCCCCGAACCAACGGAGAGAATTGGATCAGAAACCCCCAGGCCGCGGAGATTGGTGACCAGGGGGATCCCTTCCAAACACGTGAGACAAACGTGTGCCACGAGCGCCACCTACTGGGCAGGATAAGAAAAACAGAACCCAGAGATTTCACAGAAAAATCTTTCAACTTGTTGGGTCCGACACCCAGGGAAATCTGACTAAATGCCCAGACGCCAGCAGCAGAATATAACGGTCCACGCTCAGAAGATTGAGAATATGGCCCAGTCAAAGGAACAAACCAATAGTTCAAATGAGATACAAGAGCTGAGACAACTAATGCTGAATATACGAACAGAAATGGAAAACCTCTTCAAAAACGAAATCGATAAATTGAGGGAGGACATGAAGAAGATATGGGCTGAACAAAAAGAAGAAATAGAAAAACTGAAAAAAAAATCACAGAACTTATGGAAGTGAAGGATAAAGTAGAAAAGATGGAAATAACAATGGATACCTACAATGATAGATTTAAAGAGACAGAAGATAGAATTAGTGATTTGGAGGATGGAACATCTGAATTCCAAAAAGAAACAGAAACTATCAGGAAAAGAATGGAAAAATTTGAACAGGGTATCAGGGAACTCAAGGACAATATGAACCGCACAAATATACATGTTGTCCCAGAAGGAGAAGAGAAGGGAAAAGGAGGAGAAAAACTAATGGAAGAAATTATCACTGAAAATTTCCCAACTCTTATGAAAGACCTAAAATTACAGATCCAAGAAGTGCAGCGCACCCCAAAGAGATTAGACCCAAATAGGCGTTCTCCAAGACACTTACTAGTTAGAATGTCAGAGGTCAAAGAGAAAGAGAGGATCTTGAAAGCAACAAGAGAAAAACAATCCATCACATACAAGGGAAACCCAATAAGACTATGTGTAGATTTCTCAGCAGAAACCATGGAAGCTAGAAGACAGTGGGATGATATATTTAAATTACTAAAAGAGAAAAACTGCCAACCAAGACTCCTATATCCAGCAAAATTATCCTTCAAAAATGAGGGAGAAATTAAAACATTTATAGACAAAAAGTCACTGAGAGAATTTGTGACCAAGAGACCAGCTCTGAAAGAAATACTAAAGGGAGCACTAGAGTCAGATACAAAAAGACAGAAGAGAGAGGTATGGAGAAGAGTGTAGAAAGAAGGAAAATCATATATGTTATATATAATACAAAAGGCAAAATGTTAGAGGAAAATATTATCCAAACAGTAATAACACTAAATGTTGATGGACTGAATTTCCCAATCAAAAGACAGAGACTGGCAGAATGGATTAAAAAACAGGATCCTTCTATATGCTGTCTACAGGAAACACATCTTAGACCCAAAGATAAACATAGGTTGAAAGTGAAAGGTTGGGAAAAGATATTTCATGCAAATAACAACCAGAAAAGAGCAGGAGTGGCTATACTAATATCCAACAAATTAGACTTCAAATGTAAAACAGTTAAAAGAGACAAAGAAGGACACTATCTACTAATAAAAGGAACAATTAAACAAGAAGACACAACAATCATAAATATTTACGCACCGAACCAGAATGCCCCAAAATACGTGAGGAATACACTGCAAACACTGAAAAGGGAAATAGACACATATGCCATAATAGTTGGAGACTTCAATTCACCACTCTCATCAATGGACAGAACATCTAGAAAGAGGATCAATAAAGAAATAGAGAATCTGAATATTACTATAAATGAGCTAGACTTAACAGACATTTATAGGACATTACATCCCACAACAGCAGGATACACCTTTTTCTCAAGTGCTCATGGATCATTCTCAAAGATAGACCATATGCTGGGTCACAAAGCAAGTCTTAACAAATTTAAAAAGATTGAAATCATACACAACACTTTCTCGGATCATAAAGGAATGAAGTTAGAAATCAATAATAGGTGGAGTGCCAGAAAATTCACAAATACGTGGAGGCTCAACAACACACTCCTAAACAACGAGTGGGTGAAAGAAGAAATTGCTAGAGAAATTAGCAAATACCTCGAGGCAAATGAAAATGAAAACACAACATATCAAAACTTATGGGATGCAGCAAAGGCAGTGCTAAGAGGGAAATTTATTGCCCTAAATGCCTATATCAGAAAAGAAGAAAAGGTAAAAATGCAGGAATTAACTGTCCACTTGGAAGAACTGGAGAAAGAACAGCAAACTAATCCCAAAGCAAGCAAAAGGAAAGAAATAACAAAGATTAGAGCAGAAATAAATGAAATTAAAAACATGAAAACAATAGAGAAAATCAATAAGGCCAGAAGTTGGTTCTATGAGAAAATCAATAAGATTGATGGGCCCTTAGCAAGATTGACAAAAAGAAGAAGAGAGAGGATGCAAATAAATAAGATCAGAAATGGAAGAGGAGACATAACTACTGACCTCACAGAAATAAAGGAGGTAATAACAGGATACTATGAACAACTTTATGCTAATAAATACAACAATTTAGAGGAAATGGACGGGTTCCTGGAAAGACATGAACAACCAACTTTGACTCAAGAAGAAATAGACGACCTCAACAAACCAATCACAAGTAAAGAAATTGAATTAGTCATTCAAAAGCTTCCTAAAAAGAAAAGTCCAGGACCAGACGGCTTCACATGTGAATTGCCGCGGTCCAGCCGCAGCAGAGGGAATGGGCTTGAAGGTGTGGAGGGTCGTTGGCACGAGAAGAACACCAAGAGACAGCTTAGAGAATTCTTTTCTGAGAAGAGTTGCTTAGATTTATTTTTGCTTAACTGATTTTATACCCTTATTCTTGGCAAGGAAACAGGTATTACAGAATCATGGTTGTGTCATGGCTTACGTTTTAGGTAAAGTTACAGGTTCAGGGAAGCAAAGCGAAAGTACACGTTTTGATTTTCTTAGGAACACTTACACAAGATTTTAATAGCAGCAAGATATTGGCTTAAACCGCAGACATTGTGTTTGCAGTTTTCTGAGTTTAGACTTTTTTTTCCTATTATTTTACAGGTGAGGCAATATGTCAAGACCTATTTTAATCTGGTTAAAGGTTAGCTTGTTTTGATTAAAAGGTTACATTGTTTACTTAGATTTTTTATTGTTTTATAGCAATGGACCGGTGCCGTGGTGGGGAGTAAATTTCTAGGATGGCTCAATGCAGGGTTTTTTAATTGTAAGTGTTTACTTTCTATGGGGTACTTTTCTGTGACTTGTTCTAAAAGCACTTCTGCCTGCTGTATTTGCAGCATGACTTGCTTAATGGGGGCGTCCCAACCTAATTTTTTCCAAACAGTCATTAACAAGGTTTTGCAATTTGTACAATTTGTACTATTTTTTCCAATTCTTTTGCTTTCTGATTCGTTTTGATATAATGCTTGGAGCACAACCAGCAACAAGAAACACACAATTAGTGTCGTTAATCCCAGTATTTTTCTATTACACCATTTTATGCCTCGTCCTCTTTTGGGGCATTGAAGGCCTTGCCTACCACCCTTCCTTCCAGGGAACCATGTCAAACCGGGGAGGAAAAAGAGGACGCAGCAGTGAATTCTATCAAACATTCCAGAAAGAATTAGTACCAACTCTCCTCAAACTCTTCAAAAAAATCGAAGTGGAGGGAAAACTACCTAATTCATTCTATGAAGCCAACATCACCCTCATACCAAAACCAGGCAAAGATATTACAAAAAAAGAAAACTACAGGCCAATCTCTCTAATGAATATAGATACAAAAATTCTCAATAAAATTTTAGCAAATTGTATCCAACAACACATTAAAAGAATTATACATCATGACCAAGTAGGATTCATCCCAGGTATGCAAGGATGGTTCAACATAAGAAAATCAATTAATGTAATACACCATATCAACAAATCAAAGCAGAAAGATCACATGATCATCTCAATTGATGCAGAGAAGGCATTTGACAAGATTCAACATCCTTTCCTGTTGAAGACACTTCAAAGGATAGGAATACAAGGGAACTTCCCTAAAACGATAGAGGGAATATATGAAAAACCCACAGCTAATATCATCCTCAATGGGGAAAAATTGAAAACTTTCCCCCTAAGATCAGGAACAAGACAAGGATGTCCACTATCACCACTATTATTCACATTGTGTTGGAGGTTCTAGCCAGAGCAATTAGACAAGAAAAAGAAATACAAGGCATCAAAATTGGAAAGGAAGAAGTAAAACTATCACTGTTTGCAGACGATATGATACTATACGTCGAAAACCCGGAAAAATCCACAACAAAACTACTAGAGCTAATAAATGAGTACAGCAAAGTAGCAGGTTACAAGATCAACATTCAAAAATCTGTAGCATTTGTATACACTAGCAATGAACAAGCGGAGGGGGAAATCAAGAAATGAATCCCATTTACAATTGCAACTAAAAGAATAAAATACCTAGGAATAAATTTAACTAAAGAGACAAAAAACTATATAAAGAAAACTACAAAAAACTGCTAAAAGAAATCACAGAAGACCTAAACAGATGGAAGGGCATACCGTGTTCATGGATTGGAAGACTAAATATAGTTAAGATGTCAATCCTACCTAAATTGATTTACAGATTCAATGCAATACCAATCAAAATCCCAACAATGTATTTTTCAGAAATAGAAAAACCAATAAGCAAATTTATCTGGAAGGGCAGGGTGCCCCGAATTGCTAAAAACATCTTGAGGAAAAAAAACGAAGCTGGAGGTCTTGCGCTGCCAGACTTTAAGGCATATTATGAAGCCACAGTGGTCAAAACAGCATGGTATTGGCATAAAGATAGATATATCGACCAATGGAATCGAATAGAGTGCTCAGATATAGACCCTCTCATCTATGGACATTTGATCTTTGATAAGGCAGTCAAGCCAACTCACCTGGGACAGAACAGTCTCTTCAATAAATGGTGCCTAGAGAACTGGATATCCATATGCAAAAGAATGAAAGAAGACCCATATCTCACACCCTATACAAAAGTTAACTCAAAATGGATCAAAGATCTAAACATTAGGTCTAAAACCATAAAACAGTTAGAGGAAAATGCAGGGAGATATCTTATGAATCTTACAATTGGAGGCAGTTTTATGGACCTTAAACCTACAGCAAGAGCACTGAAGAAGGAAATAAATAAATGGGAACTCCTCAAAATTAAACACTTTTGTGCATCAAAGAACTTCATCAAGAAAGTAGAAAGACAGCCTACACAATGGGAAACAATATTTGGAAACGACATATCAGATAAAGGTCTAGTATCCAGAATTTATAAAGAGATTGTTCAACTCAACAACAAAAAGACAGCCAACCCAATTACAAAATGGGAAAAAGACTTGAATAGACACCTCTCAGAGGAGGAAATACAAATGGCCAAAAGGCACATGAAGAGATGCTCAATGTCCCTGGCCATTAGAGAAATGCAAATCAAAACCACAATGAGATATCATCTCACACCCACCAGAATGGCCATTATTAACAAAACAGAAAATGACAAGTGCTGGAGAGGATGTGGTGAAAGAGGCACACTTATCCACTGTTGGTGGGAATGTCAAATGGTGCAACCACTGTGGAAGGCAGTTTGGCGGTTCCTCAAAAAGCTGAATATAGAATTGCCATACGACCCAGCAATACCATTGCTGGGAATCTACTCAAAGGACTTAAGGGCAAAGACACAAACGGACATTTGCACACCAATGTTTATAGCAGCGTTATTTACAATTGCAAAGAGATGGAAACAGCCAAAATGTCCATCAACAGACGAGTGGCTAAACAAACTGTGGTATATACATACGATGGAATATTATGCAGCTTTAAGACAGGATAAAATTGTGAAGCATGTAATAACATGGATGGACCTAGAGAACATTATGCTGAGTGAATCTAGCCAAAAACTAAAAGACAAATACTGTATGGTCCCAATGATGTGAATCGACATTCGAGAATAAACTTGGAATATGTCATTGGTAACAGAGTTCAGCAGGAGTTAGAAACAGGGTAAGATAATGGGTAATTGGAGCTGATGGGATACAGACTGTGCAACAGGACTAGATACAAAAATTCAAAAATGGACAGCGCAATAATACCTAATTGTAATGTAATCATGTTAAAACACTGAATGAAGCTGCCTCCGAGCTATAGGTTTTTGTTTTGTTTTGTTTTGTTTTGTTCTTACTATTACTACTTTTATTTTTTTTCTCTATATTAACATTCTATATCTTTTTTGCTTGTGTTGCTAGTTCTTCTAAACCGATGCAAATGTACTAAGAAACGATGATCATGCATCTATGTGATGATGTTAAGAATTACTGATTGCATATGTAGAATGGTATGATTTCTAAATGTTGGGTTAATTTCTTTTTTCTCCGTTAATTAATAAAAAAAAAAAGAAAGTGAAATGAGAGCCCTCTGAATGGGAGAAAATATTTGGAAATCATATATCTTGATAAGAATTTAAAATCTAAAATATATAAAGAACTCCTACAACTCAAAAGGCAAAGAAACCAATTTTTAAAATGGGGCAAGGATTTGAATAGACATTTATCCAAAGAAGATATTTAAATAGCCAAAAGGTAGATGCAGCCCAAGTGTCCATCAACAGACAGATGGATAAACAAATCGTGGTATATCCATACAATGGAATAGTATTCAGCCATGAAAAAGTGAAGCGCTGGTACATGCCACAATATGGGTGAGACTTGAAGAAACCATGAGCCAGTAAGATGAGCCAGACACAAAAGGACAAATATTGTATGATTTCTCTTACATGAAATACTTAGAATAAGCAAATTCATGGAGACAGAAGGCAGAAGAGTGGTTACTAAGGGTAGCAGTGGAGAGGAATGGGGAGTCATTGCTAAATGAGTGAGAATTTTGGTTTAGGATGATGAAAATAGCCTGGAAATGCACAGTGGTAAAGTTACACATTACTGTCAATGTACTTAATGTCAAAGAATTGTGCACTTAAAATAGTTACAATGATTTTTATATTATGTATATTTTATCACAGTTAAATAAATTTTTAAAATACATTGTAAAATGAGGAGCGCTGCAGTCCATAAGCATGGCGGTGCTTGAGGAAAGAGCAGTCTTATATGCTCTCCAAGGCTCAGAAGCCTCCCGGGATCCTCTACCACACGCACTTACTCCTCACCTCCTCTCCTTTAGGGTGGGGACTGTATTTGATGCAGTGCTGCCTCCCTATTGCCTAGCCCAATGTCTGGGCTTCTAGTAGATGCTTAATGCATGTGTGCTCGATTAAATCAGGGAGTGTGGGGAGCTAGTTAGCTGCCCTAAAGCATACTTGACTCCAAGACACCCCTTTAGTCCAAAAACCAATGCAGGAATAAAATTTGAATCCCTGGAAAATAACCCGTGAGAAATAAAAGTGAGCCTGGACATAAGAGTTTGTAAAGATGCAAGCCGGCAGGGAGGTGAAGAGTGAACTTTATGCTTTTCTCTAAACAAGAACCATCTTATATCTGGTTCATTTTTATCAAGTTTTTTCTCAAAGTTCACCTGTTACACGTAATAAGTTGCAATCGGTTTAAGTTACAGACTGTCCTGAATTTAATGTCTCTTCCAAATGAAGAATTTAATGTCTCTTCCAAATGAAGTCAAATATATCAGAATCATCTGGGATTTTCTTTTAAAGTTATTCCTTTTGTGCCCTACCCTGTCTTTAGAATTACCAGAGGTGGATTGTAGGACATCCAACTCTCAACATACAAGAAATGAATTTATGAACGTTTAGAATAGAGGAGTCTTTTAAAATATATATCTAATTGACAAAACAAAACAACATACAAACATGAACATTCTTAACATATGAACATTCCATACTTGTGTACAAAACAATGGCTCACAATATCATCACATAGTTGTATATTCATCATGATCATTTCCTAGAACATTTGCATCACTCCAGAAAAAGAAATAAAAAGAGAAAAGAAAAGAATTCATACATACCATACCCCTCACCCCTTCTTCTCACTGACCACTAGTATTTCATCTACCCAATATATTTTAACCTTTCTTCCCCCTAATATTTTTTCCTATACCCCTTACCACTACCTTTTATTCATCACTAGTACTTCAATCTGCTCAATTTATTTTAACATTTGTTCCCCCTAGATTAGAGGAGTCTTGATTGGATTCCCCAGGAAGCATACCTGAGACAGGAGTTTGAGGGAAAATAGTTTATTGGAAAGAGAACCTAGGAGGCACTGGTAGGAGAGTGAGAAGTGAAGCTGGGAAAGGAAGGAAGATTATGAAGAGTACATTGTCAAGCTGGTGAGGCCACCACATTCAGTCCTGATGGTGAATCTGGGAGCCTGGTAGGTGCCTCCGTTCTCCTAACAGAGAGTCATGGAATCTGGAGTATTTCTCCCTCAACTCCACTGTCCATCTTGGGTTGGGGGCTGCTTCTAAGGGCATTAGTCCTCCAGCTTTTTCCAGCTGCCCCCTTTGCTGGGCTGTGTGCTGCGGAGTCAACAGCTTTGGTTTGTAGAGGTGAAGGTTAAGGGGATATCTGTGGGACATCAACATCCTCTGCTGGAGAAATTAATACTACTAATGAAAAACCAGACAAAAATACAGACCTCCTTTGCAGTAAATGGCAGATTAAGCAATGTTGTATTAGATGCCCCAAATTCTTTCTTCCTCTGTCATTGCCATGGCTGAATGAGGGGCAGAGGGTAATCCCCCACCCTGATTGGGCTTGGCAGTGTGACTTGATTTACCCAACGGAAGGTTAAAAACCGTGATAAGACCAGAGGCATTAAATGACTTGCCTGGTTGGATTTGTTCTCTAACACTTATGCCATCCACCTTCCACCTAGAATTCCACTTTGGGGAACTGATTCTAAAGAAAGACACATTTACAAATAAATTATGCAAAAGGGTGTTCATTGCAGAATTCATTATAAAGGCATCAAAATGGAAGAAAAGCAATAGAAGAATTGGTAAAGTATAATATAGTCTAACCATGAAATTTTTTGCAGTATGTCTTTACATGGGAAGATATGCATGATAGATAAAATGGAACAAGCAGATTGTAGAACAATATATAATCCCATTTTTGCAACAACCAAAAACTAGTTGTGCATATTCAAATATCTATATTTGCATCTTTCTTATAGTCATATAAGAGTGAATGATAAACGGTATCTCTCGGCATTGCAGTTGGGGAAAATAGAAAAGAGGGAGATTTCCAAATAAATATTTAATTAATTGGGAATTTAAAAATACAAAACACAAAGCTGTGTAAAGAAGAAGCAAATGAAAACAAAAAGACCCCTAGTGTCCCCGGCAAGAAACCCCGTAACATATTTTTAAATGTCACATATGAATCATGTATGAGGTGAAATATATAACGAGTAAAAGATACAGATGACATGAAAGTCCTTTTTCTCCATATCAGCTCCCATCCCACTGATAGCTGTTTCCTGTAATTCATTCCAAAAAATGGTTGATGCATTTATCTACACCATATATGCATCTACTTACCTGTTCTTGTAAGAAATGTTACACATTGTACTGCAACTTGCTTTTTGACTCTTGAGGATACAGAGTTGTCTTATTCTTTTTTGTCAGGGACATCTTAACTCCATCCTATGGATTTATTTTAAGTTTGTTAACTTCTCCCCTCCTTTTTAATACTAGAGGTTTCCAGATTTTTGCTGTTGCAAAACAATGCAGTAATAAACACTGTTGTACATACATTTTGTTAAACATTTCCAACTATATCCACTGGGTAAATTCCTTGCAAAGGTACTGCTGGGCGAAAGTGACTTTGCGATTCTGACATATTGTCAAGTTATCCTCCAGAAAGAATGCACCCATCTCCATTTCCACCAGCCTTGTATGAGAGAGCTCATTTTCCCCTCAGGCTGGCAGCACTAGATGTCGTTAGACATCTATATTCCCAGAGAGGTGAAAATCTGCGTTTATCTGTCTATTCGTTGTTGTTTTGATTATTTGTATTTATTTAATAATGAGTGTGGTTCTACATCTCACCTTCTGTCTTTTGGCCAGTTGTACCAGTTGTATTTCTTTCTTTCTTTTTTTTTTTTAAACATTAATATTCTCCTGGGTGGTTTTCTTTTCATACGGTCTTGTAGTAATACTTTCTAAATTGAGGAAATTAGCTTTTTGACATTTGCTTTGCAAACACGTTTTCCCAATTTGTTAGTAGTGTACCTTCTTTATGGCATTTTTCTTTATTGTCTTTTGCCCATGCAGCCTTCTAAAATGTTTGCATGGTCAAATATGCTAATTTTGTTTCTTTATGGCTTCTGAATCTTCTTCTCATTTAAGCCTTTCTCATCCCAGATTATAAATTCTTCCACAACTTTTTTTAATGTTTATATCATTGATCCAGCTAGAATTTATTTTGATGGAGAGAGGAATGTTTACTTTTAACTTTGTAGCTATCTATACCGTTTGTGCTTTCTAAAATGAGTGTGTTGTTACTCCTGCACTTTAAAAAATCCAGTAAAGGAAAAAAAGGAAAAAGAGAGCATAATAACTCACAGAACGAAGGCTGGAGGCAGAAAGACCAGGTAAGAGCTATTTTAATAGTCTTGGTCAGACACATCCATGTGACACATTGACCACCTATCATTTGTCAGACTCTGTGCTGGGTTCCGAAGACAAAATAAGGGTCTGGACTTAAGAAGTGACAATGGTGATGGGAAAGAGCGGAAGGGTTGATGGGAGTCTTTTAGCACCTGGAACGATCACCATGGCAACGGAAGCCCGAACCATCACTATGGAGACACAGTGCTTATAATTATGACTAGAGGGATGAGGTGACTCCGTTGGAGAGAATTTTGAAAACGGTAAACAAGCATGCTACAGATGTTTGAAACTGACACTGTTTCTTTTTAAGTTGACGTTATGTCTTACCTTCTCCCAGTGTTCTGTTTCAAGGAGGGTGAAGACAATGTAGTCCAAAGACGATATGGATTAAGACAAGTATAAGGTTTACTGGGTCACTGCTCTACCTGAATGCACTGGCTAGGGAACGGTCTTCTATTCAAAGAAATTACTATTCTAAACTGTAGCGGGTACAGGATATATATACACGGTACATAGTAAGTGTCCTGGACCTCTGACCCCCAGGCTGTCTGGTTGCTGGAGAGATCTGCTCATATACTGTCTTCCCTGCAGCAATCATAAAGCATTCTCTCCAACACTTAAGGCCCAAGAGAAACTTATAATTTGGGCTTCCATCAAGCCCTCTTCTCTAGACTAATGAAAACATGTGGATGGGAAGGGGGCTTAGTTTTAATTTTTATTAGAGGAGTTGTAGGTTTACAGAAAACTCATGCATAAAATACAGAATTCCCATATACCACCCTATTATTAACACCTTGCTTTAATGTGCCACATTTATTACAATTCATGAAAGATTTTTATTATTTTACTATTAAATATAGACCATCATTTACAATAGTGTCCTCTATGTTGTATAATCCTATGTTTTGTTTTCTAATTTTTATTCTAGTAACGTACATATAACTTAAAATTTTCCCCTTTTAACCACATTCAAATATATAATTCAGTGCTGTTAATTTAATTTACAATGTTGTGCTACCATCACCACCATCCATTACCAAAATCCCTCACCCAGGGCTTAGTTTTAATGGAAAATTCTATCCGGGCTTGAGATGTTCTCTCAAGCTATTTTATTGTAAACAATATGCAATAGGCTTCACCTGCTCCTGAGTACACTTGAGGTCACATTTATCAATATGTGCAAATAATGTGGCTCCTCCCTCCCCCCTGCATGTTTCACTCTGAGCCAGAAGGCTCACTTACAGGGGTGCCAGGTCCTCGGACAGTCTTGAGGCCAGAAGGGGCTCACACAGGCTCTAAGTCAGTCTGTGACGCTACTGTATTTCTGCTCCCTCCTGGCTCTGGATGCTGCTCTTGGCTCTGCCTGTGGTCACTGCTTACGCCACTGCTAACCCTTCCTGTGGTTCCTGGCCACCGTGTTAGCCTAAATGAGGCTACTGCTCCTCCTCTCCCCCTCCAACCCGAGATCCTCCTCTGATTCTCCGCAGCACAGCTCAAGCCAGGTTGTTTCCAAAGGGAAACTTCTAGCTGGTGACCAGGTGAAACGGCTTTTGAGGCTCAAAGCCTAGGCTCAGCCTCTTTCCAGGTGAAAGAGGTCAGCTCAACTCCATCCTGGGAATGCTGCCAACAACGCTACACTCCTCTTGTTTTGCTTTTGCATGGGCAGGTGCTGGGAATCGAACCCGGGTGTCCAGCATGGGAGGCGAGAACGTTGCCTGCTGAGCCACCCTGGCCTGCCCTGTGCTCCTCTTTATAAAGTGATCCTATATAGTCAATTTCTGGTTTGCAATTTGAGCTATATATCAGACAGCTTGGAACTTGCCTCCCTCCATTCAGTGTCGTCAACCTTAAGGGACTCCAGGATTGTGTGGGGTTCACAGGTCTGTAGTGGTCCTTCTCTCCTGGAGGAGGGTGTGCAAGCCCCGCTCTGTCCATCGCCCATTCTGGGTTAGAAGAACAAACACGAGGAATGCCAGAAAATAGCAAATTTCAGAATGGTTCTCATAAATAATTCTAACCAGTGAATCGCAATCTTGGCTGCACACTGGAATCACCTGTGTGGGGTAGGGGAGGCGGTGGTGGTGGGCAGGGAGGGGGACCTTTGAATTATTCCATTCCTTAGACATTCTGATTTAAGTGATCTGGGATGTGACCTGGACGGCAGGATTTTTAAAACGCTCTCAGTGATTCTAATGTCAAGATTGAGAACCACTGCTCTTATCAAAGCTATGATGGGGCAAATTAAACAATTAAAATTCTTCTTAGAGTAGTAAAGTCCATTCATCTCTTTTGATCCCATCAGGTTCCTGAAATGGCTGGATTTCAGGACAGTAGCTCCGCAGGCCCCTTTGGGATCCCTACAGCCACCAGCTGGGATTGATTGTGCTCCCCCGGCCTAATCTGTTCCTGGGTCTTCCCTACATGACTTGGAAACTGTTGCAACAGAGTACACAGAGTAATCTGTGTGGATATATTAAGTGTTGGTCAATGCTTACTGTCATTATTATCCAATCAGAACTGGTTCTGGGAGACATTAGGGCACTCTCAGATGGTGCTCTCTTTTTCTTGACAAACAGCTGAAAAAACTGAGCCCTCTGTTATAGACATTCTCTGCCATCCAAGCCTTCTGGTACTACCCAGAACTACTGGGAGAGACGAGCCACCCAGCAGTCTATCCTATGCAGTAAAGAAGTGGCCTCAGTTACTGTCTATTTTGTACTGGGCTAGCATCCCTAAGCTACAATCATTGCCATGGAAGGAGCCACATTTTGTGAGCCAGATTTACCCTACAGATAACCCCTGTCACAGACAAAAGGAAAGCCATAGGCTCCCACGGATCATAATAACAGAGTAGTAGCAAAGGGCATGCGTCTAGTATTTTTATTTGTTTTTGGAAGTCCCAAGCCCCCAGGGCCCTACTAGATAACAGTAAGATAAAGCCAACTGGATCAGGCTCTACCAGACACACACAAGCTCACAAAGTCCACGTCAAACAAAACACTGAACTACCAGTAGGCCTTCTGGAAGAAGCCTGGGGGAGACCTGCCTCATCTCTCTGAACTCGGAGCAACCATTCAAGTACTGTTTTCTAGGTTTAGCCTCCTCAGGATGCTTAATTAGGGGAAGGCAATAAACTCAGGCACCAGACATTTGTGCCAAAAGTAAAGAAAGAAAGAAGGAAGGAAGGAAGGAAGGAAAGAGAGAGAAAGACAGAGGGAGAGAAAGAGACAGAGAGAGAGAGGAAGAGAGAAAGAAAGAAAGAAGGAAAGAAAAATTATACTGCCTAAATCTCCTAACCTGGCTGATGTGAACCTGATGGGGCCAGTGCAGTCCACAGAGGAATCTCGCAAGGAGTGAGCACAACACCTGCATGAGCTCTGTGCCCAGAGTGCACAAGAATCATGGGTTTGTGTAGAGTTGTGGCATAATGAGGATGACTGAAAGGATAGCATCACCTTCACTGCTTGGAGGGCGTCAGTGAGCTTTGAATCTTCCCAGATTGTCTTTGATGAAATCCTTAGGAAGAAGTGGACAGAGGCGCCTATAATGGGGTGAACAACAGAGCTCAGTAGCTAGTGCAAGAGCTCTAGAATGGGACTGCCTGAGCTCACACCCAGCTTTACTGGTTACTAGCTGTGTGACCTTGAACAAGTTTCTTAACCCTCTGTGACTTAGCTTACCTCCCTGCAAAACAGGAATGATGATAATAGTACCTACCTCTTAGGGTTGCTGTGTGGATTAAAGTATTAGAAAAAACATATTTGGCATAGTGCCTGGCAGATATTAAGTGTTCAATGCAGTTAACTTTTCTTATTATTGTAATGATGGCAAAGTGGACAAAGCCCATTTGTTATTTTGGGCTCTGGTGTTGATCAGACTGGTTGAGCTTGGCCTCTTTCACATATTGTGTAACCCAGGGTAACGTCTTTCCCGAGCCTTGGTTTCCTCCACTGTGACATCTGGGGATAGCAGCTGTTCACGCCTCATTGGGTTATGGTTTGGATTAAATGAGCTGACTAGTAGCACAGTGCTGGCTGCCAGGCAGTCACTGTGAGCTGTCATCACTGACCATTGCTCACTCCTGCAGGCCCAAGCCCTGGGGGTCGGGTAAGCTCTGCAGCCACCCGTGCTGCCTCTGCTTCACCACCCCACTGTTCTAAGACCCCTTTGGCCCTTGGATCCCGAAGTTGTTCCCTAAAGTGGCAATCCATCCACTTCGTCCTGTGGGTGACATCCCTGTCTGGAACTGGACAATGACATGGAGCCCATCACTCCCAGACACCTTATGATGTCCTAATGCCACAGTCACTGGCAACCAGTTAGACCTGAACGCCCCAGGGAACAACTGCCCTCCAACATTCTTGGAGGGTCTGAGAACGTTTGGATGGCCGGGGTGTGGGCGCCGGCATATTTCCGAAGGCCAGGACTTCCCCGGGACACCTCCTAGCCGGCAGGAGGACTGCGCAAGGACCAGGTGGCCACCCTGAGACCCGCCAGGGGCCATTGGCTCGGCCGCTTGGCTCCGCGCTGGGTTGGTCCGCGTCCGCAGCCGCTGCATCCTGGAGGAAGGCTGAGGGCGCATCGCCCCCTGGCGGCCGCCGGACGCACACCAGCCGGGACTGGCGCTCCTGCGCGCCCGGGACCATCTGGAAATGGTCCCGGAAAGAGCGGCTGCGCGCGGCGGGGACGTCGCGCCCTGGCGGGGACATCGCGACCTGGCGGGGATCCGCTGTACGTCTTCGCTGCGCTTCTCGGAAAACATGCGCTCGGACGCTGAGCCCAGTACCGTGCGGTCCCCAGCACCACTGCACTGTACCCGGAAAGACACACACACACACACACACACACACACACACACACACACACACACACACACACACACACGAAAGCAAAAGCACCTAACCACGCTACCCTCACCTACACGCACCGCTTTCCTATAGGAGGCGAGATTTTGAGTCTGAGGAGGCACATGCACCACCGACCCCTTCGCGAGCCACCCGGGGAACTGGCGATGGGACGGAAGGTCCTTCCTGCTGGAGGGGACCGACCGCGCCTCCGGAGCCAGTGGCTTCTGACCTTTTGAGATCCCAGAACACACCGGCGAGGTGCCTGCATCACAGCCTGGGAGATTTTGATTCAATCTAGGGTCTAGGGGCCAGATTGGAAATGGAAATCAAATACAGCAGTGTGTTTAAAAACACATCACAACCAAGAAGGATTTGTCCCAGAAATACAAGAGTAGTTTAACATCAGAATAAAAATCTATCAAAAAAGTGAAGGAGGGAAACCATACACTCCTCTGAATAGATGCAAACTCGCATTTATACATTTGCACATTCAGTGATATTTTATGATAGTACTTTCAGTGAACTGGGAGTAAAGGATATCTTTCCAAATGTACAGCAGATAGCCTTCTTACTGGTGAAATGTGAGCTGAGATTTGAAAAACAGGTACAAGGCACCGGTACACCCATGTTTCTGTGTTATAGTGGAGGGTCCAGCCCTGTGCTGTTCAGGGTTGCCAATAGCCACATGTGGCTATTCAGATTTAAATTAAAGTAAATTAAATTAAAAATCAAAAAGTTCCTTAGTTGCATTAGCCACATTTCTAGGGTTAACTAGACACGTGTGGTTTTTGGCTACCATACTGGACAATCCAGCAATAGAACATTTCTATCATCATAGAAAGTTCTGTTCGATAGTGCTGTTCTAGCAATGTAAACACACACAGCCACACAAGAAAATGAAATGAGTCCTAATGTTTGGAAAGAAAAAACACGACATTTTCCTTATCTGCAGACGTAATTGTGTACATAGAACATCTAAAAAACTCTGCTGATAAGCTATTTGAATTAATGAAAGTGTTTAGCAATATTGCTATATACCAGATCAGCATAATAATAATAGCTACCATATATTGACTTTTACTGTAAGTCTTGCATTCTGCCAAGGGTTTCATGCATTAATTAATTTAATCCACATAACAACCTGGAGGTAAGTACTATTATTACCCCTACTTTGCAAATGTCAAAACTGAGCCAGAATGAGTAAGTAACTTGCCCAGAGTCACACAGCCAGAACAGGGCCCCACAGGTAGAACAGGAAGGGCCAGGATTCAAGGCTCATGCACACTAGCTCTAGTGCTTCACTTTAACACAACGCTCTTTTGCCTCTGTTGCATTTCGATGCACAAACAAAACACACTAGATAATACAATGGGGTGGTGGTAGAGTAACAGACTAGAAACATGTTTTTACAAGAGCAACCAATTTTTTTTTAAATAAATTAAAAATGAAGTTAACAAAAGATATAGAAAACGGAGCTCCTTACTTTGAGGGAAGTTCTGGTTCTCAGCAGGCTTGTTGTCTCTGACAAAAAAAAAAAACAAAAAAAAAACAGAATGTGGGCTCAGGACACCAGGAGGTGAATGGGGATGCTCTGTTTGGCATAATTACAGCTGTACCTCCAGGCAGCAAATCACCTCCTGGATTTCAACCAATGAGTTCTGACCAGATCTTCTAAAATTCACACATCAAGTTTCCCAGTTCAGACTTTTCAAGGGCAATGCAGCAATCTGTCTTTCTGGGTCAGTCCTTTTGGCCTTCTGTGGTGGTTTGGAGCTATATTTACCCCAGAAAAGCAAATCAGTCCATTCCTGTGTGTGTGAACCTGTTGTTAGTAGGATGTTTTGATGCGGCTACTCCACTTAAGGTGTGACCCACATCATTCAGATGGGTCTTAATCTACTGGAGTCCTTTATAAGCAGGATGAAAATCAAACAGAAATCACAGAGGGAGCAGAAAGACACTGAACAGAACCTGGAAGAGAAGGGAGAGACCAGGACACACCTCCATGTGCTTTGCCACGTGACAAGCTAAAGACCAAGGATCGAGAGCAGCCAGCCCAGAGCACCAGTCTTTGGGAAGAAAGCATTGCCTTGAAGACACTTTGACTTAGACTTCCTTTTAGCCTCAAGACCGTGAGCTAATAAGTTCCAATTGTTTAACCCAGCCCTTTCGCGGTATTTCCTTGAGCAGCCTGGTACTAAAACACCTTCTCTCCCTCCAGAAGGTGAAGTTACCACATAAATGTTGGCTCTCCACTTGCCCAGATTCCCAAAGATCTCTCCAATGATGGGCCTCCATCAATATATGAAAATATTTTTAGCACCTCAGAGAAGCTTTTGTTCACATTCTATGTAGCAGCCAACGGCTTCAGCCAAGTTTTCCAAATTTCAGTTTGATTAACTGCTTACAGAGGTTTGAAGTGGTTCTTTGTCCAAGTTCTGCGTTTTTGTAACTCATGTTTTGAAAAGTTTTAAGAATGGCCCCAACTCTCCATAAATATCTGATATTATGCCCAAGACTAGCTTCATCTTTAACAGAAATTCTTTAAGTCATTTGCTCCATCTCATTGCAGAGATTGTGTGTTGTATTCTTACTACCACGAGAGAAAAGCGGTCTCCACTGCCAGGCTCCCAGGTGAAAAGAAGCAAAGGAATGAAAAACTTCTTCCATCCCTTTAGGGGATAGAAATATCCTGGCTAGAGATGAGAGGCTGTGTCCATGGTTGGCTACCTCTTTATGTCACCAGAAACGAATGAGTGGTCTGGCTTTGCCCCATATTCTGTCCCATCAGCTGAATAGCAATCTCTAGTGCACCTCCATTCCTAATTCTAAATCTTCTTTAAGTTATAGCAATACTTGTACTTTTACTTGTACTCCTCTAACTGGGGAAGGTAAAATTGCTATAGGATAATTCTAAAATATAGATTTTAAAACTGAACTAAACCAAGTGTTCTAGTTTGCTAGCTGCTGGAATGCAATATAACCAGAAACAGAATGGCTTTTAAAAGGGGGAATTTAATGAGTTGCTAGTTTACAGTTCTAAGGCTGAGATAATGTCCCAATTACAAGTCTATAGAAATGTCCAATCAAAGGTATCCAGGGAAAGACACCTTGTTTCAAGAAGGCTGATGAAGTTCAGGGTCTCTCTTGCATCTGAGAAGGCACATGGTAAACACAGTCATGGTTTCTCTCTCAGCTGGAAGGGCACATGGCCAGCAAAGCATCATCTGCTATCTTTCTCTCCTGGCTTCCTGTTTCATGAAGCTCCCCAGGAGGCATTTTCCTTCTTCATCTCCAAAATTAGCTGCCTTGTGGGCTCTTTGCTTCTCAGGACTATGTCATTTTGCTCTGCTCTTTCTGAATCTCTTATTCTCCAAAACGTTTCCTCTTTTATAGGACTCCAGAAACTTATCAAGACCCACCCCAATGGTTGGAGACATGTCATCACCTAATCAAGCTTAACAACCACTCTTGACTAAATCACATCTCCAGGGAGATGATCTGATTACAGTTTCAAACATACGATATTGAATAAGGATTATTCTGCCTTTATGAAATGGGATTTTGATTAAAACATGGCTTTCCCAGGGGACATAGAAAGGGGAAAGGATTCATCCTTTCCAACCAGCACACCAAGTAAGAACATCTTTACCTCCTTCTGGCAGGCATAAATGAATATATGTGGAGTCAGTGCAAAATGATCCTCAACTGGTTTTCACCTAAAAATTTTAATAAGGCCTAATATATTCCAGTCCATAACCTTTAACTACATTAAAATCTAGAGATCAATATAAATATAGAAACTATATAGATGGGGAAAACATTACATAGAATTTTCTAAAACATTTAATTCTAGCACACATTCTGTTGAGTGTGAGCCATTATGTTCCACCGTACAACCATATGTATAGATGCCAGATGTATATAAGGCAGCATATGCATGTATACAGAATATAACCATATGTATGTGTGCCATATGTATAGGGAATACATGTGCGTACCATATGTACCGTGGTCTACCATACAATTATTTCAAATTACAGCAAATATTGTAACAATAAGTTCAACAGTAAGTTAAAAACAGATTATTAATATTTTAAAGCTGAACTTTAAGAGTCCTTCCAGTGAAGCAGAGCTACAGATGTCCTCAGATTGAAACAACTTACACATTTGCTTTTAGTGCTTAGAGAAGTCTAACAAGTCAATGCTAACAGATCAGTGGAGTGACAAAGACAGTCAACAAAGATTTACACTGTGTTCGGCACGGCCAGTGTAAAGAAGAAATCAGTGGTTTATAAATAGGTCTAATGAACCTAAATACTCTATCTGGGAGAAAAACAATGTAAGTACAGAATCTTTGGAGATGGGGCATCTCAAAACTCCATCCACACTAAATTTTAATCCCAAAAGAACTGTGGTTGGTAAAATGCATTATTGGGAAGAATTAAGGAAGCAGAAGATAAGCTTTCATATGTAAGTATGATGATTGGGTTCAGGTGTCAACTTGGCTAAGTGATGGTGCCCAGTTGTGTGGTCAGGCAAGCATTCGCCTAACCATTACCAGAAGGATATTTCATGGTTGGTTGGTAAACCAGAGGCTGCTTTATGAAATCAGCAGTCAGTTGATTGTATCTGTGACTGATTATATCTACGATCAACTAAGGGTGTATCTTCCACAAACAAGAGAATCAAATCAGTTGGATATGATCCAATCAGTTGAAGACTTTTAAGGGAAAAGAGGGGATTTTCATTGCTTCTTTAGTCAGCCAGCCTCTCCTGTGGAGTTCACTGAGACCCTTCATTGGCGTTGCAAACCTCGCAGCCTGCTCTATGGATTTTGGACACTTGTGTTCCTACTTGTGTGAAACACTTTTATAAATCTCAGATTTGTAGGTATCTTCTATTGGTTCTGTTTCTCTAGAGACCCCTAACTACTACAGTAAGTAAAATAGCTATGAAAATAAACTTTGGGGAGATTTCCTTTGTATTGCATTTATATACAATTATATTAATGAGGGAAAGATATTGCATAAAAATGGGCAATATATAAATAATACTATCACTCTTCAATTATTCATCCTAATACAATGGAAGAGAGAAATGAAGAAGTATTTATAGACACTGAGATTATAGTCAAGATTGGGTTCTTGGATAGTGTTTATTCTCAACAGCATATTGAATTGACTAATGGTTATCCTCCAAAAAATATCTGCTAACTGGGTGTGGTAGTTTGAATCTGTTATATACCCCCAGAAAAGGCCGTGTTCTTTTAATCCATTCCTGTGAGTGCAAACCTATTGTGGCTGGGACATTTTGATTAGGTTATTTCAGCTGAGATGTGAGGCAGTCTATTTAAGGTGGGTCTTACCTGCTTTCTGGAGTCCTTTTTAAGAGGATAAAACAGAAGTTAAGAGATGAAGTCAAGGGAAGCTCATAGAGCGAAGCCCTGGAGAAGCTAAGAGAGGACCCACAGAAGCTCAGAGGGGAAGCCACCGGAACCAGAAGCTAAAAGCTGTTGAAATTCTCTTAGAGAGCTTACACTGATGCAGTCCCAAGACCAAAGAACACACTAAGCAGAGAGCTAGATTTGGATTTGATTGGAACTTGCAAACAGGAGAGGGCCTTTTCCAATGTTAGCCGTCTGGAAAATGGAAATCAGTGTTCCACAAAAAGAGTAGGGAGTGTAAGGGACCGCTTATAAGTGTTTAAGACAAGGGTGTGAGAACGGAGTTTTAGTTGGGTCTCACGACACAAGGGTCTGGAGGTTTGTTCTTGACAGTGATCAAGGGAGGGGTGTTTTAATGTTTTGTTTATGACACCATCGTACAGTCTTCCCTCCCTCCCCTGAGGAGGTCTGATGACTTTTAACTTCTGTCCTGGTCATTCTAGGTGGCTACATGCAGTAACTTTTTCTCAATATGGAGGGCAATGCTGGGTTCTGGGTCTCCACAATCCATCCCACACAGCAGACTATACTGACCATAGGACAGACCATAGCACTGTTATTACACAACTGTATAAGAGACAACAGAACACTAGGAATCTCCCACACAGAGATAACAACACCAAAGGAGGTGCTGCCATGACCAAGAAAGGGAATTAGACCATTTAGACAAGGGCTCTACTGATAATTCAGCAATATTTTGTTATGTGCTCTTGCATATTCAAAACTTGTGAAACATTGTGCAAATGATCAGGAATATATCCACTGCTCTGCATATTAATTAAGGCGCAGGTGCTGCCTTGTATTGCAGTGAGGATATCTAAGTCCATTCTATTTTGTAAAATACTTTTCTAAGCTGTGTGGTGTCTTCATCCAGCAAGGATATAGCTATTTTTGGAATCATTAAGTCCTTGGGCAGTGTTGTTGGCTAAAGCTACCACATGTTTCTCAGTAACAATTGTAGCTCCACCTGGTGCAAGAATGGCTAATGGATACTACCACTAGGGAGTGTGTTTTATTCGTTATCTACATTTAACCATTTCCCAAATGCTCTGAGTATGGGGTATAGAGTCATAATAAGATGGGGACATAGTGCTGCTCCACGTACAATGTCCTGTTCAGTTATAGGGTAAATAGGGCCATCCGTATAGCCTACAAGTCCATAGACATCCCTTAGGGGAAGGATATGCCCCATGTTGGTTGGTGATATCTTGAAAGCAGAAAAGACTATTGTTTTGTCGCTTAACAGTAAAATTACACAATTCAGGGAGTAGCTACCCATCATGAATTCCATCAAGTTGTTCCATACAGAGAGGGGCAGCATGGTCTGCTGTTGCAGCTTCAGTCATCAACCACCCCAACCCGTCATATACAGCCTACCCCAATTCAGAGCAGGGCTAGTTCACCTGTTCCCATACAAGGGAGAAGATGTAAGCCCTAGTCTCATTTATTGAATGGTAGTTAAATTTCAGTCGTAAATGAGAAGGTTCTTCTCCAGATTTTCCAGTGTGCTAAATCCTCCCAGGCCAGTAGGATATTCCCCACAGTCCAACTCACAAGGTTCACAGTCCACGGAGGGCTGGTAGCACCTGAAGATGTCAAGCCCATGCAAATCCATCATGGGGCTTGACTATGGGCATGAGTTATGCTGAGACCCACTGGAGGAAGGTGTTTGCTAGGGCGCTATGGGTAATAAGAAAGGTGTTTATGGGCAACAATGAAGGGTAATTCCTGTTCTAACATTATACATGCTAGAGTTCCATTGGTTGACGAGATACCGGGCAGAGGAGCATTAAGTGGAGGTTTGAAATACCAGATATTCTCCACCTACAACTCTTGAGAGTCCTTCATCATTACAATTGTTAATCTGGGCATAAGAAGGGTCCACATATTCATGCATAAAGTTCCTCTGGGAAGGAATAGGAGGCCCTGGATTGGTGATAAAAATTTTAATAGGAATTTTTTTGATAAATGATGGTCAGATTACAATGCTTGGGGATTCCTATTCCCCATGGGCTTAATATTCCCAACCAGTGTGGCTGTATATGAGTGTGGCTGTATATGAGTGTGGCTGTATATGTGGCCAAAGGACCTCATTTTCCCAGTTTTGTATGGTCTGAGGCATAGGCAACAACAAATTATTACCATCTCCCTTTCTCAACTGCAAAATGGCTGGTCCTTTCATTTGTATTCTCAGGGCCTGCAGGGGTCCTGCTGTTAGAATTTCAATGCGGGTCGGTACAGCAGCCCAGAGAGTTGCATTCAAGTGAGTTAAGGCCTGGTAAAGCCTATTACTCCACAGCTGCAAGGGTCTTTTTTCATCTTCAGCTGTTCTTTTAAGAGGCCATTCATTCTTTCAATAAGACCTGCACCCATGGGATTATAAGGGAGATGAAATATCTACATGATGTCCCGATCCATGGCTCAGAATTGGGCTATTTGTCCAGTGAAAGGGGTCCACCAACCACTGTCTATTTGTATAGGCACTGTATATAGAGTGCTCACTTTCTCCAAACATTGGACGGTGACCTTCCCCACCAGGAAAGCTAACAACAGTCCTATAGCTGTGTCCATGGCAGTAAAAGCATACCTGGCCCCCTCCAAGAGAGGAAGGGGGCCAATGTAATCCACTTGCCACCAGTTCACTTCGATTTGTGACCAGCTGATGTGTACCATGTGGTGTGGTCATCCACCTGGTCGGAGCATGAAGGTCCCTCTCTGACGATGTCCACTAGCTGCTGATGCAGGATTAGCAGCTTGAACTGCTAGGCCAGATGCCACAGGGTTTGATACCTTCAGTGTCCATTTTTCTGATGAAGCCATTATGTTGCTTCCCTGGTTTTCCAAACTTGTGTGAGTGTATCTGCTTCCACATTTCCAGGAAACATGCTAGGAATGTGGGCAGGAACATGATAGACAGTTATCTTTTGTCATTGGCAGACATTCCAGATGACTTTTCACAACACTTGTCCCTAGAGGGGGCGACATATGACTGTCCTTTGTTCCTGCTTCCAGGTTGCCATTTAGGTTGTAAGGCCTTTGTAAACAGCCCAGCTGTCAATTCAGATAGTGTGTCTACTGGCTCTTGTACTATTACCGTCCATCCTCTCTGAACTCAGACCATTGACCACTTTGCATAGCACTAGTCTCCCACTGTATAGTTGTACTGCTACAGCTTTCTATGTGGTAAGCTGCCTGCTAGCGGATCCATTGGTGTACCAAGCAGACTCGGAAATGGTACCAATGTCTTCTATACTGGGCATTTTAACAGCTATTTCAGGTGCAGCAACTTCAGCTGTGACTAGAACGCAGATTCCAAGTGTATGGCTGATAGGGGCAGGGTGCCTGAGTCCAGGTCATGAGTGAATTTGCAGGCTGGGAAATCTAGAGTTTATTCAGTAGTCATTGGGGAACTATGGAAAGCTTAATCCATGACTACTAAAATTAAAAAAAAAAGTCAACACTCCTCTTGAATTTTGTGACAGAGAGGGAAAGATGTTACCTGTCTTGTTTACCTTTGTAGCCCCAGCATGTAAAACAGCACCAGCCAGGCACATAACAGGAGCTGGGCTGTGTATCTGTCGAATTAATGAATAAGCTCGAGAAGGACTCTGTGGAGAAATCTTAAATTTCTGTGGAGATTTAAAAACAATTTAGGATTACATTAAATTTTGAGAGGCAATTTGGCAATATGCATCAAGGCTCTTAAAATATTTCTATCATTTGACACGGTAATCCTATTTGTCGGACTCTACCCCAAAGTAGTAATCCTGAATGTGGAAAGCTATGTGTTTAAAGAAATTTAATCGTGTATTACTATTAATGAACAAAAAAGTGGAAACAATCTCTAGTCTACCAATTACGGAAGAAATTATTGTGTACACTCTCTCTGGGCGGTATTTAAGTTATGATTATAAAGATAATGTAAGACCGCAGGAAAATCTTATAATAAGTAAAAAAAAGATGTAAAATTAAACCCAGAGCATGAGTACAATTTATGGGGACGAATGGGGAAGGAAAAAACCACCCCCAGTTAACGGTGTTTGTCCTAGAGCGGTAAGACACCTTCTCTTTCGTCATTGTCCTGTGTGTTTTCCAAGTTTTTCATAATTCATTCATTCTCACTGCAAGTATGTGCTGAGCGCCATTATATGTCAGGTACTGCTCTAGGAACTGGGGATTCAGCAGTAAACACAACACAAATCCCTGTCCTGGTGGAACTTATATTTTTATTGGGGGAGGCAGAAAATTTACAAGATAAATCGATTTTACCGAGGCATATCAGACGATTACTGCCACGGCGAAAAATAATGCGAGGAAAGGGAATAAAGTGAATACCGCATCTACTCCATGATCTGAAGGGGGTAGGATTCATTCGGGTAGAAAGACACAGGCAGCACCCGGAGCTCGCCGGGCGCTAAGCCTGGGAGTCTGGGCAGCGCCAGGCCTGCAGGCGACGCTGCAGGCGGGTTTAGGCGGCGCGCGCGCCGACCCGGGGAAGCCGCGTCACGTGACTCAAGGCGGCGGGAGGAGGGGGCGGAAGGAGAAAACGCTGAATTTGGCTGGCACCTTCCCTCCAGAAAGACGGGCGGGGCCGAAAACCAAACAAACGTCTTTCGAGCTACTAGGGGCGGGGCAGACGGGAGAAGGCTCGGCCTCCAGAACCCAGACCTTCTGCGGGGTGGGTTTTTCGGTTGTAGATCGCGGGGCTAGGCGGTCTGCGGTCGGGCTGAGCCGCGCGGAGCAATGGCGACCTTTGTGAGCGAGCTGGAGGCGGCCAAGAAGAACTTGAGCGAGGCCCTCGGGGACAACGTGAAACAGTAAGAGCTGCCCCGAAGCGCCTGCTGCAGCTCTGCGCAGGCCCTTTCCTGGCCTCCGGCCGCCGACCTGCAGCGGGAACGGCCCCCCGGAGCCCGAGGCCTGTGCAGTCCCGCGTCCCGGCCGGCGAGGCCTCCGAGTTCCTGGGGCTGAAGCCGCGAGGGCGACCTAGACTCACCCCGCCAAAGGGGGCCTCCCGGGAAGCCCTTGGGTTCCCCGGCGGGCGCCTTCGCCCGGAACTCTGCCCTGGGTGGAGCGGGAGGAGCTCGCTTCATGCTGAAGGGCTTATCGAGTGGGTGCAGGTCCTGGCGCTGGGGGGTACGGGACGCGCGAGGCCAGTCCGGGCCTGAGTGATGCGGCTCACAACGCGCCCGGCTGAAACGGGTACCGCACAGGGCAGCCAGCCCCGGGAGGGCTTCCTGGAGGCGGAGGTGTTGAGGCTTTGAAGGGCGGGACAAGAATTTCCACTGATGGAAGAATATCCAAGGTGTGTAGTGCTAGGCAATTTGGCAATGACAATGTCTGGAAAGATAGACCGTCCGTAAAATAATAGTCACCAAATACAGCAATGATGGTGGTGATAGCAGTAGCTGGCATTTCCTGAACGCTTTTTAAGCTCTCTAGGTGTATTATCTAGTCCTCACAGCAGAGATGGGAGGTAGGTACAATGATTATTCTCATTTGACAGATGAGATTACTGAGATCTAGAGTTTTAAGTGACTTTTGACTCTTCAGAAGTCACAGCCGGTATTGGGACCTACTTATTCTAACTCCTGGCTCTGATGCCTCGCAGGGATTTACATAGGATCCCAGAGGCGCCCACTCAGTTTTTTAATTTTTTATTGATGAATCTTCACACACACCCATTCCATACATGGTGTACAATCAGTGGCTCACAATATCATCACATAGTTGTGTATTCATCACCATGATAATTTATTAGAACATTTGCATCACCCCAGAAAAAGAAATAAAAAGAAAAAACTCATACATACCATACCCCATACCCCACCGTCTCATTGACCACTAGTATTTCCATCTACCCAGTTTATTTTACCCTTTGTCCCCACTATTATTAATTTATTCTTTATCTATATTTTTCTCATCTGTCCACGCCCTGGATAAAAGGAACAACAGAAGGTTTTCACAATCACACAGTTACATTGTAAAAGTTTTATCTTTATACAATCACCTTCAAGAATCAAGGCTACTGGATTTCAGATACTTCCCTCCAGCTACTCCAGTAAACCATAAAGTAAAAAGGGATATTTATATAATGCATAAGAATAACTTCCAGGATAACTTCTGGACTCTGAAATCTCTCAGCCACTGAAACTTTATTTTTTCTCTTCCCCTTTTTGGTCAAGAAGGCTTTCTCAATCCCTTGATGCTAGGTCCTGGCTCATCCTGTGATTTCTGTCTCACGTTGCCAGGGAGATTTACACCCCTGGGAGTCATGTCCCACATAGTGGGGAGGTAGTGAGTTCCTCTACCAAGTTAGCTTAGAGAAAGGTCACATCTGAGCAACAAAAGAGGTTCTTTGGAGGTGACTCTTCTGCCTAAATTTAAGTAGGCTTAGCCTGTGCTTTGCAGGCATTAATTTTCATAGGGGCAAACCCCAAGATCAAGGGCTTGGCCAGTTGATTTGGTTGTCCCCACTGCTTAGGAGAACATCAGGAATTCTCCAAATGGGGAAGTTGAGTATTTCCTCCTTTCTCCCTAGTCCTCCAAGGGGACCTTGCATATACTTCTTTATTCTCTGCCCAAATTACTCACCCACCCAATTTTACACCCAGAGCAGGAGGTAGGTGAGTGCAGGGAGAAGATTGAGTACACGGTCTGGTCAGATGCTGAATAACCGACTGTAAAACAACATTCAGCCAATGCTGAAGTAAAATGATACCTTAGAAGGAATCTCAGAGATAAAAGGACAGGTTTGAAAAATGTCAAAACATAAATTAATGTTGTATTTTTATTTTTCAAAATTTTAAGAATCAAATTTTAAACGTTTAAAACCATAATGCCTATGCTCTTGCTGCTTAATGCCATCTGTGATTAACCTTCCCATTTGCAATACTAAGCAGATGCTTACTTTCAGATAATGGTGGAGGAGCAAGATATTTAGGAAGATGCTTTATTTTTCCCCAGCATACTCTTTTTTTTCATGCTTCTCTGTATTCTTTATTATGATTGGATGGAAATTACTCAACTTGGATGCCATGCGATTTTGGGGGAGTTTTTCCTTTTTGTGAAATTTTGGTGTGGCGGAGTTGACATTCTACTTTTCATCCTGACGAGATGCGTAGGATTCCTCTAAAGGACTTGTTGAAACACTTATGGCCTAAATGGATACACTTTTTAAAGGTTAATATTATGAATCCCAAAAAATCAAACTTCTACGAAGACTGGCATTAAAAATTTAATCTATCAGATTTAATTTTTGTGAACATTTATTGACTCACAAAGAATATAATGTTCTATCCAAAGTTATCTTTTAATATTCATTCTCTGGTCTATTTTTTTTCCTATTTAGTTCATTAAAAGTTCTTAATTATTTTAATATATAAAATTTAGCAGTTTCCGCCTTTACGTACTAGCTTTTTACTTTTGTAATATTTTAAACATAATAGGACTTTTCACTCTGTTGTATCTAAATGCTTACCAAATATTTGAAAGTGAGTTATTTAGATACTATAAATCTGAAAAACATGGCTTGTGTGTATGGTTGACTTTCACCCTGATTGGAAACGATAGTGGCCTCTGATCCCACACTCATCAGGGCTGCCAGAAATGTTGAAGTGGGCATGCTGCTATTCAGTCTTCCAGTCTGCTATTCAACAAGGCCAAGCCCCTGTTGGTCAGATACTGATGCTAAAGGTAGCTTTGGTACATCTGTAGTGAATCCTCACTAACGAGGCCAACAAAATAGATTTGGAGTTCTTAATATTGTTTCTTCCTCTGCAGATATTGGGCTAACCTAAAGTTGTGGTTTAAGCAGAAGATCAGCAAAGAAGAGTTTGACCTTGAAGCTCATAGACTTCTCACACAGGATAATGGTAAAATAATTATCTGGGGAGTTATTTTACTGTCCTGATGTTTTTCTGTATTTGCAATAAGTTAAAGCTTTTTCATTTTTTAAAAAAGAAAAGTTTTTTTTTTTTTTGGTGTGTAAAGCCATCTAATTATATATTCACATACAATATAATCATCCAAATTGTTCAATTAGTGGCTCGCAGTATCATCATATAGTGGTGCATTTGTCATCACAGTCGATTTTTGAACATTTACATTACTCTAAAAAAAAAAAAGAATAAAAGTGGAAAAGAACACCCAAAGTATACTTTAACCCCCTACCCCCCTATTATTTATTTATTGTCTTTTTTTTTTTCCTTACTCATCTGTCCATACACTGGGTAAAGGGAGTGTCAGTCATAAGGTTTTCACAATCACACGGTCACAGCTTTAAAGCTCTGTATTCAGTCGTCGTCAAGAATCAGGGCTGTTGGATTGCAGTTCAAGTTTCAAGTATTTCTCTCTAGTTACTCCAATACATCAAAAACTGAAAGGGGCTATCTATATACTGTACAAGAATATCATAACCTCCAGAATGACCTCTCGGCTCTTCAGCCACTGAAACTTGATTTGGTTCATTTCTCTTTCCCCTTTTGGGCAAGAAGGGTTTCTCACTCACATGATACCAGGACCAGGCTCATCCCCTAGAGTCATATCCTGTGTGGCCAGGGAGATTTACACTCCTGGGAGCCATGTCCCTAGTGGGCGAGGGCAGTGAGTTCACCTGCAGAGTCAGATTAGAAAGAGGCCACATTTGAACAACAAAAGAGGTTCTTTGGGAGTGACTCTTAGGCATAATAATAAGTAGGCTTAGCTTGTCCTTTGCAGAAATAAATTTCCTAAACCCCAAGATTAAGAGCCTGGCCCATTAAATTAGCAATTCTCAGTTACTGTAAGAATATCAGGTTTTCCCCAAGTGGGGAAGTTTATTATTTCCACCTTTTTCTCCAGTACTTCAAGGGGACTTTGCAAATACTGTTTAATCTACACAGATTACTCTGGGATGTCAGGCATCCCACCAACCTGTATAAACCATCATCTTCTGGCTCCCTGTTCAAGATTCCATATAATTATAGTGTCTGAATAAACTGACCATGCAAGTTAAATTAAATAGTGTGCTACCAAAAACTTAATTTTGCACCGAACAGACATCTCTTCCTTTGTTCTTGCACAGAAGTTGAAATTTTAAAATACAGTTAATATTGTCCTTTATTCTTTATTCTGCTTTACCTTAGTCTTATCTGAATCAGTTTCATTCATATCTCTAATTGAACTCTGAACACTTTTTCAGTGTTTTAACAGTGGTAATGCTGGTATGTGGTAATGCTGACTTTCATAGCTGCAGGACTCTAGCTCTGAGTCTCAAGTGTCACTCAGATACCCAATGTTCTAGGGAACAACCAGGTTATACACAGAGAGCTCAGTATCTCAGAATTTAGAAATAATAGTTACAACACTGGAATAGATGTGAAAAGGCTGTAAGAGCTTACAATCTAGGAACCTTTACAATAGGCCGTTTAAGGTCACCTTAATAGTGTGGTTGTTTAAAAATAAAAGTAAAGACTGGGCAGAGTATGGGACATCCAGAGTCCTTACAAACTAGACTAAAGTAGTGGTTTTCTCATGTTGTAAATATTTTTTCTTTGACTTGTGACAATCTTCCCTTTTTTCAGTCCATTCCCACAACGATTTCCTCCTGGCTATTCTCACACGTTGTCAGATCTTGGTTTCAACACCAGGTAAGACAGAGAAAGTACTTCCAGTGCATGTCAGTCAACAAAACCACAGAGTACTAGTCTCTAGCTTCCTTGAACAGACACATCTGTTGCTTGCAAATGAAATATTCATTGAACTTCTCAGAAGAAAAATGTTATGTAGTTACAAATTCTTTTACAGAATGTTTTTTAAAGCAGTTGATTTCCCTTTATCCGCATTGGTTTTTGGTCTTTGCTTCTCACTCAGCTGGATTGTAGATTACTTAGGTAATGTGAAGTGAGGAAGAGGGTGGGAACACAGGACAAAGAACCTGAGAGAAATGAAGAGAGGGCAGCTGATGTTAGGAGAAAGGTATCTGATAGAAGGGAAATGAATCACATGGTATGGGAACCACAATTTGTGGCAGAAGCCTGGGCTTTCACTTGTATTCTTAGGTGAGGAGTTAGCACCTAGACAGTGAATGCTTCATGCTGTTGACAGCCAAGTGTACAGCACAGCATGTGTTTGGCAGAGTATTGTGAGGAAAAGGTAGGGGAAGGCAGCATGTTGGGGGAGGTGTGTGACAGTTAAATCTGCCATTTGGACCTAAAGAGATAGAGATAGAAATTCTGACCCTTTCCCCCTCAATTTTTGTAGTTTAATTGGTAAATTAAGTTACCGGTCACCACTTTCAGCCATTTTATTTTAATCAGTCAACAAACACATAATTAAATACATTAAAAACTTGCCTCATGATAAAATTCACCCTTGGTTCCTGTTTTAACATTTATCAAAAGTCCATATTTTATATAGAAATTGCTGGTGTTTTGCATCATCCCTCTCTGCTAACCTCTATTCCGTGAAAAGAATTCACAAAAGATCTCCTAAAGCCTAGTTCTTCTACCTGCAAAGAAGTTGCCATTGGTATAAAGTGTAGTAAACAGAGAGCAAAGGTTGGTTCCCTTAATCCTCACCATATCCCTCACTGTACCTTCTCACATTATGTCATATTTTTGATGTTCTATTTAATTTATTAAAATGTACTTTAGGCAAACTTCTTTCATGTCCGAAGTTAGATCACAGAGAATCCACTTTGTAGTATAAAATTTAATTTGATCAGAAAAGCTAACATTTTGAGGATTAGATCTTTTTATGGTAGGTATATTGTGAAGTATACAAACTCAAAAGATAAGTGGGGTGATTGGAAATAACCCTGTTGGTAGGAGTCAAGAGACCTAGGTTCAAGTTTAGATTTTGCCACCAGCGTAGATAATGTAATTAACCGCTTGGTGGGGGTGAAAGGGAGTCTTAGCTTTCACATTTATAAAATAGGGACAATAGCGTTTACCTTATAAGGTTATGAAAGGGCAAATCAGAGAACATGTAAAATAGTGCTTTTAAAAGTAAAAAATGCCAAACAAATATGAAGTGGTATTAGTATGTATGGGTAGCTGATTTTAATTAAATAAAAACCTTTGATGCTCTTTCTGGTTATTTTAAAAGTAAACATGGAAATGTCTCGTTGGGAATTTGAGAGAGTATTTCTCCATCAAACACCCAAAATATGTCGTTTCAGAATGGGATTAATGTTTGCTAGTGACAGATTATTTTTATTAAAATTAAAATATTATTCTTTATGCTTTTAATAATTGTGACTGTTTTTTAAAGTTTTCTAGTTTTCTAAACTAGGCAGGAAAGATAATTTTAATAACATTATATACTGAGTGACTGCAGTGAGCTAGACACTTTATGTGCATTATCATTAATCCTCACGAGGACCCTGCAGGGTAGGTGTTAGCTGCTTTTTATAGATAAGGAAACAAACTTCAGAAGTGGGAAGAAACCAAAACAATGAAGCCAGTACTTGCCTGAGGCCCATCCAGTTAGTGAAAGTGTTGGGATCAAAACAAATCTGACTTCTGTAAAGCCCTCCCTTTTGTCAAGGTCAGTCCTTACCACACTGCTTCCACGCCCAGGTGTGTGGCCACACAGGAGCACCTTGCAGGCTCTGATCCTGAAGGCTTGTTTCTTTCCCTTATCAGCTACCTTTCACCATACTTTCCTGTCATCACCTAACATTCAATTCCACTTATCAGGAATGGATTTCTCTGGGAAATCATCTGAGATTGGCTGACCTCATTAAGTGAGAATCTGTGAAGAGGAATTCAACTTCCCTAAAGGCTATTTGAACTGAGGAACTTGGAATAATTTTTCAAAGCTTTAAAACTTGTCCTTTCAAAAACATCAAAATGGTAATAATGTTTTGCTAGGACTATAGGTGATTTTTTTTCCTTTGTTTAAAAAATTTTTGGTATCTTTTTTCAAGTATACTTGTATCACATCGAATAATATGGTATATGCTCATGGTTAAAAAAAAGTTACTAGAGCAGAAGGTCTTACAATGAAAAGCCACAGTATCTTCCCACTCCTAGACCTGTTCCCAAGGGCACCTACTTTTTTGCTTTTTGTTCTTCTGGTGGGACCCTGATAGCTCCTCATGGTATGTTTAAGCCTATTTCTGGATTTACTGACTTGAGACAATATCTATTTCTTTACCTTATTGTTCTGTGTCCTGTATATCCTAAACTCTTACATTCTTTAATTCAGCAATTTTTATGACCTCTTCTTTTAGAGGTACACGTCTTCTCAAATTGCTCTTGAGAATACCAGTTAGAAGTTTTTCTGTCTTCAGTTCCCTAAATTCTTTCTTTTCTCCAGGACCTCTATTTTCTGTTTGCTTAGCTTGGGCTTTCTTACTATGTTGCAGAATATACACAAATGTTGGTGATTCATTGTTGTTCTTTTAATATTTAAGAATGAAACATAAAAAAATTGCCTGGAGGCTTTGCTTTAGTGTGAGCTAACGGGAAGCTAACCATTAAAATGAGGGGTTCTCCCACATGCCAGCATGCAGAGAGCTTTGTTCTAGGGTACCAACATCCATACCAGTTACCTTGAGAATTTGTTCAGTTTAACTAGAGAAGAGTCCTCCATCCCCTCTTGAAACCTTCCCCTGACCTGGGAAATGGGAAATACTGGGGTGTTTCCCATTCTGTGTATGATAGGGAGCAGGGTGGTTTTGTGAATATGCACAGGACCCTCACTCAGAAATGCACTGTGCTTGGTTTAGTGCTCTATTGTCATTGTCTTGTAATTCTTAATTTTTCAGCAAGGGGGATCCTTCATTTTTGTTTGAACTGAGCCTAGCAAATTATGTAGCCAGTCCTGGAGATGAGGGAAGGTGTTTGGGTGGATAATTTTTTAACACAGACCTTCTATTAATCTTGTTTTTAGCCTTACTGATTCTTCTTGGTTTCCACTGTACTCGCCTTCTCCAAATCCAGGTTTCTTTTTGGGTTTTTACTAGGTAGGCTGACTTGCTCTCACCTTATTTGCTAACCCTCCTTGCTTATCCTAGGTTACAAAACATGCACCTGCTTTGTAAATCCTAGTCCATCCTAGAAATTTGATGAGATCTCATCTTGTCTGCCACTTATTTTCCCCTTTATCTCTTTAGGATATATATGTGATATTATCTTCCTCTGTTGTCATTTTTAATAGGGTCTAGGAAGGAAGAAGAGAAAAATACATGTGCTCACTTTATCATCTTAAATTACAAAATTCTGTCCTACCTTTATAATAATAATATACTAAACACTCAAGAAAAATTAATTAATAATATAAAAAACAGAAACCAAATTTGGTTCCCTAAAAAAAATAGTTTTGGTTATAGCTGGGGAAATGTGATTTGAAAGAATTTATAATTTTGGTTAGAGAAAGTAGGAAGAGAGGCTTTGAATTTAAGCCTTTATTATTATTTTCATTTCATGAGCATTCCCTGCTTTTTTTAGCCTGAAACAAACAAGCTTAGCAGTTATTAGTTGTCATTATTTTCATTTGTGGTGATTATTTTTCTGTCTCATAGAGGGTGCTGGATCTTTACCCTGGACAGGGGGTTCTGCAGCCAAACCTGGGAAACCCAAGGGAAAGAAAAAGCTTTCTTCAGTTCGTCAGAAATTTGATGTAGGTTGTTCTTTGATAGATGCTAGTAATGACTGATTTGAGTCCTTGTGTGATATAACTAGCTTTAGTTTTTAAATGAGTATTAAAGTACTAGTAGTAGAATTGAAAAAAAGGGAGTGTGATGTTGAGAGAAAAGGTATTATCGTATTTGAATTCGGAAAAGGTTTCAAGGATTATGAACCCTGAGTGTCTTAATTTTTACAATTCCAGTTTGTTACTGCTTAAATACTAATGTATTATCATTAGTACCCAATGATTTTAATGATTCAAAGCTATACCTGTGTTATTTCTCCTGTTATTTTTCCTGAATGAATATAGTTTTTCAGATGGAATGACTTTTCTGATGGTCCTGGCCTCTGCCAGAACCTGATCATGCCTCGCTAGGCTCTGAGTATTCTAGAGACCAGCAGAGATGTCATGAAAGTGTTTGGCTATAAAATTTGTAAGCATTTTAGAGTTATTTGTTTTCTCAATTCATAGCTAGGAAAAAGTTTCCCCAAAGATCCCTTTTATAATAAAGATTTCACTAACTAGCTTTACTGGTTAACATCAACAAACATTAGTTTATTTCACCTTTTCTCCATCTTCTATGTCAGTAATAATATTCAATCTGGAGGGCATTAGTATGTCCAGAGAAGCACACTTGGTTTAAAAAGCCATGTGAAATACAAAATACAATTTTGTATACTTGGAAAATGAAAAAACAACAAATGCTGTTTTTGTAATACAAACTTCAAACAGGGACAAACCATATTCACTACAGAATCTTTTATGCTGAATCTAAGCATAAACTTCCAGGGGCATATCTCCCACTGATAATGGAGATTACGAATGGGATATCAGACTTTGCCAGAGAAAGCCTAAGATATTAGATATGAAAAAGTTCGAGAAAAATTATTGGTATGCCTGTATTTTAGATAGGGTCTGTGCTGAGAATTGGAAGTAGAAAGTAATAGTAACTGAACAATTATCCTACACAGCATTATCTTTAAATGTTTCTTATTAGATTTTTGTATTGGTTAGCCAGGCTTTCTAGCACTTAAATGAAGCATTATATGTTCTTGTTAGTTACAGGTATATAGTTACAGCATATCTTCTTCTCTATTATTTTTAGCACAAGGCCTTGGATTCTATAATCACCAAGATATTAATTGAATAGAATTATTACTGTGCATAAGACCATTATTCCCCTTGATTCGTGTCTTCATTATTACTATGTATTGGGTGTGATGATTTGTTCATGAGCTATTTTTTTTTTTTTTACTCCTTTAGTATAGTTTTGGGGGCATTAATTTATGGAATCTCAAGTGCAATACCTGGATTACTTTTGTTTGTGCCTTATTAAGTTGCACAATTTGAAAAAGAATTTGAAAATTCTTTTTTACTTGTAGCATAGATTTCAGCCTCAAAATCCCCTGTCAGGAGCCCAGCAGTTTGTGGCAAAGGATCCCCAAGATGATGATGACTTGAAGCTTTGTTCCCATACAATGATGCTTCCCACTCGAGGTCAGCTTGAAGGGAGGATGATTGTGACTGCTTATGAGCATGGGCTGGACAACGTCACCGAGGAGGCTGTCTCAGCTGTGGTCTATGCGGTAGAGGTTGGTTTCCTTTTGGCAGAAATAATTTTACAAATTGAAACTGATGGGGTTGTGTTTGTTGTTTAAAGTTGGTAGTACAAGAAAATAATCAAATGTTACTCACACCTCATGGAAATGTCATCACTGAAGTTGTTATCTTCGAGGAGAGAAACACATAACAACCCAAAGCACTGCCTTCAGTGAACAGACTGGCATTTCAGAAAGATCACTTACAACACTTCTGCTTGATTTGATGTTTAATTTGTCAATGAGGGAACAGTTTTTAAGGAAAGAAAAAATGAGATTAAGAGTTTTAAAGATTAAAGTCTTCATTATGATCATTGGAAGAGCATTAGACTTGGCATCCAAACAGTGGGATTCCTATCTTAGCACTTTACTCATTCATTTATCATTTTATTTATTTAACTTATTTGATAAATATGCATTGGGATCTAATAGTCTGCAGGTATTGTCAGGTGGCCTTGGGTAAGTTCTTTCTGTCCCCCAGGCCTCAGATTCTTCATCTGTATCTCAAAGATGATATTAGCTGTCTCATGGAATTACAAACATTAAATGAATTTTATGTAAAGCCCCATTACAAATTGTACAATGCTGTCCTGAAAGAAGATGATCTTTTCTGTATAACTAAAATGCCATGCCTGGTCCTGGCTCCTCTGTTATTACTAGTAGGCTGGGACTGGTCTGTTCTCTCCATCTCCATGCACTTTTCCAACCCTCTCTTAGGTACTTGGCTTTATAAAGTTGAAGAGAGATTAAGTACCTAAATCTGTTTATTTTCTGTATATCTAGGGTTTATTTGGCCAAGGTGTTTCTAGGGAATATCTGCACTCTGTTCTTTTCATGCAAGGATTTTGGTAGATTGGACATTATAATCAATACATAACAGATCTTGAAACTTGTCCCATTTTAAACCAAGTTTCAAGGTAGGTTGCCTCCTTATAAAGATTATTTATTTGTACTTTTATCCTACTTAAAACTACCTGAAAAGCATTCATGACAGAGATGAGCAAATTTAGACATAAAAACTTCTAAATAAATTTCACATAGAGCAAGCCAATCTTAAATGGAACTAAGTACAAATAAACATGTCTCCTTTCCTATAGCCTCCTACTACTCTGGTGAGACTCTGTAACTCTTTAATGAACATCCATTTGTTTCTAACATATACTAGCCTGTCCCACACTTCCATCTCCTTCAATTAAATGCTGATAAACATTTTTTGGTCAATGGAAGTTTTATGATTTGCTTTTGAAGAGAAGTTCATGCTATTTTCCTTTTCTTTCTTGTTTTTACAGAATCACCTTAAAGATATTCTGACATCAGTTGTATCAAGAAGGAAAGCATATCGATTACGAGATGGTCATTTTAAATATGCTTTTGGTAGTAATGTGACCCCTCAGCCATACCTGAAGAATAGTGTAGTAGCCTACAACAATTTAATAGAAAGGTAAATGAAGTTTCTTGTGATTTTCTTTTCATCCTTTCATAGTTGGTTACACTACTCTTATGTAATGGACCACTGTTAAATAACTTGGTTATTGGGTTCTGTAAGTCTCAGGTCCCTTTGACAATAGTCCAATTTTATTTTCTCACGTTTCATCCTTGCATGATACCTAGTAAATTATTTTGGTATTCTTTATATCAGGAGTGAAATTCCAGGGTTTGGCTGTGGGTTTATTGAGGGTGCCCCACACTTACTGAGGTGGATTGGGGTGGCTCCCTTGGGCAGTGCTCCTGCCTGGTGATGGAAGTGGGACTGCTTTTAACCAGAAGCTGTCAGAGTGATAGGTGTTCCTTCAGGCCTCGTCTGACTCCTGTAGCCACAGCTCACATGTGGCCTGTGCTTTGTGCCATCAGGTTGGTTGCTCAGGGCAGCCGATTGCAGGTGTCATCTCTCAGAGCTCTCTGGTCTCTGCTGGGTCTCTTCCTCGTTGCGCTGATGGCTCCCAGGTTATGCCTCTGAGTCTTCTTTATGGGATCACCCAGATCACCTTATCCGTGTGTTCTCTAGTCTTGCCCTGCCATACCCCACATCTCCCACCCACCTACCCCCACCCCCCAAAATGATTTAGTCTGAATTTTAAACCTTTGGGAAAGAAAAATGAATAACTTTCCTCACACTTATTGAAGTGACTGAATTTCTGGGTGTTGAACTTTGTGTATCTGATAAGTTAGAAATAAAAAGATGTCAGGGAGGCAAAAGTTCAGAGAAAAAAAAGTATGATTGGGAGGGCAGGCAGGAGGCGTGATAGTAAAGGGTGGAGGGTGGGAAAGCCAAGAAGAGTTGGGCAGAGTGGATATTATTGACACCGAGTGGAACTGGTTGGAAAGGCTCTGCAGGTCTTTATTGGGGTGAGAAGACTAATTTGAAGAGCACAGTCTTAAATTGGGTTAACTTTAGATTTTTATATGTGAAGGCCTTTTTTGTCTAAATTTCATTCAGGCATTGATTATCTGTGTGGGTTGTTTTCATTTGTAAGTCATTTTTCTCTAGAAAAAATCACCCCCCCCACACCCCTCCCTCCACCCCCCGGAAAAAAAAAGATGGCTCCTCCCATTGCGTGAATGTCCGGAGCAGTATCGCTGGCCCCGCGGGGGCTCTGAGCCCTTCTCCGCCCTGCTGGCCAGTGGGTAGAGCTTTTGTCTCACTGTGGGCTGCTTGTTGTTATAGGGCTGCTCCGTCTGTTCCCTCAAACCCACACTAATGTTCTACTTCTGCTTTCCTCTGAATTACCTCCTCACTCTCTTTTGTTTTGCCTCCTTATATGTTCCTCAGAATTGCATAGGCTGTCCTCCTACTGTATTAATCGCGCAAGTTAGGCCTAATATCCCAGTTTGTATCTGGGTTCAAGTTTGGGAAAATTAAAATTGGCAGTATCTGCATTAATTCTCCCTACTTTTCATTTTTTACTGTTGCTTCTTTTGAACCTTATTTTATTTTCTTGCTTTTTACTTCTGATTCTCTTGTCATCAGTATCATTCATCCTCCTCTCCATTCAGTTGTTTTCGATTTCATATTCCTTTAATTAAGGTAACTTTTTTTTTGACTAGATGCTCTACAAGGGCAGGAAACAATTTTGGTTCGTTCTCCTGAGTTCAGTAAATATTTTACATTGTGAAGAGAGGAAGGTAAATTTTAACTGAAGAAAATTATGTGACAGTGGTGTAAAACAGTTATAGTGTATTTTGTTTCCAGCCTGACAGATGGGCTACCTTTAAAAATTTAGACTATTCAAGTATATATTAGTTTTAAAATAATTGGATTTATAATTCATTTTAAAATATTTTAAATAACATGTATTCTAATAGCTGACTCCTATTCGCTGTTCAATTTTCTCCATCTTAGTTGCTAGAATTATTTCTGATTTTTTTTTCCAGCCCTCCAGCCTTTTCTGCTCCCTGTGCTGGTCAGAATCCAGCTTCTCACCCACCCCCTGATGATGCCGAGCAGCAGGCTGCATTCTTGCTGGCATGCTCTGGGGACACTCTGCCTGCATCTTTACCTCCGGTGAACATGTATGACCTTTTTGAAGCTTTGCAGGTAACTCTTGGGTCCTTAAAGTTTACCTAGATTTAAGGATAGGTTAAAAGATTCTTCAAGTCTCCACATTTGTTCACTAGCTTTTTCTGCTTGTTGGCTTTTTTGTTTTTCACCGTTAATTGTTATTAAAGTCATTGATATACTAGCCTTTTTTTCAAATCCTGGGCCCAGCTGTCTTTCTTAATTTGCTTTTCCCCTCTACTTTCTATCCCCACCGCCAATAAAAGAAGGGGAAAAACAGTCCCATTATTCCTTTATTCCATTTCAGAATCTTGTTACTTCCTTGTTTGCTTGTTATCTGATTTGGGTTCATTAGGTTCTGACTTAAAGTTTATAGGTTTGTGTCTGTTGTATGAGTGCTCTGTTGATTTAAACCTAATTTTCATTTTTCATGTTGGAAAAATAGGTACACTAAAGTATAACTGGAGAATGCTAATTTTTAAATCACAGGTTCACAGGGAAGTTATCCCTACGCATACTGTGTATGCCCTCAACATTGAAAGGATTATCACGAAACTCTGGCATCCAAATCATGAAGAGCTGCAGCAAGACAAAGTTCACCGCCAACGCTTGACATCTAAAGAGGGATTTTTACTCTGCTGAATTAGGATTTGAGGGAGTAAATTGATATTGAGAATAGAATGCTTTTGGGTCCACATTTCAAAGCTGAAGTGAATAGTGTATATATAACCTTTCCTATGGAAATGTGACATGAGCATATTTTGTGTTGCTACTGTGAAACCATTAATATAAACCTGACTTTGATAATTACTCCTGTGTGTGTGTATCTCTGAAATTATGGGAGCAGGAACTGATGGAGTTCTGTGCCCAGGGTGGAGATATTGAAGCATCTGAGGTTTAGTGTCCTTGGTGCATGTGAGGTTAGATGACACCCTAGTAAAAGGAAACTTATCATTTAGTGCTTGTGTTTAGTGGGGCATCCATGTGTTCAGTGATATCATATATTCTGTATCTGACAAGTCTAAAATTTCTGCCTTTCTCTTAAAGAACTCTTCTCTTGCATTTTGGCTGAAATAACCTACACACAGTATTAAAAATCAGATATCTCCTTTAGTGATCAGTTTCATTTTTACCAGTTATAGGTAGCCCCCTAAAAATTCATCATAACTATAGGAAATATGACCTGACAGTGTTATGCTAATAGATGAAATAAAGTCCTTTCTTTACATTAAAAACCAAATCATAACTTTTGGAATGCAATTAATAACCTTATAAAATATCCTCCCTTAACTCGTTTATTTTTATAGAGTTAATATACTCAAACTTTGACTGACAGGTTCATCTCTTAATTATCCCTATAGAATATGTTTGAAGAAGTCCACACAAAAAAACTGGATTTGTGCTTGGTAACTCCCCTATTCCTATGAAATATCTATTTTCTACTCTTCTAAGTCATAAAGTGAAAGTACTTTACATTTGGCAATGTTACTTTTGCCAACTTTAATTTAAAAATACGTTGCTCTTAAGAAGCAGTGTTGGTGGGTAAATTAGAATGTACAGGTGGGTTTGTGTGGGTCTAACTAATGTTATTGATATGTATATATGGCTCATATTACCTGGATCTGTATATTTGATTTTATACATTAAATGTGACAAATAAAGCTTTTGGGAGAAAACTGTTTTTGTTTTGTTTTTAAAAAGTAAATATATAAAGAATACTACTGCCTTCTATAGAAACGTGAAAATCCCTTTTTAAGAGATCTTGGCATCCCTACCCCTCTCTACGTGGGACATGACTCCTAGGGGTGTGGACCTTCCTGGCAACGTGGGACAGAAATCCTAGAATGAGTTGAGACTCAGCATCAAGGGATTGAGAAAACCTTCTAGACTGAAAGGGGGAAGAGTGAAATGAGACCAAGTGGCAATGGCTGAGAGATTCCAGAGTCCAGAGGTTGTCCTGGAGGTTATTCTTACGCACTAAGTAGATATCACCTTGTTATTCAAGATGTAATGGAGAGGCTGGAGGGAACTGCCTGAAAATGTAGAGCTGTGTTCCAGTAGCCATGTTTCTTGAGGATGACTGAATAATGATATAGCTTTCACGATGTGACTGTGTGATAGTGAAAGCCTTGTTTCTGATGCTCCTTTTATCTACCTTGTCAACAAACGAGTAGAACATATGGAACAAAAATAAATAATAGGGAGAACAAATGCTAAAATAAATTTAGTTTGAAATGCTAGTGATCAACGAAAGCGAGGGGTAAGGGGTATGGTAGGTATAATTTTTTTTTTCTTCTGTTTTCATTTTTTTTCTTTTTCTATTGTCTTTATTTTTTTCTGAATTAATGCAAATATTCTAACAAATGATGAATATGCAACTAAGTGATGATATTGTGAATTACTGATTATAATGTTTTATTTGGTTTGTTAATTTTTTTAACTAATAAATTTAAAACAAAAAAATATATATACTAAACAGTGGAAGTGAAAAAAAAAGATCTCGGCAGGGACTTTTCAAAAGAATGTAATAGATGAGAAAGATTAAAAATCAGGTTCCAATTAAGGTATGGCATTACTGCTTGTAATGTGTAGATTAAGACTAAAAATAAGAAATAACTTATTTTCAGTATGTGGTGTAAGTAGAATTTTAGGTGAGATAATATTGAAAAGTTTTAGGGTTTGGAAAAATTTGAACCAATATTCAGTTGAATATAGTTCAATTTGAACTACCTGAACACCTAGACCCAGGAGGCTATCTGTTAGATTTCCTGAGTTGTGCAGACGGAGAAGCATCCAGAAGCATCCAGGAGCCTCAATCTTGTCCTGCTGCCCAGTGCAATGGCAGGTTTCCTAGGGGTTTGTACAGCACAGAGGAAACTCCAAAGGAAAATCCTTATAACTGTAGGACCTGGCCTGAATCCCTCCAGTCGCCCACCCTGGGAGGCTTAGTTGGAACACAGGACCAGAGGACTTCTTTTGCCTCGTGTAAACTTGCCATGCCAGTTTTCCTCAGGGAATCATTTTCTAAAGTGGGAAGATGGGGTTGAAGGCAGGGCAGATGGGTAGAAAGGGCGTAAGACTGAAGGACTTTCAAGAGAGCCCCTGAAAGAGACAAACTTCCCTGTTTCTCCCACCAAATGCTGGCTCTAACTCCACACCATTACCAACTGCTGAACTCTGAATGCAACCTCGTCTATAATTAGGCCCTTAAGAAATCTTGAGTGAATGAAGTATCACTCAAGAAACATCATTTAGAAAAATTGATTGATTGAGAAAAAAAGCAGTTGGAAATCAGTTAATTTCAGATTTAGAATAAAGCTTATTTTTCTTACAGGAACTTCAGTAATGGCATCTTTTAACTACAGGCCTATCACTACAAAACCAGGTTTCATCAAGGGCTTACTTGACCAGGCAATGAAGGCTGCCTTAGTACACATTCTAACACCTAACAACAAATCTTTCTTTTCCTTCCCTTTGCCTGAAGTAATTCGGATGTTCCTGATAGATTTCAAAAATTGTCTCCTAGATGATCGTTTCTACCTTGACCATAAATGCCTGTGTCTTAGCATGTCTTTGATTCATACCAAAATGCCTCCAGGATATACAGTAAGGTTTCAGATGCTTGATTTAAGGTGTTAGACTTAGTGTGGCTGATGAATTGGTTCAACATTTAATTCTGATGGATTAAAAGGGAGAAATAAACGTCTAGATTATTCTTTAGACTACTACTCATTTGATTTAGTCTGTGGGCATGGTGAACTGTCCAACAAACTAATTTTACTAAAAATGTACACAATAAAAGGGTATACAGATTTATCCTGCTTTCATTTTAAAATTTATGAGCATGTTTTCCCTCATTTTAAGTTAAGGTTACTTTATGGATTTCTTTCATGTGACTTTGTAACAGACCACCTGAGAGCACCCAAAACATAAGAGTCTGACATTAGTACCAAACTGGATGAGAATAAAATGTAGACAACAGCTTGAAAAGGGACACTTGTCAATGCCAACAGGTAAATAATAAATAAAACCAACATAGCCTATTTCTTTATTATCAAAGTTTATTGTTGGGATCAGTTTCTATCTACTGGGGGTACAACTACATCTCAGTGTGTGCTATAGTAACTCTAGGGTAATAGCCAGTCTGCAAAACAGTTGTACTGGGGCTCTGTTAGGCATAGATCGTAGATCAGTGGAAGAATGAGCCCAGAGAAAAATTGCCAGGGGAGCCATTACTCTAGGAAAGTTCCAGTGCTATGCAACCTGTAAGGCATCATCAGCTGATGAGACTGAAGGAGTTGTTGGTGCAATGAAACAGGAGTTAAACCCATTTTCTACTCTTCTCAGCAAAATAACTATGGACCCAATGCAGGAATATTAAATTCAAAGTCTTGAAAAAAACTTGATGCTCCCAAAACAAATAATACAGGACATAAAGAGGAAAGGGCCAGGAACTAGGTCAGTGGAGGATAAATTAAGGAGAATTGGAGTGAACGGGAACTTCTGCAATGGAGAGTAGCTGGTTTAGATGCTATCTGAGATAACAGAATATAGCACAAATAGAGGCAAATAAGAATTCAAATACTGAAAGTTATTCAGACACTAGAAGTTAAGTGAACAGGAATTCAGAGACCAGATGTTAAGTGAAATTTCCTCCCTTGGGGAAAAACTGGTTTAAAAATTTAGAAAGGTAAATTACTAACAGGGAAATGAGTACCTGAGTAGAAATTAGGTGTTTTAAGATGCCAAGAATAGTTTATGATACACAGGTGATCTGAGTCTACGAAGGAGCAGTGGTTATGGCAGCTTGTTATCCAGACTTGATATTGGAATGACATTTCTAGCAATGGCTTTGTCTATCAGGTTCTGGCATGTTTTGTAGCACAGAGAGCTTTGAAGGAATGTTTTCGTAACATTTGACTTATGTGGGAATGCAAATTACTGTAGTGTAAAAATTCAAAAGACCCCCTCAATCTATTCCTGCAGAGTAGGAGATGTTAAGACATCCTGGAATAACTGTGGCTAAAGGTCTAAGCCCTCCCACCACCCTTGTGATAAAAATATTAGAGAAAGTTACAAAACAAGTATCAGATGAGTCAATGGGTCTTGTACCACGTAGACAGCAGATAATTTATGGTGACTTCTGCAGGCAGCCTGAGACACAGAAGAGCTTGTATACTCAATACTGCCCTATCATTAAATATAATAATAACGAAAAAAAAAATAGGGCCATTAAATAAGACCCTAGAAGTCTAGCTGCCAACCAGATTGGGAAGATAAATAAAACAGCATAGTTTAACCTGTATCTTCCACACTAACCCAGTTTGTCTATAAAAAGCTATCTGCTGGCACCAGGCCAGTATGTCTTAATTTTGCTGTTATCATTAGTATCTCATTTTTCCTAGAGAGGAAACATGTAAGTACAAGGTGTACGTAAGTGGCACGGCATTTCTACAAAGCCTTCTCTGCATTCTGACCTGTGTTGGGACAGTCCTATTTGGGCATATGTTTTCAAAGGCAGAATAAAACATTTACTTTAGATTTTCTCCGTAGAAAGGACAATGTTAGGGCTGTGCCCCTAAGAGTATTGTTGATGCTGAGCAAACGCTCTCATTTTCAGGAAATACTTTTGTTCATTCATATTTACAGGGTTCTTTTGATGGACACATGGTATAATCTCCACAACAAGAAATGGGGCAGAAGCAGTTTCTTTTCTAATCATGTCTCTGATGACTGTCCAAAACTTTTATGACACCTCATGGACCGTAGAAGGGGGTGGGCTGTCCCAGGAAAGGACGTACAGACTGCTGTCCAAAGCACCACGGCCTTCTCCTGCTGTTCTCTGTGGAATCTTCTTGAGGATTTTCATCCCCAAACTGTTTCCATCACAGTTTCATTTGCTGGAAAACCAAGAGAATCTAAGTGTGAATTAATCCTTAGATTTTGGATGCCTTATAACTTTTAGAAAAAACAATTCCATCACCATCTAATGTCAGGCTACCAAACAGATGAGAAGGGGAGGTTTTATGTCCATCTCTCCATCTGAATCTCTGGGCCACCACAAACTCCTATCTACGTCTATCACTTCCTCAGCTCCAACAAGGGCACTTGCAAAGAACTGACAGTCAAGAAGAGAAAAGGCTCATGACTGATAGCAGATGAAAGTGCCATCCATGCCTGTCTAGGAGTCCACATCTTTCCCTTTCTTCTCTGGTCAGTTTTTTATCAGGCACCCAGGCGGGAAATAACTTAGAAAATTATAAATACACGAAAGCATCATCTAGCAAGGACAGGGTAAAAGCAAAAGGTAAAATGAGGAGAAGCTCAACTGTAATTTAAAGTTTGATATCCAATGGAAGCAATATAATAGCCAACAGAAAAGGGAGGCTAAATTCAAGGGGTGAAAGAATGGGGGACATAAGAAAAGAAATTTCTACATTCAAAATGTGATTTTGAATATAGTAGCAAGAACTTCTTGCTCTGCTGTAATTCTAGAGATCTCAGAATTACAACGGGGTTCAGTGATGAGAATCTGATTGGATAGAGAAAGGGACACACAAATCACTCCTCACACAGATGTACTTAATACCTTTAAGGAAGGAGGGGAGGAGGAAAAGAAATAGCAAGGAATGCCTTCTTCCTTCACATCAAACACTGTTTGATGGAACAAATTAACCAGTTAAAGAAGTGAAAATAAGAGGGTAAAGTGAGTTGTTTGGTCTTTCAGCAAGTTTTCCCTATAGTGTGTGGTCGTTTTCCTTTCAAGGTGGGGTAAGGGTGAGGTGTCAAGCAAACGGTCTCTTCTCCAGGAAATACTTTCGTTCATTTGTTCTACCAATTATTTCAATTGTGTCGGCTTTGGTGGCACCTCAATCCTCATTTCTTTTTGAAGCTGCTCCCCTTCTATACTCAACCCTTGAAATCCCAGGCCTGCTGTCCTTGGCCCTCAAACTTCACTTACTGTAGTCCTAGATATGCACCCAATTTTACTTTCTCTTTTTGGTGCAAAGATGTCTGTCTCTCTTCAGACATCTGCTGACTATAAGAAATTATTGTAATTGTCCACTCTATGTGGAAATCACTGTGAGAATAAAATGTGTTATATCATTTTTGAATGTCCTAGGGACTGTTTTTATTTTCCTGATAAGGATTCTGTACAGTACCCCAGGACTGAGATCCTGAGGCCTAGAAGATACCTCACTGAAGGCACATTTAGTGCTCTCCCCATGCTGCTGTCCTACTAGGGCCAGTGAAAGCAAGTACTGCTGTTCCCAAGGTATCAGGTACACTTAGTGGTCCTATACTTTCGACACAATTCATAAGGGTCAGAAAAAACTTGGCTTTTTAGACAAAACTTTCTGTTAAAAGAGCAATGTCAGATTATGCTCCTTTAGGCCCAAATATTTCATTATGAGCATAACAAGCTCTCAGGTTAAATATTCAGGCGGCTCCCTCTGTGTTCATTTTAGTTATTATATACATACTTCTGGGTCTATGCTGCAGAGCAAAACACTTCCAAAGTAAATCAAGCAATGCAAGTTCCCCTTAAAGGAGAAAATGTTGAGGGTCTGTTATTTACACTGCTGCACTGCAGGTTTTAGGAGAACGAGAAAAGAATGAAGGCGAGAAACCCTTTGTAGGACACAATGTATCAATGAGTAGAGGTACTGAGCAGGTATTTCCATGGATTACCTGAACTTCTCCTTCAGTGGCTCTCAGTCACGCTTTCAGTGTCACATTCTTTCGGGGGCTCCCCTCCTCCTGGCAGTTCACTCTCGATTTCCCACAGGACGTCGTCTTCATCTTCCAAGTTGCTGGAGATGTGGCACTTCTTGAACCCCTGGACGATGGACTCACTTGAGATGCTATTCCAGGCGACCATGACCCATTCCAGAAAGAGGCCAAGGGGGGGCTTCTTGGCATTCCCAGTTGGGCTCAGTGCCAGGTTCCCGGCCAAAAGCCAGTCGGAGTACTGGGCCCGCACGCTGTCATTCAGCGGCTTATAGACCACCACATCCAACACCTGAAGCTGCGAGGTCAGGCCCCCGGGGATGATAACCATGTCCGTGTTCATGCTCTCCATGGAGCTCTTCACAGAGTCAGTGGCGTGGCCCCGGAAGCCGTTGAGGATCAGCATCCCTCGCTGCCTGGGCACCGCACCAGTCCTCCGGCGCCACACCACCTCCAACCAGTCCTGCATCAGGTCCTCGGTCATCCACCCGTACCGGTGGCAGCGGATTTCCATCCCGCTGGGGAACTTCCCAGGGGGGATGTACGTGCCCCGCAAAATGATGTACGGAGGTAATTTCCTCCCATCGGCCAAGACGCCAAGCATGGCTGTGATTTTCAGTTTCTCCCTGCCTGGTGTCTTGACCAAGACGGGCTTCTCCCCTTGGTTGTCAACAGTCACCCGAGAGGGCACCTCTAAACAAATGGGAGTCTCGTCTGCATTCCCCATCTGAGCCACCTCATAGTCATGCGCCCTCCGCAGAGCCAGCACGCTCTGCTGGTAAGTGACGAGCTTCTCGGTCAGGTCTTCAGGCAGGTGCTGGGGCACAGGTACTTTATGCCTCAAAGACAGGTCATACCTTCTCATCATTCTTCGACACCAACCCAAGCTTGCTTTGAACCCTTTCTCTGGAATGTTCATTTCCTGGGCAATTTCAAGAGCTTTCAGTTGCATCGCCTCCCTGGTAATTGGGTCCCCTTTGGCCTGCATGTACCTGACATATTCGGCCACGCGCTGGTCCACCAGAGCAAACCTCCCATTCTTTGGGCCTCGGAATGCCCGCCGCATGGCATGGGCATTCTGGAGCTGCGGCTTCACTTTGCGCCAGTCTCGGACATTTTTCTCCAATACTCCAAACTGCTTGGCAGCCTGGCAGTTGTTGGTGCTCTCGGCGTATTCTACCACCATTAACTTAAACCCTGCGTCATAGCTGCGGCGCATCCCCCGGCTGAACTGAAACTTCCCAGCTATATCATCGGCCGAGAGGTCATACCCGGGGAAGCCCATGGCCATGTAGAAGGGGTACCCCTCGCTCCACTCAGGCAGCTCTGTGATGTCCCGAGGCAGGCGGAGGCCAAAGCTGTCAAGATGCTGAGGCTGCGGAAACTGGGAGGTGACAGTCATTGGGCCTACCCAATCTGGAGGTTTCACATCAGATTCTTCAATTTCTAGGAGACAGAAGAGCAAACATAACGGCAGTAAGCAAAATGACTTGCAGTTATTTCCTGATCTGGGGGCCCAAATCCATTGAAGTCCTTAATCTGAGATTCATCAAAAGTAGTAATTTTAATAACAGGTAACATCTCCTAACAACTTATACAATTTATACACATTACCACATTTAATTCTCACACTAACTGTGAGTATCATTATTCCTTCTTTGAAAGGGAAGATGAAAGTGGTAGAGCTGGGAACTGAACACAGGGACCAGGCTTGGCCCAACTAATAATTTGGGGACCGTGTTTAGATCAAAAGAATTTTTATGTGGATGAGAAACCAAATATTACCCACACTACCATATACTATCCTGAGATTTGGAGGCATCAAGAGCTATGGAATCATATCCCCTAAACCTAGAAAGTCTACAGAAAAACCATAATTAGCAAAGTTAGGCAGTTTTAAGGCAGAAAACTGGTCTTGTACACCCATGTTAGAACCAGATTTCTGTGTGCGTTTGTATTTGGAAGGTGGTGACAGAAACTGAATATGATTTGGGGAAACTACCATCAAAACTAAGATGCTATCAAGCGTAAGAAATACTGTATGTGCCAAAGAAAATGTCCATAATTAAAACTGTGACATGTCAACAATTTTAAGAGGTATTTTCAATTTCAGAAATGGGGAAACATGCCTTAGAATCAATAAAGTATGGCATTTACAACTTTCCTACAGGGTGCACAGGTGGGGTTCAGTGGTAGAATGCTCACCTTTCGTGCAGGAGACCCAGGTTCGAATCCTGGACCATGCACCCCTTTCCCCCAAAAAAACCTTTCCTACAGAGGGACGGCAAATGAAATCATTCTGCCTAGAAGCTATGCTATGTTTCTATAAATACTCCCCACTAACCATTTTTTTTACAGAGGACTACGTGCTTCTCATGCATATTTGTTCAAACGTATATGGAGCTATTACTACTTTTTTCTATACAGTATGGAATGAAGAGGAAGTCAGGTTACTAACTTAAGCTATTCCTTAGTTTGCAGAGACGTACGGCACACTCTCGGAAGGTGAGCTAGACCCAGGGCTTTCCTTCCTCTGCAATGGCTGCACATCAAGTCTTAATACCCAGCTTACAGATGAAGAAATGGGAGGCTCGTGGGGAAAGGTAGCTAAGGTGAGATGGTCAGCACTAGAAGAAGGGAGACCTTCAAACTCCAAAGCCCATAATCTCTCTGCCTGTTCACTGTGCCTCCCTCTTCAGTAGCCCACAAAATGTGCATGAAAACCTAACATCCCGCTGCCTAAAGCTCCCATCTGGGTGGACGCTGAGTCGGTTCCACTGTGTTACCTGCGATGGCTCCTCCCTGGAGCTGCCACTCATCACAGTTCTGAGACTCCTCCTCCCCTTCCAGCCGAGTGATCATGTCTGGCTTAGGGAATGGGAATTCTGTTTTTAGGAAATAAAACAGACACAGGCTATGTGTTACTGTCCTGGAGCACCGCCAAAGCAAGCCCTTTATGAACTCCTCCCTCCCCGTGACAACCACATCCTCTCAATATGGGGATTTGTGAAAAATAAGGGGAAAGGGCCAGGGATACTGAAAAGAAAAAGCAGGTTATGTCCAAGGGTGTTTATGGCTCTCTGCTAAGGAGCGCTGGCACTAACAACAGAAAGAATTGCACTTGGCAGGGAAGTGGATGTGGTGGCAGATCTAATGAACATTTTGGTACCTGTAGGAACAAACTGGGGAATCCCTCTAAACGCAGACATTCTGGCAGCATGGATGAAACCAACTTGAGGGGAGTGAGGATTCTTTGTGGCCATGTCCCCAAGCTGCTGAGGCTGACATAACAGTGAGGCCTGCCGTCCCTCCTAAGGAGCGTGTGAACCACGGGCCCGGATCTATGGTGACAGTTCCTAGGATATGGTTTTTGTGTTTTGTTTTGTTTTTTTAACGTGAATGTGGTTCTGAGCAGTGGCAAACGTTGCTGAGTAGAAAAGATACAATATTGTACCCTGCTCAAATAAAAAAAAAAAGAGAGAGATGAAATGTGAACAAGGCATTGAGGGAACAGAGCCCAAGTTCAGGAGAGAAGAATGTTTGGGAATACCAGAGAACAGAGACATGAAAACAATTCTCGGGATGCAGAGCTTCCAGGAGACAAAGGAAAACAGAGTTTTACCCAGGGACAGGACAGTCTCGTAATTCATCCTCATGACTTCCCGGTAGAGGGCCTTTTGGTGCTCCGTCAAAACTTCCCACTCCTCATCGGAGAAATAGATGGCCACCTCATCAAACAGAGCCGGGACCTGGAACAGCGAACAGGCCTTTGTCACCGACGAACAGGCACACGCAAACAGACTCACAGACGCGGCGGGACCCTAGCGACAACCTGGCGCCCTCTTCATCCTACAGGTAAGGAAGGGGCCTCGGCCAGGTGGTCCGCCCATGTTCTCGCACAAAGCACAGACACAACAAGGACAAGGACACAGGTCTCCCGTCACCTGGCTGAGGTCTAACTCGACCACAGCGGGCTGCCACCCTCTCAGTTCACAGTAAGGAGAGCCCTTGGGAAGAAACTTCCTTACCTCAGACCCGCAGGGCGGAGGGGCCCTGGCATCACCTCCTCCTCACACTGAAAGAGCCCCCGGCCTCCCTCCAGAAACTGATCAAACTGCAGTCAATGCAACACACAATGAAAGTTTCCCCACCAACACGCTCATCCCGACCTGGTCCACCCCCCAGTTCAAAGGCCCTCTGGGGGACTGGCTTGGTTTGTAAATTCAAACAGGATTACTGGTCTCCATGGGATCTTGGTGGTTTTCCTAGGCACTATTCTCCATTTCCAGGGGCACTACCCTCAGTGTTCAAATTGGGATCTAGAGTTGCCCGGGGGGAGATAGTGAGAGAAGGCCCTACGTGGCCTTTCTAATCCACAAGGGCACAAGAAGGAGAGAAGGGCTAAGTAGAGCTTACATTTGTGTCATATTTGCTTTGATGTCTAAACGTGACCAGCAGGAAGCCCCAAGGCTGTCCCATTCCATGCAGGGAATACTGCTCTTTCCCCTCCCCTCACTTTCTGCAGACCTCCCCAGTGGAAGGGGGCTCCTCAGTAGCTACAGGCAGCCAACCCACTCCCACCAACTTCCTCCTGTTTATTCAACTCTTCTTTTTAAGGCACTTTATTTTTTTAAAGCAGTTTTAAGTTTACAGAAAAATTGTGCAGAAAGTACTGAGTTCCCATATACTCCCTCCCTCTCCCCATCTCAGTTTCTATTATTACCATCTTCCATTAGACATTACTTTCAGCTGAAGCCCACGGCTTGCAATTGAGTTCACACCTAGTTTCGGATAGTTCTATGGCTTTTGACAAATGTGTAATATCACGTATCCACCATTACAGTATCATACAGAATAGTTTTGCTGCCCTAAAAATACCCTATGCTCCAACTACTCATGCCTCATGCACACTCGCCCCCATCTCTGGCAGCCACTCATCTTTCTACTATCTCTATAGTTTTGCATTTTCTAGAATGTCATATAGTTGGAACAGACTGCCTTCTTTGACCTAAGCAACATGCATTCAAGGCTCCTCCATTTCTTTGGTAGCCTGATAGTTAATCTTTTTTTTTACAATGGCTTATCCATCGTATCGATGTGCAATGGTTTATTTTTCCATTCATTTACTGAAGGACATCTTGGTTGCTTCCAACTTTTTGGCCATTTTGAATAAAGCTGCTAAAAACCTTTATGTTTGTTTTTTCCTCTGTTGGTCAGCAGAAACCTTACTCCGAAGCTCATCACATTTAGTGGTAAGAAATCACTGAGCAACTCGTTCCAGGCTGGTTATTTTCTATTTCCACTTTCAAAGCTAGCCCCCAAACTGAATCCAGGGTGTGGGTGATGACAGTTATGTTATTCCTGAGCTTAGAAAATGAGCCTGTGTCTACACAGCCTGCAGTGCCTCTTCAGGTGTCGGGCTATCACTTATTTAGATAAAGGGGCCTTTTCCCCTTCACTGAATTCCTCACACTCCCCTCTTACATTTAGGGGACACTCATTTGGGCAGGCCTTGTAACTGCTTTATTTATTTCTCCAAACAACCCTGAGGAGGAATAAGGATATGCCCATTTGATCAAGAAGGAAGCGGGCGCAGAGAGGTTGTTTCTAGTCCCATGTCACACAGCCAATAAATAGCAGGACTGAGACTGGACCTAACACTGTCTGAATCGAAGGCTCCAGCCCTTACATGGAGTGCAAACTGGCTTCCCTGGGTGACCAATCCTCAACTGCCCCCAGCTCCATGCTCCAGCTACACTCAACTGCTTGCAATTTCCTGAATGAACCATGCTCTGACATTTCTGCATACTTCTCCCTGTCTCAGAGGTTCTTCCCACCCTTTGCCTGGCTAACACTGGCCCGTCCACCAAAACTCAGCTCCTTTTCCCCCAGGAAGCAGGCCTTGTCCTGGACCATGTCTACCTCCACACCCCATGACGACCTGGGTCAAACACTCCAGTGGCACTTATCACATCTCTTTATTCTTTTTCTGCTCATTTGTTCTGCTTCCTCCACTAGAAAATAACCTTGTAGAGGGCAGAACTAACACTTACTTAGTTTTGTTTACTTGCATCTGGGATACTTCCTGTAGAAAGCTGTCACTTAATAAAATTAAGTTTCTGAATAAACCACCTAAGCACATAATCTCTAGAATTCCCTTTTCTTGTTCCATTTGGAACAGTTTCAACTAACCATGAAATTTTATCAGTCACAAAACCAGGCCTACTCTTTGGAGTAAGAATGGATAAGAAATCTTAAGTGTAAATGTTAGGTGGTAAAACTGAATTTGTCTCTATCTTTCCTCAAACTTCATCAACCTGGAAAGCCAGTCAGCCCTGGAATTTTCCACCCCACCTCCTTTCCCAATTCACAGGCTTTTAAACAACTCTCCCTTTGGCCTTGTCTCTCCCTAGAAAGTTCCAGAACTAGGCCATACCTATTTATAGCCCCTCTCCCTTTGCTGATAAAACTAGATATAACCATCATTTCTATCAATACGTTGCAGGGTAACTCAACCTGGCTCCAGTAAAAATATCAGGAGCCCTGAAGTTGTGAGAAGGCAGGAGGCTGGTGCAGGATTCAGCCCCTCACATTTATGACTGAGCTACAGCAGGACTTCAGACAAGCCCACATTATGCTCCAGAACACACAGCGCTCTAAGTGCAGTGCCTTAGAAATTGTCCTCACAGCAACCCTCTGTGTGAACTGACCAAGCCCTCAGCCAGGCCCTGCTGCCCAGGCCTCTTCCCGCTCCACAGAGGCCTTTTATCTAGCTGAGCAGAGCAGAAGGTAAACAGGGCCAGCCCTGGGAAAACTGAGGAGTTGGCCAGCCCGTGTTCAAACCTACTCTTTCTTGGCCTCGCAGGTAGGCACCTCAGTCCCTGCTCTTCTCCCCTTTCCTCAGCAGATCAAAGAAATCTGACAGGTGTTTGTCCTTTAGTGTTGCACTGCCTCACTCTGCCCAGGAAGTTGGCATTCCAGCACTTATCTCAAAGGGCAACTATCACAGATTGCTTACATGTGACATGGCTTCACCAACGCTTCAGAATCACCCAGCGAGGAAGGCAGGGACCTCGGAGAAAGCCTGCAGCGCTGGAGTGCCTCCTATGTGCAGGCACCGTGGAATGCCCTCTCCCTTGCACATGTCAATTTATTATCTCACTGAATCCTTCAAATCCAGTCATGTGCAAAGTCGCTTGGGAGATGGGAGAAAAGACATGGAACTATTAAGCTTTCCCACCTGGGAAACCCGTGTCACTGTCTCAAACACTAGGGACCCTCAAGTCAATAGGCCAAGCCCCTGATCGTGAGTTGTGCTCTTACGAAACTTATTTCTGTAGCAGAGAAGCTAAGCCTACCTACAGTTATGCCTAAGATCCAGAAAACCTCTCACTGCTCAGATGTGGCCTCTCTCTAAGTCCAACTCAGCAAGGAAAATCAGTACCTTCCCCACTATGTAGCACCTGACATCCAGGGGTGAAAGTCTCCCTGGCAGCGTGGGACATGACTCCCAGGAATAAGCCTGGCCCTGGCACGGTGGGATCAGCAATGCCTGCCTGACCAAATGAGGGAAGAGAATTGTAACAAAATAAGGTATTAGAGGCTGACAGAGTTCAAATAGAGTCAAGAGGCTATTTTGGAGGCTACTGTTATTCAAGCTTTGGCTAGATATTGCTGTTTACCATGATTTGTCAAACCCCAACCAAAACCACTCCTGCCAATCCCAAAGAACACCTAGGGCTCTATCTGAGATTCTACAGAAGTTCCATGTATTATGATTACTTTCCAGAAACCTACAACCTTCAGAAGGGTTCCTAGGCCTGGTAAGTCCTGAAACCCACAGGGGCCAGTCTCTCTAAGAATATCAACTCATTCTATCCCCTTATCCCATATTATCAACACCTCTTTACAACAGCAAAAAGTTAGAATGCACATAGTTCAAACACCCCTGAAGAATGGGAGAAGGATCAAAGGAGAAGGAGGAGTTATAACAGAGGAGTTAAAATTTAACAAATGAGTATGACTACTGAATCATTATACTGATATTTCTTTCAGTCACCAGGGTCTTGGAGCAGCTAGAAGGAAAAGTCTAAAATTTGGAACTGTAACCCATACAAAACTCTGAAATCTGTTCTGTAACTTCTTGTTACAATGTATTTTGAAATGCATTGCTTTTTTTGCATATATGTTATATTTCAAAATAAAAAAATGGAAGGAGAAACAAGTAAGGAAAATAACACATAAAAAAAAATCTAGGCATATGGTGATTATTGCCCCACTTTTATGGATAAGAAAACAGAGTGGCTAAGTAACTTGCCCAAAGTCACAGAGCTAGGTCTGGCTCCAAAGCCTGTGCTCTCTCACCAGGCCACTTAGACCTTAGTGTGATGGCTATGGAGAACCTCAGGCTTCCTGTAGAGAGATGAGCTGTTGGGGTTATCCTTCAGAACTACTAAGAACTATCCCACCCCTCAGCACAGCCTATTACGAACTACTCTGGCCCTGGCTCACAGTCTGGCCTACTCCCACCTATTTCCTTCTACCCGTGTGCATTGTAGGTTCCAGTGACATGCACTGTTCCTAATTCTGTAAACAAGTTTAATTCACCAGTGCTTCTGCTTTTGCTGTCCTCTCTGCCTGGAATGCAAACTCCTTCCCTTCCCTTGGGCTATTCCACTCATGACTAAAGACTCAATCTGAAGTATAGCCTTCTTTTTCCTATTTGAAATTGTATTTCTATTTCAATTCTTCTATGGAATTTTATTTAATAGATAGCATGATTCTTAAGTTGGCCTTTACTGATCTCAATTCTCTACAGTCAAAATACATATTTTAAAAATCAAGTCTTTTCTTCCCCTGGTTTAATGCTCTATAGATGGGTTTCTCAACCTCAGTGCTGCTGAAATCTTGGGCAGCACCATTCTTTGTTGTAGGGCCTGTCCTGTGCATTGCAAGATGTTCAGTAGCATCCCTGCCCTCCACCCTCTAGACGCCAACAGGATCCCTCTCTGCCTCCCAAATCCTGCCAACCATAAACACCTCCACATATTGCCAACTGGCCCCTGGGGGCAAAATCACCTTCGGGTGAGAACACTGCTCTAGCCTAGGTCCATGCTAGCCTTCTCCAGGAATCTTTGCCAGCTCTCCAGCCTGAGCGAGGACTCCCTCCTCTTAGCTGCCAACACATCCTGAACCACCACTGCACTTTGCACACTGTGCTGTTAATTATCTGTCTACTTCCCTGTTTTCTACAAGAGGCTAGGAACTCCACGAAGGGAAGGATCTTGTCTTAGCAACACCTAGCACTGTGTTCAGTAGCTGCTGCTTCTATAGTAACAACAGTAACAGCATGCCCAGAATCTCCAGCCCCACCAAGCAGCCAGCCACCTGCCCCCAGCCCCTCTGGTTGCTTCTTGTCCAGCCCAGGGCGGTCTTCATTCTTCTTACTGTCCCAACACACTCGGACGTCCACTTTACTGAATGAGTTTTCTAAGGAGCTCTACTCCATCTAATTATACTAAACTGCATGGCCAACTTAGTCTCAGAGTGTAGGGTTTCTACTACCTTGAGGTCTCACTGGAGACTACCTGGGACTGACTTCTTTCCTCCAAGGCCTCTTTGGCTAAGGGGGTCAGAACAGGGGAGGGGGACAGAGGGAGCAAGGAGATAGAGCAGCCTCCACAGCGAGAGCAGCAAACCCAGAGCCCTGTGTTGTTTTTAAACTGAGGTTTAATATACACACAGCAAAATGCACTACTTTTAAGGGTATGGCTCAGAAGGTTTACTTTTAATAACAAATGCCACTGCAGTATATCCTTGGGGTGAAACAGATACTCTCTCTGCATCTTAGTTCCCTTACCTGGGAGGGGGTCCGAATGATTTGGAAATACCATGATCCTATGAATACGGACTTCTCTTTAGAAACAAAGGACTTTAGATATACTGACACTGTTTATAAACAGTGCAAAATTAAGTAGAGAAAAGGAAGGTCAATTTGACGCTTATTTTAAATGTTTATCATTCAGTGCCATCAAGTCCAGTAATGATGGTGAATAACTGTACTGTAACTATAAGTGTCTACTGCATTTCCTTTCTTTTTTCTTTTAAATAAGTTTACTTTAATTCTATCACACTCTTTTCTTTGGATCTGCTAAATCTCCATATCCCAGCTGCCTACCTTTCCCAATCTCTCATCCAGGCCCAGCTGGAAATGCAGCTCTCCCTTGTGAATTATTAATAGGAGGTGCTCACTCAGAACCAACTAGCCCAGCCTCACAAAGCTTTCCTGGTAGCAGCTGAACACCCCAAGTCTCATTTAAAATGGTTCCCTTCACACATGCAGTCAGTCTGCTAATGGTCACTTGGTGCCTACAGTTCCCGGCATTGGGTGAGATGCAGGAGACACAGAAATGAACCACAGAAACGAACCACAGAAACCAGGTCTCAGCTTCTTGGACTTCTAATCTAATGATTAAAAGCTACATGGCTGGAGGGACTATTCTCATAACTAGCTCTTTCCATTCTTTGCGCTGCCTTTTAAAGCCATAGGACTGTTTTCTCAGCAATGCAAACACACCGGGCTGGGCTATTTTTACTTCCCATGTCTGCCCAAGGAGGAGACTGCCAGGCTCGCTCCTCACCTGCGCGGTGGCCCACGTCTCACTTACCCATCCTCCCTCGGAGCAGATTCGCACTTTCTGCATATCCGTGTGCCCATCCTCCAGCTCCCGGCTCTGAATCTCTTCCTCCTCTTCCTCTTCTTTCAGGGTCAAATTGAGAGGGAAGGGTGTGGACTCCATCTCTGCAAGGAAGATTCAGATCAGAAAATCTGGGTGTTAGCACGACCTATTCAAAGCCTGGGGTGGGGGGAACGCAGCTGCACACAGCCCGCATTTGCCCCACGCCCAGTGCAGGCTGCAAGGGCAGACAGGGAGTCGTGGCCAGAAGGGCATCAGGGACAGCAGCAGGAAGCAGAGGGTGACATATTTGAGTATGATAAGAAGAGGGGTGGTGGGCAGATAGTGTATCTAGCCGCCTTCAAATATTTACAAAGCTGTGAAAGAGAAACCAGACTGGTTCTGTACAGACCCAAAGGGAAGTACTGAGGCCCATGGGTAAACATGCGCAGAAGTGGTAAAACAGTGCATTAAAAGGAGGAACTTTCGCACAGCCTCTATCATCCAAACCTGGAGTTTGTGGCCAGGCAGCAGGGTTGACTTCCTATCAGTGAAGGTGTTTGAACCCAGACTGGACTTTGTTGTTACCAGACACAGTTGAGCATAGCGAGGGTGGCTGGCTCAGAATAACCATCACCTGGATTTTCCAGAATGGTTCTGATTCCAATGTCCTAACTATGAACCGGCTCTGAAAAGAGTCATTCTGCCTTAAAAGCCTTTCTAAGCCTGTGTCAGTGGCGCAAAGTCAGGTGTGCCTGGACACCCAACAGAGTGCAGAAATCTGCTGATGGCCAGCCCCTGAGACCCACCACGACCGTGAAAGGACACCTTGCCTCTTGGGCCCCAAATTCTCTTTTAGCTAAGCTTGCGGGTCAATACAAAGGGCCGCGCTCGAGCCCTCTAGGGGCGCGGGTAATTCCTAGGTGATGAGTGAGTGTGCACCTTGTGGGCCGCATTTTCGGGGGGCGTCCAAAGAAAACGTCCCTTTGGAGTTCAGTCTGTTTCTTTCATATTTCCCAGAAACGACGGAACGCTGCAGGCACGGGTCTGGGGCGGGCGGGGCAGGCTTCAGACATCCCGGAGCTGTGGCCCCAACTTGGCCGCGGCCTCCTGCGCCGGCTCCGGGCCAGGAGATGGCAGAGGGTGACGCGCCGCGGCCAAGGTGCCGGCGGAGAGGTGCCCGCAGCGAGGGCCGCCGCCCGCCCACCCGTCCGCTCCCCGGCGCCCCGCCCGCCGCCGCCACCGCGCCCCGGGGCGCGCCTGGATTTCTCCAGCCATCTTGCCCCATTTCCCTTTCTCCACGGCCCGGCGCCGGAGCGCTCCCGCTTCCCCCGCCCGGCTCGGCCCGCCTCCCCAGCCAGGCCCCCTCCCGGCCCCCAGCGCACCTGCGGGCGGCGAGAGCCGGCGCTGCCTCCCTCCCCCGGCGGACCCGCAACAAAGGCGGCGGCCACAGCGGCCGCAGCTGCAGCCTCGGCGCCCCCGCCCCCGCCGCGGCCCAAGGCCCAGGGGAGGGGCCACGCCGCCCCCGCCCCGCCCCCGGCCCCGGCCCTCCGGGCCGCGCGCCGCCCGCGCGCACTCACCGAGCCCGCACGAGCGGCCAGGGCCGCGGGGTGGGGGCTCCGAGGACTCCGGCCCGGCTGTCAGCGCGCCATCCTTTCCGCCTCTCCAGCTTCCCGTGCGCACGGCCCCCCGGGAGGCAGCGAGGGAGGACACGTGGTGGGAGGAGGGAGGGTCCGGCCGGGAGCTGAGGGTGTTGGGAGGCGAGGGGAGGAGCGCGGCTGATGTCAGCAGGCCTCGGCGGCGCCGGGGTCGGCCCCGGCGCGAGCTCCCGAGCCTTCCTCCCGGTGTGGCTTCCGGCCGGTCCGCGCGGCGCCTTCTCCCCGGCGTGCGAGGCGTGCGCTCGCTGGCCTCTGGGGATGCAGCGCACACGTCGGTAGCCGTGCCTTCTGCCCTCTGCCGCTGGCTCCAGTGCAGCCCGCCTCGGATGCACCGGCTGACCTCTGCGTGGATGAAGCCGGATAAAGCCCGGATTTATTTTTGGGCTGAGTTTAACGTGGGCTTGCATATCCATGTGCTCATTAGCATTCACCGTTGGTTTGCACTTGTTTGGCTGACCAATCAAGGCACTCTCGCCTCGCTTCGAGGAATGTTAGGAAGATAACAGGTCCAGCAAGGGGGTGGGGGTGGGCGGTGGCAGAGGGTAGGGGGATGACGAAGGACCCAGGATGTTTTGCAGAATGCTCCTATCCTGGCAGGCATATGTTCAGAAGTTCGTTCGTAATATACATAAAGAAGGAATTTAAGGATTTGTGTGGTTCCTGGTAAAGCTTGATACAAACTTTTCTTGCAACTTAGGCTCTCACAGCTTTATAGACTGATTCATGAATCAGGTGGCGTCCCATTCAGAAAGAAAGAAGCTGCAGGCAGGGGCTGGAAAGGAGAAGCTCATTTAGTGCGAATGTAAAAGCCAATGAAGAGTTGTTTGAATTGGCTGACATTAAATTCCCATTTTATATAGGGGAATGTCTTACGTGGTGCAGAGCAGGTGATTGCTTAGGGATGAGAAAGTTAGCTGGGATAACTGATTGGCTGTATATAACTCTGGTTTTCTGGGCAAGTTGTGTTAGGGGACAAAGGCAGTGGATTCTTTGGCCCGATGCGCTCAAAAGACCAATTCCTGAGACACTGGAGTTTTTTTGTTTGTTTGTTTTTGGGTGCATGGTCCTTTTCAGAATTGAACCTGGGTCTCCTGCATGGGAAGTGAGCATTCTACCACTGAACTACCCGTGCACCAGACACTGGAGTTTTAAGTCCTTTTTTTTTTTTTTCCGTGGGAATGGAGCAGGGCCTCTGGTATAGCAGGCGAGAATTCTGCCACTAAGCCACCGTTGCCCACCACCTGGAGTTTTAAATAGAGAAAAAGTTTATTACTAGATGTGTATCAGCCCCAAATGAGTCTCCCTGAGTTTAGGTGGTTCAAGGTTTTTGTGGATTTTAGCAAGGGACAATGTAGTCATTACAATTACAAATAGTATGTTCTAAGCAGGAGAGGTGGTGTTACCATTTCAATAGGAAAAAGCTGAAAGGTGGGGAGGCCGGGTTACCATTTCAATACTAAAGGTGTAAGCTGAAAGGTCAGGAAGCTGCTAATCTTTTCAATAGCCAAGTCTAATTGATACAATTTACAAATGTGAGGGACTGGAACTAGTTATAAGGCTGACTTCAAATTCTTCATTAGCAGTAGGGCCTTTGGCCTACAAATTACTTTAAGAAAATGACCAGATAAAGGGATTAACAATCACAGAGGCACAAGATAAGGGCTTTTACAATTATTTCAGATGTCATGGCAGCTGAATTATAGTTTTGGGGACAGGTATTCCCCTCTGTCTATTCCAATATACCAGAAAGCAAAAAGGAGTATTTATATAATGATTCCAGTAATCAGAATCATTGCTCAAATCCTAATTTCTCCATTACAGTTGGGCATTTACAAGAAATAAAACTAGTTTAGGGTTTGGGTTTTGTTAATGTGGAACTTAGCCTGGGCACCCCCATTTTGGGCCTACTAAATTTTATTTATCAGTTTCAAGATTGTAATCCCATGGACGAGCTAAGTGTATAAAAGGATCTTTTTTTCTCAAAGATATTCAAGCGAGCTGCTTGCTTGTATTATGGACAAGACAACAGAAGTGAGTGGAGAAGCCCTGAAGCTTTTCTCACTCTAGATAAAGTTTTCTTGGTTTGGATTTTTGTTGGAAATTTTCAGACTTTTCCTGAGACCTGGGTATTTGCTGGGAAAGATCTCTCCCTCCAACTTTTGCAGTCAATGAACAGGAAGCATTCCTGTTTATTTAGATCTGAATTTTACTTCCTCTGCCTTGAAGAGGCCACTGTGGGGCTGCACTCCTAATAGATAAAATACGGTGTAACCAGCACGTGTTTGAAATGTAATCAAAGCTGACAACCCAAGGCCAGAGAAAGTTTAGTGGATGGATGGAGATTATTCAAATATTGGGAGAGAGGAAGTGTTAGGATTTTTCGTTTGCTTTTAGTGGACAGTTCTTTTTATGTGTAAAATTAGTATGTGTAGAGCAGGAGTGAGGCTGTAGTTCAAGCTGATTGGTGTTCCCATTTTAACCTTTCTGAATAAAGGGCAGGTTCAAATGGAAAAGGGAAGAGGGTGGCAGCTAGGGGAAACAGGGTCATGGTTATGCAGGGTTCTCTGCCTGCATATAACAACCAATTTATGACACCAGGGTTTTAAAGAAAGAAGGAGTTAATTGCAGTCTGAAGCCAAGAAATCAGATGGCCTTTGGGCCTAAAATCTGTCTTTCTGAGTCTAAGGAATTTAAGGTTTTTATGGATTCAAACAAGGGGAAACAAAGTTGTTACCATTATAATAACAAGTATAAATGATTATAATTTGCAGTTGAGTGGGTTTTAGTAATTTCAGGTATTTCTTTTGGCTATTCTACAATATACTAGAAAGTATGAAAAAGATATTTATATAATGATTCATCATAATTATTTGTTAAATCTTTATTGGTTACAATTGCACTTCAAGTTACGACAAAAAATTAATACTGATTATGAGGTGACCAAAAAGGAACGTTATGTTAGGGTTCTAGTCACTGAGTGCCCTAGGGTTCCCATGCAACTTTGGTTAGGTGTCCCTGGAAAGAGACTAGTCAATTGTGACTCACTTGGATTCTTGGCTTTGAACCTATGCTTCATGGCCTCAATTATTATGGGACCCACTTTATTTTTTTATATCTCCATAATTGTGAACAAGACTTAATCTAGGAACAAAGTGTCAGTTTAGGCACAATACACTGCAGACACTTTCATGTTTGTTTAAGTGGTTGTGTTAGTTAGGGTTCTCTGGAGCAACAGAATCAACAGGGAACACTTGCAAATATAAAATTTATAAAAGTGCCTCATGTGACCACAGGAACACAGAGTCCAAAATCCACAGGGCAGGCTATGAACCCGACGATCCCGATGGAGGGTTTGGACGAACTCCACGGGAGAGGCTCGCCGGCCGAAGCACGAAGAGCCTGTCTCTTCTGAATCCTCCTTAAAAGGCTTCCTGTGATTAGATTAAGCATCACTCATTGCAGAAGACACTCCCCGTTGGCTGATTACAAATGGAATCAGCTGTGGATGCAGCTGACGTGATCATGATCTAATTCTATGAAATGTCCTCATTGCAACAGACAGGCCAGCGCTTGCTCAATCAGACAAACAGGTACCACCACTCGGCCAAGTTCACGCATGAACCTGACCATGACAGTGGTTTTGGTAAATCGTTTCAGCCTCTGTTTCCTCATTTGTACAAAGGGTAATTGAACCAGATATCATCCAACCCTCCCCTCAGCTCTACTATTCAGTGACACCATTCTCCATAAGACCGTCTTCATCTGACTGTTAATGGCAGAAGCAAATCTTTGAGGCAGTACATGGCTTTGGTAAGTTGGTAGGATGAATTTCTTGTAGTATGTACTGGACAAAGGCCATGGATTCTTTTGTCCCATGCACTCAATTCTTGAGACACTGGGATTTCAAAGAGAGGAAAAGTTTATTACTAGGCAGGTGGTAGGACAGCAGATGGCCTAATGGCCCAAAATCTGTCTCTCTGAACTGCAGTAATTCTGGTAATTTTATTAGAAAAAAGATGGGCAGGGTTTAGGATAATGAGCACAGTGGCCCCCATGATGTAATTAGAGGTGATCTGATTATTGAGCATGTACAGATCGATTACATGCTTAGTCACCGAATGTATGAAAGAAAATGGCAGAATGAGGTATAGGTGTAAGTTATAGTCTGAGCTACTACACATGTCCGGAGGGCCCACTTTGGTTAAATCTAGTCTTGGTCATCAAGGTGACTTTGGACTTGGGGTAGGTTAGTTCTGGGCCAACCCAAGACCTTTCATTAATAAATTTTACGGGCTGTTTTTAGTGATTATAAGACTCAAGTTGAAAAACTGGATAACTAGGTATAGATGAAGGTTAGTCACAAGGTTTTTACAGTCACAGAGGCAGAAGATAAAGGCTATACAATCATTATCAGAGATCAAGGCAGCTGGATTACTATTTAAAGATTTCAGGAATTTCGCTCTGTCTACTCTAATACACCAGACAGCAAAAAGGAATATCTATATAATGATTCAGTAATCAAAATCATCCCCTAAATCCTGATTTCTTTGTTACAAGTAGGTGTTAATAAACATCACAACACCTATAAAATCAACATAATAGTTCTTTAATGATGCCACAGGTCTAACTTCATCTTTCCTTCTATTGAGTTATTGTGGTATATATTGGGGAATCTTAAGCGCCACAAATTCCAGCAAATATTCATGTACCATATCATCTTCTGGGGAATACTCATGTCTGAGCTCCTTCAGCAGAGGTGCCACATCCTTCAGGTAAGGGTAACTACGGGCCCACATTCCTCCAATCCTCAGGAATTGCAGTAAATTGAATTGAACATCTTGATTCTTTATGTCTCTGCAGTTGTGCTACACATCACATCTGTGCTGAGCTCTCATGTGTAGAGTAGATTTCAATGCCCCTTCCCTTGGCCTGGCCATGTGATGTGTTGGCCGATGGAATGTGTGTAGATGTATGTGAGTCCTGGGTATAGGTCCAATGAGCTCTTACAAGTTTCTGTTTGTATCTCTGGGAGCTTTCAACCTTTGCCATGACAGAAGCATGCCTGGGTAGCCACTGCTCCTCCACCCTGGGCTCCAAAATGAAACAGGTGCTACAGAGCTGTCCTGGCCAACAATCAAAGAATATATGTGTTGTTTTAAGCTCTTGAATTTTGGGGTGACTTGGTCTGTAGCATTTTTTTTGGTCTAGCTGATTGAGACAGGCATAAGAGGCAACCTTGGATTTGGGGTTCCCAACATTTGGCCCTCATGGGGGATACTCTGGGACAGGGGAAAGGAGAATTGTCTGTATCATGGTAGAAATCTCTTGGTATGTGGACAAGGAAATCCTAGAGTGGGAGGAAAGGGTAAGGGAACCAAATGAGGGGAGAGAGTGTCACTGCTGACTATAACCCTCTCTTTTCTGGGATTCTGGCACTTCAGACAAAGCACAAGATATGATTCCTATCTTGGAAAATTTCCAGTAAAACGTCAAGATCTTATTGAGAGATCTTGATAAAATGTTAAACCCTGTTGTCCACAGTTTTTGGAGGGGGCCAGATGACAGTGTGGTTAGACATCTTAGAGAGTTAAGGAATACTCTTAGAAGTTACAGAAGAAGAAGAAGAAGGAGGAGGAAGAGGAGGGGAAAGGCTAAGAAAAATTGTACTAGTATAATACTAACTACTGTAAAGCATAGACCCTCCAAATGTATAAAGGTTCAAACATAATAGAAATTAACTTTTCTTTTATGTGAAAGTCCATGATGGGTGTTCCTGGTCCACAGCTGACTCTCCTACAGGCCATAACTTAGGGACCCATGTTCCTTCCATCTTGTGGTTCACACCTTAGAGCCCTGTGGTTGTCTTAATCTACCTGAGTGAAGAGGAAAGAGAAGATGGAAAAGGCATACTTTTTCATTAAAAACCTTGGCCGTAAAGTGACACACATCTCTTTTACTTACGTTCCATTGGTTAGGATTTGTCACATGGCCATGCCTGCATGGAGGTGGAGGGCCCACCCTCTGACTTCGGGGTGAACTCGCCCTCTCCAAGTACTTGGGTGGATCTGTTCTCTTGGCCCATAGTTTCTTAACTTTGGACCCTAGCTTCCATAGTTCTGCCTCTGATGTTATTTTTTCCTCCAGTGTGTCCTTTTTCTGTCCCAATTAGTCCAGACTGGCAGTGGTTTGTTTATACAGATCCTACAGCACTCTTGTTGGCTTTCTATGTAGTAGGCAAGGATCATGCCCATCAAACGAAAGGAGTTTCCACAAATCCTTCCTGGATAATTCCATCTCCAATCCTGGCTTTTACTGAAATGGCTGACTGGTTCTTTGTTTGGTTAAATCGTCATGTGGGGCACTAGTCTCTCAGGTCTCACTTTCTGGAAGCCCAGAATTTTCCAGACCATCTGTTCTAGTTTGGTAGCTGTCGAAATGTAATATATCAGAAATGGAATGGCTTTTAAAAAGGGGGATTTAATAAGTTGCTAGTTTACAGTTCTAAGACCGGGAAAACATCCCAATTAAAACAAGTCTATTAAAATATCCAATCTAAGGCATCCAGGAAAAGATACCTTGGTTCAAGAAGGCCAATGATGTTCAGCGTTTCTCAGCTGGGAGGGCACATGGCAAACATGGTAGTGTCTCCTGGCTTTCTCTTCAGGCTTCTTGCTTCATGAAGCTCCCTGGGAGGCTTTTTCCTTCTTCATCACCAAAAGTTACTGGTGGTGAACTCTGCTTCATGGTTCTGTGGTGTTCTGAAACTTTCTCCAAGATAATTCTTCTTTTATAGGATTCCAGTAAACTAATCAAGGCCCACGTAGAATGGGTGGAAACACGTCTCCATCTAATCAAGTTTAATACCCACAATTGATGAGTCACATCTCCGAGGAGATAACCTAATCGAGTTCCAACCTATTGTACTGAATAGAGATTAGAAGAAACCGTTGTTACCACATGATTGATTAGGATTAAAATATAGCTTTCTAGGGTACATAAATCCTTTCAAACCAGCACACCATCAATTTCTGGCTTCTTTATACCCAAGAGTTCATTTCACAATAAGCTACAAGGAGAAACTAAGCTGCACTTTCCACATTTTATTTTAATCTCTTACACTAAATATCCAAGTTCATGGCTTTTAAAATCTGCCTTCCATCTAAAACCAGTAGTCAGTTTTGATAAATTCTCTGCAACTTTAAAACAAGGATTGCCTTCCTTCCTGTTTGTAATAAGACATTGTGCTGGTTTAAAAGGATTGTGTACCCTAGAAAAAGACATGTTTTAATTCTGATCCAATCTTATGGAAGCAGACGTTCCTTTTAGTCCCTATTCAGCATTATAGGTTGGAAACTTGATTGAATTATCTCCACGGAAATGTGACTCAATCAATTGTGGGTATTAAACTTGATGTGGCTTGCCCAACTGTGGGTATTAACCTTGATTAGATGGAGATGCCACTCCACCCATTCCAGGTGGGTCTTGATTATCTTACTGGGATCCTTTAAAAGAAGAAACATTTTGGAGAGACACGAGCATGCAATGAAGTCACAGAAAACCTACACAGCGAGAGACCTTTGGAGGTGAAGAAGGAATATGCCCCTGGGGGAGCTTCATGAAATAAGAAGCCTGGAGAAAAAAACTAGCAGATGTCGCCATGTTCATCATGTACCTTTCCAGTTGAGAGAGAAACCCTGAATGTCATTAACCTTCTTGAACCAAGGTGTCTTTCCCTGGATGCCTTAGATTAGACATTTCTATAGCTTTGCTTTAGTTGGGACATTTTCATGGCCTTAGAACTGTGGACTTGCAACTTATTAAATTCACCCTTTTAAAAGCTGTTCTGTTTCTGGTATATCGCATTCTGGCAGCTAGCAAACTAGAACATTACATGCATCATTTCTGTCTAAGACCTTATCAGAGGTATCTTTAGAGTTCACCTTTCTACCAACAGTCTCTTCAAAGCATTCTAGGCCTTCTCTGTTAAGCTCCTCACAATTTTTCCAGAATCTTCCCCTTAGGCATTTAAGAAGCCATTCCAACATATTTGGTATTTGCTAACTGCAGCAGCACCCCATTTCTCTGGAATTCTGTGTTAGTTTGTTGCTGGGTTGCAACATACCAGAAATGGAATGGCTTTTAAAAAGGAAATTTATTAAGTTGCACGTTTACAGTTTTAAGGCCATAAAAACTGTCCAAATTAAAGCAAGGCCACCATAAGAGTGTCCAAATTAAGGCATCCAGGGGAAGATACTTTGGTTCAAGAAGGTCCATGATGTTTGGGGTTTCTCTCTCAGCTTGAAAGACACATGGTGATGTCTCCTGGCTTTCTATCCAGGAATCTTCAATGGCTTCCCTGGGGCTCTATCCATTCTGTTGGCTCTGTTGGTTCTGGTGGCTCTCATTGCTCTGTAATACTTTTTGCAAGATGGTTCCCTTTTAAAGGGCTCCAGTAAGCAACATACCTTGAATGGGTGGAGACACATCTCCATGGAAACCATCTAATCAAAACTTTACATCCACAATTGGGTGAGTTGCATCTCCATGGAAAACAATCAAAAAGCTCCCACCCAGCAATATCGAATGAGGATTATAGAACTTGGCTTTTCTGGGGTGCACAACAGATTCAAACAATATGCTATAGAAAATTTAGGTTTTGGACAAAATAAACCTCTCTTCCTTTCACCTGTTACATACACGAAGTTCTAAAATACAGACAATGCCATCCTTACTCCTGTATTCTTAGTCACCTTAGTCCTGACCTGATCAGCTTCATTCTTATCTCTAGTTGAAGCCTGATCTCTTTTTTGGTTTCTTTAACAGTTGTTGAATGTAGCAATACTGACCTTCAGAGCTGCAGAACTCCAATTCTGAGACTTAGGTGTTACACAGGTAGCCGAAGTTCCAGGTAGATACCAGGTTATACAAGTATAGCACAGCATCTCAAAATCTAGAAATAGCATTTACAGCTCTGGACTAAATGTGACTACTATAAGAGTTTACCACCTAGGCCCCACTTTTCTTGCAGGTTTTTCTAAGAGAGACCATACAATATTTATTCTTTTGTTTCTGCCTTATTTTGTACCACATGATGTCCCAAGGTTCATTCACCTCACTGCATTCATCATAACTTTGTTCCTTTCTGTAGCTACACAATATTCCATCATATAATCATAGTTATTTTAAATCCCCAGTCTGGTAATTCCAAAATCTCTGCCTTATCTGAGTTTGGTTCTGATGATTGCTTTATGTCTACGACATGTCTAAGACATTATCTTATCTCTTCAGTCTGTGGTTTTGCCTTTTAGCATGCCTTACGATTTTTTTGTTGAAAGCTGAACGTGATGTATTAGGTAAAAGGAACTGAGGTAAATAAGCCGTTAGTGTGAAGTTTTATGTTTATCTGTCTGGGAGTTAAGTTGTATTTCCTTTTTACTGTAGCTGTGGTGTCAGAAGTTGAAATTTCCTCTCGTGTCCTTTTATTGTCTTCCTGTTGTCTTTGGTTTTCCTTAGAAACTTCTTAAATAGGGTCTGAAGCCTGAAGTTCTTTCCAGGCTAATCTCTATTGTATACAAGAGCATGATTAATGTGGTGGAAGGAAGAAGGGGTGATCCATAATCCTATTGTGTAGCAAAGACCTTACGCACAGGGAGGTTTGCCGTTTGCCCTCAGCTACTGAGAGGTGACCCTGGTATGTCCTGCCTGACATTGGTAACTTTGTTTGCTTGGAGGCTTTGGCCACTGGACATTCTGATAGTGTGGTCTATGATGGGGGCTTTGAGCCACAGACTATCAATTCTGACCTCTGGAAGAACTGAAGGCTGAAGGGAGTAGCCCATTCTCTGAGGGGCTGGAGACCAGTAGCCAGCCACGTAAGCAGTGTGTGGTCAAGTCCCAATGAAATATCTGGACATGAAAGGCTCAGGAAAGCTTCCCTGGTTGCCAGGACTCTGTGAGTATGCCACACATAGTGGCTGAGAGGAGGCAATACTGTCCATGACCCTCTGTGATGCCCTGTGCATCTCTATCTTTAGCTAATCTTAACCTGCAACCTTTCCTGGTAATAAACCATGAGTATAACAGTAAATTATGTGAGTCCTTCCAGTGAATTAACAAACCTTACGATGGTTTTGGGTACACCCCAACCTTGCAATTTATTTTAGAATGAGAGTTGTCTTGTGGGGACTGTTCCCTCTAACTGGCTAAAATTCTTGCATTATGACCAGGTCCTTGTCTTTTAGTGAAGCTGTGTCCTTGAGCTGTGCCCTTCACTAGTGCTACTGGTTTCCCCCCCCACCCTCCTCTTTATATGAGACAGGAAGGGTAGAGGGGTTAGGAGGTGGGATTTCCACCTCCTAGTGAAACTCTACTCTGTTAGCTCTGGTAAAATCATTTCCCTTGAGGGCAATCCTTTGTTAAGGAGAATAGGCATATTTCAAAATTACTTTCCCCCCTCCCATTCCTGGAAACAGCAGGTAGTTTTCTCTGATCTTCACAGTGAGAACCAGGTAGAGCTCCCGAGGTAAAACTGGGTTCTTAGTGTGAAGATCAGAGAAAAATCCCCTTAAGGTAACACAAATGTGGGGATCCCCCTATGACTGGACCCCAGGAGTTTTTCTTTCTCTAGCTGGTCCCTTCTCATTCTCTAGCAATTAGTCCTTCCCAGCTCCAGCAGTGGTTTCCTTTTCTGCTGTGATTCTCTGCCTTCCCTGCATTTTGCTTGTCTGTCCAGTTTTAGGGGCAGTAATTTGTCCTGACACCTCAGTTTTCTGATGCCTCTAAGAACAGTTGTTGATTTTCACATTTTTTCTTACTGTGAGGATGGGAGCATCAACTGCCAAGCTGTTTACATGTTGGACTGACAGTGAAGGCTTTTCATCAGGGAAGTCATTTAGACAGAGTTAGAGATAAGGCTATGGCAAATCTCCTATTTTACCTTTGTCTTCAGGACTGGGCCAGTAGAAAAGCTTTTTTAGTTACACTGTGGGGTTGAGCTCAGTACAGTCCTTTCATTTGGTTCTTCTAATCTCTCAGTTTGTATGTTAGGTCTGCAACTTTATCTCACTCTCTTTTTGTACATCCTTATCCAGGTGTCTGTGGCCAGAGACCCTTGCAAACCATGAAGGTAGATAGTTTAAAGAAGAGGGAATGTCCCATTCAAATGCCTTTGGGGTTAGATGCTTGGACCTTGGTCTCTGCATTTGACTCTGAAGGAAGTGGGCACTTTGCTCCCGATGCTTTCCTTCCCTTCTCTCCATCCCCTTGCTCTTTACCCCTCATTTCTATCCCTTCCCCTTATCTCTGGCCCTTCTTTATCCCCTCTCCATTGTCCCAGGTTTTAGTCAGTAGTTCCTCATAAGGCATGATTTCAGGGTTCTTGTCCATTGAGGTAACTTATGATCTATTATAATTCAGGGTTTTCCTGAGATCTTAATAATACCATAATCCTCAAAATAATTGTCTCTCATTTTTTATGTATTTTATTTATTCCTCTCTTCTTTCTATAGAGAGAGGGGTCTTATAAAGTAAAAGGCACAAAATCAAGAACAAGAAAAATAAAGCATTTATCTATTTATCTATCCACCTATCTATCTATGTATCGACAGGGATATAGTTATACTAACAGAATTTTATTCTAAGCTTTCTCATAATTGGAGGTGGGGGGAAAAACCTGATTATATCTGTAGTTCTCTTTCCTGGAAAGGATAAAGCAAACTGGTTCTTTCGCAAAAAAAAAAAAAAAAAAAACATTTTCCATAATGGTAAATTCTAGAAGAAATTTCTCATGTGGTACTATTTGTAGGGAATACAAACTGATATGATAGAGAATGTCAATAACATTATTTGAGAAAATGTGCTCTGGAAATTCCAGTATTGCATGAGTCAGCTTTTGCTGCATATCCATGAGTGTTAATGGATGTTCTGGTTTGCTACCTGCCAGAATGCAATACACCAGAAACAGAATAGTTTTTAAAAAGGGGAATTTAATAAGTTGCTAGTTTACAGTTCTAAGACCGAGAAAATGTCCCAATTAAAACAAGTCTATAGAAATGTCCAATCAAAGGCATCCATCCAGGGAAAGATACCTTGGTTCAAGAAGGCCGATGAAATTCAGGGTTTCTCTCTCAAGTGAGAAGGCACATGGTGAACACAGTCAGGGTTTCTCACTCAGCTGGAAGGGCATATGCTGAACACGGCATCATCTGCTAGCTTTCTCTCCTGGCTTCTGGTTTCATGAAGGTCCCTGGGAGGCGTTTTCCTTCATCTCCAAAGGTCGCTGGCTCATGGACTCTCTGCTTCGTGGTAGTACAGCATTCCCTGCTCTCTCTGAATCTCTCTCGTTCTCCAAAATGTTCCCTCTTTTATAGGACTCCAGAAACTAATCAAGACCTACCTAAATGGGTGGAGACCTGTCGTCACTTAATCCAGTTTAACAACCACTCTTGATTAAATCACATCTCCAGGGAGATGATCTGATTACAGTTTCAAACATACAGTATTGAATAGGGATTATTTTACTTTTATGAAATGGGATTTTGATTAAAACATGGCTTTTCTAGGGTACATACATCATTTCAAACCAGCACATTCTACCCTCTGGACCCTACAAAACACATGTTTTCCCCATATACAAAATACATTCATTCCACAACAATATCTATCACAAATCTTTAAACCATTTCAGTAGCAATACACATGAAATACAAAGTTAGAAACATAAAAACTCCTATCAGTTAGTTATGGGCATGGTTTTTCTAAGGCAAAATTGTCCTCTGGCTCTGGACCTGTAAAAACTCATAACAAGTTATTTGCTGCCAACAAACAAAGGAGGAACAGTCATAGGATACATATACACATTTCCATAGGGAGGAAAGAACACAGGGGTCACTGGACCCATTTAGTTTCGAAAACCTGCAGGGCAAAGTCCATTAGATTTCAGTCTGATAGTCATTTATCATTGGGGCCTCTGAAAGCACCAGTCCCACCCTTTCCATGGGCCTATGCAGTGACTAGCCTGTCTCTGAACGCAACCTTGGGGGACATTGGGGAGACCACCTTTTTCTCGGCTTCACCCTCTCCAAGCATCAGGGCTGCACCAGGACTCACTCCTCCATGCTTTCGTTGGCTTTCTATGCAGTAGCCTTGTACATGAGGCAAGCATTAGCAAAACTGAAGGAAGCAGTAAACATTTCAATAATAACAGTTGGAGATTTCAATGAACCACTCTCCACTATAGATAGAACAGACAGAGGATTAACAAGGAAATAGAGAACCTAAATGATTGATAAATAAATTAGACCTAACAGACATATATAGATCATACACGCCCCCCCCCCCAAGAAAAAAGAAAACATAGCAGGATATACATTCTTCTCTAGTGCTTGTGGGACATCTCCCAGGATAGATCGTATGCTGCGGCACAAGACATGTCTATAAATTTAAAAAGATTGAAATTATTTAAAGCACTTTCTCTGATCACAATAGAATGGAAATGGAAATGAATAAACACCAAAGAACCAGGACTTTTGCAAATATACAGAAATTAAATACACACTCTTAAACAATCAGTCAGTCTGAAAAAGAAATTGTTGAATATCTGGAGACAAAGGAAAATGAGAGTACAGCATATCAGAACTTACCAGTTGCAACAAAGGCAGTGCTGAGAGGGAAATTTATTGCCTGAAATGCCTATATTAAAAAAGAAAGAAAGGACTTATCTGCTTACTTAGGAACTAGAGAAAGAACCTCAAACTAACCACAAAACAAATAGAAGAAGAGAAATAACAAACTTTAAAGCAGAAATAAGTGAATTGGAGAACAAAAAAAATAGAATCAATAAAACCAAAAGGTGGATCTTTGAGAAAATCAATAAAATTGATGGACCCTAGCTAGGCTGACAAAGAGAAAAAGAAAGAGGATGTAAATAAAATCAGATATGAGAGGCGGGGGCTCAGGTGGGGGTTGTCACCACTGACCCTGAAGAAATTAGGAAAAAAAAAACATAAGAGGATCCTATGAACAACTATACACCAACAGACTATAGACAACTTAGATAAAATGGACAAATTCCTAGAAACACACAAACAACCTATACTGACTCAAGAAGAAATAGAAGATCTCAATAAACCGATCACAAGTAAAAAGATTCAACCAGATATCAAAAAATCTTCCTACAAAGAAAAGCCCAGGGCAGATGGCTTCACAGGGGAATTTTATCAAACATTCCAAAAATAACTAACACCAATCCTGCTCAAACTCTTCCAAAAGTTTGAGGAAAAAGGAATATTACCTAACTTATTTTATGAGCTAACATCACTCTTAATACCAAAACCAGATAAAGATGGTACAAGAAAGGAAAACTACAGACCAATTTCTCTAAGAATATAGATGCAAAAATTCTCAACAAAATACTAGCAAATCAAATCCAATGACATATTAAAAAATTATACACTACAACCAAGTGGAATTTATACCAGGAATGCAGGGGTGGTTCAACACAGAAAAATCAGTGTAATGTAATGCATACAGCACATTAACAAATTGAAAGGAAAAAAAAATCACATGATCATCTCGATTGATGCAGGAAAAGCTTTTGACAAAGTTTAGCAAACTTTTCTGATAAAAAAAATTTCAAAAGGTAGGAATTGAAGGAAACTTCCTCTATATGATAAAGGGTATATATGAAAAACCCATAGCTGGCATCATACTCAATGGTGAGAGAATGAAAGCCTTCCCCTAAGATCAGGAATGAAAGAAGGATGCCCACTGTCACCACTGTTATTCAACATTATACTAGAAGTTCTAGCTAGAGCAATCAGGCAGGAGAAAGAAATAAAAGACATCCACATTGGAAAGGAAGAAGTAAAATGTTCACTATTTACAGATGATATGATTTTATACTTGGAAAATCCTGAGGAATCTATACAAAGCTTCTTGAGCCAATAAATTCAGCAAAGTGGTGGGATACAAAATTAATGTGCAAAAATCAGAAACGTTTCTATACACAAACAATGACCTAAATGAGGAGAAAATTAAGGAAAAAAATTCCATTCAAAATAGTAGCTAAAAGAATCAAGTATCTAGGAATAAACTTAACCAGGGATGTAAAGGAGTTGTACATAGGAAGCTACAAAACATTGCTAGAAGGAATCAAAGAAAATCTATTCCCAGCTCATAGATAGGAAGGTTAAATGTTGTTAAGATGTCAATTCTACCCAAATTGATCTACAATTAAACACAATACCAACCAAATTCAAGCAACCCATTTTGAAGACTTGGAAAAGTTAGTTATCAACTTCATTTGGAAGGGAAAGAGTCCTCGAATAGCTGAAAAAAATCCTAAAAAAGAAGAATGAAGAGGGAGAACTGCCTGATTTTGAAGCTTATTATAAAAACTAAGTGGTCTAAACAGCATTATCCTGGCACAAAGATTGAAATATTGACCAATGGAATTGAATTGAGAGTGTGGAGATAGACCACCAAATCTATGGTCAATTGATCTTCAACGAGGCCCCCAAATCCACTGAACTGGGACAGAATAGTCTTTTCAATAAACGGGAATGGGAGAACTGGACATTAAAAGACAAAAGAATGAAAGATGACCCTTACCTAACACCCTCTACAAAAGTTAACCCAAAGTTGATCAAAGACCTAAATACAAGAGCCAGTACTATAAAACTCCTAGAAGGAAATACAGGGAAACATCTTCAAGACCTGGTAATAGGAAGTAGCTTCTTAAACTTTACACCCAAAGTGCAAACAGGGAAAGAAAAAAATAGATAAATGGGAACCCCTCAAAGTGAAATGCTTCTGTGCCTCAAAGAACTTTGTCAAAGGTGGAAGAAGGAGCCAACTCAATGGGAGAAAATATTTGGAAATCACATATTGGATAAAGGGTTGATGCACTGTATACATAAATCATACAACTCAACAACAAAAGAACAAGCAACCCACTAATAAAATGGGCTAATGATATGAATATATATTTTTCTGAAGAGCAAATACAGATGGCTAAAAAGCACAGGAAGATATGCTTATTTTCATTAGCCATCAGGGAAATGAAAATCAAGATTATAACGAGATATCATCTCACACCTGTAAGAATGGCTTCTATTAAACAAACAGGAAACTACAAATGTTGGAGAAGATATGGAGAAATTGGAACATATTCATTGCCAGTGAGAACATGTAATGGTATAGCCACTGTGGAAGATAGTTTGGCAGTTCTTTAGAAAACTAAATATCAGGTTGTCTTAGACCCAGCAATACCAATACTCGGTATGTACCCAGAAGAGCTGAAAGCAGTGACACAAACAGTTATTTGCACACTGATGTTCACAGCAGTATTATTCACAATCGCCAAAAGATAGAAACAATCCAAGTGCTCATTAACAGTTGAGTGGATAAACAAAATGTGTTATATACATACAAAGGAATATTATGCAACAGTAAAATGAAATCAGGTCCTGAAGCATATGACAACATGGATAAACCTTGAGGACATAATGCTGAGTGAAATAAGCCAGACACAAAAGGATAGATTAACTGTATGAGTTTGCTATGATGACCTTCATAAAGGTAAACTCACAGGCTTATATACAGAATATAGGGGACCTAGAGATACACAGAAGCTAGAGATGGGTGAACAGTTAGCTAATGAGGTTGAACTTAAATGTAAGGGAATGGATAGAAGTGAAGGCAGTTCATTAGTGGGGTTATAAGTAATATTAATATATTGAAGGTAAAAATGATTGCAAGAGGTTGTATTTAGACATGTATCTCACTGCTTAACACAACAAATATAAATAAGATCTTGTATGAACTATTTCACAGGTATGAATCTTATACAAAGAGTCAATAATAGAGGGGTATGGGGGAAAACTACTATTTTATGCTATGGCCTGTATTTAACAGGAAGACATTAACAGTACCACAGCCATACCATGGGTAAATAATTGGGGGAAGGACAAGCATTAAGGGGAGGTTAGGATTTTCTACTTGGTGAGGGTGTGTTTATCTGTTGTTTTTATCCTTGGAACAAAGAAAATGACCTAAAATTGAGAATGTTGATGATTGTACAACTAAGAGGATAATGTGAGACATGGAATTTTTACTTTGGACATTATCCATGACGCCCAGTGGATGGAGGTGGCCGAAGAATATATTGAGTAAGACGTAGAATGATGAACTGTGGTGTGTACATATGATGGAATGTTTGGTGTGGCTACAGAAAGGAACGAGATCATGTGGCATACAATGAGGTGAAAGAACCTTGGGGACATTGTGTGGTGCAAACTAAGCCAGAAACAAAAGAACACATATTATACAGTGTGTTAATCAGGGTTCTCTAGAGAAATAGAACCAACAGAGGAGATCTGTAAATATGAGATTTATAAAGGTGTCTTACACAACCATCAGGATTGAAGAGTCCAAAATCCACTGGGCAGGCTAAGAAGGTGGTCACTCTGATGAAGCGTCTGGATGAATCACAGGAGAGGCTCTCTGGCTGAAGAAGCAGTACAAGAGTCTCTCTTCTGCCTTAAAAGCCTTCACCTGATTGGTTTATTTCATTGTGGGAGGCACACATTAGTTGATCGCAGAGATAATCAGTCACAGATGCAATCAACTGAGTGATGATTTAAACAACCAGCCATGAAATATTCTTGCAGCAATGGCTGGGCCAGCGCTTGTCCGACAAGACAACTGGGCATATCATTTGGCCAAGTTGACACCAGGACCTAACCATGACATATTTTCTCTTTTAGAAAATACCTATAAGAATAAATAAATAAATAAATAAATAAATAAATAAATGTTATTTCTAGATTCTGAGATGCTGTACTATATATGGATAACCTGTTATTTCCCTGGAATTTTGGGTACCTGTGTGACACCTAAGTCTCAGTGTTAGAGTTCTACAGCTCTGAAAGTGAGCACTGATACATAACTGTTAAAGAAACTGAGAAAGATATCAGGCTTAAATTAGAGATAATAATGAAGCCAATCTGGTCAGGGCTAAGGTAAATCAGTATACAGGATAAAGGATTACATTGTCTATATTTTAGAACTTCACCTACTGTATGAGACCAAGGAAGGGAGGTTTATTTTGTCCAAAACCTAAATTTTCTGTAGCACACATTTCCCACCTATCTGGATAGCTCATTATATAACCCAAACACATGGGACCCAGAATGGATGAGGGCTTGTAATTCTGTATAGCTTAAGGCAATACCTGTATACATCCCAGAGTATCTTGGGCAGATATTTAAAAAGTATTGGCAAAAAAAAAAAAGTATTAGCAAAGTCCCTTAGGGGACTGGAAAAAAAAAAATATGGCACTATTAAGCTTCACCGCCGGTGAAACCCCTGATACAATCTCAAGCATTGGGGACTCCCAAGTCAATAGGCCAAGCCTTTGCTTTTTGTTTTTTTATACTCTGAACATTTTATTTCTACCAGTTACAATATCTTCATTTCTAAGATCAGCATATTCTATTTTCTTTTTTTCATCATTGGGCTCTGTAATATAATTTTATATCATTTTATTAACATTTATGACTATAAGAAATTCTTGGAACTGCTTCTATATGTGATCATATCAAAGCATAAATTTTGCAAACAAGAATATCATGCTTTATCTTATAGATTTATCCTACATATTTTATGCTGCAAGCTTAGAAATCTGTTACAACAAATCCTGACACTGTCAAGCCTCAATGTGGTTTTCCTTAGAAGAAAAGAAGCCAATATTGGGTAAACAGTACATTGTGAGCTGTGAACTACTGAATAATAATTTTTAAACACCATCCGAGACAAACATAAATTAAAAGTTTCTCCTTCATGCTTATTCTTTTTACCTATCAATACACTGAGAAGACAACATTATAAAAAGCAACATTTGTATAAGGCCATTAAGGCTAATTTTGTGTTGTGGGAGTCAATACATCAACCACTGTCAATTTCCTGGGTGTCTTGAGGTTAGAAGTTGATTCCACTAAGAAAAACATCAAGTAATTTGACTTTTTCTAGATGACTGAACAGTCTAGCTTCAAAACCACTTCTTACAAATGGATTCTTTGGGTCAGGTTACTTCACTGCCAGACCAGTGAAGGTATCAGAGACCTCTGTGTTGACCTGTGAGGAAATGCTTCCTGGTATGCTATTGAGATAAATGTCATATTGTTGGCCCAGGCCAAGGTAGCAGTCACACATGAGATACAGTGTGTAGATGTACCTTCCAGGTAGTTCAGGGGTATAAAAAGAAATGGAAGCAACATGATGACTTTGAACATATCCTACTCTTTTCAATGTAGTAAGTTCTCTCTTATCTACTTTCCTAATATCAAAAACCACCCTTCATCTTTTAATTTTGGAAATCAAGGGGTAACTGAACAGTTGTCTTGCTTTCCCTTGTGGAACCCAATGCTGACTTTTTACAAGTGGACTTGAAGCACATACTCCTGATCAGCATGCAATCTGATCCATTTGTTGTCATCTCTTTTGTCCAAAGCCAGAGTTGTGATACAGAGTTCATGCTGTCCTTCAGCTGAGTCATTCCACCAGCCTTTAATACTCAAGTCAATATCTATCACAGGCAAGTGAGATAAAAAATTTCATGCCTGCTTTACAAGCCCTTGATCTTGAGGCTTGCTCTTATGAAGCTTATTTCTGTAGCAGAGAAGTTATGCCTAAGAGTTACTTCCAGAAAACCTTTTGTTCCTCAGATGTGGCCTCTCTCCCCCTCTCTCTCTAAGCCCAGCTCTTCAGGTAAAATCATTACCCTCCCTCCTACTTGGGACATGACATCCAGAGGTGAAAGTCTCCCTGGCAACATGGGACATGACTCCCAGGGATGAGGCTGGCCCTGGCACCAAGGGATTGACAATGCCTTCCTGACCAAAAGGGGGAAATGAAATGTAACAAAATAAGGTATCTATATTAGTGTACAAACTGCCAGAATGTGAGATACCAGAACTGGAATGGTTTTTAAAAAGGGGGATTTAATAAATTACACCCTGGGAAATTTACCTTAATTCAAGGAAGACTAATGGGTCAGGAACACCTCTCTCAGCTAGGTAGTCATGTGGTTTACATGTGCTCATCCCTTGCTCCTGAGCTCTGTTGCTTTCAGACTCTTTTCCTGTGGGGGTTCCTCACTTTCCTTCTTCAGGGCTGGCTTTCATTTCTTGGCTTCTCTTGGCTCTCTCCAGGTTCTGGCTTGCTTAACATCTCATGGTGATGTGTGCTGGGTTCCAAGCATCTCCAAACATCCATGTCTCTGTTCTCGGAAGCAACTGTTCTCTAAGCATCTTCATCTGCTTTCTTTGTCGGGTCTAAGTCTTCTGTCATTTCTGGCTCTCTCCAAAATGTTTCCTCTTTTAAAGGATTCCAGTAAACTAATCAAGACACACCTTGAATGGACCCTCATATCTCCATCTAATCAAAAGTTCACACCCACAATTGGGTGTGCCACGTCTCTGTGAAGATAGTCCAATTAAAAGGTTCCAACCTACAATATTGAATTAGGATTAAAACAAACAGCTGCCTCCAGAAGATTGAATCAGTATTAAAACATGGCTTTTCTGGGTACATATTTTCAAACTGGCACAGGATCCATGGCTAAAAGTGTTCAAATAGAGTCAAGAAGCTATTGTGGAGGCTACTCTTATGCAAGCTTCAGGTAGATATTTCTAATTGTAACTGTTTGCCAAACCCTAATCCACACAATTCCTGTTGACTCTAAAGAACACCTAGGTCTCTATCTGAGATTCTACAAAAGTTTCACACATTAAGATTGCCTTCCAGAAATCTGCAGCTTCTAGATGGTTTCTAGGCCTGATATGTCCTGAAATCCATAAGGGCTATCCTCCTCAAGAACATCAACTAATTCCATCCTCCTATCCCATAGTATCAACACCACTTTCCAACATGAAGAAGTTAGAATGGACATAGCCCAAATATCCCTGGGAGAAGGATCAAAGGAGAAGGAGGACTTATAGCAGAGAAGATAGGATTTAGCAAATGAGTATAACTGCTGAATTGTTATACTGATATTTCTTTTACTCTCCAACGTCTTGGAGCAGCTAGAAGGAAAAACCTAAAATTGTGGAATTTTGACTGATAACAAACTTTGAAATCAGTTCTATAATTACTTGTTACAATGCATTTTGAAATTTGTTGCTTTTTTGTGTATATGCTATATCTCACAATAAAAACTATTTAAAAATTAAATGCTTGTTATTGTAAACCACTGGATTTGGTGGGATGGGACTAGGCTGAAGGATCAGCTTTCCAGAGGAAACTCTTCATTCCAGAGTACTGGAGCATAGGAGGCAAGCAACCCTCTACTCACAGTATGTCCACTCAGAACCCAGTGGTCACAGTAATTCACACAGCCAAGTCCAAATTCAAGAGTTGGGGAAATGTACTTTGTCCACTATGAGGACATTAAGGTGTCAATGAATACTACTACAATTGGAATCAATAATTCAATCTACAGATGGAGGTGGGGCAAGATGGCCACATATTGTGGTGTGGAATTTAGTTAGTCCTCTAGAGAAGCTGGTAAGTAGCCAAGAACAACTGTTTGGGGAGCATCTGGGATTGCACACATGTCATACACCAATATGGAATGGGTAGAAGGGCTGAGATCAGAACACAGAACTCTTAAGTAAACCTCCCAAATTGCAGAGGCTGGTGCTCCTCTTCCACTGGCCTGGATTGCTGCTGGAGACACTTTCCCTTTGGAAAAAGAAGCAATTCTCTACTAGAAGCAAGGGAAGGCAGCTCAACCAAGCTCCAATTGTAGGTTAAATTAACAAATTTGGTTGCTGAATACAAACTCTGAGCACAGATAAATCCAGAGAAAGCAGTAAAGACTTCTCTGCCTGAGGTCCCTTCTGGCAGAGAGGATATGCGTCTGACAAAGGGAAAAAACAAAAGAAAACAGAGGCTTTTGAAGTGGGCCAAGCTCAGAATACCGGGAAAGGACTGTACTCCAAGAAAAGGGGCACATAGAGCCAGGTACCAATTCTGGCTCTTGACTGGCAAACCTTGGGGGCTGGGGACTGCTCTGAAAAGTGATTTTATTTTTTTCTGTCTTTATTCCTTCTTTTTAAAAGTATTCTAAGTAGCTCACTAGAAAAAGCCTCAGGCATTTTCAATTGTCAGCACTAACCCTGGCAATGGCAGAGTTAAGAGAGGTCTGAGAGACAAAGTATCAAGTCAAATAAAGGAGATAATTCCTTAAAGAGCATATCTTCCCCAAGAGAAGTGGATGTGGGGCTCAGCTGGGGTGGCAGCCCTCCTTAAGAGAGTTCAGATCCCAGGGGCTGGGAATCAGAAACAGCTTAGGCTTGCCTTACAGCTGAGCCTCTGTCTCACAACGCTCCTGGCAGGCTGAGAATTAAAGGCTCCCCACCCCACTTCATGTTAGTGGAGGATCTGTGGGCTGACAAGTGCCACCTGCTGGGTGGCACAACTAACTGTTGTGACGTACTTTGAAATTTATTGCTTTTATTATATTTGTTATTTAAAGAGAAGGAGGAGTATAACAGAGAAGAGAAGATTTAACAAGTGAGTATGACTGCTGAATCATTATATTGATATTTCTGCTGGTCTCTAGTGTCCCAGAGAAACTAGACACACTTGAGGGTGTGTTTCAGTAGACACTCCTGTGATTTGTTGAAAAAAAATTATTTTCCAACTTTACAATTTCTTGGATTTCTATATTCCCCCTAATTTCTGCTTGCAAACTGACCAGTTCTTTTATCAGCTCATTTCTTTGTTCTAGCACTTTATCAAATGCAGCTAGTAGCAGCTAGTTCACACTGTCAACAGTTTGCTTCCAAACTTTGTCACTTAATGCAATCAGTCCACTACGTACAGTATCTGTCCTTCAAGTGATCATTTTTAAAATCAAATATTTTAATATCACATAGCACAGGGTATCATTTTCCAGCTTTTAGAAGAGTTTACTGATTGTCTGGTACCTAGTTCCAAACATACTTTTAGATTATTGTTACAGCAGCAACCCATTTCTAGTCATACATTTCTGAATTAGTTTTTGCTATATAACAAACCACTCCAAAACCCAGTGTTTAACAAAAATAGGCATTTGTTTTCAAGCTCACTAATCTGCATGTTAGCTGTTGTTCAGTTGAACTCAGCTGGGCTTACCTGGGCTGCTGTGCTTCAGGCAGTGGGTTGGTTGGGATCGGTTCCAGCTGTGAGTTGGGCTCAGCTATGCTTATGTGTTTACTTCATGTTCTAGGTTGAAGGAACAACAGCTGAAAGAAGGAAACTCGTCATCTTGTGGATTACTGGAGCACAAGAGGGCAAGCCTTTCTGCACAGGTACATTTCAAGTCTTCATATATGTACAAATATCCCATTGGCCAAAGCAAGTCATATGGCCAAACCCAAAGTCACAGGGTAGAAAAACATTAACTGTGTACATGATGAAGCCTGAGTAAGGGTGTGGATGTATTACATTACTACAGGGGGAAAAAAAGCTTTGTGGTCAATAATTCATTATAATTTACTACAAATGGCTTTATTTTATTTGCTTTTCTTATTAGAGAATAAAAGTCACTTGGCTTTCTCACTACACACATGTAGCTACTGCTATGGTTGTTTTTTAGACAAAGCTGAGAGAACAATATTAAAATATAACCCAGTGAAGATGATTCAGTAACATGGTAAATGGATGCAGTTTAATATATATCCACTAGGTGGCCAAATGTTGATCTAAGGAGAGAATTTCAAGATTTTGGAGAAGTCTATGGAAATGTATTTGTTGGTCAATTTCTATGAATATTATTGCTCCCAGCCTAGTTTTTAAATTTTTTAAAAAAATTTTATTCTAGTAACATATAATACCTAACATTTCCTCTTTTAACTGCATTCAAATTTATAATTCAGTATTTTTAATTACTTTTACCATGTGCTACCATCACCACCATCCATTACCAATACTTTTCCATCACCTTAAACAGAAATTCTGTACCAATTAAGCATTCCCTGGTAAACTACATTCTCAATTTTGACTCTATGACTTGCTTATTATAACTATTTCATATCAGTGAGAGCATATATTTGTCTTTTTCTGTCTGGCTTATTTCACTCAACATGATGTCTTCAGTGTTTATCCACATTTTTGGATCTATTAGAACTTCATTCTTTTTTTAATGGCTGAAAAATATACCATTATATGTATATACCACATTTTGTTTTTCTATTTATTGGTTGCTTCCATCTTTTGGCAAATGTGAATAATGCTGCTATGAAATTGCAATTGAAAATGATGGAGGCTTTTTCTAGTGAGCTACTTAGAATACTTTTAAAAAGAAGGAATAAAGATATAGAAATAAATAAAATCACTTTTCAGAGCAGCCTTCACCCCCCAAGGTTTGCCAGTCAAGAGCCAGAGTTGGTGCAAATATCAGTGTGCAAATATCCTTTTGCTTTAAATTCTGTGGGATATATAACTGGAAGTGGGATTGCTAGGATTAATTTTCTGAGGATCTGCCATACTGTCTTCCAGAGCAGCTGCACCATTTTGTAGGCTACCAACAACAAATGAGTGTTCCTGTTTCTCCATCCTCTCCAACATGTATTTTTCATTTTTAAATAGTAGCCATTCTAGTGGGTGTGAAACGGTATCTCATTGTGGTTTTTATTTGCATTTTCCCAATGACTAATGATGTTGAACATCTTTCATATGCCTTTTGGCCATTTGTATGTCTTCTTCAGAGAAATGTCTATTCATAACTTTGCCCATTTTTAAATTGTATTGTCTCTTTTTGTTGTTGAGTTGTAGTATTTTTTTTTATATATATATTCTAGATATTAAACCCTTATGAGATATGTGGTTTCTAAATATTTTCTCCCTTTCTGTAGGTTGTCTTTTTACTTTCATGGTAAAGTACCTTGATATGCAAAAGCTTTTTGTTTTAGTTTTGGCTGCTAAAACAAATGCCATGCAATGGGTTGGCTTAAACAATTGGAATGTATTGGCTAATGGTTTTGAGGCTTAGAAAGCTGCAAAATCAAAGAATCATCAAATCTATGTTTTCACCTAGAAGACAGCGGCATTCTGGGGCTGGCTGCCAAGGAGCCTTGGTCCTGGGCTTTTCTGTCACATGACAATACATATGACAGCCTCTCCTGCTTTGTCTTGGTTCTGTTGACTTCTGGTTTCTTCCCATGGCTTTCTCTCCATGTGTCTCCTTTATTAGGAGATTCTGCTGGGCAAAACCTTAATGAAGCAATTCTAATCAATAGGTCCTATTAACAATGGGCTCATATCCCCAAGAATGGATTAAGAACATGTTTTTTTCTGGAGTACATATCTCCAAGCCACCACACCTATTTACCTTTTTATTGTTATTGAGTCTTCTTTCGGTGTAGTCTAAGAATCCATTGCCTAAATAAGGTCCTGATGATGATTTATTATATTTTCTTCTAGGAGTTTTGTAGTTCTGGTTCTTAAATTTAGGTGTTTGATCCATTTTGAGTTACTTTTTTGTATATGGTGTGAAGTAAGAATCCACCTACATTTGTTGCATTAGATATATAATTTTCCAAGCATCATTTGTTGAAGAGACTATTCTTTTGCCATTGCATAGACTTGGTACTCTTGTTGAAAATCAATTGGCCACAGATATGGGTATATATTTCTGAACTCTTAATTTGATTCCATTGGGTCTATATGTTCTTGTGAATATACCATGCTGTGTTGATTACTGTGGCTTTAAAATAATTTTTAAAATTAAGATTCTAACTTTGTTCATCTTTTTCAAGAAGGCTTTGACTATTTGAAGCCTCTTATCCTTCCATATAGATTTGATGATTGGCTTTTCCATTTCTCTAAATATTGGAATATTGATTTGAAGTACATTGAATCCATAAATTCCTTTGGGTAGAATTGACATCTTAACAATATTTAGTCTTTCAATTCATGAACATGATATGTCCTTCTATTATTTGTGTCTTCTTTGATTACTTTCATGTTTTTTTTTTTAAGTTTTCCATGTACAAGTCCTTTACACCCTTGGTTAAATTTAGTCCTAGAAATTTGAATGTTTTAGTTGCAATCGTAAATTGATTTTTTTCTTGATTTCCTCCTCCAATTTACTGCTAGTATATAGAAACACCACTGTTTCTGTGTGTTGATCTTTAACTTTGCCGCTTTGCTGAACTCATTTATTAGCTCTTGTACCTTTGTGGTGGACTTTCCAGGATTTTCTGTATATAGGATCACGTGATCTGCAATTAGGGAAAGTGTTTCTTCTTCCTTTCCATTTTAGATGTCTTCTATTTCTTTTCCTTGCCTAATTTCTCTGACTAGAACTTCCAGTACAATGCTGAATAACAGTGATGAAAACTGGATCCTTATATTTTCTTCTTTCTGAGCTTAGATAGAAAGTTTCAGTCTTTCACTACTGGTATGACACAAGAAGTGGATTTTTCATATATGCCCTTTATCATACTGAAGAAATTTCCTTCTGTTCCTAAGTGTATTTTCTACAGTGTAGAGTTTTCTAAGTGTATTTATCAATAAAGGAAGCTAGATTTTGTCAAATGCCTTTTCTTCACCAAATGAGATGATCATGTGGTTTTCTGCCTTCATTCTGTTAATGTGATGTATTACATTAGTTGATTTTCTTATATTGAACCACCCTTGCATTCCTGGTATAAATCCCACTTGATCGTGGTGTATAATTCTTTTCTGTACAGTTGGATTACATTTACTAGTATTTTGTTGAGGATTTTTGCACCTATATTCCTAAGGGCTATTGGCCTGTAATTTTCTTTTCTTGTGGTATCTTTATCTGGCTTTGCTATCAGTTTGATGCTGGCCTTGTAGTATGAGTTAGGGAGGGTTCTCACTGCTTCAATTTTGTGGAAGTGTTTGAGCAGAATCGGTGTTAATTCTTCTTGGAATGTTTGGTAAATTCCTCTGTGAAGCCATATGGTCCTGGGCTTTTCTTTGTTGGGAGGTTTTTGATAACTCATGCATTCTCTACTAGTTACTGATCTGTTGAAATCTTCTATTTCTTCTTGAGTCAGTGTAGGTAGTTTGTATGTTTCTAGAAAATTCTCCATTTTATTTATGTTCTCTAATAATATAGTGTGCAGATAATGTACAGTTGTTCATAGTATCCTTTTAAAATCCTTTTTATTTCTGTAGGATTGGTAGCAATGTCACTCCTTTCATTTCTGATTTTAATTATTTGTGTCCTCTCTTTTATCCTTTGGCAGTCTTGCTAAAAGCTTGTCAATCTTATTGACCCTTTCAAAGAACTGACTTTTAGTTTTGTTGATTCTTTTTTTTTTTTTTTAATTATCTATTTCATTTATCTCTGCTCTAATCTTTGTTATTTTTTTCCTTCTACCTTCTTTGGGTTTAGTTGCTTTTCCTTTTCCAGATCCTCCAGTTGTGAGGTTAGGTCTCTGATTTGAGATCTTTCTCATTTCTAATGTAAACTTTTAGAGCTATAGATTTCCCTTTCAGCACCGCCTTTGATGCCTCCAATAGATTTTGGTACGTTGTGTTTTCATTTTCTTTTCTTTTTTTTTTTTTTTTGCATGGGCAGGCACTGGGAATTGAACGTGGGTCTCCAGCACGGCAGGTGAGAATTCTGCCACTGAGCTACCGTGGCCCACCCATATTCATTCATTTTGAGATATTTTCTAATATCCATTTTATTTCTTCTTTGACCCATTGGTTGTTTAAGAATGCATTATTTAATTATTTGTGAATTTTCCAGTCATTGATTTGTAGCCCCATTCCTTTGTGGTCAGAGAAGATACATTGCATGATTTCAATATTTTAAAAAATTAATAGAGCCATATTTTGTGATTTAACATATCATCTATCCTGGAGAATGATCAATGTGCACTAGAGAACAATGTGTAATCTGCTGCTATTGGGTGAAATAGTCTATATATGTCTGCTAAGCCTGTTCCATTTATAGTATCACTCAAGTATTCTATTTCCTTATTAATCTTCCATCTAGATATTCTCTCCATTATTGATATGGCTGTATTGAAGTCTCCTACTGTTAATGTAGAACCATCTATTTCTTCCTTCAAATCTGTTAATATTTGATTAATAAATTTTGGGGCTCTCATTGGTGTATATGTATTTATAATTGTTTTTTTCTTGTTGAATTTACCACTTTATAAGTTTATAGTGATCTTTATTGTCTCTCATAACAGTTTTTGACTTAAAGTCTATTTTATCTGATATTCACACAGCTATCCCAATTCTTTTGCTTACGACTTGCATGGTGAATTTTTCTATCCTTTGACTTTCAACCAACTCTTTTTTTTCAACCTACTTTTGTGTTTGAATTTAATGTGCATCTCTTGTAAACTGCATGTGTTTAGTAATGCTTCTTTGCCCATTCTGACAAACTCAAGAGTTTAATCCATTTATATTTAAAGTAACTCCTGTTAATGAAGGACTTTCTTCTGTCATTTTTTCTGTTTGGTTTCTGTAAGTCTTCTAGCTTTTTTGTCCCTCAATTCTTCCATTAATACCTATATTCATATTTTTAAGTTTTTTTGTTTTGTTTTTACTTTTTTATTAGTTAAAAAATATTACAAGAAAGAAACACAAACATTCCCAACACATACACTCAGCAATTCACAATATGATCACATAGTTGCATATTCATCATCATGATCATTTCCCAGAACATTTGCATCAATTCATAAAAATAAATAAAAAGACAACAGAAAAATAAAACAAAAACAAAAACAAAAATTTTACATACCATACCCCTTACCCCTCCCTTTCATTGATCACTAGCATTTCAAACTAAATTTATTTTAACATTTGTTCCCCCTATTATTTATTTTTGTTCCATATGTTCTACTCATCTGTTGACAAGGGAGATAAAAGGAGCATCAGACACAAGGTTTTCACAATTACAGAGTCACATTGTAAAAGCTATATCATTATACAATCATCATCAAGAAACATGGCTACTGGAACACAGCTCTACATTTTCAGGCAGTTCCCTCCAGCCTCTCCATTACATCTTGGATAACAAGGTGATATCTACTTAATGTGTAAGAATAACCTCCAGGATAACCTCTGGACTCTGTTTGGAATCTCTCAGCCATTGACTCTTTGTCTCATTTCACTCTTCCCCCTTTTGGTCGAGAAGGTTTTCTCAATCCCTTGATGCTGGGTCTCAGCTCATTCTAGAGTTTTTCTCAATCCCTTGATGCTGAATCTCAGCTCATTCTGGGATTTCTGTCCCACATTGCCAGGAAGATCTGCACCCCTGGGAGTCATGTCCCACGTAGACAGGGGGAGGGTGGTGAGTTTGCTTGCTGTGTTGGCTGGAAAGAGAGGCCACATCTGAGCAACAAAAGAGGTTCTCTTGGGGATGACTCTTAGGCCTAACTTCAAGTAGGCTTGACCTATCCCCTGTGGGGTTAAGTTTCATATGAACAACCCCCAAGACTGGGGGCTCAGCCTATAGCTTTGGTTGTCCACACTGCCTGTGAGAATATTAAGAATTCAACTTGGGGAAGTTGAGTTTGCCCCCATTCTCACCATTCCCCGAAGGGGACTTTGCAAATACTTTTCCACTCACTGATCAAATCACTCTGGGATTCATCAGGACATCACCTGGACAAACCAACAAAATCTCATGTCCTATACAAAGTTCCATGTACTTAAGGTGTTCAACCAACTATCTACATAAGTTATATTAGGAGATGCACTAGTCAAAGTATAAATTTGTACCAAATAAACATTTTTTGCTTTAGTCTCACACATAAGTTGAAATTTTAAAATATTAATTACCATCTATTTTCAGCACACTGCAGTAATGACATTCTTTTGTTCTTCCTCATGCAAAAACATTTTTTTAAATTTGTACATTTAGTCACTAACATGATACACACTAGGCATTCCTAGATTATACCATCTCAATCTTTATCATCTATCTTTCTTTGTGATTTCATTTATGCCCCAGCCCTCCTCCCTCTATCATTCTCATATGCAGCTTCATTCAGTGTTTTAACATAGTTGTATTACAGTTAGGTAATATTGTGCTGTCCATTTCTGAATTTTTATATTCAGTCCTGTTGCACAATCTGTATCCCTTCAGCTCCAATTACCCAATATCTTACCCTATTTCTATCTCCTGATACCAAGGAAATACTCCAAGTTTATTCACTAATGTCAGTTCATAGCAGTGAGACCATACAGTATTTGTCCTTTTGTTTCTGGCTAATCACACTCAGCATAATGTCCTTAAGGTCCATTCATATTGTTACATACTTCATAACTTTATTCTGTCTTACAGCTGCATAATATTCCATCTTATGTAAATGTCTCAGTTTGTTTAGCTAACTGTCTGTTGATGGACATTTTGGTTGCTTCTATCTCTTGGTAATTGTAAATAATGCTGCTATAAACACTGGTGTGTAAATGTCCATTTGTGTCCTTGCCCTCATGTCCTTTGAGTAGAGAGAGCATATAGATGGGTCCTGTTTTTTAATCTATTCTGCCAGACTATGTCTTTTGATTGGAGAGTTTAATCCATTAACATTCAATGTTATTACTGCATGGGTAATGCTTTTCTACTATTTTGCCTTCTGGATTTTATATGTCATATCTAATTTTCCTTCTTTTTACCTTTACTCATAGTCTTCCTTTCTACACTCTTCTCCACACCTTTCTCTTCTGTCTTTTTATCTGTCTCTAGTACTCCCTTTAGTATTTCTTGTAGAGCTTGTCTCTTGGTCACAAATTCTCTCGGTGATTTTTTTTGTCTGAAAATGTTTTAATTTCTTCTTCATTTTTGAAGGACAATTCTGCTGGATATAGAATTCTTGGTTGGCAGTTTTTCTCTTTTAATAATTTAAATATATCATCCCACTGTCTTCTTGCCTCCATGGTTTCTGCTGAGAGATCTATGCATGTTTTATTGGCCTTCCCTTGTATGTGATGGATTGCTTTTCTCCTGCTGCTTTCAAGATTCTCTCTTTCTCTTTGACCTCTGACATCTTGATTAGTAAATGTCTTGGAGTATGTCTATTTGGATCTATTCTCTTTGGGGTATGCTGCACTTCTTGGATCTGTAATTTTAAGTCTTTCATAAGAGTTGGGAAATTTTCAGTGATAATTTCCTCCATTAGTTTTTCTCCTCCTTTTCCCTTCTCTTCCCCTTCTGGGATACCCACAACATGTATATTTGTGCACTTCATATTGTCTTTCAATTCCCTGAGTCCCTGCTCATATTTTTCCATTTTTCCCCTATATTTTCTTTTTCTTGCCGTATTTCAGATGTTCCATCCTCCAGTTCACTAATCCTATGTTCTGTCTCTCAAAATCTACCATTGTAGGTTTCCATTGTTTTTTTCATGTCTTCTACCTTGCCTTTCATTCCCATAAGTTCTGTGATTTGTTTTTACAGACTTTCAATTTCTTCTTTTTGTTCATTCCTTGCCTTCTTTATATCCTCCCTCAATTCATTGATTTGGTTTTTGATGAGGTTTTCCATGTCTGTTCGTATATTCTGAATCAATTGTTTCAGCTCCTGTATATCATTTGAATTGTTGGTTTGTTCCTTTGGCTGGGCCATATCTTCAATTTTCCTAGTGTGATTTGTTATTTTTTGCTGGCATCTAGGCATTTAATTACCTTAATTAGTTTATTCTGGAGATTACTTTCACTTCTTCTACCTAGGGTTTTCTTGCTGGATGAATTTGTTGTCTATCTGTTCTTTGACATTCAGTTCAGCTTTATCTGGACCTCTAGCTTACGTTTTGTTTATCAGAGGAGAATTTTTCAGTTCTTGTTTTCTTGTTTCTTGCTCTGCTTGTATGGTGCCTTTTCCCCCTAACCCTTAGGAAGGTCTACTTAGATATTATACACCCCAGCTGGATTTTCCCAGACCAAACTGGCCTCCTATCAGGAGGAAAGAGTCACCTGCATCGGTTTTCCTTGAGGGTGAGACCCAGCAGGTTGAAAGACTTTCCTGTGAAGTCTCTGGACTCTGTTTTTCTTATCCTGCCCAGTATGTGGCACTTGTCTGCCTGCATGTCCTACCAGCATAAGATGATGCAGTACCTTTAACTTTGGTGGACTCTCCCTGCTGGGGGTGTGGTGGAGACAGAGGAGAGGTTGTAGGCTGGTTTTAATGGCTTCAAATTACCAAACCCTGGTGTCTGAATTCCTTGAGGGAGGGATTCCACCTGAGTTGGGCTTCACCCCTCCCCTGGGGAAGGCACAGGCTCCAGACAAGCTCCCCAAAAAGCTCACTTCTGCCTATGCTTGGGGCAGTTGCAGCCTGAGAAGTCCTGCCACTATATCCAAAGGCAGTTAAGCCTTTGTAGAAACACAGCCACAAAAACCTCTGTTTCCTTCTTTTTCCCCCCTTTTTCCATCAGCCCTGCCCCCTTGACACCATGGCAAAAATGAGCAACCTCTGCTTTGACCAGGTTCACCTAAGATGGGGGCCTATTTTTAGTTGTCAGAATTTGTTAATTAATTCCACAATTGGCATTTGATTGTGCTCAGTCCCTGCTGCTGGTAAAGTTCCTTTCCTTTCCCCTCTGGGAAGCAGCCTGTTGGGGAGGGGCACCAGCCGCTGCAACTTTGGGAACTCATGGTTCTGTGGGGGCTTGCAGCCGCTCCAGCTTGTCCAGATTGGGGTGTTGTGTGTCTGGTCACTGACGTGGCCCCAGGAGCTGTTCTGTACTGTCTCTGGTTATTTAGTAGTTGTTCTGGAGGACGAACTAAAATGTGCACATTGTTAAGGTGCCATCTTGACCTGGAAACTGTTATATTTAAAAAAATTTTAATTGTACCATTTTGTATCCTTTCATTTCTTTCTGTATATATTTTTTCTTATATTCTCTTTGAGGCTAACTTAGGGCTTAAATTTAATACCCTATATGTATAACAATCATATTTGATTTGTTACCAACAACTTCAATAGCATATACATACAGTGTTCCTCCTCTATCCCTGCTCCTTTTGTCTGTATTTGTTAAAAATTGTTTCTTTACACATTGTACTTCCCAAGCCATAGATTTGCCATTACTCTTTAGGCATTTGCGTTTTAGAAACTGTAAGATGCAAAAAGTGGAGATATATATATATATTATAAATAACATTTATATATAATATATATATTATATATATATTATAAATGACATTTACAATTACAGTATGGTTGCCTTTTCTGGAGGTCTTTATTCCTTTATGCTATTTTGATCCACAGTCTAGTGCCCTTTCCTTTCAATCAGAAGAACTTCCTTTAGCATTTTTTGTTTGACAGGTCTAGTGGTGAAGAACTCTCTCAGCTTTTGTTTATCTGGGAATGTCTTAATCTCACTCTCAATTTTTTTTGGCTTTTTCCATAGAAATTTATTAATTAATTATAAATTTACATTTCTAAGGCCATGAAAATGTCCAAATTAAGGCACGAAGGGGAATATGCTTTCTCTCAGGAAAGCTGCAGGCATCCAGAGTTCCTCTGTCACATGGGAAGGCATATGACGATATCTGCTGGTCCTTCTCTCCAAAATGTTTTTGAGCTTCTGTGGGCATTTTTCTCTCTTAGCTTCTCTCTGTTCTCTCCAAAATGCCTCTGTCTTTAATCCTCTCATTCAGGACTCCAGCAAGGGGATTAAGACCCATCTTGAATGGACTGGGTCACATCTCCATGGGAACAACCTAATCAAAAGGTCCCACCCACAATTGGTCCCGCACCTACAGGGATGGATTAAAAGAACATAGGATTTTATGGGGTACATAAAAGATTCAAACCAGCACACCTGGTTTGCTTGCTCTCATTTTTGAAAGATATTCTCATTGGATATGAAATTATTGGTTGGCAGTTGTTTTCTTTCAGGGCTTTAAATATTTTTCCCCACTACCTTCTTACCTCAATGATTTCTGATGAGAAATTGGCACAATCTTAATGAGCCTGTTTTGAAAAAACACATTGCTTTACTCTTGCAATTTTTATACCTCTTTGTCTTTGGCATTTGACCTTTTGACTATCCTATATCTGGGAATGGTTCTCTTTGAGTTTTTCCTGCTTGGGATTTGTTGAGTTCTTGAATGTGAATATTTTGTTTGTTGAAAGATGGGAAGTGTCCTGTCATTATTTCTTTCAATATTCCTTCTGCCCCTTTCTTCTTTTTCTAGGACTCCCATACTGTGTATATTGGTATGCTTGATGGTGTCCCATGGATCTCTTAGGCTCTGTTTGCTTTTTTTTTTTTCATTCTTTTTTTCTTTTGTTCCTCAGCTTGAATAATTTCAATTGTTTTGTCTTCAAGATCATTGGTCCCCTTTCTGTCAGCTCCAATCTGCTACTGAAACCATCTAGGGAATTTTTCTTTTAAGTCATTGTGGTCTTCAACTCCAGTATTTCTGTTTGGTTCCTTTTAAACATTTCTATCTCTTTATTGAGATTCTCATATCATTCATTCAATGTTTTCCTGATGTCTTTTAGTTTTTTCTCCATGTTTTCCTTTTTGTCCTTGAGGCTTCTGAGGATCATTTAAAAAAATCTTTTTCTAGAATGTTCAAAGCCTGGCTTTCTTCATTGATGGTTTCTGGATTTTTATCTTGTTCTTTTAGATGAGCCATCATTTCCTGATTCTTTTGTAATGTTTTGTTGCATGTTGTATATTCCAGTATTTAAATATTGTTAACTCTATGATTTAGTTCCTGAGCTTTCTATTCCTTAAGTTTGCATACATTTAGTGATGTGACAGAGATTTTCTTGGGTGCAAGGAGCTAATTTAAAAAAAAAATGCAGAAAACACTTTTCACAGTCTTTGCAAATTGGGTTTGCTTTGGCTGATGGCTTCCTTCAGAATTTAGCTTTGCCTATCAAGAATATCAGCCCGAGGTGAATGCAAAGCACAGGATCCTCTCTGTCTTATCTGAGCCTACCTGTTGTCTGTCCTGGGTTGTGCTTGCTCATGGCCTTAGAAATTCCCTGTTTTCAAGAATTTGCTTCCCCCCTCTACTCTTTATAAAATATACTCTCTCCCTCTCCTGGGTCTTCTATTGTATGACTTAATTCAGGTAATTCCTTGTCCCAGGCCACTGTGACCTAATTGTTTCTTATATTGCTTTAGCTGTCTGCAGGCTGCATCTGCCTACCGGAAAAGTTCTGGGAAGATGAAGTGAGACAAATTTTCTTGTTCAGTCTTTCAGGCTTCCACCCGAGTGGTTAGCACCAACATACAGGCACCCCAGTAAGTGCACAAGGGTTATTCGTACTCCCTTCAGAACCAGGTAAAAAAACCCACAGTGGGAATGCAGGCTGGCTTCACACCATGCCAGGGAGGAGGTGGAAGAGGGACTAGCAGGGGTGTCATGAGCTTTATCTATGTTTCTCAAACTGTGTTTTCTTGACCAGTTCCATTGCTTCCAGCTTGATGCCAATGGTTTCCTCTCTAAGCCTCTGTGAGTCTTCACTTAGCAACTCCAGGACACAGCTCTGAGTTTTGACTTGTTTAGCATTTCATGGGAAGGTACATGGTGATATCTGCTGGGCTCTGCACCTCCAAACATCTGTGTCTAGGTAGCTGCTCTCTCTGTCAGCACTCCAAGCATCTCCAAATGTCTGCATCTCTGTCAGCTCTGAAGCAACTGTCTAGCTTCTGTCGACTCTCCATACCTGTTGTCCCCTGGAGCATCTGCATTTCCAGACATCTCTGTCTGCATCTGCATCTGAGGTTTCTCCAAATGTTTTTGCTTTAAAGGACTCCAATAAACTAATCAAGATGCGTCTTGAATGAATATGACCTAGGGTCATATCTCCATCTAATCAAAAGGTCACACCCACAATTGTGTGTGTGTCACATCTCCATGGAAACGATTCAATCAAAAGGTCCCACCCCATAATATCAAATCAAGATTAAAAGAAACATGGCTGCCTCCACAAGATTGGTTAAGGAAAAAGGACGTGGCTTTTCTGGGGTACATAACAGCTTCAACCCAGCACAGGATGTTTTGGGTGTTCTTTTTTATTTTTACTTGTTTGGGGAGTAATAAAAAGTGTTCTAAAATAGATTGTGATGATGAATTCATAGCTATTTGATGATACTATGAGCCGTTAATTGTATACTTTAAATGATTATATGGTTTGTGTATGTATCACAATAAAATTGCATTTTTTAAAAAGCCAGTTTGGGAAAATGGAAGTATAATATGCTCCAGAGTACCATTCTCCCACAGAGTCTGAACAACTAGATAAAACTGGCAAAGACATCTTTCTCAACTCCAGAAAATTGTTAAAGGCTGCAGTAACTGCATGAGTCTTCCCATGTGACAGGCATCAGTCTTTCTTGAGTTGATGTATCTTTTTCCAGATGCCTTCGTTTGGACAATTTTACGAGCTTAGGACTTTAAACTTGCAACTTAATAAATTCCCTTTTAAAAAGCCACTCCTTTTCTGGTGTATTGCATTCCAGCAACATTTAACAAACCAAAACACACCCCAAATCCCATATGCCCCCACCCCGTTATTTCTTTCTTTTTTTGTCTTTATTTTCTTACTCATCTGCCCATGTACTGGATAAAAGGGAGTGTCAGTCACAAAGTTTTCACAATCACGTGGTGTATATTAGTCAGCATTCTCTAGAGAAACAGAATCAACAGAAAATATCTGTAAATATGAGATCTATAAAGATGTCTCACACAACTATGGGAACAGAAGACTCCAAAATCCATTGGGTAGGCTGTGAAGCTGCAGCTCTGGTGAAGGGTTGTACTGGTTTGAAATGATGTATGGACCCTAGAAAAACCATGTTTTAATCCTAATCCCATTTTGTAAAGGCAACCGTTTCTTCTAATCCCTATTCCATATTGTATCTTTGAAAATATAATTAGATAATATCCTTGGAGATATGATTTAATCAAGAGTGGTTGTTAAGATGGACTAGGTAGAGACATGTCTCCACTCATTTGGGTGGGTCTTGATAAGCTTCTGAAGTCCTATAAAAGAGCAAATATTTTGGAGAATGAAAGAGATTCACAGAGAGCAGAGAATGCTGAAGCACCATGAAGCAGAGTCCACCAGCCAATGATCTTTGGAGATGAAGAAGGAAAATGCCTCCCAGGGAGCTTCATGAAACAGGAAGCCAGGAGAAGAAGGAGGCAGATGACACCATGTTTGCCATGTGCCCTTCCAGATGAGAGAGGAAACCTGACCGCGTTCACTATGTACCTTTCCAGATGAGAAACTCTGACTGTTTGCCATGTGCCCTTCCACTTGAGAGAGAAACCCTGAACTTCATCAGCCTTCTTAAACCAAGGTATCTTTCCCTGGATGCCTTTTTTTTTTTAATTTTTATTTTTTTTAAATTTTATTTATTTTTATTTTTTTATTAACGGAAAGAAAAAAAAAAGAAATTAACACAACATTTAGAAATCATACCGTTCTACATATGTACTCAGTAAATCTTAACATCATCACATAGATGCGTGATCATCGTTTCTTAGTACATTTGCATCGGTTTAGAGGAACTAGCAACACAACAGAAAAAGATATAAAATGTTAATATAGAGAAAAGAAATAAAAGTAGTAATAATAGTAAAAAAAAAAACAACAAACAAACAAACAAAAACAAAAAAAACCCTATAGCTCAGATGCAGCTTCATTCAGTGTTTTAACATGATTACTTTACAATTAGGTATTATTGTGCTGTCCATTTTTGAGTTTTTGTATCTAGTCCTGTTGCACAGTCTGTATCCCTTCAGCTTCAATTACCCATTGTCTTACCCTGTTTCTAACTCCTGCTGGACTCCCTGGATGCCTTTGATTGGACATTTCCATAGACTTGTTTTGATTGGGACATTTTCTCGGCCTTAGAACTGTAAACTAGCAGCTTATTAAATTCCCCTTTTTAAAAACCTTTCCATTTTTGGTATATTGCATTCTGGCAGCTAGCAAACTAGAACAAGGGTCTAGATGAACTCCACAGGAGAGGCTTGCTGGCTGAAGAAGCAGTGAAAAAGTCTCTCTTCTTCCTTAAAAACCTTCAACTGACTGGATTATCTTGTTGCTGGGAGACATACCTTAGTTGATAGCAGATGTAATCAGCCACAGCTGCAATCAACTGACTGATTATTTTAATACACCAGCCTTCTGGTTTATCAACCAGCCATGAAATATCCTTGCAGTAACAGTCAGGCCAGTGTTTGACCCTACAACTGGGTATAATCATTTGGCCAAGTTGACACCAGAACCTAATCATTACAGTTCACCCCTTGACAACTTGACAGCTATACACATCACCTTGAAACAGACTTAATTTCCAAATAGAACACAATAACAGACATATGTTTTGCCTAACAATACTTAATTGTCCTGTGTACAACCAGAAATACACTACCTCTCTCCAGAATAGGGTGCAAGTTCTTAGGTAACATTCATAAACTTCATATCCTATGACTTAAATACTATAACATGAACAATATAAATTTATGTCATATGATAATAGGAAAATAAGATGTTTGCTTATGTATGACTGCAAGCAACTCCTAACAAAACAGGGAGGAAAAGTTCATACAGTCACACTCCTCAATTCTGTAACTGGTCACATGGTCATAGTTCATGTTTATCACTACCTTCCACTGCCCATTCCATGTTCCCTTTACCCTCAGCAAGCCCTCCAGCTGGTTGTGGTTCTTTGCTGGTTAGGGTGACCCAGACCTGCATTCTTGAAGTTACTGGGCCATCGGTAGTCCTGCTTGGATTGGATTGTTGCAGTTTTTATTGGTTTTAATTACAGGGCATAGTAGTACTAAGAGACACCCTAGGAGATATCCTGTATACTGGGAAAACTCTTCTTTACTTCCTTTGTGTAGTTGCATTCCTATTTTCCCTTGATAGTCAAGATCAATTGCCCCAGACAGAACAGCAATCCCTTTCATGCCAGTTGATACAGTGGCATGAGAAGCCCAAAGTGGCCAGGTTGCAAGTCCCACCACTTGGTTCCTGGACCTGTGAATCCTGGCTAGGGGAGAAACAGCACCATAGAATGGATGCTGATTCAGAGCATATACAGCCTCCTGGAGAACATTGCCCTGCCTCTGCAAGGTATTGCCATGTTGGCACCATAACTGGGTCTTTAAAAGGCTATTCCACTGTTCTATAAACCCAGCTGCCTCTGGATGATTTGGAACATAGTAAGACCAGAGAATTCCATGAGCTTGTGCCCATTCCTGCACTTCATTGCTGTGAAGTGGGTTCCTTGACCAAAAGCAAAGCTGTGTGGAATACTATGATGGTGGAGAAGGCCATTCTGTAAGTCCACGTATGGTAGTTTTTGCAGAAGCATTGCATGCAGGGAAGGCAAACCCATGTCCAGAGTATGTGTCTATTCCATTTAGAACAAATCGTTGCCCCTTCTATAATGGAAATGGTCCAGTATAATCAACCTGCCAAGAGGTAGCAGGCTGATCACCCAGGGGAATGGTGTCTTGTTGGGGACCGAGTGTGGGTCTCTGCTGCTGGCAGATTGGGTACTCAGCAGTGGCTGTAGCCAGGTAAGCCTAGGTGAATGGAAGTCTGTGTTGCTGAGCCCATGCATAATCTCCATCCCTACCACCATGACCACTTTGTTCATGAATCCTTTGGGCAATGGCAGGAGTGGCTAAGGAAAGAGGATGACTTGTATCCACAAGATAGGTTATCTTATCCACTTGATTATCAAAACCTTCCTCTGCTGAAGTCACCCTCTGGTGAGCATTCACATGGGACACAAATATCTTCAAATTCTTTGCCTACGCATAAAGGTCTATCTACGTACCTCTTCCCCAGACCTCTTTGTCACCAATTTTCCAATCATGCTCCTTCCAAGTCCCTGAACACCCAGCCAAACCATTAGCAACAACCCATGAGTCAGTATACAGATGCACCTCTGACCAGTTTTCCTTCCAAGAAAAATGAACAACCAGGTGCACTGCTCGAAGTTCTACCCATTTGGAAGATTTTTCCTCACCATTGTCTTTTAAGGACATCCCAGAATGGGGTTGTAGTACTGTAGCTGTCCACTTCTGGGTGGTCCCTTCATATTATACAGAACCATCCATAAACCAGGCCCAGGTTTTCTCTTCCTCAGTCGACTTCCCAAGAGGCAATAACTCTGGTCTGGGAAAGAGAAGGTAATTTGGCAGGAGTGGGGGCCATGGGCATAGGGCCCATTTCCTCATGTAATTTCCTTGTGCCTTCAGGACCTGCTCAAGCCCTATCTCTAATATACCATTTCCATTTGATTATGGAATGCTGCCGTGTATGCCCAATTTTATGGCTTGGTGGGTCAGACAACTCCCATCTCATGATAGGCAACTCAGGTCTCATGGTAACTTGGTGGCCCATGGTTAAGTGTTCAATCCCTATTAAGACCCAGTAGCAGGGTAAAAGTTGTTTCTCAAAAGAAGAGTAGTTATCTGCAGAGGATGGTAAGGCTTTGCTCCCCAATCCTAAGGGTCTGTGTTGTGATTCTCCTATAGGGACCTGCCAAAGGCTCTAGAAGGCATCCCTATTTGCCACTGCCACTTCCAGCACCAGTGGATCTGCAAGATCATATGGCCCACATGACAGAACAGCTTGTACAGCAGCTGGACATGTCACAGAATCTCCTTTTGTTCTGGACCCTAGTCAAAAGTAGCAGCTTTTCTAGTCACTCCATAAATGGGCTGGAGTAGCACACCAAATGAGGAATATGTTGTCTCCAAAATCCAAAGAGGCTAACTAGGTATTGTGCCTCTTTTTACGTCTTAGGAGGGCAAGATACAAAGCTTATCCTTCACCATAGAAAGGTGCCCCCACATGCCCACACCAGTGGACACCTAGAAATTTCACTGAGGTGGAAGGCCTCTGTATTTTTGTTGGATTTATCTCCTATCCCCTGACACACAAATGCCTTACCAATAACTTTAGAGTAGTTGCTACTTCTTGCTCACTAGGTCTAATTAGCATGATATTATCAATGTAATGGCCCAGTGAGAGGTCTTGTGAGAGGGAGAAACGATCAAGATCCCTGTGGACAAGATTGTGACATAGGGCTGGAGAGTTAATATATCCCTGAGGGAGGATCATGAAGGCCTTGCCAGCTGAATGCAAACTGTTTCTGGTGGTCCTTACTGATAGCTATTGGAAAAAAAAGCCTTTGCTAGATCAATAGCTGCATACCAGGTACCAGGTGATGTGTTGATTTGCTCAAGCAATGATACAATATCTGGAACAGCAGCTGCAATGTGAGTCACCACCTGATTAAGTGTATGATAATCCACCAACATCTTCCAAGACCCATCTATTTTCTGCACAGGCCAGAGAGGAGAGTTAAATGGGGATGTGGTGGGAATCACCCCCCCTCCCCACTGCATCCTTCAAGTCTTTAAGAGTGTTGCTAATCTCTGCAATCCCTCTAGGAACCTGGTATTGCTTCTGAGTCACTATTTTGCTAAGTAGGGACAGTTCTAGTGGCTTTTACTTGGCCTTTCCTACCATAATTGTTCTCATTCCATGAGTCAGAGAACCACTGTGGGGATTCTGCCAGTGCACATTCTGGAACTGGGGAAATGACCACAGAATGGGTCCAGGGACCCACTGGACCCACTGTGAGATGTACCTAAGCTAAAACTCGATGGATCACCTGATCACCATAAGCCCCTGCTCTGACTGGTGGACCAGAGTGATGTTTTAAGTCTTCTGGAATTAGTGTCACATCTGAGTCAGTGTTTAATAATCCCTGAAATATCTGATTATTTTATTTTCCCCAGTGCACAGTCACTGGTAAAAGGTTGTAGGTCTCCTTGGGGAAGGTTGGGAGGAAGGTTAACAGTGTAAATTTTGAGCAATGTAAAAGTGTCCTTCCCCAAGGGTACCGGGCCCTCCCCTCATCGAAGGGGTTCTGGGCCTATAAACTGTCTCAAGTCTGGGAATTGATAATTCAAATTAGACTTCTGTTCACTTGACCTAGAATTTTTCTGCTTATACAGCTCAAACAAGAATTTAGTAGTTTGCCCATCTATGTTACTTCTAGGTACCCCATGATCTGCTAGCCTATGCCCCAAGTCTCTGCAAGTCAGATTATTTTGAGTTTGAGTCTGCTGTCCATTATGGTGGCTGCACCCACCTTATCTATCGTGGTTAACTGTCACCACATAGTTTCTGCCAACTTGGGATCTGATCATCCCCATTGTTTAAGGATTCCAGCTCAGTGACAGTAGTTCTCACAGTAATATCAGACCTACAGAGAAGGGTGACTGCAGAGCTCTTTAGGGATGATGGAGCTAGTCTCACAAATTTATTTCTCAAGGTTCTGCTCACTTGTCCTCTGGATTTTTCTGGGGTGTGTGAGCAGGTCTTCCATGATAAATCCACTCTAACATTCCAATCTCTCTAAGCCTCTGGTTCCCTTCATCGACATTATACCAGGGCAGTTCTGGCATTTTGACTTCAGGCAATGTCAGCTGCCTTTTGATCCGTGTTTCAGCCAACCATCCAAACAAACAATTATTGCCCTTTCTAACCCCTCAAGCTACAACACTGAATGCAGAATCTCTGCTTACTGGGCCCATATCAATAAATTAAACTTAATCCAACTTTATATTCTTTCAACCATTATCTCACACCCTTAATATCCATTTTCACACATATTTCTCTGATTTCTGTCTATATAGATTGGAAAACTCATGCAGTTCTTTTGGAGTATAGCATAATTCCTCATGGGTCACACTTTGTACCTCACTTTTCCAGGCCTATTGGACTTTAGTCTAGTTATAGGTCTTGAATAAAAGAGGAGTGGTGGGAGTGGGTCATGAAAAGAAATAGAAGTTTCTTTCAAGCCATTCCATTGCAGTTTCATCTAGTGAAACAAGATTAGTTGCTCCAGACAGATGAGTGAGGGCTGTTAACCTAGGGGAAGTGATTACAGTGTTAGCAGGCACTGAAGGGTTAATCTTGTTAGCTGGGGGTTTAATGTCAGACTCCTCTGGGAAGCTGTTTTCTTAAGGCAGGCTGAAGTTCAGGAAGGTCTTTCCTCAGGACAGTCCATTACAGGTCTATCTAGCAAAGTTTCAGCAGATACCAGGGATTTGGTCTCCAGATTACCATCATTATTAAACCATATGTCCCAATCCCATGATTCAGAATCCCATTCTTTTCCAATTAAAGCCTTTACTTTAATAGCAGACACCTAGCAAGGTTGAAATTTTAGTTTACACTATAAATCTGCTACTCACACAATGAGACTCTGTGTCTGGTTTTCAGAGATCTCAAGTCTGCGACCACAGGAAATAAGATTTTCTTTTAAGACAAACATGAAAATTTTACATCATTCATATGGGGTTTAAGGTGCAAATTTGAGGCCTTCAGCTCATCCCTTTCTCTCATCTCTGTATCCAGCATATCTAACAAAAACCAGCCAACACCATATACCTCTTAATTCCACAAAACTCCTTAAAGGTGTCAAAAACACTCTCACCAGAGCCTTACCTCGTATAAGCACACAATTAGCAGAATTTAATGGTAATATTTTGCATATCTCTCTTGCCAACTCACGCCATGGACTGTCAGTGCCATCTTGATTATTAGAAACAGAGACATTAGTGCCTCTGAGTCTAATCAGAGTAGAAGACCAACTGTAAAAACTCATTTTTAAAATTCTGTTTCTCAAGAACCACTCTGGGCACCAAGCTGTATCAGTCAGGGGTCTCTCGTGAAAGAGAACCAAGACATCTGTAAATATGAGATTTATAAAAGTGTCTCATCAACTGTGGGAATGGAAGAGTCCAAAATCTATAGGACTGGCTGTGAAGCTGCAGTTAAGATGAAGAGTCTGGACAAACTCCACAGTAGGGGCTGACTGGCTGAAGAAGCAGTGGAAAAGTCTCTCTTCTTCCTTTAAAGCCTTCAAACTGATTAGATTATCTCATTGGTAGGAGACATGCCTTAGCTGACTGCAGATGTAATCAGCCACAGATGCTATCATCTGAATGATGATTTAATACATAAGCCTTCTGGTTTATCAACCAGCCAAAAAATATCCTTACAGCAATGGTTAGGCCAGTGCTTGCCTGACCAGACAACTGGGCATAATCACCTGGCCAAGTTAACACGAGAACCTAATCATCACACGTGGTCACACTGTAAAAATTATATAGTTTTACAACCATCATCAAGAATCAAGACTACTGGAACACAGTTTAACAGGTACAGGTATTTCCTTCTAGCTATTCCAATATACCAGAAACCAAAGAGGAATATTGTATAATGCATGAGAATAACCTCCAGAATGACCTCCTAGCTCTATTTTAAATCTCTTAGCCACTGTAACTTTATTTTGTTTTATTTCTTTTCCCCCTTTTGGTCAAGGAGGTTTTCTTAATCCCATGATGCCAGGTCCAGGGCCATTCCCAGGAGTCATGTCCCACATTGCCAGTGGGGGAATTTACATTCCCAGGAGTCACGTCCCACATTGCCAGTGGGGGAATTTACATTCCCAGGAGTCATGTCCCACATTGCCAGTGGGGGAATTTACATTCCCAGGAGTCATGTCCCACATTGCCAGTGGGGGAATTTACATTCCCAGGAGTCATGTCCCATGTGGTGGTGGTGGTGGGTGTGAGTGTGAGTAGTGAGGTTTTTTTTTTGCAAAGATGCCAAGCCTAGCTCTTCCTAGGAGCTGTAAAGGAGGCAATTTGATAATGAAAGGCTGGAATGTTGGTGTCTTATGCTTCTCACTAAAAAAATTCCATCTGTTTTGGCATCCACATCAGCTGGGAGTAGAAGTGATATCTAATAACAAAATTACAAAAATTAAGTGGTCCATATGGTAGGGCATTTATAGGCAAAGTCAGGCTTTTCTTTATGAAGTAATTTTAGATCAGTTTCAGCACATGCTGGTGGAATCCTTAAAGTTCCAAACCTCAGACATTGTAAAATAATTTTGTCCTAGAAAATTTTTAAAGCAGATGTTAATAGTTGTCCAACAGAGATTATAGAGAAACAATGGTCCCATGCATGTGATTCAACAATATTGGTTTTCATCCTAGATACATAGAAGCATGCTGTATTATCTCTCATTTAAAAAACAAAAAGCAAACTTTTCTTTATCTTATGTCTCCTTCTGTGTCCCTGTTCTAGTTTGCTAGCTGCCGGAATGCAACACACCAGAGATGGATTGGCTTTTAATAAAAGGGGATTTATTTTGTTGGTTCTTCAGAGGAAAGGCAGCTAACTTTCCACTGAGGTTCTTTCTTACGTGGAAGGCACAGGATGGTCTCTGCTGGTCTTCTCTCCAGGCCCCTGGGTTCCAACAACTTTCCCCGGGGTGACTTCTTTCTGCATCTCCAAAGGCCTGGGCTGAGCTGCAAGTGCTGAGATGAGGAATGCTGAGCTGCTTAGGCTGTGCTACATTGCATTCTCTCATTTAAGCACCAGCCAATTAAGTCAAAAGTCACTCATTGCAGCAGACATGCCTCCTAGCCGACTGCAGATGTAACTGGCAACAGATGAGGTTCACGTACCGTTGGCTTATGTCCGCAGCAACAAGATTAGGTATGCCCACCTGGCCAAGTTGACAACTGAATCTAACTAACAGAGTCCCATTTCTTTGCTCCCTTTTACCACAAAACTACTTGATAGAGTTGTCTGTTTTCACTGTCTCATGGCTTCCCCCACCTTGCTCATGAACACTCCCAATCACACTTTCTCCCCCAATACTTCTCTACAACAGAACTTGTCAAGGTCATCAGTGAAGTACATACTTTTATTGAATGATTAATTTTTTTTCAGCATCTTCCTTGTATGTGCTGGATTCTTATAGAACAAGTTCCCAAAGAATCATGCTTCTCAGGATCCATAGTTGTGTGGTTATATTTTGGACTAGCCTTATGACTTGCTCTGATCAATGGGACATTAGCAAATCTGAAGCAAGCAGAAGCTTATATGTGCTTGAACATTGGTGCTTGTCTTTTTTAGAGCCCATGTGCTCTCCTTCTCGAAAACCTTTGTTTACTTGGCTTCCAAAAACATTACTCTCATTTTTTTTCTCTCAGTTCACCAATTGTTTCTTCTCAGCCTTCTTTGTTGCCTAAATCTCCCAGAACTCTGAAGATTTAAGGACCTTGGAGCTCTTTTCTTAGACTTCTCATCCTATGCTTATTTCCTTATTTCACCCTGTCCCCTGGCTTTAAATACATTGACAAGACCCACATTTATGTTTCCAGCTTAGACCTCTACTCTGAATTGCAGATTCATTATATTTGACTCTTACTAGAAGTTTCTATATGGATATCTAATAGGCATCTCAGACCAAATCTGTCCAAAATTGAAGTCCTGATCTTACTCCCAAACTATTTTTCTCTTGTGATATTCCCATCTCATTAAGCAACAGTTCCATCCTTTTGGTTGCTGTAGACATTACTCTTGATCCCTGTCTTTCTCTTATACTCCATTTTTAATCTTGTAATCTTGTATGCTCTATTTTCAAAATATATCCAGACACTCTCCGTCTCCATCATTACCATACTGGACAAAGCCACCACCATCTCTTACCTGGTTATTGCCAATAACCTCATAACTGATCTCCTTCTTTCCCATTTTTCCCCTTACAGTCTGTTCTCAACATAGCAGCCAAAGAGTTCTTTTCAAATGGCAAGGAAGATCCTGGTCCCTTTCTGCTGAAAATCCTCAACTCAATGTAGTAAAATCCAAAGTCATCGCCATGTTTTTTAACACCCAATGTAATATGGAACCTGCCTTACCTTTGAAATTATCTCCTAGTTCTCTCCTTCACTCCTTTCTCTCTGGCCTCCTTGTATATTTCTCAGACACATCACAAACACACTGACTTTGGGCCTTGGCACATTCTGTTCCTTTTGCCTAGAAAACTCTTCTTCATTTCTTCAGGTCTCCATTCAGATGTCACCATCTAAATAATGACATGACTTCCCTTTATAAAACAGCTACTTCCCCATACCCAGCATTCTCCATCCCCTTTATTCTGCTTTATTTTTCCATACTACGGTCACCAACTGACATAATTTGGGTTTACTTTATCTATTCATTGTCGGTCTCCCCTCTGGAATGTAAGCTCTGCGGTGCAGAGATTTGCTCTGTTTTGTTCACTGCTGCATCCTTAGCAGCCAGAATAGTTTCTGGCAAATAGTATGCATCCAATAAACTAATGTTAGGATAAAGAACTCATAAGTAACTTGGCCTCCTAATGTATATTAATACTTAATAATTGCTAGAATGTACATCTACAAAGTGTACCCTCAGGTAATAGGACAAGCTGATCATCAGGAAGTAGATATATGATGTATCCCTATTAGACTGTGAAAATTGTTTGTCCAAAAGATAACACATATCATTTTAGTACAGAAGAGTTAAATTGAGTATAATTTTTCTGGCAGAAGTTAGAGAATAAGACCATTTGTTTACTGCAGCCACCTCTGGCTGTGCCATGCAATCCGGGATTTTATTATCCTCCTTTTTGCCGATGCAGCGGTGGGAAGTGGGGGGTGGGGAGAGGCATGACAAAAATGATGTTTTAAAAATTTAAAAAGTTATACAAATATAGAATGAATACGTGTCAAAGATTAGTAAACTTATTAACTAGGGAACCAGCATGATAGTAAAGCTGGTTTGAAAAGCAATTTGAGTGACTGACTACTGATAGGTACTGAAGAAAGAAAGCTGAAATAGATTACCAGGTGTTCCAGTTTGCTAGCTGCCGGAATGTGATATACCAGAAACGGAACAGCTTCTAAAAGGGGGGAATTTATTAAGTTGCAAGTCCACAGTTCTAACCCATGAAAATGTCCCAACCAAAGCAAGTCTCTAGAAACGTCCAATCTAAGGCATCCAGGGAAAGGTACCTTGGTTCAAGAAGGCCGATGACGTTCATGGTTTCTCTCTCAAGTGAGAAGGCACTTGGTGAACGTGGCGATGTCTGCTAGCTTTCTCTCCTAGCTCCCCCAGGAGTGTTTTCCGTCGTTATCTCCAAAGGTCTCTAGCTGTGCAGGCTCCGAAATTCTCGTGGCTCTCTCATCATCCTCACGCTTTCTCCAAAATGCTTCCTCTTTTAGAGGATTCCAGTAAATTGATCAAGACCCTCCTGAAATGGGGTAAGTCATATCTTCCTCTAATCCAAGGTTAATACCAACAATTGGGTGAGTCACATCTCTGTGGAGTTAATCTAATCAAAGTTCCAATTTATAGTGCTGAATAGGGATTAAAAGAAAGGGCTACTCCACGAGGTAGATTAGGATTAAAACATGGCTTTTATAGGGTACAAAAATCCTTTTAAACTGGCACACCAGGCTAAACACAAACCTGATTAATAACACGCCAGTCAATAAAACCATAACTTTTGGAATTATCTTTTCTACAGTACAGAAATCATTTGCATCTCTACCTGAAAACAATCTATGAGCTATTATAATTGAGAAATCAGGATTTAATAGAAAATTTTTATTACTGAATCATTATATAGATACTCTTTTCTGCTTTCTGGTATATTGGGTAGACAGAAGGAAATACCTGAGATCTCTAAATTGTAATCCAGCTGCCTTGATCTCTGATGATGATTTTATAGCCCTTATTTTCTGCCCCTGTGATTGTAAAATCCTTGGGACTAACCTTCATTTGTACCCAGTTATCCATTTTCTCAACTTTAGAGTCTTATAATCACTAAAGACAGCCCCTAATGCTTATTAATGAAGGGTCTTGGGTCAGCCCAGAATTATCTCACCCCAAGTCCAAAGTTATCTTGATAACTGAGACTGGAGCTAAACAAAGTGGGCACACCTGACATGCACAGCAGCTTAGACTTTAACCTACAAGTCACCTTTACCTTATTCTACCATTTTCCTACATACATTCTGTGACTAAGCAGGTAATCAATCTGTGCATGCTCCATAATCAGATCACCTCTAATTATAGCATCTGGGGCCACTGTGCTCATTATCCTAAACCCTGCCCATCATTTCCTCTAATAAAACTATCAGAATTAACTGGAGTTTGGGGAGAGGATTTTGGGCTGATATCAGGGCCATCTGCTCTCTTATTCACCTAGTTATAAACTCTTTCGCACTTTGAAATCGTGGTGTTTCAAGAATTGACTATTGGGTGCATTGGGCAAAAGAATCCACAGCCTTTGCCAGTAACATCATCATCTAATCTCATCGAGTCTGGGTCCCAGTGAATAATAAATACCAAGTCAAAACAAAGGTATGACTGCTAGAGAATTGAATAATTCTTGGGTGGTGCCACAGGACAGTGACCCAGGATGACAGGGAAAAGGCATGCAGTCCTCTTTCTGCCTTGCTTCCTAGTTTTGGGTAATTTTTCTTAGTTAGTGATACTGGCTCAATGAATCTTAGAGTGATTTCTCCTTACTAATTTAGAAATGTTTAAACGAAGGAATTTCCATTTAGAAAAAAAAAAAGGTAAAACTTTATTTTACAAACCTAAAATCAGAACGCCCCACTTGACAAGTTAGAAGTTGAGGGGTATAAACAGTAAGGCATATTATTTGCAATCAAGACTTTGAGACAATTGCATGTGCTGCTCAGTATAAGAATACAGCCTCTTCTAATTTAATCATTCTTTTTCTTTTAAAATAGTTTCGTGGTTGAGAAGTTTAGTGGCTCCTTCTTTGAGGTGTGTTGGCTTGTGCCCTCCTGCTTGGGAATTCATGTAAACAGGGAGAGCAGCAAGCTGCAGAACCAGTTGGGTTAGACCACCCCGGAGGCTGTGGCTCAGGGGCTGCTCATGGTGTCCCATAGGATGGAGTTGTAGGGCCTGAAGCTCCACCCCAAAGACTCGGAGCTGCCTTCCCAGTTCTACCGAGAGTGTAAGAAAGTACCAGAGCAAAAAGAAGATGGGAGAGATGAGGAAGGAACGGCATTATCTCACATAATCTGTACGTAATGGTGGATAGTGTTATTCTCATTTAACTGAAAGGAAAGTGAGACCTAGAAATATTATGTAACAGACTCACGCTTAGTGGCAGGACCCAACTGATTCATCTTTAAAGACCTTTGTGCTTTCGTCTTTTATTAAAAATGGCACAGCATCTCTTTCAACCCAGGTGACTCGTGCCTGTCTCTGGCCCTTGGGTCATGATCTTTAAGCGAGCTCACATGGAAAGCTCTTAGAAGACTGTCCGGCATGTGGTCAGCCCTCCGTGGCCTTCACAGTCTCTCCTGCGTGTCCCCACCCTTTTGGATATCCGTGGCTCAGAGGTACACAGGCCTTAATCCTTCAGAGCGCTTTCCCTCCCGCTATCTTCTTTGATCTTTGCAATAATCCTAGGAAATTGGCAGGTATCATTATTGCTGCTTTATAGATGAGAAAACATTGGTTCGGGGAAATTAATCGCCCTCCCACAACAACAACAGTGAGTAAGAGGCGGATGTGGAACTAAAATATAGGCGTCCTGCCTTGAATCCAGCCCTATGCACGATGGCACTGCCCCATTTGCAAACACGATTTCTTTCCCTTTGTGCTGTCTCCCTACGCCTTTCTCTCTGGCGTGTCCAAGCGGTCTCTTCCCCCTCTTCCCTCTCTCTGACTATCCTTAAATATTCTATATTTGAGAAAAGTGCTTTTGGAAGGAAAAGGAAGGGAGCGGAGCGCCACCATCAGCAGCCTCGCCGAGTGAGGGTGGGTTGAAGGCTGAGAGCTCCCTCTGCTGTCCGTTTTGGGTAGGGCAAGACTTTGAAGAAAGGCCGGTGCCAAGTGACAGGTCACAGTTAGTAAATTACCCCAAGAATTGCGTACTGTGGTAAAATTCTTAATCTAGGAAGACAGCGCTGAAGGAATTCATCTGCCCTACTTGTTATTTGTAGCACCACCAGAAAGAATAAAATACTACGAGGATTTTGAAACTTCGGTGGGATTATTTAAAGTAATAATATATGTAAACATGCATATTATTCATATTATAATGATCCTGGGTTTTGGAATCAGACATAGCAAGGGCCCAATACCAGTTCTTCTTTGAGAAACATCTTTGGTTGTGGGGAAATTGCTTCTCACCTCTCCTGGCTTCCTTCCGTAGTAAGTTTCTGGAACACAATGGCACTCAGTAAAAATAAAAACAGGGAGGGGAGAAAGCATAGTGCGCCTGGCAATACTTAGTGATGGATTTCCTTAAGGAAAACTATATTCAATTTATAAAGTGTTTTATTTTATGCAGCATTTATTTCTGAATTTTGTTACTTTCATTTGTTTAGACATAGCAGTTGCGGAAATGAGTGAATTCTTCTCAAAATAAGTAGAGAAGAAAATCTTCTCTACTCAATTCCATAGCCACCAAAAGGGAAGGCATCCCTTCCACAGAAGAAGGAAAATCTTTACCCCTGAGGCATGGGCTAAAAGCAAACATACCCAAACCAGCAAAACTTCCTTTAACCACTTAGCACCTGTATCCCATGGGAGGCTCAGGGCAGAGCTGGAGTGATTTGGAAAGGCTTTCTGGGACAGGCGGCGTTTGACAGGGACTTGGGACTGGGGAAAGCAGCAAGGGGTTCATGAATATCCCTCAGCCTCCCCTTCAAAGGCGTAGAGATTTATAAAAGGGATCAAAGACTAGTGGACCCTAAGGGGAAAGTAACATAAAGAGACTCAATGAATGTTTCAAGAGCAGCCTGGAGAAAGAGACTTTTGGGTATGAGGATTACATTTGTAATTTATGGACATTTCAGAAAATTTGTAATCTGGTGAAAACATAAAGATATTTAGCATTAACTAATAAAGATAGCTAAGCAATGACATTGCAAACCTGTGATCCATTATTATATCCATTTGAATTACTTGATAGAGTGGAAAAAAAGAAGTGCAAGTTGGGTAGACCCTACCGGGGCTCAATCTCTGTAAGCATAGAGAAGAGATCAATTGGTAAATAAAATTTGCCATCTATGATGGATGGACAGAACAGATTCATAAGGGTTGTAAAACACTATGGCTATGTTTGAAAGGGGAAAAAAGATGAGACCAAAACCACAGAATAGAGACATGCCTTCAGGGAATTCTCAGCCTGTCAGTGACCAGGCTTTCCTGGGTCACAATCAGAAAGAGCTTTTGGGGGTTAAATGCTATAGGGGTACCAGCTGCTAACACCCAGTGGTAACCCATGGAATACATCCTGTGGGGCTCTCTGTCGGCTGATAGCAATGGCAGCATCCACGAAAGCTGTCCTAGCAGCTGACAACATCAGACAGTCTCCTCTCCTTCCAGCTTCTCTTGTCACTCCTTCTGACTCTTTCATAGGGCTACTTTGTTCCATCCAACAGACACAGATAACCTCAATAGAAATGAATAACCTCAAGAGCAGAGATAATAATAAAAGTAGTAAAATAACAGTGGCAATAAGTTTGGAGTATTTATCACCTTTGTTTTAATAGAATATATCTAATTTTAGGTTTATATAATATAGTTTCAAATAATGACTGTATTTAGCAATGATCCTACAAGTTCCTGAAAATTTACCAACGCATTTTCTTGAGCTGTATGAGCCTGCTCCCACCCGACACTAGGGGACAGCTTAGAGAATCAAACACTGGATATTTATGAGATGTGGGCGTGGGAGTTGTCCAAGGCGGAAAGGTTTGCTAGGCATGGGAATAATAGGACTATTATTTAGTAATTTCAAATCAAAGAGAAAAGAGGAAATTATAGAATTTAATTCCACTAAAGTTGTTAGGTTACCGGCAATAGAGAGGTTTCTGAACTGAAGTACTGCTGCTCTCTTCTTAGCTCCTTTTAAAAAAGTTTCCCACATCAAAGCTTTCTGGATACGTTTTTTTCCAAAAGACAGCTTTATTGAGATATAATTTACCTAGCATAAAATTCACCTGTTTTAAGCGTCCAATGACGCCCCTCCCCGCCCCATCCAACAGTTCATGATTGGGAGACGAAACAAACCATTGCGATAGGACATGGAAACTAACATTCACTACGGACTTATTATAAACGACTTACTTTGTATGCTTTATAAATCAGTGGAACAGATATTAAATTCCTTGTTTTGTAGGTGAGGCAATTAAGACTCAAAGAGGGTGAGGAACTTGTCTGAAGTCATATAATTAGTGGTCATATATTACCACTAATAATTGGTTAGTGGTAATATAGAGTTCTTTGGTCTCCATGAGGATCCCATGTTAGCAAGTCAGGTATTCTGTAAGCCCTTGGGCTGGGATGTAGCAGATGTGCTGTGTTCAGGGAAAGCAAATCCACATCCAGAATAGGTTGCTCCCCCCTCTGGAGTGGAAGAAGACAGGTGCAATCAACTTGCCACCAAGTGGCTCCTCAAGGGGTAGTGCTATGGCGAAAGCCAGTGTTGGCCTCTCCTGTTGCACATTGAGCATGGAGCAGTGGCAGGAGCTGGAGCAGCCTTGTGGAAGGGAGTCAGTGCTGTCAGGCCTACCAATAGCACCCAACCCTGTCACCATGACTGCAGTGCAGAAGCTGTGGGGTGGTCAAGGAAAGAGCCTGCAAAGGAGGGAGGCTCTTTGCCACATTATTGGGTGCCTCCTCTCTCCTGAGCATCAGTGTGAAATGCATAGACCTACACACTTAGTGTTTACTCCAATTGGCCCATCCACATGCCTCTTTTAAAAAAATTTTTATTAATAAAATCAATCAACATACAATATGAACATTCTTAACGAATAAACATTCCATACTTGGTATACAATCAATGGCTCACAATATCATCACATAGTTGTATATTCATCACCATGAGGACATTTACATAACTCCAGAAAAAGAAAGAAATAAAAATAAAAATAAAAAACGCATACATACCATACTCTTCACCGCTCTCTGTCATTGACCACTAGTATTTCCCTCTACCCAATTTATTTTAACATTTGTTCCCCCTATTATTTATTTATTTTTAATCTATTTTTTTTTTTACTCATCTATCCATATTGTACATAAAAGGAGCACCAGAACAAGGTTTTCACAATCACACAGTCACATTGTGAAAGCTATATCATTATGCAATCATCTTCAAGAAACATGGCTACTGGAACACAGCTCTACATTTGCAGGCGGTTCCCTCCAGCCTCTTTGTTACACCTTAACTTTATCAGGCATTTCCCTCCAGCGTCTCCATTATATCTTGACTAACAAGGTGATATCTATTTAATGCGTAAGAATAACCTCCAGGATAACCTCTCGACTCTGTTTGGAATCTCTCAGCCATTGACACTTTATTTTGTCTCATTTCGCTCTTCCCCCTTTTGGTCGAAAAGGTTTTCTCAATCCCTTAATGCTGAGTCCCAGCTCGTTCTAGGATTTCTGGGCCATGCTACCAGGAAAGTTTACACCCCTGGGAGTTATGTCCCACATAGAGAGGGGGAGGGCTGTGAGTTTGCTTGCCGTGTTGGCTGAGAGACAGGCCACATCTGAGCAACAAAAGAGGTTCTCTGGGGGTGACTCTTTAGGCCAGACTTTGAGTAGGCGTAGTCTGTCCTTTGCAGGGATAAGTTTCAAATGAACAAACCCCAAGATTGAGGGTTTGGCCTATTGATTTTGTTGTCCTCACTGCTTGCAAGAATATCAGGCCTTCTCCATATGGGGAAGTTGAATTTTCCATCTTTCTTACATTCCTCCAAAGGGACTTGCAAATACTTTTTTATTCACTGTTCAAATCACTCTGGGATTTATCAAGGCATCACTCTGGACAAACCTACAAAATCTCATGTCCTACTCAAGGTTCCATGTGCTTATGGTGTTCAATTAAATGTGCAAATAAGTTATATTGGGAGATGCACTATTCAAAACATGAATTTTGTACCAAATAAGCATTTTTTGCTTTAGTCTTACACCTAAGTTAAAGTTTTAAAATATGAATTACATCTATTTTCAACACTCTGCAATACTGACATTCCTTTGGTTTTCCTCATTCAAAAACATTTTTTAATTTGTTCATTTAGTCACTATCCTTGTACACTCTAGGCATTCCTAGATTATACCATCTCAGTTTTTATCGTCTATCTTTCCTTCTGATTTCATTTAATTCACATGCGTCTTGTCTATACATCCTTGTCTCTGATCTTCTGGTCTTGTTCCTTTCAGCACTCTGATCAATCAATCAATCAATCTATTGGCCACTGCATAAGAGTCCACGTATATCCATTTCTCAGCTCATTTCTTCTTCTATAAAAGGTAAATAACCAAGTGCACTGTTTGCAGTTCTGGCCACTGAGAGAATTTCACTTCTCTACTGCCTTCCAGATCATACACTTTCATTGCACTAATATATCAAGGCCATCCATCTGCGAACCAGGCCTGAGCTTTTCTTCCTCCATCAGCTGGTTGTAGGTGACACCCCCACCCCCCCAATGAAGAAATGTGAAGGAAAGATATCCATGCACCAGAGGTAGGTGACAGTGGGATCTGGACCCAATGGCCTATTCATGTAACTTATTTGTTGAACTTCTCAGAACAGATCCCAAGTATTCCATTTTCATCATACAATGATTTGTACCTGTGCTCTGTTAACCTCATGACTCAGGGATTTGATAATACCTAGCTCATTAAGGGCAGCCTCCGAGGCATATCTAGGATATATTGTTCTCATGGCAGAGTGCAGGAATGCAAGAAGCCAAAAGAACCATGCATGTACATTTAAAATTTCTGTTTGGGCTTGGTATATACACATCCACTCACATTCCATTGTCCAAAACAAGTAACATAGTAGGGTATGGAAGTATACTCTCCCCACAAGGAGGTAGGCCCCAGGAGGGGCTGTGTAAAGCTTTCATGAGGGAGGGAACAGACAGTTGTAGCAATATTATAATCTACCATATTCCTGAAGTCTTCTTTGACCACATGTTCCCCCCATTATCTCTTCTTTAGTCTTCCTGTACTGCCTAATGTCAATACCACTCATAATTTTTGCTTAGTTATATCGGTTTTTGTTACAGCCTGGTTTATGTATATTTTATTCTGCCATTATGTTTGAGGATAGGAACTATAAATTATGTTTCTCCTAAGTCTTTTAGCATAGTGCTAGAAGCATCTAAGTTCTTCAGTATAATTAACTAAGGGATTGATAGAATCAATGTGATAAAGTCATCAGCCACATCAATTTTCATCATCTGGAAGCTCTATGATCCTGGAGTCTGAGCTTCAAGGAGATATTTGCCTATTACTATTTAGTCTAAATCATCACAGTTGACTTTTTGTGTGAAAAATAACATATATACAAAAAAAGCAATAAATTTCAAAGCACATTGCAACAATTAGTTGTAGAACAGATTTCAGAGTTTGGTATGGGTTACAATTTCACAATTTTAGGTTTTTACTACTAGCTGCTCTAAAATACTAAAAGAAATATCAATATAATGATTCAGCAGTCATACTCATTTGTTAAACCTGACCTTCTCTGTATAACTCGACCATCCCCTTTGATCTTTCTCCCGCTCTTCAAGGGTATTTGGGCTCTGCCCATTCTAGGGGCTGTCCATAATATGGGATGGGGGATGGAACTAGGTGACGTTCTGGAAGGGCTGGCCCCTGTGCATTTCAGGACTTATCTGTTGCCTATTACTATTTAACATATCTAGGAAGTTACCCCTTTTAAAAATGTTTCAGAGAAGGAAAGTTTGGAGATGAAAAAATAAGGTTCAAATACTTATTCAACATGTATTTGTTACATGCCTTAAGATGTCCCCCTCTTTCAGAGAACTTACTGTCCAGCAAGTAGAAGTGTCCACCTGCGTGTTTTCCAGTCATTACAAAGAAAAGACTTTGATTATAACTAAAAAAGAAAGTGATGTGGTGGGAGGGACATCGGGGACTTTTACTCCCTCATAACATTCTTACGGAAAGTTGCTTTCTATCTAACCACTAGGTGGTGACATTATGGTGCATTCGCCAAAAAAATCTAGTCAATTATTACTAGTACCTGGCAAGCAAAGGATATATCGTATCCATGAAGAAACTGAACCCTATATTTTCAGCTATCACATACTAACTTTTTTTCTTCTTTCTGTGATGTGGACTAATAAAAGAATCCAATTTGGTCATACGGTTGCTAGAAACCAGCTTTTTATGATGCCGTTTTGTAAAGCACACAGCAGCTAGGTGCTACCCCTTGGCTGGCTTCTGTTTTAGCCGGGGCTCCATGGCCAGGAGCTTCTGAAGGCTTTGGTCAACCCTTTGACCACAACAGGGGCACAGCTCCCCTGGGAAATAACGAGGCCTCTCAAAGCACCCAAGAGGGTGCTGGAGTTTCAGTTCTGCTTTCCTAGCCCACCAACCTGGAGTCGAGATAGAGTTCTAATTTCTTTTTTTTTTTTTTTTTTTTGTCTTTTTTTTTATTAATTAAAAAAAGAATTAACAAAACAATTAGAAATCATTCCAATCTACCTGTACAATCAGTAATTCTTAATAACATCACATAGTTGCATATTCATCATTTCTTAGTACATTTGCATCGATTTAGAAAAAGAAATAAAAAGACAACAGAATAAGAATTAAAACAATAATAGAAAGAAAAAGAAAAAAAAAAACAAAAAAACCCAAAAAACCTATACCTCACATGCAGCTTCATTCAGTGTTTTAACATAATTGCATTACAATTGGGTAGTATTGTGCTGTCCATTTCTGAGTTTTTATATCCAGTCCCGTTGTACAGTCTGTATCCCTTCAGCTCCAATTATCCCTTCTCTTTTTTTTTTTTATAACGGAAAAAAAGAAATTAACCCAACATTTAGAGATCATACCATTCTACATATGCAATCATTAATTCTTAACATCATCACATAGATGCATGATCATCATTTCTTAGTACATATGCATTGGTTTAGAAGAACTAGCAACATAACCGAAAAAGATATAGAATGTTAATATAGAGAAAAAAATAAAAGTAACAATAGTAAAATCAAAACAAAACAAAACAAAAACCTATAGCTCAGATGCAGCTTCATTCAGTGTTTTAACATGATTACTTTACAATTAGGTATTATTGTGCTGTCCATTTCTGAGTTTTTGTATCTAGTCCTGTTAACACCGTCTGTATCCCTTCAACTCCAATTGGCCATTATCTTACCCTGTTTCTACCTCCTGCTGGACTCTGTTATCAAGGACATATTCCAAATTTATTCTCGAATGTCTGTTCACATCAGTGGGACCATACAGTATTTGTCCTTTAGTTTTTGGCTAGACTCACTCAGCATAATGTTCTCTAGGTCCATCCATGTTATTACATGCTTCATAAGTTTATCCTGTCTTAATGCTGCATAGTATTCCATTGTATGTATATACCACAGTTTGTTTAGCCACTCTTCTGTTGATGGAGATTTCGGCTGTTTCCATCTCTTTGCAATTGTAAATAACGCTGCTATAAACATTGGTGTGCAAATGTCCGTTTGTGTCTTTGCCCTTAAGTCCTTTGAGTATATTCCCAGCAATGGTATTGCTGGGTCGTATGGCAATTCTATATTCAGCTTTTTGAGGAACCGCCAAACTGCCTTCCACAGTGGTTGCACCATTTGACATTCCCACCAACAGTGGATAAGCGTGCCTCTTTCTCCGCATCCTCTCCAGCACTTGTCATTTTCTGTTTTGTTGATAATGGCCATTCTGGTGGGTGTGAGATGATATCTCATTGTGGTTTTGATTTGCATTTCTCTAATGGCCAGGGACATTGAGCATCTCTTCATGTGCCTTTTGGCCATTTGTATTTCCTCTTCTGATAGGTGTCTGTTCAAGTCTTTTTCCCATTTTGTAATTGGGTCGGCTGTCTTTTTGTTGTTGAGATGAACAATCTCTTTATAAATTCTGGATACTAGACCTTTATCTGATATATCATTTCCAAATATTGTCTCCCATTGTGAAGGCTGTCTTTCTACTTTCTTGATGAAGTTCTTTGATGCACAAAAGTGTTTAATTTTGAGGAGCTCCCATTTATTTATTTCCTTCTTCAGTGCTCTTGCTTTAGGTTTAAGGTCCATAAAACCGCCTCCAGTTGTAAGATCCATAAGATATCTCCCAACATTTTCCTCTAACTGTTTTATGGTCTTAGACCTAATGTTTAGATCTTTGATCCATTTTGAGTTAACTTTTGTATAGGGTGTGAGAGATGGGTCTTCTTTCATTCTTTTGCATATGGATATCCAGTTCTCTAGGCACCATTTATTGAAGAGACTTCTCTGTCCCAGGTGAGTTGGCTTGACTGCCTTATCAAAGATCAAATGTCCATAGATGAGAGGGTCTATATCTGAGCACTCTATTCGATTCCATTGGTCGATATATCTATCTTTATGCCAATACCATGCTGTTTTGACCACTGTGGCTTCATAATATGCCTTAAAGTCAGGCAGCGCGAGACCTCCAGCTTCGTTTTTTTTCCTCAAGATGTTTTTAGCAATTCGGGGCACCCTGCCCTTCCAGATAAATTTGCTTATTGGTTTTTCTATTTCTGAAAAATAAGTTGTTGGGATTTTGATTGGTATTGCATTGAATCTGTAAATCAATTTAGGTAGGATTGACATCTTAACTATATTTAGTCTTCCAATCCATGAACACGGTATGCCCTTCCATCTATTTAGGTCTTCTGTGATTTCTTTTAGCAGTTTTTTGTAGTTTTCTTTATATAGGTTTTTTGTCTCTTTGGTTAAATTTATTCCTAGATATTTTATTCTTTTAGTTGCAATTGTAAATGGGATTCGTTTCTTGATTCCCCCCTCAGCTTGTTCATTACTAGTGTATAGAAATGCTACAGATTTTTGAATGTTGATCTTGTAACCTGCTACTTTGCTGTACTCATTTATTAGCTCTAGTAGTTTTGTTGTGGATTTTTCCGGGTTTTCGACGTATAGTATCATATCGTCTGCAAACAGTGATAGTTTTACTTCTTCCTTTCCAATTTTGATGCCTTGTATTTCTTTTTCTTGTCTAATTGCTCTGGCTAGAACCTCCAACACAATGTTGAATAATAGTGGTGATAGTGGACATCCTTGTCTTGTTCCTGATCTTAGGGGGAAAGTTTTCAATTTTTCCCCATTGAGGATGATATTAGCTGTGGGTTTTTCATATATTCCCTCTATCATTTTAAGGAAGTTCCCTTGTATTCCTATCTTTTGAAGTGTTTTCAACAGGAAAGGATGTTGAATCTTGTCGAATGCCTTCTCTGCATCAATTGAGATGATCATGTGATTTTTCTGCTTTGATTTGTTGATATGGTGTATTACATTAATTGATTTTCTTATGTTGAACCATCCTTGCATACCTGGGATGAATCCTACTTGGTCATGATGTATAATTCTTTTAATGTGTTGTTGGATACGATTTGCTAGAATTTTATTGAGGATTTTTGCATCTGTATTCATGAGAGAGATTGGTCTGTAGTTTTCTTTTTTTGTAGTATCTTTGCCTGGTTTTGGTATGAGGGTGATGTTGGCTTCATAGCATGAATTAGGCAGTTTTCCCTCCACTTCGATTTTTTTGAAGAGTTTGAGGAGAATTGGTACTAATTCTTTCTGGAACGTTTGGTAGAATTCACATGTGAAGCCATCTGGTCCTGGACTTTTCTTTTTAGGAAGCTTTTGAATGACTAATTCAATTTCTTTACTTGTGATTGGTTTGTTGAGGTCATCTATGTCTTCTTGAGTCAAAGTTGGTTGTTCATGTCTTTCCAGGAACCCGTCCATTTCATCTAAATTGTTGTATTTATTAGCATAAAGTTGTTCATAGTATCCTGTTATTACCTCCTTTATTTCTGTGAGGTCAGTAGTTATGTCTCCTCTTCCATTTCTGATTTTATTTGTTTGCATCCTCTCTCTTCTTCTTTTTGTCAATCTTGATAGGGGCCCATCAATCTTATTGATTTTCTCATAGAACAAACTTCTGGTCTTATTGATTTTCTCTACTGTTTTCATATTTTCAATTTCATTTATTTCTGCTCTGATCTTTGTTATTTCTTTCCTTTTGCTTGCTTTGGGGTTAGTTTGCTGTTCTTTCTCCAGTTCTTCCAATTGAACAGTTAATTCCTGCATTTTTGCCTTTTCTTCTTTTCTGATATAGGCATTTAGGGCAATAAATTTCCCTCTTAGCACTGCCTTTGCTGCATCCCATAAGTTTTGATATGTTGTGTTTTCATTTTCATTTGCCTCGAGGTATTTACTAATTTCTCTAGCAATTTCTTCTTTGACCCACTCGTTGTTTAAGAGTGTGTTGTTGAGCCTCCAGGTATTTGTGAATTTTCTGGCATTCCGCCTATTATTGATTTCCAACTTCATTCCTTTATGATCCGAGAAAGTGTTGTGTATGATTTCAATCTTTTTAAATTTGTTAAGACTTGCTTTGTGACCCAGCATATGGTCTATCCTTGAGAATGATCCATGAGCACTTGAAAAAAAGGTGCATCCTGCTGTTGTGGGATGTAATGTCCTATAAATGTCTGTTAAGTCTAGCTCCTTTATAGTAATATTAAGATTCTCTATTTCTTTATTGATCCTCTGTCTAGATGTTCTGTCCATTGATGAGAGTGGGGAATTGAAGTCTCCAACTATTATGGTATTTGTGTCTATTTCCCTTTTCAGTGTTTGCAGTGTATTCCTCACGTATTTTGGGGCATTCTGGTTCGGTGCATAAATATTTATGATTGTTATGTCTTCTTGTTTAATTGTTCCTTTTATTAGTATATAGTGTCCTTCTTTATCTCTTTTAACTGTTTTACATTTGAAGTCTAACTTGTTGGATATTAGTATAGCCACTCCTGCTATTTTCTGGTTGTTATTTGCATGAAATATCTTTTCCCAACCTTTCAATTTCAACCTATGTTTATCTTTGGGTCTAAGATGTGTTTCCTGTAGACAGCATATAGAAGGATCCTGTTTTTTAATCCATTCTACCAATCTATGTCTTTTGATTGGGGAATTCAGTCCATTAACATTTAGTGTTATTACTGTTTGGATAATATTTTCCTCTGCCATTTTGCCTTTTGTATTATATATATCATATCTGACTTTCCTTCTTTCTACACTCTTCTCCATACCTCTCTCTTCTGTCTTTTTGGTTCTGACTCTAGTGCTCCCTTTAGTATTTCTTGCAGAGCTGGTCTCTTGGTCACAAATTCTCTCAGTGGCTTTTTGTCTGAGAATGTTTTAATTTCTCCCTCATTTTTGAAGGACAATTTTGCTGGATATAGGAGTCTTGGTTGGCAGTTTTTCTCTTTTAGTAATTTAAATATATCATCCCACTGTCTTCTAGCCTCCATGGTTTCTGCTGAGGAATCTACACATAGTCTTATTGGGTTTCCCTTGTATGTGATGGATTGTTTTTCTCTTGCTGCTTTCAAGATCCTCTCTTTCTCTTTGACCTCTGACATTCTAACTAGTAAGTGTCTTGGAGAACGCCTATTTGGGTCTAATCTCTTTGGGGTGCACTGCACTTCTTGGATCTGTAATTTTAGGTCTTTCATAAGAGTTGGGAAATTTTCAGTGAAAATTTCTTCCATTAGTTTTTCTCCTCCTTTTCCCTTCTCTTCTCCTTCTGGGACACCCACAACACGTATATTTGTGCGCTTCATATTGTCCTTGAGTTCCCTGATACCCTGTTCAAATTTTTCCATTCTTTTCCCGATAGTTTCTGTTTGTTTTTGGAATTCAGATGTTCCATCCTCCAAATCACTAATTCTATCTTCTGTCTCTTTGAATCTATCATTGTAGGTATCCATTGTTTTTTCTATCTTTTCTACTTTTTCCTTCACTTCCATAAGTTCTGTGATTTGTTTCTTCAGTTTTTCTATTTCTTCTTTATGTTCAGCCCATGTCTTCTTCATGTCCTCCCTCAATTTATCGATTTCGTTTTTGAAGAGGTTTTCCATTTCTGTTCGTATATTTAGCATTAGTTGTCTCAGCTCCTGTATCTCATTTGAACTATTGGTTTGTTCCTTTGACTGGGCCATATTTTCAATTATTTGAGCGTGATCCGTTATCTTCTGTTGGCGTCTGCACATTTAGACAGATTTCCCTGGGTATTGGATCCAAAAGTTTGGAAGATTTTTCTGTGAAATCTCTGGGTTCTGTTTTTCTTATCCTGCCCAGTAGGTGGCGCTCGTGGCACACGTTTGTCTGTGGGTCCCACCAGTAAAAGGTGCTGTGGGACCTTAAACTTTGGAAAACTCTTGCCGTCCGGGGGGTTCGCTAGCCGAAACGGCTTGAGCTGGCCCGGGGTCCGAACGCAGGGAGGGTTGCTGGTCGCCGCAGCCCGGGAAAGAGCCCGTCCGAATTTCCTAGTCGGCCCTGGGCGACAAGCGTGGCGGGAGGGCGCCAGCGGCAGCGGCCCGCCCGGGAGAGTGCTCGTTCCCCGGGAGTCACGGGTTTGGAAGGGGCCTCCCCCACCCGTCACCGTTCTCCACGGCCTGGGGATTTCCGATCCAATTCTCTCAGTTGGTCCGGGGGGCTGCGCGTGGTGTGGGCGCCAGCCGCCTTGGTTTCAGGGGACCGCCTCTCCAATTCTCCCAGCCGGCCCGGGAAGGGGGAAGGGAGTAACTCCGGCCGCTTGCCGCCCCACCCAGTGAGGCCCGCGCACCTCGGTGGTCTCACCCGAGCTGCTTCTCTCAGCCAGCCAGCCGTTCCAGGATGGGGTACGCTGTCTTTTTTATCTCTGTTGTGGCTTTGGGCGCTTTCTGTATCATTTCTACTCCCCTAGTAGCTGTCCTGGGGAAGAAACTAAGATCCGCGCGTCTTACTAAGCCGCCATCTTCCAGGAAGTCCGAGTTCTAATTTCTAAGACCTAATTTGGTCTGACTTAATCTACCTCCCCAGACCTTGTCCATAGGCAATTTTATAGTCAGAAGGATGTGGGTTTGACTCTGGGCCCACCACTTACTAGTTGCATGACTTCAGGCACGTGAAAGTTTCCTCTTTGCAAAATGTGGGCAATACCAGTTACTACTAAGGGCTGTTGCGAGGCCTAAATGAGAATCTATATCCACATCCATTTATTAACCATAGTGCCATGTCAACAATTATTAGTGCACGTCCCAGTCCTCTGCTTTCTAGACAAACCAATCTTCTCCATGACTCCAAATATGACTTTCTCATTCCCACTTTCAGAAAGTGGTGGAAAAATGAATGCTCTTTCCTCAATCTTGATTTATCAAAACCCTATCTTTCCTTTGAGATTCATTTAACCTCTTTTTTAGCATAAATTTGACATGTCTTAACATTTTATGGTTTTATTTTGTCGTCTATTTCAAGGATGGGCATTTTGACTTCCTAAGGAGAGGAAAAATTCCTTGGGACCAGAGACTATGTCACGGACTTCAGTTGTATCTCCTAATGAATCAAACCAGACTAGGCACATGGGAGACTCAAAACATTTAGGAATTTGAACTGAAAGAACGGCCACTAGTTCTTTAAGAGTAATGCATAGAAGGACCAATTGTGGGTGATTTGAGATGTAGAAGATGACTGCAAGAGTCCCCTTTAGTTATACTGTATCTAGATTATTCTTTACCGCAGGCTTTGGTGAATCTTTCTACTACAGAGTTTATCAAGACCCTGACTGCCTTCCTGGAAAAATGTAAGATTGAAAACTAAAAAAAAAAAAAAAAGTGCAGAAAATAATTTAGAACTGGTCATAAAAATATTCATTTTCTTGTCAAACAGATTATTTTAATCATTTGGTTTGATCTTGTGTTATTAGAAGATACCCAACAGCCTTGAATATACTCTGTTGGGTGCCTTGATTGTTCTCTTGTTGCTCATCCAGGACCTTCATGGTGTCTGCAATTACAGAAGTGATACAAACCTCTTCTCTTACTCAATAAAGGAAAATATTTTCAACAAGGGAGAGCCATCATAGAAAATCTTAGCTAAATTAAATATAAGTCGGCTATGGATTATCTGCTGCTTATATTTGTGTCACTGACTGTAATGTCCTTCCTTTCTCATTTGGTCAGTTTTTCAGTTAATGGATCTTTGTTTGCAATGATGTAATATCGTGATGTAGTTCATAAAAATCCTAGAGTCAGGAATATGTGTTGCTCCTAGAGATTCCCATACTCACCTGATGTACTCTTCAATTTTATAACCAACTGACCACAACGGGTATTTGTGTCTTCCACTAGGAATGATGAGTGAGTACTCTCTGATGACTGACTTTCAGAGAAAAGAGGAATATATTTGTGCAAACTACAGTTTGGTAATATAACATCTAAATGTAATGTAATATAATGGACAAATTAAGCTATATGCATCCCAATTTTGAATTTATAAACTTAAAATAGTTTAGTTTGCCAGGGCTCCTATAACAAATACTACAGACTGCTTGACTTAAACAACTGAAATTTATTTCCACACAGCTTCGGCGGTTACAAGTCCAAAATCAAGGCATCAGTAGGGCCATGCTTTTTCTGAAGTTGTAACCTCTTGATGGTGGCTTGAGGCGATGACTAATTCAGTCTCTACGTCCACCACACAGCCGCCTGCCATCTTTTGTCCTCTTTCCGTGTTCCTCTGCTTATGGGGACTGATTAAGGCCCACCCCGATTCTATTTGGCCTCATCTTTTTTTTTAAATTTAAATGCAATTTTATTGATATATGTTATATATTCACATACCATGTAATCATCCAAAGTGTACAGTCACTGGTTCACAATATCATCACATAGTTGTGCGTTTATCATCACAATCGACTTTTTTTGTGTGTGAAAAATAACATATATACAAAAAAGCAATAAATTTCAAATCACAATCCAATAATTAGTTGTAGAACAGATTTCAGAGTTTGGGATGGGTAACGATTCCATAATTTTAGGTTTTTACTTCTAGCTGCTCCAAGACACTGGAGACTAAAAAAAATATCAATATAATGATTCAGCACTCATACGCATTTGTTAAACTCTACCTTCTCTGAATAACTCTACCATCATCTTTGATCTTTCTCTCACTGTTTAGGGGTATTTGGACTATGCCCATTCTAACTTTTCATTTTGGAATGGGCTGTTGATAATGTGGGATGGGGGTTGGAACTAGCTAATACACAGGGGAGGCTGGCCCTTCTGTATATCAGGGCTTATGTCCAGGGGCACATCTGGAGGTTGTAGGTTCCTGGAAAGTAATTATAGTGCATAGAACCTTTGTAGAAACTCATATAATGTCCTAGGTGTTCTTTAGGATTGGCAGGAATGGTTTTGGTTGGGGTTTGGCAAGTTATGATAGTAGCAATGTCTAACTGAAGCTTGCATAAGAATAGCCTCCTCAGTAGCCTCTCGGCCTTATTTGAACTCTTTCAGCCACTGATACCCTATTTGTTATACTTCTTTTCCCCCTTTTGATTAGAATGACATTATTGATCCCATGGTGCCAGGGCCAGGCTCATCCCTCATATCCCACATTGTCAGGGAGACTTTCACCCCTGGATGTTGTGTCCCGTGTAGGGGGGAGGGCAATGATTTCACTTGCAGAGTTGGGCTTAGAGAGAGAGAGGCCACATCCAAGCAACAAAAGAGGTCCTCTGGAGGTGACTCTTAGGCATACCTACAGGTTGGCTAAGTTTCTCCACTATATAAGTAAGCCTCACAAGAGTAAGCCTCAAGATCAAGGGCTTGGCCTATTGATTTGGGTGTCCCTAATGTTGGATACAATATCAGGGGTTTCCCCAGTGGTAGAGTTTAATAGCTCCATTTTTTTTTCTCCCATCTCTCAAGGGACTTTGCAATACTTTTTGATTATCTGCTTAATATAATCGGGGACGTATCCAGGCACTATAATAAGCTATATAAGGATTACAGGCCCTTGTTCTTATTCTGGGCTCCCTGCATTTGAGTTTGTTTCAATGATCTTTCCAGACAGGTTGAGTTAGATTATGTGCTACAGAAAACTTAAGTTCTGGATTAAATAACCCTTTTTTCCCTTGGTCTCAAAGAGTAGAAAAGATTCTAAAATACAGACAATGTCTTCTTTTCCCCTGTGTTCTGAATTGCTTTAATCCCAACCTGCTCGGCTTCATTCATATCTCTAAATACTAAGCTATACATATATAGCACAGCCTCTCAAAATCCAGAAATAACAATTACTGGTCTGGATTAAATGTGTCTGCTATAAGAGTTTATAATCAAGGCCTCCATTTTTTTTATAAGTATTTTCTAAATGAGACCATACAATATTTGCTCTTTTGTTTCTGGCTTATTTTGCCTCACCAAATGCCCCACAGGTTGCGTGTCTCCCAACTTTGTCCCTTTTTTTAGCAGCACAATATTCGATCATATGTATACACCATTGTTCGCTGTTCTACCACTGAGCCAGTGTTGTTTGGCCTCATCTTCACAGGATCTTTGAAGTTCCCTTTGCAAATGAATTCACATCCACAGAAACAGGGGTTAGTTCCTGAACATGCCTTTGGGAGGAGATGATAGTAATATATCTTTTTCATATTATTGCTCTGAAAAATTTTCCTCAAAGTTTCTAAACTCCTAGCAATTTTTAATGCAATTTTATTGAGATATTTCACACACCATACAATCCATTTAAACTATTCAATCAGTGGCTCACAGTATCATCACATAGTTGTACATTCATCACCACAATCAATAGTAGAATATTTTGTTACTCCAAAAAAAAAAAAAAAGAAAGAAAAAACCCAAAGCATCCCATACCCCTTCTCCCCTCCACCCCTTAATTACCTAGCATTAGTGTGGTATATTTATTACTGCTGATGAAAGAAAGATATTAAGATCTTACTGTTAACTACAGTCCATAGTTTGTAATATGTTTTCTCCCATATATCACTCTATTATTAACTCCTTCTAATAGCTTTGCACATTTTTTTTAGTTCATGGAAGAAGTTTTACACATTTGTACTGTTAATCACAGTCACCTTCCCCCACAAGAGACACTGTCCCATGTTTTAACCTCTGGCTTTCCTTCTGGTGACATACATGACTCTAAACTTCCCTGTCAAACCGTGTTCACACATAATTCAGCACTGTTAATTACACTCATATAAAGAGACTCCCAGCAATTTTATGTCTGGACACTTACTAACTGACTTTAAATTGAACCATTTTTATTAGACTTTGGTCACCAGCTTTCAAAACCTCTAGAAACTAATCTTAAAAATTCAAACACTGCTATTCAAGTCAATATGATACTACTTATATCTATGTAATCCTTTCAGATAAGGATTCTTTTAAATGTCATGCCCTGGTCTGATAGATAGATAGATCTAATATTGATAGATATTAGATGCAAATATAGATAGATAAATATAGATACAAAAATAGATAGATACAGATGTGGATCAATAGCTCTGTAGATATATACATACATACACACAGGTATATACAAACATATGTATATACATATAAAGTGGTCTTATTTTTAAATATTTTGTTTAGTTTACATTTATGTTTACAACTAGTTTATATTTAGTAATATATTTATACACACATTTGCAAATATATAGTCTTCAGTTTTTCATTATATTATAAAATCAGCAAGCTGAACATACTATTAATGCTTTCATATATACAGATAAATTACGTGTCTTATAGTCTTGGTTTTGTTTTATAACCTAAAGGGAAGCATAATGCATAGTGGTTAAAAACTTGGGCTTTGTGGTCGGGTGACTGCACCTTACCAAAAGCCCCATTTTCTTTTCAATAATAAAATGGGGGAAAGAATAACTGTCTATTCAACTGTTGTGAATATTAAATGAAATATTCATTAGAAATCTTCAGCATAAGACCTGGTTCCTATGTTAATTATTGTTAGTGATATTATAACACAGCTTTGTCTTTTTTTTCAAATAACATTTTCCTGTTTTCTATTTGTCTCATTTCCCTCTATTTCTCCTTTCCTGCTTTTTTCCTATTAAGCAGGATTTTTTAAATATTCTATTTTATCTCCTCTACCACATTTTTGGTTAAACCTTTTGTATTACTATTTTAGTGATTACAGTAGAGATTACAATATATGTCCTTGACTAATTACAGTGTACCTGAAGGTCATCTTTTTCTACCTGCCAAACAATGCAAGAATCCTACAACTGTTTAATCCATTTATTTCCTTCCAACATTTTGTACTATTGTTGTCATAAATATTTTGCTTCTGCAACATATAAATTCCAAAGAAATGTTATTATAATTGCTTTAAACAGTCAGTATTTTTATAATTACCCATGTATTTATCTTTTTTCCTCTCTGAAGTTCTTTAGTTTAATCTGGGTTCACTTTCTTAGGCTTAAATATTTTCCTTTAGTATTTTATGCAGTGTAGGTCTAATGGTGAAATTTTTTCAACTTTTGATAATCTGAAAATGTATATTCCCCTTTAATTTTTGAAAGATACTTTCGTTGAATGTAAAATTTCAGGTTGACAATTTTTCCTCATGAAACTGTCATTTCATTATCTTTTGGCTCCCATTTCTATTGAGAAGTCAAATATCATTCTTGTCATTATTACCTTGAAGTTGGTGTGTCTTTTTTTGCTGGCTTCTGATTAGATTTTTAATTTTTATTTTTCACAAATTTGAGTATGATCCAACTACTTGTGGTTACCTTTGTATTTATCCAGCTTTGATTTTGGCTGACCTTAAGAATCTGTGGGTTGATGTCTTTCATTAGATTTGATAAACTACAGTCTTAGCCATTATCTTTTCAAATGTTGTTTTTGCCTCATTCTTTCCCTCCTCTCCAATTGTATTTATGTCATATCCCTTATGACATATGTGATATGTCATAACACACATCAACCTGTTTCTCATGCTTGATGTTTTGGTTTGTCAAAGCTGTCAGAATGCAATATACTAGAAATGGAATGGCTGTTAAAAAGGAAATTTATTAAGTACAAATTACAGTTCTAAGGTTATAAAAAAATGTCCTAACTAAGACATCTAGAGAAAGATATCTGAATTCAAGAATGGCCAATGTCTGTCACGTGGGAAGGCACATGGCTTGCATCTGCTGGTTCTTGTTCCTGGTTCCACTGCTTCCAGCTTCTGATGCCAATAATTTCCTCTCGAAGCATCTGTGGGCCTTCACTTAGCTCCTCCAGGACACACTTTACTGGCTTGTTTAGCACCTCATGGGAAGGCACATGGCGACATCTGCTGGGCTTTGCATCTCCAAACATTTGTGTCTAAATATCTGTTCTCTCTGTTGGCAACCCAAATATCTCCAAATGTTCAAATTTCTGTGGGCTCTGAAGCAGCTTTTCTTCAAGCATCTGCTTATAACTGCCACTATAAATTTGATAGCTTCCTAATCCTTAAAGGCTTTTCTAATGAGAAATGTGATTCTTTGATATTGTATAATGAAATTGTGTCAGCATTTGGAAGATCTGCACTACTCAGGAAACCAGTATTTTGTAAATGACCAATGTATGATGCTACAACATCATGCATAGTTAAAAGATATACTCAAAATGTAAGGTAGACTGATGGATTTTAATTTAATAGACTACAAAATATTCATTAATATGGCTTCAGATTCTTCACAGCAATTAAGCTTTAAGAAATTACCACTTGTCATGTTTTGTTTTTGTGTCAAAGAAGAATATCCACAATTATCTGCTGAGACTATTAAAATATGCTTCCCTTTCCAACTACACATCTGTGCAAATCTGCATGTCCTACGTACATTTCAAGCGACACATTGGAACAGATTGAATGCAGAAGCAAGTAGAATCCAGGTATTTTCTATGAATTTAGATATTAAGGAGATGTGCAAAATGCAAAACAATGACACTGTCTTCATTAAAATCTCTTTGTGCTAGAAAAGATGGTTAGCTTTCGTAAAATATATTACTTTTGTTAATATGCATTGTTAATATGCAATTGTTGTTGTTATTTAAAAGTGGCCATTTGCTTGGTTTGCTAAGCCTTCCAGAATGCAGTATACCAGAAATGGGTTGGCTTTTACAATAGAAATTTATTAACTTACAATTTATAATTCTTAGGCCATGAAAATGTCCAACTCGAGGCATCAACAGAACAATACCTGAACTCTGAAGACAGGTTTCTGGCACCCAGGTCATTTCTGTCACATGGGAAGACACATGGCCAGTGTCTGCTGATCCTTTGCTCCCAGGTTTCGTTACATTCAGTTTCTGGTTCCAGTGGCTTCCCCTCTGAGATTCTATGGGTCCTTTCTTGGCTTCTCTGGGGCTTCTCTCTATGAGCTTCTCTTAATTTCATCTCTTGAAAGGATTCCAGTGAGAGGATTAAGACCCACCTTGAATAGGGTAGGTCACATATCAATTGAAATAACCTAATCAAAAGGTCCCACCCTCAATAGGTCTGCACTCCCAGGAATGAATTAAATTAACATGGCCTTTTCTGGGGTACAAAAGAGCTTCAACCCCCCCCCAATCCAACCTCTGGACCCCCAAATGACATGCATGCATTTTCATATGCACAATACACTCATTTCATCACAATGTGACAAAAGGCTTAAATAATTTCTGTAACTGTATTAAGTACAAAGCCTTTTCAAAATCAGTTACAGATTTTGTCTCTCCTTGGGAAAAGTTCCCCTCCAGCTGTGGAACTTAGAACAAGTTGTTTACTACCAATATGCAAAGGAGGGACAGTCCTAGGGTGAAGGTTCCCAGTTCCATAGGGAGAAATTGGAAGGAAAACAGGGGTCACAAGACCCAAACAGTTCCAAAAACCTGCAGGGCATACTTCATTAGATTTCCAGGTCTGAGAATCATCTATAGAATGACATTTGTCCTTGGGGATTGAAAGAGCAGCAGCTCCACTCTTTCTACGGGCTTATGCAGCGGCCCTGCTCTCTACAAACACTGGGGTGAAGTCTTTAACATCTCCAAACACTGGGGAGATGGCCATGCTCTTGGCTCCATATACTTCAAGTGTCGAGGTGATGGCTGAACTCCAGACCCCACTGTCCTCAAGAATTGGGGTGGCAACTGAACTCTAGTCCTCACCCTCCTCAAGCATCAGGGTGGCACCAGGACTCCCTGCCATCTCTGGGGCACAGGCTCACTCCTCTCCAAACAATGGGGTGGTGGCCAGACTCTCCCCAATCCTCAGAGAATGTGCTCCACCTGGTACATAAGCACTCTTCCTGAACAAGGAACAAGATTGAGGGGTGGTCAAGCTCCCTTCAATCCTCCAGGCATTTGAGAACCAAGTTGTGGCCACAGTTTTCCTGAACAATGGGACAGAAGGTGCACCCTCTGCAAACTCTGGGCTAAACTGACCTTTCCATGTGCATGCACAGGTCTGTTCTCTTTTATTGAGGTGAATTTGCTCTAGACCTTAGTCTCTGCGGTAGTTAGATTCAGGTGTCAACTTGGCTAGGTGAAGGTACCTAGTTCTATTACTGTGGACATGAGCCAATGGCATGTGAACCTCATCTGTTGCTGATTACATCTGCAGTCAACTAGGAGGCGTGCCTACTGCAATGAATGATGTTTGATTTAATTGGCTGGTGCTTAAATGAGAGAGCTCAATGTAGCACAGCCAAAGCAGCTCAGCATACCTCATCTCAGCACTTGCAGCTCAGCCCAGGCCTTTGGAGATGCAGAAAGGAATCACCCGGGGAAAATGTTGGAACCCAGAGGCCTGGAGAGAAGGCCAGCAAAGATTGCCCTGTGCCTTCCCACATAAGAAAGAACCTCAGTTTAAAGTTAGCTGCCTTTCCTCTGAAGAACTGTATGTTAACTAAATAAATCCTCTTTTATTGAAAGCCAGTCTGTCTTTGGTGTGTTGCATTCCAGCAGCTAGCAAACTAGAACAGCCTCCATGGTTCTGCCTTTGAAGTATTTTTTCCTTTAATGTGTCCCCTTTCTATCCATTTTAGCCCATGCTGGCTGTGGTTCTGTTCACATGGATCTTGCAACAAACTTGTCAGTTTTGCATGCAACACACATGTGTCCCAACCATCAGCCAATAGGACTTCCCACAAATCCTTTCTGGTTAACTGCATCTCCAAGCCTGGCTTGCACTGAAACAGCTGATTGATTCTTCCATGTTCAGTTAAATCCTCATGTGGGGCACTAGCCTTTGGGGACTCACTTTCCAGAAGCTGAGAATTTTCCAAACCATCAATTTCTGGTTTCTGGGTACTCGAGAGTTCAGTTATCAGCATATCCCTTTGATCTCGCATTTTACTACAAGCTGCAAGGTGAAGTAGTACAGTTCCCATACTTAATTTGTAAATTTCTTCAGCTAAATACTCAAGCTCATCATTTTCAAATTCTGCCTTTCATCTGATGTTAGCACTCATTTTTGCCAATTTCTCTGCCTCTCTAAAACAAGGATAGCCTTTGTTCCAGTTTGCTGTGACACATTCATCATTTTTGTCTAAGTTCTCATTGAAAGTACTTTATCATATGTATCATACATATTTCTATTCACAGTCTCGTCAAAGCGATCTATGCATTTTCTATCAAGTATCTCCCAATTCTTCTATAATCGTCCCCTTATCTTCCCTATTCCAACATTTTTGGTATTTGCAAATCACAGCAGCACCCCATTTCTCAGTACCAAAATCTGTTTCAGTTTTCTGAGACTGCTGGAATACAATATATCAGAAATAGGTTGGCTTTTATGATAGGTGTTAGGTTCACATAAGTCTCAGAGGCAAACTGACCACAAACAATGGAATTTATTCAGACACCAGCATGGTGGGGGTCTGAAATCAGACTTCAGCCTACCGGGAAGAGCAACCAGAGGGTCTTTTATATCTGAGGGACTGGGTGGGGGGATAAGCAACACATGGTTTGGTGGGCATGGGAAGTTGGGGAGTTAGTGACTGTTCACTGGTGGGGTTTTAAATTTAAATGCTGCTGTAGTTTTGGCAGGGTTGTAATATTGGAGTTTTGGTGGACATTGAGCAAGGGAATTTATCACAGGGATGCAGTTGCTGAGGGTGGACGCTGGGTCAAAGGGTTGTCACAGAAATGTGGTCTGCAACTGCAGTGTGGAGACCTATGTTAAGGGATAGCTACATCATGGGATTTGGAGGGAGGTGGTTGAGTGTCCCAGGGAATTGTAACATTTCCAGCCTTTTTGTTTTATAAGACATGAGAATGGATGTGTAGGGGTTGGGTGGACAGGATGGGAGTTGGAGCGTCAGTCTGCTCTAGCTACTTCCTGCTGTTATGGGGTGGAGTTAAATTCATTTCAATCTATCCCAGCATCTGGAACTTCTGTTCCACTCTGCAGGGCTGGTATTGGTATTCTCACAGTAGCATCATGCTGTTGACCTGGTCCCCGGTTAAGGTCTGTATGGTTCTGCAGATAAAGCTGGATAAGAGTTTGAAGAGACTGGACCCCAAAATGAGGAGGGATATCTGGGCAAAGACTCTTTAACTGCTTCCAAGCTGAAAAGGGGCATTGTCATTAAGGGACCAGGGGATGATACGATGAAGCTGGTTGTCGTTCTTGGAGAGTAGTACATCATCTCTGGGTTTCAGAGTTTCTCTGGCATTGGAACCATCTGGAGGTTTTAAGTCTCTGAGAAACAAACCTGATAAGTCAAATTTTATAGAGCACAGGATATTTTTCAGGGTTTCCAGGAACACTGTTGGTTGGGGTTTGCAATATCTGGATGAAACTTGCATAAGAGGAACCTTCAGAATGACCTCTGAACTCGATTCGAAACCTCTTAGCCACTAAAACTCTATTTCTTTCCCCTCTTTTGGTCAGTTAATCCATGATGCCAGGACTAGGTTCATTCTTGGAACTTATGTCTCATGATGCCAGGGCGAGTTATGTCCCATGATGCCACTACCAGGCTTATACCCCTGGACAGCATGTCTCACGTTGGGGGAAGTTCAGAGATTAGTTTAGAGAGAGACCACATTTGAGCAACAGCAGAGATTTTCTGGAGATGGCTCGTAGGTTCTAATTATAAGTAGGTTCAGTTTACTATTACAGAAATAAGTTTCATGAAGGCAAGCCTCAAAATTGAGGTGTTGGATTATTAAATTGGGAGTCCCTCTTGCTTAAGAAAATGTCAGGAATTCCCCAGGTGGAGAAGTTTAATAGTTCTATTTTTTCCAGCCCCTCAAAGGGCTTTGCAAACACTTTTTTATTTTCTGCTCAAAATACTCTGAAATGCCTCATCGCATAACATTAATTTGTATAGAATATTAAGATTTTATTCCTTATCCTAGGCTCTATATCAAATAAAACTGAATTATGTTGTTTAAATTAATTGACTAGACAGATTAAATTAGATAGTGTCTAAAACCTAAATTTTGAACAAAGTAAACATTTTTCTTTTTATCTCTCACAAAGTTAAAGCTCTAACATACAGACAGTATTATTCTTAACCCTGTATATTGATTTAGGTTTAACCTAATCAGTTTCATCACATCTTTAATCAGAGTTTGATCTTTTTCAGTTGTAACTTTTAATAGTTGCTTTTTGGACCCATGCTGACTTTCAGAGCTGGGCTAAATTTCAGGTGTCACATAGACACTTAAAGTTCCAGGGAACTACTAGATTATGCAGAATAAAGCATTTTAGAATTTAAAGATCATGGTTAAAGTTTATAATCTGAGGTTTAATCTTTAGATGCATTTTTAAATGAAGTTATTTTTTTAGAAATAAAAACAGACAGTTGTTTTATATTAACAAACCATAGCAGAGCTTTTTATTCTATTTCACTTTTATACATTTATTAGTTATGTTAATTAACAGATTATATATATCTTGCCTTCCTTTTAAAGTTTTTCCTTGTTATTGATAAAGCTCTGACTTATAGCTGAAGTATTAGAGCAAAGCAGTGCAACTGATGATTTGGTCGTTTTTATGATCTGTAGCTTTTTACAAATAATTAAAGCTGTGATTAACAATGCCATACCATTCCTGAACATCATACAGATTAATATCAGGATATAACATGCATAGTAAGAATATTATTAGATTTTTAGGAATTTTATACAATTTCTAAATATATGAATAATACTATTTTACCTATATAAATTTAACTAGGAATAGGATTGAAAATCTTTTAACTACTGTGGTATTTTCCAAACACTTCCTATGCATTAGGCTAAACTATTTCAGCACTTTGCTTATAGAAGATGAAAGAACAAATTATTTGCAGCAATTTTTCCCTGAATAGTGAGAAGACTTATCTTCTGAAATAAAGTATGGAAAGGCTAATGATATTAACAAGCCTATTATTCTGACATAAAATTTTTGTTTTCTAGACTAAGTGCTTTGATGGTTAAAAAAAATTAAAAAAACTTTACATTAGGAACAGACCAAAAATTTACATAATTTACCAGAGAAAAACTAAATTTAAGTTTTGTGTGACTATCTAATTTGACACAAAGTTTTTTTTTTTTTAACAATATGGTAAATAGACATTAAATTTTGGTCAGCACTGACTATGATAGAATTCACTTTTATAAACTCCTTTTCACAACTGTTTACATTTATTCAGAGTTTATAATCAACAATGACTAACAAACAACATTCATTTCTTTCAACTTTCTATTACTTTCTGTGTTCTTTAAGGCTTGTAGTTAACAATGACTCACAAAATCCATTCATTAAATTTTATATCACCTATAATTTTATTTATCCAGTCTGATCCCAATTAGAAGTAAATTTGATATTAAATTCATGAAGCTTTTGAACTTGCATACTTCCTTCCAATACCAGTGTTCATGAAGGGGAGAAAAGACAGAGATATAAAATAATGGAAGAAGGAAGAAATTTATGCTTGGGTTAGAAGCACAGCCATGCATTTACATACTTTATATTCAGAATACACAAATGATTACATTACAATATACCTTAAAATCTGTGACCAGGACTGTGTTGGTTTGAAAGGATTATGTACCCTAGAAAAACCAAGGTTTAATCCTGATCCAACTTGTGAAGGCAGCTGTTTCTTTTAATCCCTATTCAGTACGTTACTTTGGAAATTTAGATTATCTCTGAGGAGATGTAACACACCCAATGGTGGGTATTAACCTTTGATAAGAGGGAGATGTGACCCCACCCCATCCCCAGGTGTGTCTTGATTAATTTACTGGAATCCTTTAAAAGAGGAAACATTTTGGAGAGAGCTGCAGAGCCCAGGCAGCCAAAGACCCTTGGAGATGAAGAAGGAATATGTTCCCAGGAGAGTTTCATGAAACAAGAAGCCTGGAGAGAAAGCTAGCAGACGTTGCCATGTTTGCCACGTGCCTTTTCCAGTTGCTGGAGAAACCCTTAACTTCATCAGCCTTTCTTGAGTGAAGGTAACCACTTGTTGGTGCCGTAATTTGACATTTTCATGGCCTTAGAACTGTCAACTTGCAACTTAACAAATCCCCCCTCTTAAAAGCCATCCTATTTCTGGTATATTGTATTCTGGTGGCTTATGGACTAGAACAAGGACTGTTGGAAAAGGCATTTGCTTTTTTTTCTTTCAGAGGCAAACTTTTAGCAGTTTTCCACCACCTTTGGGAGATTCCAGGGTCAATTTTTTCTAAGTCCAGGTTTGTTTACAGTAATTATAAAACCCAGGTTTCTGAATCTTGCCTTTAAGAGGATTTTTCTCCTTTTTTTTTAAAATATAGAAGTATCAATTTATATATTTATATGACTCTTAATTATTTATAAGAAGTTCAAATAGAGCTTTTTAAGCTTTTTTTTCAATTTGCTGTTACCATCTGGAGGTATGAGAATATACATGGAACAGGTAGACAGTGGCAAATAGAAACTTGGTTATACAAGAAACAGAAACACAGAAATACTTTTGAGAGGGAGCCAGTTAAGAACATTTGACTAATACAGATGCAGAAACATACTAAATAACAAATTGAAACAGACATCTAAAAAACTTATTATATTTAAGTAACACAACAATTAATAGCTAGACTGAACACATATACTACCGAACAGGCATTAAATTGCTTAGATTTTGCTAGGAGAGGCTATGGGACACAACTAGGTACTGAAATTCTTTAAGAAATTAGGTGGGGTAAGTAGAATATGAACTTAGATGCTGTTTGACTTGAGAAGGATCCTGGCAGCAGTTTTGGCTCAGCTAGGAGGGCTGTGTAGGGAAGAGGGGGAGAGGAGTTGGCAGGATCAAAGGAAGAGTTGGAGGGGGTGAGGAGAAGGATTTGATAAGTGAAACAAGTTTGGTGGTGGTGGGGGTGTCCCCACCACCAAAGGTTCAGAAAGTGCTGAAGGAGACTAAGGGGAGGGGGTAGAACATGGTCAGCAAGATTAAAGTTGGTAGAGGACTCTGCAGAGGACTTCTCCACAGAAGATTTTTTCTGATTTCTTTGGAGAAGAGGTGAGAAGAGGGCAATCACAGAGAAGCAAAATTTGTTAGGTGGTTCCATATTGACATAGGGAAGAAAAAGAAAGTCTGAATGTGAGGCAACTTAGACCATTTGCCATTGCACTGTATAAAGTCCTCAAGGCCTCAGAGGATTTGAATGTTAAAGTACAATGTTTAGGCCATTGGCTGTTATTGTTTAATTTGTATTGTGGCCAAACTGATGTGGAGTAAAAAATGAGGTTTTATTTTCCTCCAGATATTGCCTCCCTGGATAGAGAGTTTTAAGATTACAGAGGAAGCATCTGAAAGGGGTATCCTTGAGGGGAATGGAATGAGTGCTGCCCATGGTAGATGGAGGGATGAGTCTTAGAGACTGGGGAGTGGAGAGAGGAGAAAGGACATGTGTGAAGAGGTGCTGGATCCTCCAGAGAGGTACCAACACTCCTCTGAGAAATGGGCAAGTCTAGGAACCTTGGATGGGGTTTGAGGTGGGGAGACAGGCATCCCCATGTCCCTCATCCTCAACCTAAGGAAAACGGGTGACTGATCCTGGGGCCAGGGGTTCCCAGAGCCAAGGGGGTCAAGGCTAGGGAACAGTTCCTCATTGCTAGAGAGTATCACAGACCTAGTGCTAGGATTTTCAGACAGGAAGAGGACAGCTCCCCTTCGGAAATGGAATGACCTCTGGAGAGGGCCCAAGAATTAACCAGCCACAGAATCAGTGTCCAGTGTTGTTTGCTTGGTTGGTGATGGTGAGGTGGAGGCTCCCCATTGATCAGTTTGTCTCAGTGAAGCTTTCCAGGGTTTTGGCACCAAAATGTTAGATTCACATAAGGCGCAGAGGCAAACCTACCACAGGTGAAGGAATTTATTCAGGCAACAGCATGGTGGGTGTCTGAAGTCAGACTTCAGCCTGCCAGGGAGAGCACTCAGAGGATCTTTTATATCTGAGGGACTGGGCCAGGGGATAAGCAACACTTGGATTTGGCAAGTGCAATAAATTGGGGAATTACCAACTATTTATTGGTGGGGTTTATCTATTTTTTTTTTTATGCATGGTCCAGGAATTGAACCGGGTCTCCCAAATGTAAGGTGAGCATTCTACCACGAAACCATCCATGCATGCGGTGGAGTTTAAAATGTAAACATTGCTGTAATTTTGGTGGGTTTGTAACTGCTGGAGTTTTGGTGGTCACTGAGTGAGGGAATTTATCACAGGGATGCAGTTGCCTGAGGGCAGATGCTGGGTTAAAGGGTTATCACAGAAATGTGATCTGCAACTGCAGTGTGAAGACCTATGTTTAGGGCCAACTACATCATGGGGGTGGGAGCATGGGGGTTGAGGGTCCCAGAGAATTCTAACAGTAGGGATCTATTAACTTATAATTTACAGTTCATAGGTCATGAAAATGTTCAACTCAAGGCACCAACAGGACAATGCCTGGCCTCTGAAAACAGGCTTCTGGCACCTAGGTCACCTCTGTCACATGGGGAAGCACATGGCCAGCATCTGCTGGCCCTTTGCTCCCGGGTTTTGTAGCTTTCCACTTCTGGTTCCGGTGGCTTCCCTTCTGAGCTTCCGTGGGTCCTCTCTTAGCTTCTCTGGGGCTTTATTCTATGAGCGTCTCTTAATTTCGTCTCTTATAAAGGACTCCAGTGGGAGGATTAAACCCACCTTAAATGACGTGAGTCACATATCAATTGAAATAACCTAATCAAAAGGTCCCACCCACAATAGGTCTGCACCCACAAGCATAGATTAAATGAACATGGCCTTTCCTGGGATGTTATAGGAGCTTTAAACCCACAGCATGTAAATAGATATTTTTAAAAATAAAAATGTTTTAATTTCTGATATTTCTAAATATAAAGAGTTGTAAATCACATAGAGAATAGTTATTTGGTGTCTTCAATAATTTTAAGGGTATAAAGGGGGTTTAGAACTGCTGATGTTTAAAATACAGGATAAATGTTGCCATTTACTAGATGGCTAAAGTTTCAGATTTTTCGTGTCATTTCAGATAATTTATGCAGTTGGTACATTTTCTTTATGAAACCAATAGCTAAGGGGTAATTTGCTTAGTAAAAAAATGTTACTTGTTAGTGATAACCTCTTAATATCATGTTTAAATATTAATAGCAAATCACTACACAACAAAACAAATCAAGGGAAAAAAGAAAACTATCTGTTAAAAAAAAATCTAGTAGACACAGAACGTCCATTACCAAATTCCCAAGGGCAGAAACTTGGACTTAGATGAATATAAAGAAGGAACTTGATAGAATATCTTTGATTAAAAAATGAGCATCCATTATCATCTAATTAATAAGGATATTTCACTGATATAACAGTTGTAGTGATAAAAATTGAGAAGGAATTAATCAATTTCTTATTGTGAATATTGATTCCACAGGGTACTGCATTCAGCTTGAATTTGTCAAACTATTCACATCAGAAATCTGAAACTCTGGAGTTCACATGTTAGATTTATTATTGTGAGGAACAACTAAAACTGCAGCTTGAAGAGCCCCCTTTTCCTATATTCCGGAGGCCTCTGCTATGGCATCAGAGAGACACCTATTTGTCCTTCCTGGGCATTCCTTAATAACTCTAAGTGTCAGGGAGTTTTTGTTCTTTCTTTAGGACTGCAATGTCATAAAATGCTAACATATTTATGATACAAATTATAAAAGTTCTGTACTTAAAATGACAAAACAATCCTCTCCATTTTTAGATTTTGGAATGTAGTTGTGCTGGTTTGAAATGATGTATGTACCTGGAAAGGCCATGTTTTAATCCTAATCCTAGTTTGTAAAGGCAACCATTTCTTCTAATCCCTATCAGTACTGTATGTTTAAAACTGTAATTAGATCATCTCCCTGGAGAAGTGACTTAGGGAGTCTCATCTGATGTGATCTTGATGTGATTTAATCAAGAGTGGTTGTTAAACTGGAGTAGGTGGAGGGGTGTCTCCACCCATTTGGGTGGGTCTTGATTAGTTTCTGGAGTCCTATAAAAGAGAAAACATTTTGGAGAATGAGAAAGATTCAGATAGAGCAGAGAATGCTGCAGCACCACAAAACAGAGTCCACAAGCCAGCGACCTTTGTAGATGAAGAAGGAAAATGCCTCCCAGGGAGCTTCACGAAACAGTAAGCCAGGAGAGAAAACTAGCAGATGGTGCCGTGTTCGCCATGTGCCCTTTCAGCAGAGAGAGAAACCCCGACTGTGTTCGCCATGTGCCTTCTCACTAGAGAGAGAGAGACCCTGAACTTCCTCGGCCTTCTTGAAACAAGGTATCTTTCCCTGGATGCCTTTGATGGGGCATTTCTATAGACTTGCTTTAATTGAGACATTTTCTCAGCCTTAGAATTGTAAACTAGCAACTTATTAAATTCTCCTTTTTAAAAGCCATTCAGTTTCTGGTATATTGCATTCTGGCAGCTAGCAAACTAGAACAGTAGTAAAGTAGGTTTTGGAGAAATTGGTGGATGTAATTCATTTAACTTTTAAAAAACCTATGAAAAGTTTGTACATAAAAAGCCATTTTAAAGTGGAGATATCATAACATTGAAGCTGGAGGAAACAGGATGTAATGTGTTATGTTGAAATGGAAACCATAGAGATTAGAAACAAGGGGTCAAGACAAATAAGCACTTCTTGGGTAGCTAGTGATTTATATTAAGGCTGATCCAACTTTTAAATGATCTTAAGAATTACCATTTATAGATCATAGTATTGTATTCCAGGAAGTGAAATGCTGGGATAAACTCTGGGAAAGTCTATCATCACAAGATGGGCAAAAAATATATAGCAGATGAATTTGTTAATTTCCTGTGGCTGCTATAACAAATTACCATAAACTTGATTCCTGCTTAAAATAACAGAAATATATCCTCTTGTGGCTTGGAGACCAGAAGTCTAAAATCAAGGTTTTGACAGGGCAGTGCTCCTTTGAAGGCTCTAGGGGTTGATCCGTTTCTTGCCTCTTCCAGCTTATGATGGCTCTTGGTGCTCCTTGGTGTGCTGGTTGGAAAAGATTATGTACCCCAGAAAAGCCATGTTTTAATCCTGATCCAATCTTGTGGAAGTAGCCATTTCTTTTAATCCTGATTCAATACTGTGGGTTGGAAACTTTTGATGAGATTATCTCCACAGGGATGTGATGCAGCCAACTATGGGTGTGGCCTTTTGATTAGATGGAGAGGTGACTTCGGCAATTCCAGGTGGCCTTGATTAGTTTACTGGAATCCTTTAAAAGAGAAAACATTTTGGAGAAATGACAGCACCAACAGAAACTTCAGAGCAGAGCTGATACAGATGCTGACACTTAGAGAACAGACACACAGATGTTTGGAGATGTTTGGAGCCCAGTAGGTATCACCATGAGATGTTAAGCAAGCCAGAACCTGGAGAGAGCCAAGGGAAGCCAAGAGTTGAAAGCCAAAGAGGCAAAGTGAGGAACTCCCACAAGCATAGAGGCTGAAAGCAAGGGAACCCAAGAGCAAGGGACCAGCAGAAGTAAACCATTTGACTTCCTAGCTGACAGAGGTGTTCCTGACCCATCAACTTTCCTTGAATTAAGGTATCTTTACCTGGATGCCTTAGTTTGGACATTTTTTATAGGCTTGGAACTGTAAACTTGTAACTTATTAATTCCCCTTTTTAAAAGCCGTTCCAGTTCTCATATATCACTGGTGGAAGGCAGCTTGCAAACTAAAACACTTGGCTTGTGGTTGCATGACTCCAATCTCTGCCTCCATCTTCACACAGCCTTCTTCTCTGTGTCTGTCTTCTTTTTTCTCTTTTATAAGGACACTTGTTAGATTTAGGGCCCACCCAGATACTTCAGTATGATCTCATCTTGAGATCCTTAACTACATGAACAAAGACATCCTTTTTCCAAATAAGCTCTTATTCACAGGTTCTGGGTGCTAGGAGTTTGTATCATTCAGGGTTCTACAGCGAGAAACAACCAGTAGGACACAGACTACACACAGATGTGTGTTTATTTCCAGGAATTGGCTTAGGCAATTGTGGGGGCAAGACTGAAATCTGTAGGGCAGGTAAGCAGTGTGGAAATTTTGGGGCAGGAACTTATGCTGCAGTCTTGAGACAGAATTTCCTTTTCCTCATGGAAATTTCAGTTTTTACTCTTAAAGCCTTTGAACTGATTGGATGAAGCTCATCTTCATTTTCAAGGTTAGTCTCATTTAGTTGAAATCTACTGATTATAGATGTTATCTTCATCCATAAAATAACCTCATTGCAACATCTAACCTAATGTTTGACTAAATAACCAAGGCCTACTCAAATTGACTCATAGGACTAACCATTACAGATGTGGACTTGTCTTTTGGGGGTCACCATTCAACCCACTAAATGAACTTTGAGAGGGTTTTTCCTCTTTGAATTTTATTAAGGACTTACCATAGGCTACATAGGAAGAGAATTAGGCATTTTAGAATGAATTATATCAAATTTGTGAGGAGTCATTTTTCAATGTTACAAATGAAGAAACCAAGTCTTATTATGGTTAATAACTTATCCAAGGGATAAGAGCTCTTAAATTGTGGTGCTGGGAATTGGGTTTTAGAAACTTAGATTCCAAAGCTTCTTTCTGCTGTTATCTTTTTTGGAAATCAATTTAAATACTTCTATTAAATGGAAGTAAATACTTCCATTAAATTAAATACTTCTGTAAAAGGAGGGATTTGGAAGCCTTGGTTACAACCAGGAAAGACAACCAAAAGTAAATACAGATGAGCAGTTCTCAACCAATGAGAAAACTATTTCCTATTAGTATACATGATTCTGTGGTTGGAAAAATATGAATTCATTTAAATAATTATTGAATAGTGGTTTTTATAATCATATTTTCTCATTCAAGAGATACTGAAAATATAATTAATTTCACCTGAGGGTGTTGATGTTTTTACTTTAAAGTAGCATTTTCATATTTAAATGGTTAGAAATCACTATTGTAAATTATTCCCTACCCTTCTCTGACACCTTCTAGGATTGGGTTGGGGGCCCTTCCTTTGCTGTCTCACAGTGTCTCTTGAAGATCTTAATTATGTTTAATAAGCTTTTACTGAGCGTATATTCTGGCACTGTGCTAGGTGCTGCTAATACAAAGAAGATTAAGCCTCATTCCTTCTGTTACTTGTAATTATCTGGTTAATTGGATGTCTCATAGAAGTTACAGGGCGGAGTAGACAAGTATTCCCAGAAGCTAAGGAACCTCCGGTGTGGCAAGGGATTAAGAACTTGAACTCTTCAGTCTCTACTTTTAAAATTATATTTATTGAGGCACAATGTAGAAATAATAAAATAAATGCATCTATTTTAAATGTACAGTTTGATGAGTTTTGATAAATATATATACCTATGTTATCACTACCCTAATCAAGATTTAAACTATTTCCATTAACCCAAAAGTTCCCTAATCCCTCTTCCCAATGAATCACATTCCTCCTGCCCTCCCACCCCTATCTTTTCAGGCCTGGGCAATCACTGATATGTTTATAACTGAAGATTAACTTTCCTATTCTAGAATGCCATATAAATGAATCATATAGACTTAATTTAAAGCCCAAAGACCATCTAATGATGAATTATCTGGAGAATTTGGGATCAGACATCACAAGGGACCAGTGGTACAAAAGATTCTCTCAATTCTTTTTCAGAATGGTGGTGGTGGTGGGATGGCTAGTAAAAAAATGGTGGCTCTGAGAAAAAAGTAAGTGGTGGAAGACCCTTAAACTGCATGGTGCTGGATTGAAGAAAGCTAAAGTCAATGGGGAATTGGCTTCTGGTTTCGTAAGACTAGGGGAGAAATTGCAGGAAATTGTTGAACAAACGACATGAGTGGAGTCTTGATGCACATAGCACTCCACCGGAATTAAAGCTCAGGTCCCCCCAGTTATATATTTGTTTAATCCTCTAGCAGGTTGTACTTTCCGAAGATGGCTACAACAATATCTGCTATCTCTCATGATCTAAAACCTTCCACTCCTTCTGGAGGTGGGGTCTAGTACCCCTCTCATTGAGTCTAGATGGAGTTGTACTTGTTTGTAACCAATAAAATGCAGCATTAGTGACACTATGTGACTTCTGAGCCCAGGTCAGAAAAAGCCTGTGACTTTCATTTTGCTTACTTGAAGACTTTGCACTGGAGCCCTAAGTTGCAATGTGAACAGTCTCATTGTTCTAAGGGTGCCATGCTGCGAAGAAGTCCAAGCTGGAGTCTAGGGAGAAATCACATGGAAAAAACCTGAGGCTACCTGGTGAGAGAAAGAGAAACAGCCAGCGCCGCACCCCCTGCTGTAGCTTCAGCTGCTATCTAATCATAACAGCATCAGAGACTTGAGCCAGAACCTTCCAGCTGACTCCTTCCTAGATTCCTGATCCACTTGAAGAATGAGCGAGAATGAAATCATTGGTGCTATTTTAAGTCACTAAGTTTTGGTATAATTTATTATGTGGCAATAGCTCACTGGAATGAGTGTCTACTCACTAAAAAAACTCTTCATTTTGAAATAATGTCGAGCATACAGAATAGTTGCAAAAATATTACAAACCCCATACAGAGAACCCCAACATACTCCCAACCTCCCGATTCCCAGATCCACACATTTTAACATTTTGCCATATCATTATCTCTTAACTATCTATCTATCCATCTTTCTATCTCTATCAAATTTTCTGTATATTTGAGAGCAAGTTGCACACACTGTATTCCTTAAACACTTAAGACTTTCATGTATAGTTCCTATGAATAAGGATATTTATTTTTGTAATTACCTTAACTGTACTTGACAAGTTTAAGAAATTTAATGTTTAAATTAGGCTTACATTCTATGTTTCAATATTTTCTTATGTCCCAATAATGTCCTTTTGCACCTTTTCTCCTCCATTATTAGATCCCATCCAGTAACAGGTATTGCATTTAATTGTCATCGTCATTATCTCTTTCATTTCTGTTTCTTTTTGTAAATTGTGGAAACATATACAACATAATTCTTTCCGTCCCAGTCCCTCCCAAGTATACCATTCGGTGGCATTAATCACATACGCAATGTGTGGTACCCTTACCACCATCCGTTACTATAACTTTCCCTTTACCCCAAACAGGAACCCCTCACCTGTTTTGCATTAACTCCTTCTTGTCCCTGCCCCCACTCCTGGTAACCTTTCTGTTTCTCCAAGTTTTCGTATTCTCAGATATTTTCTTTTCGCTTACTGTGAGGCTTAAATGTAACATCCTCAGCAGCTTTGATACCAACTTAATAACTTCAATAGCATTCATAAACTATGCTCCTATACCCCTCCATCCCCACACCTATATGCAGTTCTAGTCACAAATGACATATTTATACAGTATGAGTCCAAAACCCTTGATTTATTATTCCACTTTATGCGTTTGCCTTTTTAGATTCTATAGAAGTAAAAAGTGGAGTTACAAATAAAAAATACAACTGTACTGGTATTTTTATTTACCTTTTAATAAAAGTGCCATTATCTTTACTTGAGATCTTTATTTTTCATGTGGCTTCGGTTAATTGTCCAGTATTCTTTTCTTTCAACCTGCAGAACTTCCTTTATTATTTCTTGTAGAGCAATCTAGTGTTGACAAAATTCCTCAATTTTCATTTATCTGGGGATGTCTTAATTCCTCTTTCATATTTGAAAGACAGTTTTGCTTTGCACAGAATTCTTCGTTGTCAGTTTTTGGTTTTCAGCAATTTAAATATGTCTTCCCACTGCCAGTGGGAAATCAGCACAATCTTATTAAGGTTCAGTAGTTTGTGACACGTTGCTTCTCACTTGTGGCTTTCAGAATTCTCTATCTTTGACATTTGGCAGTTTGATTATAACATAGCGTGGTATGGATCTATTTGGGTTTACACTGTTTGGAATTTGTGAGCATCTTGGATGTGTATATTCATGTCTTGAATTAAATTTGGGACATTTTCAGCCTTTATTTCCTAGACCATTGTGGTAGTTAGAGTCAGTTGTCAACTTGGCCAGGTGAAGATGCTTGCTGTGGACATGAGCCAATGGCATGTGAACCTCATCTGTTCCTGATTACATCTGCAGTTGTCTAGGAGGCGTGCCTGCAATGGATGACATTTGACTTAATTGGCTGGTGCTTAAATGAGAGAGCGCAATGTAGCACAGACCAAGCAGCTCAGCATACCTCATCTCAGCACTTGCAGCTCAGCCCAGGCCTTTGGAGATGCAAAAAGGAATCACCCCAGGGAAAGACGTTGGAACCCAGAGACCTGGAGAGAAGGCCCGCAGAGATCGCTTTGTGCCTTCCCACGTAAGAAAGAACCTCGGTCGAAAGTTAGCTGTCTTTCCTCTGAAGAACTATACATTAACTAAATAAATCCCCGTTTATTGAAAGCCAATCTGTCTCTGGTTTGTTGCATTCCAGCAGCTAGCAAACTAGAACAACCATCCTCTCTGCCCCTTTCTCACTTTCCTGTCTTCCTGGGACCCCCACTGTGTGTGTATTGATACGTCTGATGGCATCCCATTGATTCCTCAGGCTCTGCCCAAGTTTCTTTATTCTTTCCTCCATCTTTCCTCTTTCCTCAGACTGGATGATTTCAATTGTCTTATCATCAGGTTCATTGATTCTCTCTACTGTTAAGCTCCAGTCTGCTGTTGAATCCCTCTAGTGAATTTTTAATTTCTGTTAACTATGGACTTCAGCTCTGTTTGGTACATTTTTATAGTTTCTGTCTCTCTATTGATATTCTCTTTGTGTTCATCTATCATTTTCCTGATTTACTTTAGTTCTTTGTCCTGTTTTCCTTTAGCTCTTTGAGCATTTAGGACTATTTTTTGAAAGTCTTTTTCTGGTATGTCCCAGGTCTGGTCCTCCTTATTGATAACTTCTAATTCTTTAATCTTCAACAGGATCATCACTTCCTGTTTCTTTTTATGTTTTATAATATTTTGTTGAAATCTGTACATTTTGATATTTTAATATGCTATTGCTGCGATTTAGACTCTGAGGGTCTGTTCCTTAAGCTTATCTCCTGCTAGTGTTATGGCAGAAATTTCCTTGAATTCCAGGAGCTAGCAAATATAAAAAAGAAGGAAAAAATTAAAACCCTTTCCAAGTTTTTGCAGATTGATCTGTACAATCTGCATATGGGATTAGCTATACGATGAGTTTGAAGAACAGCTCCAGGCCAAAGAGTCCTCCCTGATCCTTTCTGCACATGTCTCTTATCTTGAGGTCCTAGGATTTACCCTGTTTACACAGGTAACAGATGTTTCCCTGGGAAGGTTTCCTCGTGTTCTAGGCAGTGGACTATGTTTCAACCAGCAATCTCTTGCCCCAGGAAACACAATTTAGGCCATCATGGCCTTTTGTAGGGAATGTGGTGAGCTGCCTTCTACCTGCAGGAGAAGATATTGGATGGGAAACCCCTCAGGTAACTACCAGACAGATTGGGCCACATATATGTGCTCCCAGGATGTGCATGAAGGTTACTCTCCCCCTCTGGAACTGGGACCAGCATCAGCACTGGGACATCAGGCTCATTCCATGACTGAGCTGATAAGGGGAGGGAGAAAGTCCAGTTAGGGCATCACAAGATCCTACTGCTTTTAGGTAGCTTTTCCTGGATTTGGAGCTTGCCCTGTTACTGCAGAACTTTAACTGTTTTCTAGAGCCAGTTCTTGCTGTCTGTTCAAAGCTTCTGTGGGGGAAGGAGCCCTGAAGTACATCACTCCATCACCTTAATTTTTTTTTTTTTTTTTTTTTTAGGTGCATGGTCTGGAAATTGAAGCTGGGCCTCCTGCATGGAAGGCAAGCATTCTACCACTGAATCCCCCCTCCCCCCACCCCTGTACTCATTTTTAAATCTTGAATTATTTGTTCTGTCTTCTCCATTGTATTGAAAAGCCCCTATGAAAGAATAATTCCTGGTTCCTGGATCTTTTTCTCCTTTATGTTTTTCACAGTGCCTGAAGAGGGAACTGTGTTCATTGGGGAAGTTTGTAAGCAGCCAAATTTGGGTAGTTGCTCATTGACTTCTCATTAATGTGTATTTACTGACTGGCTTCTACTCCCAATTTAAGCCTGAGATGGTGAACTCTGTTATCCTGAGAATAGGATCTAATGTTGGGAGTTCCTGGACTAATCCCTTCATGCATTAGTGAATCAGTGCAGTGCCTTAGGCCAGACAGCTCAAGATATCTGTTTCACTGTCTCTTAAGATGTTGAAAGGGATATTAAAGCTTCTTGACATCTGAGGGCTGTTATACAGAATGATTACTTGATTTTCATAATTGTTTTATTTGTATAAAAATTGTGCTTTGAAATAGATTCTTTGGCAGAGACAAACAACCCCACAAGCCTAAACTAAATCTGCTTAGTTGGTTAACAAAACTTAGGTTCAATGGTGATCTACATTCTCTGGCATAAATTAGAGGAAGGAATCTAAGGACTTAAGGAACTGGAAATGTTGACATAGATTTATCATATGCATACGTGCTCACCTTATTCTTGACTATTTTCTGGGAGAATCCAGAGAATATTCTCTTTATTAAGACATTGATAAATGCATTAGTGAGGGGAGCATGAACATTCTTGAATGGTTCTGTGGTAATTGTACTTTGTAGTCTGGGTATGACTGTGGGAGATGGCACTATTGAATTAGGTTCCTTGATTCCACTGATTCGTGTCTAATTGATCACTGTAGTTTTAGGAATGACATTGATGGGCAGTTTAGTAAGGTATTACTCCAATTAAACAAGCAGAAAAACTCTTGGTCTGATAAGCAAAAATCAGGCTTCAGTTTCCACAATGGGAAATCATGATGGATCTCTGATCCATTTCTCAAACCTATGCCAATTTGTAGCTTGAAGTCCATTAATTAAAAGGGAGACCACATACATACCCTTAAGGAATAACCCTTCAATATGTACTATAAATCTTCCTCCAAGTCTTTTTCAAAAAGGTCCTATGACCATTTGCTAGGATACTATTCAGAGATTATTAGACACTGACTCTGAGTTGATTCTAATCCCTAGGGCTTTGAAATATCACCAGATGGCTTGATGGAGGGGTGGAATAACTTATTGAAGATTCAATTGTAGTATAGCCTGGGAGATTAGGGTGCTTCCCTATAGGAGATAAGATAGTATTGTATGTATTTGAAAAATTGATCAATATTTATTCAAAGCTGTTTTTCTCCTGGGTCCAGAGTACATGGATCCAGGTATAAAGGAATGGAAATGGGGATAGCTCATTCAGATAATTTTTGCTTCCTATTTCCCATGGAGAGGGAGTGATACCCTTTGGTGAACACTGACATGAGACAGAAATATCCTTATACTTTATACCCCCAAACTTCATCCATATAACCCTTTCCTAGTTTTTCTTGTCATTAATATTTCTATCTTGTTCTTTCTAAATCACTGATCAACGAGTTAAATTGTAATGGGCTTTACTACTTTAGAAATATTTATTCCTGAAGGCTAAATGCTTACACTGGTACAGAGGTAGATTTTCCGCAAATATGGATTCCAACATCCCTGTATATGCATGTAGTTCTTCACATCAAAGGTGAAGGCTATTTAGTCTCTCCTTGAATATGGACTGGTCTTGTGACTTGCTTTGACTGGTAGAATTTGGAAGGAGTGATGTTCTAGGTCTTCTGAGCACAGACCTTAAGATGATTTACAGCTTAAATTTCCCTTCTTTGGGGATGTCAGCTGTCATATTACAAAGAAGCTTGGGTTAGACTATTGAATGATGAGAAATTATGTGGAGAGAGAGAGCTCATGTGGAGGAGCATCAAGGCACCAGGCATGTGAGTGAAGCCTCTCTGGGTCTTCCAGCTCAGCCAGACATCAGCTGAATGCGGCCAGTGAGTGGTCCCAGCTGATGCCACATGAAGAATGGCCCAGATGAGCCCTGCCTGAATTTCTGTACCACAGAATTTTTAGAAGTAATTAATCATGGTTTTGATCCACTAAGTTTATGAATGGGCTTGTTATACAACCATAGATATGTTAAAAGGATACAAAGATAGTCCCATTAAAATTGAACATTCAACATTGAGTAAGTTGGGCTCCTCATGCCACTGAGCCAACAGACAGAGAAGGTTACTGTATTGGCTGGGATGATTGATCCCAGTTACCATGGGGAAATGGGATAGCTGCTACACAATAAAGGCAGAGAAGACTTTCTGGAACTCAGGAAATTCACAGGCAAGGGAAGAAGGTGACTGGTACTTCCTTTTCCAATAGTAAGGGTTAATAAAGACCATAGCAACTGTATTAGTCAGGGTTCTCGAGGTAACCTTGCCAAGTTGATACACGAACCTAATCATCATAGTAAAGACAGGAATTTTAGGGACTCAGATTTTTCATCAGTGAAGGTGTGGGACACCCAAATGACCAAGGTGCTGGTTAATAGATAGGGGGCATCAAATGGGCAGTGGAAGGTGAAAGTATAAATAGTAAACCCAGCTTCACATCTGGTTATGGAAACAAGGACTATGTATTTTACACACACACACACACACACACATACTCCCTAATGGTTTATTTTTGCCTCCATTCCCCTTCCTCTACTATTTTGTGTGAGGAGTGTTTGTTGGTGACTAATGTTATAGTGTAGTTCACAGATGACTAGAGCATGAAGAGCCATCCCAGGACCTGATGGGGAGAACTATATGTTCTCTGGAGAGCCTAGATTTTAAATAAGATATCATTGATGTCTTTGTGTCTCCTCTTAATAGGAAGAAATTGACAGCTTCTTTATTTGATTTACAGTTGCCTCTTATAAGATCAGGATATAAATGTGCTGTAAAACAGTTCAATATGGGTAGAAGGGTGAGGATGGATACTAAGTAGCCAAAGGGGTGAACAGAGCTGACCATTGGTCTGTTTACTATTTCATCCATCCCTCATGATTCTCCTGCTCTGTTCTCAAGGGGGCTGGTCCCTGCAAGCTGAATTTCCCAGGATCCTGAGTCAAGTGGCTTCTGGTTGGGAGTGACCAATGGATTATATTTATGGGAAATTAGAGGGAAATTGGAGGAGGAGAAGGTCAGCATTTTTTCCCTTCCTCTCTCTGCCCCAGGCCACATCTCCAGTAGTAGCTGCTTCTCTTTTATAGCTTCATCTCCCTCAAGACAAGCTTGCCATGTTTCCAGCTTCCCGTGGAAGGCCCTTGGTCCCTGAGCTCTGGTGATGCAACCTCTTTTCTTTGACCCTCTAGATTAGGGGGTTGTAGTTTCCTGCTTTGCTAACTTTTGGGTTGCCTTACTGTTTTATGTTTGGCTCTGTAATTACTTTTATGGATTAAATTCCTTCTATTTTAGATAATTAAAGAAGTTTTAGTTATACCCAAATAGAGGGATTGGAAATACTGGACCACTATTATTATCATGCTGTTTTAGTTTCCTAGCTGCAAAAACAAATACCATACAATGCATTGGCTTTACAATAGGAATTTATTGACTCACAATTTCAAAGCCTAGAAGGCTTGCTTTCTCCTGCGATTGATATCTTCTGGTTGGCTGGAATTCTTTGGGTTTTTTTTGTTTGTTTGTTTTTCTGTCACATGGCACATGGTAGTGTCTTCTCCTTTCTTTTCTGGGTCCCATTGACTCCCAATTTCTTGCTTCTCCCATGGCTTTGCCTTCTGTGTCCAATTTCCTTTGCTTATAAGGACTTCAACCATATTTGAGTAAGGTCATTCAGATTGGTTCCATCTTAATAACATCTTCTAAATTGCTATTTACAAATGGATCCATACCCATAACCAAGGGTTGGGGCCTGACTATGCCTTTTGTGGGAGTCATGGTTCAATCCACAACACATGCCTTTAGGAAATGGATGAAGAAAGTATTTTATTTCTGCATGAAATTACCTGAGAATGTTAGAAGAAGCTACATCCCACTAATAACTCCTTGGCTGGATTTATTCAAAGCCAAAATAACTTAATAGATTAGGTCATGGGATCATAAAGGATATAATATTTTGACCACATGATTAATCTTTCAGCCTAATGGTCTGGCATTGAATAGATTCATCATTTAAGAAGCTTGTATTCTTGGACCTATCTTACTTAGTCTTATCTCAAATGATGAACAAATGTTGGTATTTTCTGATAAAAAGAAAAACTTTGGGGTGAATGTTAAAATTTTTATTATGTGAACATTTGGTAATTGTTGAATTTGCATGAGAGAAGTATTTTAAGTGATACTGATTATTTTTAGAACCTTTGAATACCTTTTTATAGAAAAGCAGAAACAGTGCCTGTGTGGTACAGTCTACCCATTGAATATAAACAGGAAAATATTCTGGTGTCTGGGTAGGTGGGTCTCAGTTGTTCTAACATAGACCCTTTCCTTAGGTTGTTTTGTCAGTGTAAAGAAACTGTATGGGAGAATTAGTTTAAAGGACAGGTAGGAAATATATTAAATTTATATATATCAATTACCATATAACTAGTGGAAATAAATCAGGAAAAAAGGAAAATGGGGGAGAAAAGTGAAATTTGATAGGAACAGGAAAAAGGAAGCAAGAAATAGGATGAGAAACAGAGAGAAAAGGGTACTAGGATTGAGTAGGAATAGAGGTAGCAACTCCCAAGTCCATAGTGTATGGCTGTAGCCATAGTAGTCCAATCTAATCTAGTGAAAGCCAGTTGCCTACTTTCATTCTTCTACTAATTTGTATCACTTGACCTCTGTGATGGAGAATTATCCCTTAAAGGTACTGTCATGGTTAGGGACAGGTGTCAACTTGGCCAAGTTGTGGTACCTGTTCACCTGATTGGGCAAGCGCTGGCCTCTCTGTTGCAATGAGGACATTTCATAGGATTAGGTCATGATCACGTCAGCTACATCCACAGCTGATTCCATTTGTAATCAGCCAAAGGGGAGTGTCTTCTGCAATTAGTGATGCTAAATCCAATCATGGGAAGCCTTTTAAGGAGGACTCAGAGGAGACAGGTTGCATTCCTGCTTTGGCTGGTGAGCCTCTCCTGTGGAGTTCGTCCAGGCCATCCATTGGAGTCATCGGCTTCGCAGCCTGCCCTGTGGATTTTGGACTCTGCGTTCCTACGGTCACGTGAGACACTTTCATAAATTTTATATTTGCAAGTGTTCCCTGTTGGTTCTGTTTCTCTAGAGAACCCTAACTAATACAGGTACCATGAGGGAAAACAAAGATAAGAGCAGTGTAGACACCTTTAAGCCAAAATGACACAGGGAAAGGGGCTTGATACATTTTAGGACACGTGTCCTCAGGGGTTTGATGATCTTGTCTCTTTGGATCAGGATGGCTGGCTGAGCCCCATCCCATTTCCCTGGTCCTTGCAAAATAATACTGGTATGGGAGTATGAGCCAAAGAAAATGTCTTTGGCCAGCTTTGGACCTGAGAATAAGAGGGTGAGAAGGTTGGGTTTCACTCCTATTTCAGAGGCAATTTCATCCATGTGGCATCTTGCAAGCAACACATGGACTTTTCAAGAATCTGAAACCAGAAGGGAACAATAAGAACCCCTTACCAGATTCTTATCCCCATCTTCACCTACAAGTACTGTTTCCCTTTCTTATATGACATGGAACTTGGTGTATGGAGAAGATTAGCTCAATTAATCCCATTTTTCATGTGTATGAATTGAGTGAAATAAAATAACTCTCTGTTCATACTCACGTTAGTTTCTATTCTTTAATAATTGCTGGAGTTATTTGATAGTCATAGACATGTTCATTGAATTTTTTTTGTATTTTAATGGATTATTCTCCTTTTCTAATTTCTATATTTTGGACTATTTCACTTTGTCCCAAAGTTGGTTGCCACTGCACATAGGAAGTCACTTTGGTCTTTAGGTGTTGACTTATGAATTATAAGAAGTATAGATTGGGTGATAGAAATAAGATTCTCATGTAGCTTAGCTCACATAATAATATCAATTAGCTTGTTTTAAGATTTCTTTGAAATATCATTTTTGTTTCTCCAATTAGAGTTAGCGTATGTTCCTAGAGTTTTGGTTTTCCATGTATAGATAATTTAACATGTGTGAAGAATCTCAACAAGTTCTAAACCTGCTCTTAATTTTGATCTTTGAGAGAAAATTTCCACTGTGATTAATCCACCTAGAGGTTCTTAATGACACCAAATAAAAAATAATTTTTCTGAATAATTTTATTAATTGTTCATATTATTTTGCCTGAGTTAAGTGCTTCAAATGAATAAATTAGTCCCTCATTCCTTCATTTGTTTCCTGATGAACTTTATTTAAAAGACCAGAACTTGCTGGTAAAGAGACATGTACCAGCAGTAAAAACCTACTCTCTCATGAAATCTTGTTTGACTCTGATTTCTCAGTGATAAGCATATAAAGGCATGTAGCATTATTACTTGAAGAAATTGATTTGGTTTTATTATAGTTAAATTTCTTACAGTTCTTCTAGTTTGTTTCTCTTCTGTTCACTGATGTTGGCCAGTGTTTCAGTTTGCAAAAACTGATGAAAAGCATTATACCGGAAATGGATTGGCTTTTATAAAGGGGATTTATTAAGGTATGAGTTACAGCCCTAAGGCTATGAAAATGTCCAAATTAAGGCACCAAGAAAAGGATAGCTTCTCAGAGGAAAGGTAGTATCTGGGTTCCTCTGTCTCATGGGAAGGCACATGGTGACGTCTGCTGGCCCTCCTGGGTTGGTTTTAAAATGGCTCTCTCAGCTCTTGTGGGTCCTTCTAGTTTCTCCTGGGGGGCTTTCCTTCTGCATCTTCAAAACTAAGTGTCTAGGTGTCTGCTCTCTGTATCAGCTTTGTGCTCTTTCTCTCATGTGAGATAAAAGGGAGTGAATGTTAATTTTATTTGGAAAGACGAACTAAGTGACTGTCTCAAAGAGGAATAACAATTCATCCAAATTTCACTCCTCAATACTTTTCTTGTGCCCTCAAAAAATATCAGATTAAAACTATTGCAATCAAATAAAATGACAGATTTTTGTCATCCTTTCCAAACATTTATTCTAACTTACTTTAGTCTGTGGGAGATTGCAAATGATTGCACTGGGTGTTTGTGGTCTGAGAAACTTTGATGCATGCAAATTGCAAATGAATCTGTATCAAGGTAAACATTTCAGTATAGTAGCAAGGCCTACTGCATTATGAAAAAGAGAGTAATAATGAGAGATAACGTTACAAAATGGGAGTATTTTAGATTCTATGTGCTAAAATAAATACCATATAATGATAGGCTTAAAGATTGGGAATTTATTGGCTCATGGTTTTGAGGCTAGGAGACGTTCAAAATCAAGGTATCACAAGGCGATTCCTTCTCTCTGAAGACTGACTATCTGGACTATCTGTTGGCAGTATTAGGGTACCTTGGCTTTTCCATCACATGCGATGTACATGCAGTGTTTTCTCCTTTCTCTTCCGGCTGTTTCTCATGGTTTTCTCCCTCTCTCTGTCTGAATTTCATTCTGCTTATGAAGGACTCCAGTCATCTCTAGAATAAAGCCCAACCTCTTTCATTGGGCCATATCTTAACTAAAGTACCATCTTGAAGAGATCTTATTTATAATGGATCCAAATCCCTCAAATACAGACCAACACCGAGAACATAATCTAAACTGGGGTACATAATTCAGTCCACCATAGGGGCTATTTGGACGTCTACAGTCGCAGCACTGTCTGTTGCAATGTATAGTACCCTCCTTGATGTTAATGGTGAGGAAAGAGTTTACAATAAACCATAAAATTTTCTCCTAATGAATCAATTAAGTGAAAGATGCATGCTACATCTTGGGGTTACAAATAAGAGATAGTGCCCCTTTTGCTCTCAAGGCATATATGATTTGTGATGGTTCAGATAAGTAAACAGGAAGTTACAATATAGTGATAATTATCATGACAGGGGAAGTAAATTATGCTTGTGTCCCCCTCTTATTCCAACAATCAAAAATAAAATAGTAAAAGCCAAGGGGATAAAGGTAGTACAACATGCAAAGGGTCGGAGCTGTTGGAGCTGCTGGGATATTTTAGGAATCTAATTTCTTCCTCCTATGCTCACAAGGAAGAAGAGGTGGTGATTATCTCCTCTATTTAGGAGATTCTATTTTAGGTTGGAAAGTGACTTTCAAGGTGCTCTAATTCCTGTTAACCTGGAACATTGGAGGGCATCTGTAGGGCTTACAGTCTACATTCTAGGTCTCTGATTGTCATCCCTACTCCAATTGTGAATTAAAAAAAAAATCTAAAGCCATAACTGTGCTGTGGTTGCAGACCATAAATAGAATGACTGAATTTAGCATTTAATTTATGTTCTACCTACTGATTGATCAAGGAAATGGGGAGATCGTCATTTAGAATACTCATAAAGGCAATGTCTATGGAGTTAGCATTATTCCAAACTCGGTTCCAATACCATGCTCCCCATCTTGTACTAAGGAACACCTGGAAGAGAGAGGAAAGAATATACAACAATCATTTCCTTTCATTGATGGTGTGTTTTATTAATAAAGAAATGTTTAATTGAATGATAAGTCATATTATTTTCTCTGTTTTTGTCATCCTATCCCATTCTCCTAAAAATCTTCATTTCACATATTTTTGCTGATAATGCCCTTTTCCCTCTCCCTCTCCTTTCTTTGAGGAAGACTCAACTTGAAAATTAAGCAACGTATTTGATTATGTTTTCTCCCTTCCAATTGCTTCTCTAAACACCAAAGTGAAAGGCTTTATGAGAGGCTAATTATCTTTGAGAAAACAGGTATTAAATATTTAAATATGAAGGGCCATCAGGCTACAGTCTAGACTACAAGTGAGCTATGCCCTTTATGAAACAGAGTGTGAGAACACAGTTGACTTATTAATTAATGATTAATATTCAAAGATCACATGTTCTGGTTCTATACATATGTTGTGAATGCAAAAATGAATGGAGGGCAGGCCGCGGTGGCTCAGCAGGCAGAGTTCTTGCCTGCCATGCCAGAGACCCAGGTTTGATTCCCGGTGCCTACCCATGGCAAAAAAAAAAAAAGAATAAAGCATGCTTCATTATTGCATGCAGATCATGTCTAAAACAGGGCACAGAGTACCAAATCTGTTCCTCAATGGGGTTGAGTTCATATGTTATATCTGCTCCAGAATTCTGAATGCCAATGATAACTATTCTTTTCTTTACGAATTTTTCTTTTGTCTCGTAGTCACAGCTATGTATATATGGACTTTTAAACCTTTTGATACCTGTGGAAAAAAAAAAAAGTAGAATTGCTCAGACCCAGAATGTCAATAGGAAATGAGATAAAAACACCTAATAGAAAAATGCTTATAATGCTCACATGTCATAGGTGTAGCTCTAAGGGCTTTACTTATATTAAATCGTTTAATGCTTGCAACTCACCGAGGGTAACACTAATATTATTCAAATCATTGGAAAAGAAGAAAAACTACTTCTCCTTACAGACTTACCTATGGGATACATTTGGGGGCTATGTACCAACGTGTCTCTGGAAACCATCTTTCTGGTGACCTACCTGGAAAGAACTGAAGTAGCAAAAAGGAGTCGGTGTAGTGACCACCGTACACCATGACCCCTCCAAAGGTGTGGACTTCTTGCCTCCCCCATTCTCAACCACGACATCCCACCGGCCAGTGGAAGGGAAGTCAGGATGCTTCTTCATACTGCACACCTTTGTCTGGGAACAAAGAACAATCATGATCTCTGGCCACCAGTTTTTAATTTCATCCTTTTCTGGACTTGCAGAACAGATAGTTCACAGCTCCTACTCTGGGTGGGGTCTAGCACCCAATTCTCTATCCTACATCTTTGGAAATGTATAAGCCTGAGTAAGGCTGTGGCGATGGCAATATAGTACAATATATATATAGTACAGTAGAGTATCAAAAGTACCAGATATATTAACTGCTATACATGTACCCAAATGTAAATAAGAAAATAGAATTGGAATACAGTGTTCTAGTGAGCAACTTTGACTTTCCTCGTAAGAGTCCTAATGCAATGTCAGTACTATATGGAAATTGTGGCAATTCTGCAGATGAGAACAGACCCTGCTTTGATAGTCTTGAGTCTGTCTGGACTCCACATTGAGTGGTGGTTATGATAAATTCACTATTTTCTTACCAGAAATCTTATTTTTTTTTTGTTTTTACATGGGCAGGCTCCAGGAATTGAACCCGGGTCCTCTGGCATCTCAGGCAAGCATTCCTGCCTGCTGAGCCACTGTGGCCCGCCCCTGATGTATTTTTTAAGGTTGAAGTGCTTGGTGTACATCTGGACATACTCCATAATTTTGGAATTATGCAAATAATTGGACTAATAATCAGGAGCAGGATAGTCACTTTAGGCTGTCATTTCCTTAGAAATGTTGCAGGTCACAGGTTTGTGCACACTGGGCTTTCAACCTTCAGGATTCTCCTGCAGGAAACAAAGACATCCGGACTGAACAACATGAGATTTCTGGGTCTAACATTTTCCTCAAAGTACAAAGCATAATGGAGAAGGTCAAATAGTGAAGGTAAATAATTCCTCTCAGTTATCTCAATTACTTTAAGGCTTTGACTCAACTTCCTCAGGAAGGAAAATACACCCTGGGGTTCAGGTACTGACCCTGATAAGGGCAATGGAGTTACAGGCAAAGCTGTATGGGGTGTCCTTACTTTCCTAGGCCACATTTCCAGCAATCTCTTCACAACAATGATAAAGGATCACATTAAAAAATATATCCCATCAATTATTTTATTTGGTCTTCACAATAAACTTATGATGCTGATATGATTATTATCTCCATTTAAATTTGACAAACTGTGGTATGGAAATGTTAAGTTCCCAAGTTATGTTGTCAAGTAAGTAGGCTAATTGGTGCTTGAACCTTCGTCTTCTAAGTCTGACTTCTAGGTTCTTTTCAATATATAATGATGCAATCTACAGCTATATGATTCATGAATCATTGATTGTACACTTTGGATGATTACATGGTATGCAAATATATAATATATATCAATTATAAATAAATAAATATAGATAATAATGCAATCTAAAGAAAAAGAAGAGTGAATATTTACATTCTATGAAGAAATGACATTGAAATAAGGGTTAAAGTAATAAAGTCATCAAAATAGAAGGGGAGGTGATAGTTTTGAAGATGGAGAAAAAATGGTAGATGGGCTAGTGGGAATTCCCTGTGTTTCCTTCAAAAGGTGGAAGGTTCAGAGATAAATAGGGAAATGAAGGCTGGCAGAAATAAATAATAATTGTGGAGGATCTAAAAAGTAATGCAGCAGCTAAAAACAATAATCAATCTGCCAGTGTATAAAGTATTTTTACCTTTGTTGATTCTATATGAATTAATATTTAAAGAGTAAGATATTATGATTTGACAAAAGTAGAATAATGAACATTTAATACTGCACATTATTAAATTGTCTTTGAATATGTTTCCAAATTGTCTTTTCATTAAATAGAATTTATGGCTCATTACACGTTCAATGAGACCAAAGTCTGATTGTACATAAAATTTCATTTTACAACAAACAGAAGCAAACTTTCAGGGTGTGCCGATTTGAAAGGATTTATGTACCCTAGAAAAGCCATGCTTTAATCCTAATCCAATTTTGTGGCATTTCTGAGCAAAATAAATCTTTCTTCCTTTGTTCTCAAAGAGTAGGTGAAGTTCTGAAATACAGGCAATGTCTTCCTTACACCTGTTTTCTGAATTACCTTAAACCTAACTTGATCGGCTTCCTTCTTTTCTCTAAATACCAGGTTATACAAATATAAAACAGCCTCTCAAAATTCAGAAATAACAATTACCACTCCAGACTAAATGTGACTCTATAAGAGCTTACAATCTAGGCCCCAGGTTTTTCATAAGTATTTTCTAAATGAGATCATACAATACTTGCTCTTTTGTTTCTGGCTTATTTTGCCTTACCAAATGTCCCACATGTTCATTCACATCATTGGATGCCTCACAACTTGGTTCCTTTTTATAGCAGCCTAATGTTTGATCGTATATATGTACCATCGTTTGCCAATCTACTTCTCAGTCAGTGTATCTTTCAGCCACCTCCATCTACTGGGCTGTATGTATAATGTCCAAAGTGAACAGTCCGTCAATTTTAGATAATTTCATTGTTCCCGAGAGAAAGATAGCCAATTAACATACCCTCACCAAATAGAAAAATCCAAACCTCCTCCTAAAACTTGCCTTTCCTTGGTACTGCTGCGGTACTATTGATATTTTCCTGTTAAACACAGCCCATAGCATACATTTCCCCCCATACCCTGAAATGATATACTCTTTGTACAAGATTGATACCTTTGCAGTAGTTCGTACAAGAACTTATTTATGTTTTTAGTGTTAATCAGTGGGGCACATGAGTCTGTACAACCCCTTTTAATCATGTTCACCTTCAATATGGTAATATTACTTATAGACCCACTAGTGAACCACTTTCATTTCTATCTATTCACTTATAATTAAGATCAATGTCATTAGCTAATTGTTCGCCCATATCAAACTTCTACGTATGTCTAGGTCCTCTATATTCTGTATTTTACCTTTAGTATGGTCATAAAAGTGGAATCATACAGTATCTATCCTTTTGTGTCTGGCATATTTCACTCAGCATTATGCCCTCAAGTCTCATCCACCTTGTCATGTGGCTCAGGAAGTCATTTCATCTTATTGCTGTGTAATACTCCATCCATTAACATTTTGTTAATCCACTCATCTGTTAATGGGCACTTGGGTTGCTTCTGTCTTTTGGCAATTGTGAATAATGCTGCTATGAACATCGGTGTGCAAATGTCTGTTTGTGTCATTGCTTTCAGCTCTTCTGGGTATATTCCATGTAGTGGTATTGCCAGGTCATAAAGCAACTCAATATCTAGTTTTTTGAGGAACTGCCTGACTGTCTTCCATGGCAGCTGTACCATCATACATTCCCACCAGCAGTGCATGAGTGTCCCAATTTCTTCACATCCTCTCCAACATCTGTCGTTTCTTGTTTGTTTAATAGCAGTCATGCATATAGGTGTGAGGTGGTATCTCCTTGTAGTCTTGATCTTCATTTCCCTTATAGCTAATGAGAATAAGCATCTCTTCATGTGCTTTTTAGCTATCTGTATTTGCTTTTCAGAAAAATGTCTATTCGCAAGTCTAGCCCATTTTATAATTGAGTTTTTTGTTCTTTTGTTGTTGAGTTGTATGATTTCTTTATGTATACAGGGTATCGACCCTCTATCCAATATGTGATTTCCAAATATTTTCTCTCATTGAGTTGGCTGCCTCTTCCTTCCTTTGACAAAGTCCTTTGAGGCACAGGGCATTTTATTTTAAGGAGTTCCCATTTATCTATTTTTTCCTTAAATGGGCAGTAAATGAACAGTTCCCCCAGACTCATTTACTGAAAAGACTCTTGTCCAAGTTTAGTGGATTTGGGGGCCTTGTCAAAGATCAGTTTGACCATAGAAATAGTGGTCTATTTCTGTAGTCTTGATTCAATTCCATTGGTCAATACTCCTATCTTTGTGCCAGTACCATGCTGTTTCGACCACTGTGGCTTTATAATAAGTTTTAAAATCAAAAAGTGTTAATCCTCCCACTTTGGGATGGGAGGATTTTTTAGCTATTTGGGGTCTCTTTCCCTTCCAGATGAATTTGGTAACCAGCTTTTCCAAGTCTTCAAAGTAAGTTGTTGATATTTGGATTGGTATTGCATTGAATCTATAGATCAATTTGAGTCAAATTGACATCTTAACTATATTTAACCTTCCTATCCATTAGCAGGGACTATCTTTCCACCTGTTTAGATCCTCTTTGATGTCTTTTAGCAGTGTTATATAGTTTTCTGTGTACAAGTCCTTTACATCCCTACTTAAGTTCATTCCTAGGTACTTGATTATTTTAGTTACTATTTTGAATGGAATTTTTTCCTCAATTGACTCCTCAGTTAGTTCATTTCTTGTGTACAGAAACCTTACTGATTTTTGCACATTAGTTTTATATCCTGTCACCTTGCTGAATTTATTAATTAGCTCAAGTTACTTTGCTATAGATTTCTCAGGACTTTCCAAGTATAATATCATGTTATCTGCAAATAATGAAAGTTTTACTTCTTCCTTTCCAGGTTGGGTATCTTTTATTACTTCTTCCTGCCTGATTGCTCTAGCCAAAACTTCTAGTACAATGTGGAATAATAGTGTTGACAGAGGGCATCCTTGTCTTGTTCCAATCTTAGGGGAAAGCTTTCAATCTCTCTCCATTGAGTACAATGCTGGCTATTAGTTTTTCATATATGCCTTTTATCATATTGTGGAAGTTACCTTTGATTCTTACCTTTTGGAGTGTTTTTATCAGAAAGGATGTGAATTTTGGGAATGAGATTTCAGCATCAATAGAGTTGATCATGTGATTTTTCCCTTTCATTTTGTTAATGTGCTGTATTACATTAATTGATTTTATTTGTTGAACCATCCTTGCATTCTGGTATAAAGCCCACTTGGTTGTGGTGTATAATTCTTTTAATGTGCTGTTGGATTCAATTTGCAAGTATTTTGTTAAAAATTTTTACAGCTATATTGTTAGGGAAATTGGCCTGTAGTTTTCCTTTCTTGTAGCATATTTACCTGGTTTTGGTATTAAAGTGATGTTAGTTTCATAAAATGAGTTAGATAGTGTTCCTTTTTCCTCAATTTTTTTGAAAAGTTTGAGCAAGATTGGTGTTAGTTCTTTTTGGAATGTTTGATAAACTTCCCCTGTGAAACCATGTTTTTACGAAGCTTTTCTTTGTAAGAAAATTTTTGATGACTGATTGAATCTTTTTATTTGTAATTGGTTTGTTGAGATCTATTTCTTTTTGAGTCAATATAGCTTGTTTATGTGTTTCCAGGAATTTTCTTACTTCATCTAAGTTGTCTAGTTTGTTGACATAAAGTTGTTCATAGTATTCTCTTATGATTTTTAAAAATTTCTTCAGGGTCTCTGATAATGACCCCATTCTCATTTCTGATTTTGTTTATTTGTATCCTCTCTCTTTTTGTCTTTGTCAGCTTTGCTAGTAGTCCACTGATTTTATTGATTTTCTCAAAGAACCAACTTTTGGTTTTATTGATTCTTTCTATTGTTCTTTTGTTTTCCCATTCATTGAACTGTTTTAATTTTTGTTATTTCTGTTTTTTCCATTTGGTTTGGAGTTAGTTTGCTGTTCTTTCTCAAGTTCCTCCAGGTGAGCAGTTAGGTCCTCGATTTTTGCTCTTTCTTCTTCTTCTTTTTTTTTTTTTTCACTTTTTTATTGTATAGTAAAATATATATACAAAGCAAAGAAATAAAAAAACAATAGTTTTCAAAGCACTCTTCAAAAAGTGGTTACAGGATAGATCCCAGAGTTTTTCATGGGCTACCACATGATCCTCTCATATTTTTCCTTCTAGCTGCTCCAGAATATAGGAGGCTAGAGGGCTTAAATACTTTTTAATCATCACAATTGACTTTCTTCTTCCTTTTTTTTGTGAACAATAACATATATACAAAAAAGCTATAAATTTCAAAGCATAGCACCACAATTAGTTTTAGAACATATTTTAGACTTTGACATGGGTTACAATTTCACAATTTTAGGTTTTTACATCTAGCTGTTCTAAAATACTGGAGACTAAAAGAGATATCAATTTAATGATTCAACACTCATATTCATTTGTTAAGTCCTATCTTCTATGTATAACTCCACCATCACCTTTATTCTTCCTATACCTCTCTTTGGGGTTGTTTGGCCTATGGCAATTCTAAATTTTTCAGATTGGAAGGGTATGTCACTAATATGGGGTAGGGAGATAGAACTGTCTGATTTTCTGGAGAACCTGGGCTAGATTTCAAGACTTATCTGGACTGGGGACCTATCTGGAGGTTGTAGGTTTCTGGAAAGTTACTCTAGTGCATGGAACCCTTGTGAAATCTTATAAATTGCCCTAGCTGTTCTTTAGAATTGGCTGGAATGGTCCTGGTTGGGGGTTGGCAGGTTATGATAGGTAGCAAGGTCTACCTGAAGCTTGCATAAGAGCAACCTCCAGAGTAGCCTCTTGACTCTATTTGAATTCTCTTTGCCACTGATATTTTATTAATTACATTTCTTTTTCCCCTTTTGGTCAGGATGTAATTGTTGATCCCATGGTGCCAGGTCTAGATTCATCCCTGTGAGTCATCTCCCATGTTGCCAGAGAGACTTTCACCCCTGGATGTCATGTCCCACGTAGGGGAGGGCAATGATTTCACTTGCAGAGTTTGGTTTAGAGAGACGAAGGCTACATCTGAGCAACAACAGAGGTCCTCCAGAAGTAACTCTTAGGCATGCCTATAGGTAGTCTAGGTTTCTCCGCTACTTACATAAGCTTCACAAGAGTAAACCTCATGATCAAGGGCATGGCCTGTTGATTTAGGTATCCCTAAAGTTTGACACAATATCAGGGGGTCCCCTGATGGTAAGGTTTAATAGTGCTATAGTCTTTCTCCCCTCCCTTAGGGGATTTTGCCAAAACTTCTTGATTATTTGCTTAATTTGCTCTAGGATGTTTCCAGGCATTACAATAATCTATACAGGATTAAAGGACCTCTTTTTTATTCTGTGCTTCCTGTGTTTCAATTGTTCAAATTAGCTATACAGATAGGTTGAATTTGATCATGCACTACAGAAAATTTCAGTTCCAGATCAAATAAACCTTTCTTTACTTGGTCTCAAAGAGTTTGTGTGGCTCTAAAATATAGACACTGCCTTCCTTACCCCTGTGTTCTGAATTACTTTAACCTCAACGTGTTTGGCTTCATTCTTATCTCTAAATATCAGGTTATATATATATATATATATATGTATATAAAACAGCCTCTCAAAATCCAGAAATAATAATCACTGCTCTGGACTTAATGTGTCTGCTCTAAAAACTTACAATCTAGGCCCTTGTTTTCTTATAAGCATTTTCTAAAGGTGACCATACCATTGCTGTTTTTTTTTTGTTTCTGGCTTATTTTGTCTCAACAAATGTTCCACATGTTCATTCACAATATTGCATGCCTCATGACATTGTTTCTTTTTGTAGCAGCACAACCTTCGTTCATAAGTATATACCATCGTTCACAAATCTACTTCTTCACGTGTGCATCCTTCAGCCACCTGCATTCATTGAGCATCATGTAGAGGGCCCAAAGTCCACAGTCCATCAACATCCTCAATTTTAGATAATTTCATTGTTCCCAAGAGACAGAAAACCAATAAACACACCCTCACCAAATAGGAAATCTAAACCTCCTCTTAACTTTTGTCCCACACCCCATCATTTACCTTTGCTGTTGCTGTGGTAGTACTTTTGGTTTCCTTTTGAACATAGCTCATAGCATGCAATAGCAGTTTTCCCCCAGTACCCTGGACTTAAACACTCTTTATACAATAATCGTATCTTTGAAGTAATTCTTACAAGAACTCATTCATATATCTAGTGTGAGTCAGTGGGGCATGTAGGTCTACACAACCCCTTTCAATCTTGTTCATCTTCAATATGGTAATATTAGACCCACTAGAGAATTGCCTTCACTCTTATCTTTTCCCTCACATCATTGGCATTCAACCTCATTAGCTAATGGTTCGCCCACCTCTACCTTCTAGGTATTTCTAAGTCCCCTATATTTTGTATTATAATCCTGGGATTATACCTTTATGCTGGTCATAAAAGTGGAATCATACAGTATCTGTCCTTTTGTGCCTGGTTAATTTCACTCAGCATTATGTCCTCAAGGCTCAACCATCTTGTCATGTGCTTCAGGATGTTATTTTGTCCTACTGCTGCATAATATTCCATCGTATGTATATACCACATTTTGTTGATCCACTTATCTGTTGATGGGCATTTAGTTTGTTTCCATCTTTTGGCAATTGTGAATAATGCTGCTATGAACATTGGTGTGCAAATGTCTGTTTGTGTCATTGCTTTCAGCTCTTCTGGGTATATATGCCAAGTAGTGCTTTTGCTGGGTGATAGAACAACTCAATATTTAGCTTCCTAAGGAACTGTCAAACAGTCTTCCATACTGGCCGCACCATTATACATTCCCACAAGCAATGCATAAGTGTCCCAGTTTCTCCGTATCCTCTCCAACATTTATAGTTTCCTGTTTGTTTAATAGCAGCCATTCTTATAGATGTGAGGTGGTATCTCATTGTAGTCTTGATCTGCATTTCCCTTATAGCCAGTGAAAATGAGCATCTCTTCATGTGCTTTTGAGCCATCTGTATTTGCTCTTAAGAAAAATGCCTATTCATAATCTTTAGCCCATTTTATAATTGGATTGTTTGTTCTTTTGTTGTTGAATTGTATGATTTTTTTGTATATACAAGAAATCAAACCTTTGTCTGATATGTGATTTCCAAATATTTTCTCCCATTGAGTTGGCTGCCTCTTCACCTTTTGACAAAGTCTTTTGAGGTGCAGAAAAAATTTGATTTTTTTGGGGGGGTGCATGGTCTGGGAATCGAACCCGGTTCTCTGACATGGAAGGTGGGCATTCTAATCACTGAACTACCCATACACCCCAGAAGCATTTGATTTTGAGGAGTTCCCATTTATCTGTTTTTCTTTTGTTGCTTTTGCTTTGGGTGTAAAGTTTAGGAAGCTTCCTCCTATTATAGGTCTTGAAGATGTTTCCCTACATTATCTTCTAGAAGCTTTATGGTGCTAGTTCTTATATTTAGGTGTTTGATCCACATTAAGTTATTTTTGTGTAGGGTATAAGGTAAGGGTCCTTTTTCATTCTTTCAGCTATTGATATCCAGTTCTCCCCATGCCCATTTATTGAAAATACTATTTTGTCCCTTTTCAGAGGATTTGGGGACCTCGTCAAAAATCAGTTGGCCATAGATTTGGTGGTCTATTTCTGCACTCTCAATTTGATTCCTTTGGTCAATGCTTCTGTCTTTGTGCCAGTACCAGACTGTTTTGACCACTGTGGTTTTATAATAGGTTTGAAAGTCAGGGAGTGTTAATCCTCCCATTTCGTTCTTCTTTTTTTTTTTTTAGGATGCTTTTAGCTATTCAGGGTCTCTTTCCCTTCCAGATGAATTTGGTAGTTAGCTTTTCCAATTCTTCAAAGTAGGTTGTTGGAATTTTGATTGGTACGGTGTTGAATCTGTAGGTCAACTGACATCTTAGCTATATTTAGCCTTTCTATCTAATGGAAGGGAATGTCTTTCCACCTGTTCAGTTCTCCTTTGATTTCTTTTAGCAATGTTATATAGTTTTCTGTGTATAAGTCCTTTATGTCCCTAGTTAAGTTCATTCCTAAGTATTTGACTCTCTTAGTTGCTATTTTGAGTGGAATTTTTTCCTTAACTGACTCGTCAGCTAGGTCATTGCTTGTGTATAGAAATGTTACTTATTTTTGCACATTAATTTTTATATCCTGCCACCTTGCTGAATTTGTTTATTAGCTCAAGGAACTTTGCTGTAGAATTCTCAGGATCTTCCAAGTATAGTATCATGTAATCTGCAAATAATGAGAGTTTTACTTCTTCCTTTCCAATTTGGATGCCTTTTATTTCTTTGTCTTGCCTGATTGCTCTAGCTAGAACTTCTAGCACAATATTGAATAATAGTGGTGGCAGTGGGCATCTTTGTCTTGTACCTGATGTTAGGGGGAAGCTTTCAGTCTCCACTGAGTACAATGCTGGCTATTTTTTCATATATTCCCTTTATCATATTGAGGTAGTTGTCTTTGATTCCTATCTTTTGGAGGGTTTTTATCAGAAAAGAATGATGAATTTTATTGAATGCTTTCTCAACATCAATCAAGATCATTATGTGATTTTTCCCTTTTGATTTATTAATGTGCTGTATTACATTAATTGATTTTCTTGTGTTGAACCATCCTTGCATTCCTGATATAAAGCCCACTTGGTCATGGTGTAAAATTCTTTTAATGTGCTGTTGGATTTGATTTGCTAGTATTTTATTGAGAATTTCTGCATATATGTTCATTAGGGAGATTGGCCTGTAGTTTTCCTTTCTTATAGCATCATTACCCAATTTTGGAATTAAAATGATATTAGCTTCATAAATTGAGTTAGGTAGAGTTCCTTTTTCCTCAATTTTTTGGAAAAGTTTGAGCAGGATTGGTGTTATTTCTATCTGGAATGTTTGATAAAATTCCTCTGTGAAGCCATCTGGCCCTGGGCTTTTCTTTGTAGGAAAATTTTTGATGACTGATTGAATGCCTTTACTTTAATTAGTTTGCTGAGATTTTCTATTTCTTCCTGAGTCATTGTAGCTTGTTTGTGTGTCTCCAGGAATTTGTCCATTTCATCTAAGTTGTCCAGTTTGTTGGCATATAGGTGTTTGTAGTATCCTCTTATGATTTCTTTTATTTCTTCAGGGTCTGTGGTAATGCAGCCCTTCTCATTTCTGATTTTGTTTATTTCCATCCTCTTTCTTTTTTTTTCTTCATCAGTCTTGCTAGTGGTCCATCAATTTTATTGATTTTCTCAAAGAATCAACTTTTGGTTTTATTGATTCTCTCTATTGTTCTTTCATTCTCCCATTCATTTACCTCTGCTTTACTCTTTGTTATTTCTCTTCTCCTATTTGCTTTGGGGTTAGTTTCTTGTACTTTCTCAAGTTCCTCCAGGTGTGCTGTTAAGTCCTCAATTTTTGCTATTTCTTGTTTTTTAATATAGGCATTTAGGGTAATAAATTTCCCTCTCAGCACAGCTTTTGCCACATCCCATAAGTTCTGATAAGTTGTGTTCTCATTTTCATTCATCTCCAGATAGCTACTGATTTCTATTGCAATTTCTTCTTTGACCCACTGGTTGTTTAAGAGTGTGCTTTTTAATCTCCATGTTTTTGTGAATGTTCTTGTTCTTTGGTGGTTACTGAGATCCAGTTTCATCCCATTGTTATCAGATAAAGTACTTTGAATAATTTCAATGTTTTTAAATTTATAAAGTCCTGTTTTGTGCCCCAGCATATGATCTATCCTGGAGAATGTTCCATGAGCACTAGAGAAGAATGTATATCCTTGTGCTTTGGAGTGCAATGACCTATATATGTCTTTTATGTCTAACTCATTTATCAAGTTATTTAACTTCCCCATTTCCTTGTTGATCTTCTGTCTGGTTGTTCTATCTACAGAGGAGATTGGTGCATTGAAATCTCTTGCTATTATTGTTGAAACATCTACTGCTCCCTTCAGTTTTACCAGTGGCTGTCTCTTGTACTTTGGTGCTCCTTGAATGGGAGCATAAACATTTATTATTGTTATATCTTCTTGGTGAATTGACCCTTTAATTAGTATATAGTATCCTTCTTTGTCTCTTATGATGTCTTTACATTTAAAGTCTATTTTGTCTGATATTAGTATAGCTACTCCTGTTTTCTTTTGGTTACAACTTGTGTGGAAAATCTTTTTCTATCATTTCACTTTCAATCTATTTGTATCCTTGTGTCTAAGATAAGTCTCTTAAAAGCAGCGTATAGCAGGATTATGTTTCTTAATCCATTCTGCCAATCTATATCATTTAATTGGTAAGTTTAGCCCATTAACATTCAAAGTTATTACTGAAAATGCACTTCTTGAATCAACCATCTTATCTATTTTTTTGGTCAGATCTATATATTTTTTTCCCTCTTTCTCTTTGTATTCTTTAAATTACTGCTAGTGGCACTCTTAATTTCTGTCCCCTTTCTCCAGATCTCCCTCTCCTGTCTTTTTTTTTTTCAGCTAGCAGAACTCCTTTTAGTGTTTCTTGTAGGGCCAGTCTCTTGTTGACAAATTCTTTAATCTCTCCTTCAATTTTGAAGGACAACTTGGCTGGGCACAGAATTCTTGGCTGGAAGTCTTTCGCTTTCAGAATCTTGAATATATCATACCACTGCCTTCTTGCCTCCAGGGTGCTGGTTGAGTAGTCTGAACTCAGTCTTATTTGGTTTCCCTTGTATATAGTAGATTGTTTTTCTTTTGCTGCTTTCAGAATTTTCTGCTTCTCTTCAACATTTGACAGACTGATTAGTATGTGCCTTGGGAAGGCCTATTTGGATTTATTCTGTTTGGAGTTCTCTGGGCTTCTTTGACTTGTATATTTATGCCCTTTATGAGGGTTGGGAAGTTTATCCCCATTATATCCTCAACTACTCTTCCTAGCCCTTTAATTCTCTCTTCTCCTTCTGGGACACCAATGATTCTTATATTTGTGCATTTTGTTTTGTCTACCATTTCCCTGAGTTCCTATTCATTGTTTTCCATCGTTTTTTTTTGCCATTTGCTGTTTTCAGTCTTTAAAGTTAATTTTCCTGTCCTCTATATCACTTATTCTTTCTTCTGTCTCTTCAAATCTGGTGTTGTGTGCCTCTAGTATGTTTTTTATTTGATCAACAGAGTCTTTAATCTCTGTGATAGCTGCTATTTTTCTATTTATTCTTTCAAATTCTTCTTTATGCTCTTCTACTGTCTTCTTGATCTCCTTTATGCCATTTGCTATCCCACTTATTTTATTAAGTAGAGTTATATGAAGATCTTTGATTAGTTCTTCCAATGTCTGTGTCTCCTCTGGTGTTTTAATTTGGTTATTAGGCAGGGCTATATCTGTCTGCATTGTGATATGCTTAATGATCTTCTGCTGTCTTCATGGCACATAAATATCTTGACTGATTTACTTTGGGAGTTGATTTCTTTCAATAGTCTAAGGCCTTATGTTTACAGGATGGTTGTACAGCAGGAAGCAGGGCACGGGGTGGAGCACTGAGTGCAGTGATTTGTTACAGGGCAGGTATAGGCACAGGTTGGGGATGTTATACTGATGCTTGTGAATGTGGGCACCCAGCAGCCAGTGAAGATGTAGCTGTGTGGGTGCACCAGTCTGGGGGGTGTAACCCTGGTGTTACAGGGCACTTAGTGCTCATGCGTAGAGCTGTGGCAGCAGGTCGGTGTTATGCCATCATGTACTGGTGGCAGATATGACCTGGCCATACATGTTGGCGTGTTCTCAGAGCTGGGAAGTGTGGCTGAGGGCTGTGCACATGTGTGGTTCTAGGACTGCTGTAAAGTGCGGTACCAGAGCCGAATGATGTGATTGGGGGCCTGTGCGCATGTGTGGGCCTGGGAGTGCTATAAATGGATGTGCAGAACTCAGGGGTGGGGTGGGGTGGTGAGATTATGCAACACTATGGGCAGTGGGGCAGGGGTATGGAGGTCAGTGCCCACAGCCTTTATGCACCGGCAACAGCCTATAGGGAACAGGGAGGGGAAGGCAGTGCTCAGGAGGGATGCCGGAGAGATGGGTTGGGCTGCACTTGGGGTAGGGGTATGGAGCAGGTACATGAACTGGGGGCTGTTGAGGTGGGGGCACCTAGAGTGTGGGGAATGGGAGAGGGTGATGGGGTCTGGGTACGTGGGGTGTGGGGTGAGTCGTCAGTCATAGGGCTGTGCTGAGGGTAGTGCACCCAAGGAACATGGCCTGGCTTATTTCCCAGTCCTGGGCTCCTGTCTGTGCACTCCTACAGGCTCTGTCACTCAACTCCTCCTCGCCAGGCTCCAGCCCTCTTCCTCTCAATTCCTCAGCCTCTGCAACCAGGGCTGCCCCATGTGGTGCAGAAGGCTTTCCCAGGTCAGCCACACTCCCAATCACGGCCTCAGTCACCCTCCTGTCCCTTCTCTAACTTTTCCATGGAGCAGGCCTCATCTCAAGTTACTCTATTCAGCCATCTTCCCGGAAATCCTGTCCATGCACTCTTGAGGGCTCTGGGCCTCCATTTGGAAATGGGCTCTAGGGTATTTGCACTAGCTGGATAGTCTCCACTTCTCTGCATCTCAATTCTTCGGCTTTTACAACCAGGGCTTCTTTGTGTGGAAGACCTTCCCAGGTCACTTACACCCTGGAATTGCTGTCCCAGTCACCTTCCCATCCCTTCTCTAGCTGTTCTTTGGAATAGGGGTGAACTTGACCTATCCTATTCCTCCATCTCCCTGGAACTCCTTCTGCTTGAAATCTTCAGTAAGTCATTTGTTTAACATTATTGTATGTTTTATAGAAATATTAATTTGGCGTTTGGTTTGGTATTCATTGTATTACTATATAAATTTTGTTATGTATTGTTTTTCCTAATAGAACATAAACTCCTAGAACTCTGAATTTGGCTTCTGTTACATTCTTGAGTCTTGCACATAATGAAAAAGACAATTATTTACTAAATTGAAGAAGTAAATATTTGAACATGGCCTAACATTAAATAAATTATATTTGTTATAGTACCTTATTAATTAATTTAAAATAATAGATCCTGATAGCTATTGCACTCTCTTTAAAAAAACCAGGCCATTATTTAACTTCTAGTCAGTATTGACACAGTTATGATAATAAAGGTAAATGCAATAAAAAGCACCCCCCAGACATTTATAGCCATCAAGAAACTTTGTTTAGAGTCTTGTCTTTGACACTTATGTGGTGGGAGATGCAATAACACTATGAAATTTTAGCGTTGATACAAGAACCCTCGTTAAAAGTATTAGATCTTGAACTTTTTTGTTGCTGCTCATGAATAATTTTGAAGAACTGATAGAAGTTGTGGTGTTTCTCATTAGAAAACTGACCATGCATTGTACACACAGGCGTTTGATGCAGAACATGAATTTGAGAACTTTCTGAGGTCTGTTTATAGGTCCATGGACTGTTTCCTATGTTGCTCAGTTTTGCTTTTTATGCAGTTCACAAATTTGTTCTGCAGTTAAGAAGTTTACAATTTCATACTGAGATCATTTTGTTTCTTTAATGACTAATTTTCTTGGCTGGGAGGCCATTCTGCCTCAACAAATGATGGTGAGATAATGCTCCATTGTGTGGACTATAGAAAAATTGACCCAGTGAAAATTCTGGTAAATATTAAGAGAGAAAATACTATATATTTGAAATTACCAGATAGTAAATTGATTACCACTTTTTAATTTTTGTCCTATCCCCAGATTACTACCCCCCACTATTGTCTCTTTATAAACTACAGAAGCCTTAGGATTTATCTTGTCAACTCGTTGATTCCCTTCTTCCCCTAATATGGTCTGTAGTGGGGAAACAGAAAGCATTACATCCAGTCAAGTGGAAACAGTAAGGAAGGAAATCATGTGTTGGTTGGAGCATTGGCCAGAAGGCCACAAGGCCCAGGTTTGATCCCAATGCTGCGACCAACTAGCTAAGTGAGTAATGCAAGCCCCTCAGCTTCCTTGGTTCTTGGTCCTCCTTTATAACAGAAGAGGTAAATTAGATAACTGGTAAGGCCACATCTATAGCTCTGAAATGCAATGGTATGTAAACAAGCAAGCAAATTTGTATGTAAGGGCTAAGATAGTGATAACATAAGGTTCCACTTTGATTTTCCTGCTTAGAAATATTTACAGATGCTACTAAGAATTTGCTGTAAAACTCAAGAAGTGCCCATACCTGATGTCCCTCTATAACCTCCCCTAATCTTCACCAGTTCTGTAGATTAAAAGCATTTATAACCATATCATGTAATAGAGAAATCCTTTCAGCAGTCAAATTCTGTGCCACCTGATAGCAGAATGACATTCTTTTAATGGAGAAAAAGCTCAACATACAATCAATTGATGAAATTAGAAATGTAAAAGCAAACAGAAAAAGATTCAAAGGCACAAAACCCTTTGAAGTATTGTGTTCTAGTTTTACAAACTAACGTAAAACTTAGTAGTCTATTGTTATAAACATCTAATTTGGGGCCTCCTTTAAGCATATTTCTATTCTGAATTGGAAGTTGTTGGAGGTGGAGGACATACAGATGAATTCTTTTTACTGATATTTTCAAATCCATAAAACTGCAGTTACTTTGTTTTTCTCAAAATTTTTATTTCCCTCTTTCCAAAAGATTCTAGGCAATAAGCTCTCTCTTCCTGTCATTGATAGACTGTATTCAAACTTATTTTCTATCAAAGTTTACATAAAGGTAGAGGATCTTTTATCACCATGGGCTTTTTTTGAGGGGATATGTGGACTCTTTAAACCTTCTATCACCTCTCACTTTGCATTTCTTACCCTGATAAGAAGTACCTTTTGTAGGTAGGTATGGAATGAAGGTGATAATATACTTGTAACTGTTTTTCTTCCTAAAGCATTTACAAAAACTTTTGTTATTACATATATAAAATACAATAAAACTAATCTTAAGCAAGAAGAAAAGTTAAATTTGACTCTGAAGCCCTCAGTGTTGCAGCATAATGAACTTTTTAATATTGAAAAATGGAGAGTGAATGTGTTGTTTCCTGCACTATCAGATGGATAAAGTTTACCTTTTTGTGATAGTTTAGATATTATGACTCCTCCTTGTTTCCCTTTCTTTTCCACTTAAATAAATTAGTTATGGTTGTTAAATGAGCATATTGTCTCTACTTTTTAAAGCCCAGTCATTGTTATTGATTGCATATAAGGAGTTAAAGGAGTAAATTAAATGTTTGTATTAGGGAAAGAGTCTGCTATAAATTAAGCATTTAACCTCACTAGGAGTAATCAAAGAAGTACTGATGAGATGGGGGCAGGTTTGTGTGAGTTCTGCTGCCACACCTGCTGTGTCACCCTGGCTTCTTTTCTGTTGTCCCAGGTCACCCCAACACTATCACCGCCACAACTGGGTGCCTCCCCACTGAGGAAAGTCTTCTCTACGGTCACGTTCTCACCACTGTCTTCTGCTACCGCTGGACCTGGGATATAGTTTACTCTACTGTATTTTTACATAACCTATCTCCTTTTTTAGAGGATGAGATCCTTATACAGAGTCCATATTACGCATATGTTTAATAAGGGTGGGGGACAAAATGAGAATAGAGGGAAAGGATTGGAAAAGTGATATCATGGGATAATATCTGATCACTAGAAAAGTGAGCTAGGAATAGTGCCTCAAAAATAAGCAATCAGGAGAGCAGACAGCGCCTACAGAAACCTCAAAAATGAGAGAAATGACAGAAAATTCACAGCAGAGCTGACAGATGTGGACACGTGGAGAACAGAGACACAGATGTCTGGAGATGCATGGAACCCAGCAGATGTTGCCATGAGATGTTAAGCAAACCAGAATCTGGAGAGAGCCAAGGGAAGCCAGGAGATGAAAACCAACCCTGGAGAAGCAAAGTGAGGAACCCCCACAGGAAGAGAGGCTGAAAGCAATGAACACAGGAGCAAGGGACCAGCAGATGCCAGCCATGTGACTACCAGAAACTACAGAGGTGTTTCTGATCCATTGGTCTTTCTTGAGTGAAGGTAACCTCTTGTAGGTGCCTTAATTTGGACACTTTCACTTCCTTAGAATGTAAACTTGTAACTTATTAAATTCCCCTTTTAAAAGCCAAAAAAAATAAAAAATAAAAAAAAGGCAATCAGTAGGCTTTCTACTCAAAGTTTCCCATGCTATTAGCATATGTACCACTTTGCTACTCATGGGAAATAAATTTCATTGAAGGAGATGGTAAATAATTCATTAAGGCAGTTGAGAAGGTTTCAAGTCTTTGCATCCAAGGGCTTGGTATTTCAATAAAGTCACTAACAATGGAATACACCCCAGGCACCCACTGGCTTCTTTTCCTCTTCCAGCATTACCACAACAACATGCTTCGATGCAGACGTGTCTGCTGAAAACTCCACAACTATTGCTATGAATGATTAAAAGAGGACAAACCACACTGTTCTAGCTTTATCTCACTTAGGAAGAAATCTTACTGTTGCATTACCCTGTCCAACCTATTTTCCTGGGAATCTTTGGCTGTGGTCTACGGGTGTATCTCCTCTTCAAATGTGCTTTCCAATAGCTCAAATATGCAGACAAGTAGAGGAAACAATATGAAGCACATCTCCCCAGCTGTGTGCAGAGGGACAAATGGGTTGTGTGTGGGCTGGACTAGGAATTCCCTTTGTCCTCAGGCGTGGTAAGGAGTGTCCTAGGGCTGCTGCCTCCCCAAGGCCAGTCACATGAAACCTCCAGGCAGCCTCATGTTCACTCATGTGACCTAAACATTTCATTATTTTTGATGTGTGCTGTGAAGTTAAAAGGATTGGGAAGCACTGATGGACACACCAGTCAGATTGACATATATCGTCATGTTCACTTTAGAATACTTTCTGAAAAAATAAAATATTACAGAAACAGCTAAAGCTCTGTAACCCTCATCACCCCCCTCCATCCCATTTCTTCTTCTACCCTCCCCAAAAGTAACCACTGTCCTGGAAGTGGTGAGTATCCTTACTGTGTACATGCAACGCTGAGGTACCCAGGTGTGCACACTTTTTAATTGACACGTTTGTGTTTGCAATTTTTACTTAAGTGATCTCACACTCTAAGCATTATTTCACAATTTATTTTTTTCATGAAAGAAATTTTTAAATATTTGTGCAGTTTATCACAGGCATTGTCCACCACAAAATTCACTGTGTTATACATTCCTATGTTTTAACCACTAACTTTCCTTCTTTTGACACACCGGACTCTAAAATTCCCCTTTCTACCACACTCACACACCATTCCCCACTGTTAATTATTCTCACGATAACATGTTACCAGCATCTCTGCCCATTTCCAAATGTTTAAGTTCACCCTAGTTAAACATTCTGCACATAGTAAGCAATCAGTCCTCATTCTTTAGCATCATTCTATGTCCTGGTAACCTATATTCTATATTGTATATCTATCAGTTTAAATAATATAATTAGTTCATATCAATGAGATCATAAAATATTTCCCTTTTGTGTCTGAGTTACTTCACTTAACATAATGTCCTCAAGGTTCATCCATATGAAGCATGAAGTCACATGCTTCAGTACTTCTTTCCTTCTTAGTGCTGAATAATATTCCATTTATAAAAAAAAACACATTTTGTTTATCCATTCATCTTTGATGGATACTTGGATTGTTTCCATGTTTTGGCAATTGTGAATAATGCCATTATAAACATTGTTGTGTAAATGTCTATTCGCGTCCCTGCTTTCAGATCTTACAGATATATCCCATTTGCTAGTTTGAATCTGTTGTGGACCCCAGAAAAGCCATGTCCTTTAATCCTCATTCAGTATTGCTGGGTGGGGGCCTTTTGATTGTTCCCATGGAAATGTGAACCTCCCAACTGTGGGCAGTAACTTTTGAATAGATGGTTTCCATGGAGATGTGTCTCCATCCATTCAAGGTGGGGTTGCTTACTGGAGCACTTTAAGAGGGAACCATTTTGGGAAAACTTGAGAGCCCATGCAGCAGGGACCTTTGGAGATGAAGAAGGAAAATGCACCCCAGGGGAGCTTCATGAAACAAGCCTGGAGAGAAAGTTAGCAGACGTCACTATGTTTACTATGTGCCTTTCCAGTTGAGAAAGAAACCCTGAACGTCATAGGCCTTCTTGAACCAAGACATCTTTCCTTGGATGCCCTAGATTGGTCATTTCTATAGCCTTGCTTCAATTTGGACATTCTCACAGCCTGAGAACATGTAAATTTGCAACTTAATAAATTCCCCTTTTAAAAAGCTGTTCCATTTCTGGTATATCACATTTCTACAGCTTGCAAACTAGAATACCCTGAGTAGTAGGATTCCTGGGTCATAAGGAAACTCTGTACTTAGCTTCTTGAGGAACTGTCAAAATGTCCTCCACAGCAGCTGTAACATTTTGCATTCCCACTAGCAGTAAATAAGTGTTCCAATTTCTGCACATCTTCTCCAACACTTGTAGATGCCTGTATCTTTAATAGCGGCCATTCTAGTAGGTATGAGATATCTTATTATGGTTTTGATTTGCATTTCCCTAATAGCTAGTGAAGTTGTGCATCTTTTTCTTTGCCTCTTATAATCTGTATTCCCTCTTTGGAGAAATGTCTTTTCATGTCCTTTGCCCATTTTTAAATTGGATTGTTTGACTTTTTATTGTTGAGTTGTAGGATTACTTTATATATGCTGGGTACCAAATCCTTATCAGATAAGTGGTTTCCAAACAGTTTCTCCCATTGAGTTGGTTGCCTTTTCATGTTTTTGACAAAGTTCTTTGAAGCAGTGGAAGTATTCTATTTTGAGGAGTTCCCATTGATCTGTTTTTTCTTTTATTGCTTGTGCTTTGGGTATAAAGTCTAAAAAACTGCTGCCTATCGTTAGATCTTGAAAATGTTTCCCTACATTTTCTTCTAGGGTTTTTATGGTATTGGTTCTTATATTCCAAATAAAATTGATATTTAGCTTTTCCATTTCTGCAAAGTAGTCTGTTGGAATTTTGATTGATATTGCATTTGAATCTGTAGATAAATTTGGGTAGAATTGCCATCTTAATGATATTTAGTCTTCCGATCAATGAACACAGAATGTCTTTCCATTTATTCAAGTTCTTTGATTTCTTTTAGCAATGTTCTATAGTTTTCTGCAAACAAGTCCTTTGTATCCTTGGTTAAATTTATTCCTAGCTATTTAATTCTTTTCGGTACTATTACAAATAGATTTTTTTCTTAATTACCTCATAGGATAGCTCATTATGAGGGTAAAGAAACACCATTGATTTTTGCGGACTGATCTCATATCTTGCACTTTGCTGAACTTGCTTATTAGCTCAAGTAGATTTGCTGTCATTTTTTTCTGGATTTTCTAAATATAGGATTATGTCATCTGCAAATAGTGACAATTTTACTTCTTCCTTTCCCATTTGAATGCCTTTTATTTCTTTTTCTTGCCCAATTGCTCTAGCTAGAACTTCTAGCACAGTGTTGAATAGCAGTGGTGACAGTGGACAGCCTTGCCTTGTTCCCAATCTTAGAGGGAAAACTGTCAGTCTCTAAACATTGAGTGTGATGTTAGCTGTAGGTTTTTCATGTATACTCTTTATCATGTTGAGGAATTTTCTTTTGATTTCTATCTTTTGAAGTGTTTTTATCAGGAAAGGGTGATGAGTTTTATCAAATGCTTTTTTTCTGAGTCAATTGAATTGATCTTGTGGGTTCTCCCTTTTAATTTGTTAATGTAGTGTATTACATTAATTGATTTTCTTGTGTTGAACCATCCTTGTGTTCCTGGTATAAACCCCACTTGATCATGGTGTATAATTCTTTTAACGTGCTGAGGATTCAATTTGCTAATTTTTTTTTGAGAATTTTTGCATCTGTGTTCATTAGGGAGATTGGCTTGTAGTTTTCCATTCTTGTGGCATATTTATCCTGTCTTGGTATTAAAATATCAGCTTCATAAGTTGAGTTAGGTAGAGTTCCTTTTTCCTCATTTTTTGGGAAAAGTCTGAGCAGGTTTGGTGTTAGTTCTTTCTGAAATGTTTGATAAAATTTCCCTGTTAAGCCATCTGGCCCTGGGCTTTCTTTGTAGGAAGATTTTTGATGACTTATTGAATCTCCTTACTTGTGATTGGTTGTTGAGATCTGTTTCTTTGTGAGTCATTGTAGCTTGTTTGCATGCAATTTGTCCATTCATCTAAGTTGTCTAGCTTGTTGGCATACAGTTGTTCATAGTAACCACTTATCATCATGTTTATATTGTCAGGGTTCATGGTAATGCCCCCCCCCCATTTCTGATTTTATGTATTTCCAGCTTCTCTCTTTTTGTCTTTGTTAGTCTAGCTAAGTGTTTATTGACTTTTTGATCTTCTCAAAGATCAACTTTTGGTTTTTTTGATTCTCTCTACTATCTTTTTGTTCTCCATTTCATTAATTTTTGCTCTATTCTTTGTTATTTCTTTCCTTCAGGTGGCTTTGAGATTAGTTTGCTGTTCTTTCTCCTTATTCACCAGTTGTTCAGTGAGGCCATTGATTTTAACTGTTTATTCCTTTTTAATGTAGGCATTTAGGCTAAAATTTCCCTCTCAGCACCGCCTTCACTCAGCACCACATCCCATAATTTTTCTCCCTATTGTTTTAAACTGTTTTATTAGCCCTACAAATGCAGGACTTACAAAAACTTGCTGCAAATGTTGGGTGAGTGTTTGGCATGTGTATGTATAATATATCACTTATCCCATAAGTTTTGATGTGTTTTGTTTTTGCTTTAATTCATCTCAAGATATTTACTGATTCCTCTTGCAATTTCTTTTTTGACCCATGATTGTTTAAAAGCATGCTGTTTAACCTCCAAATATTTGTGTATCTTGATTCTGTTATTGATTTCCACTTTCATTCCAAGATGATCAGAGAAAGTACTTGGTATAATTTCAATCTTTGTAAATGTATTAAGACCTGCTTTGTGCCCCAACATTTGGTCTGTCCTTGAGAATGTTCGATGAGTCTTTGAGAAGAATGTGTGTCCAGTTGTTTTAGGATGAAGTGTTCTGTATATGTCTGTTAGGTCTAGTTCATTTATTGTAATTCTAAGGCTCTCTGTTTCTTTACTGATCTTCTGTTTAGTTGCTCTCTACATTAGAGAGAGTGATGTGTTGAAGTCTCCCACTATTATGATAGAGTCATCTATTATTCCCTTCATGTTTGCCTCATGTACTTTGGGACACCTTGATTAGGAGCATAGATATTTATGACTGTTATTTCTTCATGCTGAATTATTATTTTTATTATTATAGTGTCCTTCTTTATGTCTTATAAAATTTTTGCATTTGAAGTCTGTTTTGTCTGTTGTTAGTATAACCACCTTAGATTTCTTTTAGTTGCTACTTGTGTGGAACATCTTTTTCCATACTTTCATTTTCAATCTATTTGCATATTTGGGTATAAGATGAGTCTTCTATAAACAACATAGAGAGGAATCATATTTTAAATCCATTTGCCAATCTGTATCTTTTGATTGGAGAACTTAGTCCATTAACATTCAGAATGATTATTGTAAAGCAAGCTCTTGATTCAATTGTCTTATCCTTTGATTTTCTTTCTTTCTTTCTTTCTTTTTTCTTTATAAGTGCATGGTCTGGGAATTGAACCCAGGTCTCCTACATAGAAGGCAAGCATTCTACCACTGAACCACTTGTGCACCCTATCCTTTGGTTTCATTTGTCAGATCTATTTTTCTCTCTCTCTTTTTATCCCTTAAGTTACTCTTACTAATATACTTCAATTCTGTACCCTTCTCCAGACTTCCCTCTCCTGTCTTTTCTTTTCACCAGGCAGGACTCCCTTTAGTAATTCTTGTAGGGCTGATCTCTTATTAATGAACTCTCTCAGCTTCTGTTTATCTGTGAATATTTTAAACTTTCCCTCATTTTTGATGGACAGCTTTGCTGGATAGAGAATTCCTGGTTGGTAGTTTTTCTCTTTCAGTATCTTAAGTATATCATTAGTTTTTCTCTTTCAGTATCTTAAGTATATCATATCACTGCCTTCTTGCTTCCATGGTGTCTGATGAGAAATCAACTTAGTCTTATTTAACTTCCCTTGTGTGCAGTGAATCGCTTTTCTCTTGCTACTTTCAGAATTTTCTTCTTCTCTTCAGCATTTGACAGTCTGATTACTATGTGTCTTGGAGTTGGTCTATTCAGATTTATTCTCTTTGGAATATGGTGGGCTTCTTGGACTTGCATATTTTTCTTCTATAAAGGTTGGGAAGTTTTCAGCCACTATTTCTTTGGATATTCCTCCTGGCCCCTTTCCCTTCTTTTCTCCTTCTGGGACACCCATGATGTGTATATTTTCAAACTTTGTGTTGTCAATCATTTTCCTGAAACTCCACTCAAGTTTTTCCACTTTTTCTCCATTTTTTTGTCTGTTTAAATTCAGTTGATCTGTCTTATGATTCACTGATTTTTCTTCTGCCTCTTCAAATGTGCTGTTGCGTGTCTCCAATATATTTTTGATTTCGCCTACAGCGTCTTTTATTTCCATAATATCTGTTATTTTTTCTGTGTATTCTTTCAAATTCTTTATGTTCTTCTACTGTCTTCTTAATATCCTTTATTTCTTCATGCACATTTTCCTTCACTTCTTTGAATATATTCAGGAACTTTTGGCACATATTTGATTAGTTTTTCTAGAATCTGTATGTCCTCTGACTTTTTGATCTCTTCCTTTGACTGGGCCATTTCTTCTTGAGTTTTGGTATGCCTTGTGATTTTTTTGCTGTTATCTGGTCACAGGATTATATTGGTTGGTCTATTTTGAAGGTTGATTTCTCCCTCTTGTCTAGGGTTAATTGTTTCCTGTGTTTGTATTATGGCACTGCTTTTACAGTTAGGTCACCCATATTTCTTAGCCAAACAGGGCTGGGTACCCACGCAGGGTGTATAGGCCAGCTCTGATGGGCCTAGGATAGGGTCTGGAGAGGCTCTGAAAAGCCCTGCAGTTCCTCTGCACTTTCTGGCCTTTCCAGCAGATGGCACTGTTTGGTGACTTGTCCTCAGAAACTGTTTTCCTTCGGGAGCCTCAGCAGCATCTGACTGGGTGGGGTTAAAACTGCAGAATTCCTATACAGTCACGTTGCCAGCCAAAACCTGGCTCACTGTGGGGCTGTGTCCCCCACTGTACTTGCAGCACAGGACTCCCCCAGCTGCCCCAGATTATAGCCAGGCCCCAGTCAAGGATCAGGCCACCTGCTGCTGTTTTTCCCAAGGGTAGGGGATCGACACCAGGACCCGGGGCTGGAAACAGTCTCTGTCTACATTTTCTCACACTCTTCATTCCTTACTCAGCTGAGCATTGAAATGTTGTCCCCTGTCACCTGGGTCCCCAAGCAACTCAGGTAGGTTCTGCCTGGTTAACTGCAGCTTTTAGAGAAGATTTGGTGGTTCCCTCCCTGATCCTTCAGTTGGAAGCTCTTTCTTGCTGCCCTTTTGTATTCTACCCTCCCCCATGGCTAAAGTCCCGCTGTATGCCCCTGTCGGCTTGGGTCTTTGTGTCTGGATATAGGTGGGGCTCCATCTCACTGCTTTGAGACATTTTATAGAATGTGTCTCTGGTGTCCCTCTGGGAACTAAGAGCTGGGTGAGACCGAGTGAGGGGGAAGGGAGAGGACCAGCTGGTCCTGGACGAAAGTTTTCTACCCGATATTTTTCTCTTTCTTCCGTTGAGCATTTGTGAGATCCTTCTCCAGTCTATGCCTTCCTACAGAGTTCTGAACAAGTGAGAATTGTCCTTTTCTTTTGCTGACTCTCTGGGGAGGGGTTTTCAGTAGCTGTTTATATCACCATGTTGATGACATCACTTCCTTCTCAATTTATTTTTAATTAGGCATTGTATTTTTAATATTTTAAACTTTGATTCATATGCATTTACAAGGATCACTGATACATTGTTATTTATTATTACCTTATTTGTATTTCCTGTTTACCACATCTTTTCTTAGTTCCCATCCCCTCCCGCCCTTTATCTTTCAATTTATACTGTTTGCATTTTTTTTCACCACTTACCTTCCTTTTTTCTACTGGTTTGGAAGTTATGTATTCTTTTTCTATTCTTTACTGACAAATCTTAAATCTTACTATGTATACTTGTTTAATCATGAGAGTTATTGAATGATATAAGAACCTTAGATTACTTGAAATAGAATCACTCCTCATTTCCCCATATTTCACTTATTTTGAGTAACCATTGTAAGGAATTTCATTTCTATCTTATTTTTAACTAGCTCCAATCAATAATTAATCTTTAATAGTTAATTATTTTTTGCAATTACTCATTTGTTTGTTGATATTTTGTATACTATTGCTCCTTGCAGTCCATTCTGTACTTCTAGTTCAGTTTTATTTACACTGAAGAAGACATTTAGTAGTTCTTTCAGAAAAAGGCTCTGAGCAGTAAATCCTGTAGCTGGTAAATTTTCAGTCTTTGTAAAAAGCAAACAAACAGAAAAACTCCACAATAACCCAGGCTTTGTTTTGCCTTCTTGAATTATAGTTATAGAATTTCTAGCTTTAGAATTCCTTCCTCTTAGTGCTCTGAAGATAATTTTCTGGCCTCTTGTGTTGCTGACAAGAAATATATCAATCTAATTAGTGTTTCTTTGAAAATAATGTTCTTCCCCCTTCTGAGTTTGTTTTTTTTTTTGAAATTTTCTCTTTGTCTTTGGTATTATTCAGTATCCCAATAAATATATGTAAGTTAGAATTTAAAACTTATTCTCTTTAGACCTTTTCAATAAATATTCCTGTCAGGTACCAAATCTGAAAATTCATAGCCATTCTCTCTTTGAATATTGCCCGCCTGCCATTTTTTTTCCTATTGTTTCTCTCTGGAACTTCTATTATACTTATGTTGGTCTTTCTTCTATTGACCACATGTATGCTAAACTCTTCTAAAAAGTATTTTCTACCATGTTTTCTTTTTAGCCGCCAAGTGGCCCTGAATGGCAGCCTTCCCTTGTTTGAAGCTATGAGTAACTGTGAGTGTCTTCCATGTATCCAAGCATCATTGTGTTGTGATCTACTATCCAAAGAATCTATAATCATAGCCAATATCATATAATTATAAATGAATTAATGATTTCCTGGTTTGTCAGTTTCTTGCCTTGGAAATTTATACACCCTGTTTACTGTAAATTTGGACTCCACACCCATGTGTGTTATATGCCTGGTGTTTTGATCTCCCATGGGAGTCTATTTTTCATCACTCAGAGTCTTGGGAAAGGATAAGCCTTCTTGATGCTTTCTGAGAGCATAACATTCTTCTAGTATACCTATTACTCAGAGGGTAACCTTTTTATGGTCCTGGCTCTTTACAGGGATCATACTTTGATATTCTCTTGTCATGTGGAATTCATACTCAGTTTAGTTTTAAAATTCCAGCCCATTGCCTATTGTGTCTATTGAGTCCAATAGCTCCTTTGTCATCAGAGATTTCAAGTTCCCTCTTCATTTTTAACCCAGGAGTTTCCTATCTTTATTTGAATTTGTTATATTATTTGTTGTGTTAGTCAGGGTTCCCCAAGGAAACAGAACCAACAAGAGATATCAATAAGTATGAGATTTTATAAAAGTGTCTCATGCAACTCTGGGGATGCACGAGTCCAAATTCCATAGGGCAGCCATGAGTTGGTGACAACAATGAGGGTTTTTGATGAATTCCCAGGAGAGGCTGGCTGGCTGAAGTAGAGATGAAAGTTCTCTTCTAACTGCTAAAGTTGTCAATCAGTCTTGTGACTGTTGAAGTTATCAATCAGTCTTTGGCTTAAATGGTTTAAATCCAGCTGATTGGATTCTCTGATTGCCAAAGACACTCCCCTTAGTTGATTGTAGATGTAATCAACTATATATGCAACCAACTGACTGGTGATTAAAGTCCACAAAATGTCCTCATCATAACGGTTAGGCTTGCTTGACCAGACAACTGGGCATGATCACCTGGCCAAGCTGAAACATGAACCTAGCCATCACAATTGTTATATTTGTTTGTGTGCAAAGGGAATTTGAATGGTTGTCCATGGTAACTCAGCCTACCAGATTATTAGAATCAGAAATCTCTTGATCCTATAAATTTTTAGAACCCAGAGTCTTTTGATAATCTCTATGGATCCTCTTTTATTTATGCATTAGTAATTAATATGTAGTTATCATCTATTTACCCTTGACCTTGAGAAGGGACTCCTCCAAGACTGGAGGGCAGGAGGGACACAAGGCAGATGGGGGTGGGGTTTTGAGGAGTCTTATATTTGATGGCATTAATTTTCTTAATGATGTAGGAGGTAGAACCACAGCCTAAGGGTGAGGGAGGATGAGATTGCGCTGAATCTGGGGTAAAGACTTTTCTAAGTGATGTAGCAGAAGTGCAGTATCCAGGCTGTGAGAAAGGTCCTGGGATAAGCATTCTTAGATAGGGCCTGGGGATGAACTGGACAGGGAGAGCATGCAGATGGCCCAAGTTCAGCAGAGTCCCAGCTCACGCAAGCTGCATTCCAGCCACATTCCAACCGATGGCAGTGGGACCTTCCTCCATTTCATCAGACTGAGGGTCCAAGAAGGGCTGTGCTGTAGGCTGCACCCTAGAATGTCTACTGCTGATTAGGGGAAGGGAGGCAAAGCGGGAAAGTGCATCACTATCATAATCTATTAATTAGTGTAGTTTAAATTGGTGGACGATCTCTGGATTTATATAACATATATTTGCCCAGTTGCTCTGTTAGCTAATCACATGTCAGATGAGAGATCTTTAACCAGGAGCCTGTGAGTAGAGCCATTCACTGGGGTGCAGGACGAAAGTATTACACTTCTACTCTATTTACTTTAGCTTTAAAAGCTAAATTATTGTATTCAAAATATGAATCTAAACTGGCATAACCTGTCAAAAGGCCAAAGGCACACGCCCTAGGAGATGGTCCTGGGGCAATGGAGGGTTTAACCCTGACACCCGCCATCATTTGCTCTCAGCATAGGGTCACCTGTGGCCATTTACCTGAGCTGGATTAAATGGATTTATAGAGCATGTTATTTTAGTTTAAGTTAACTAACCTTCTCAAAAAGGACAAGTAGCTTAAAAATTATTGTCAAGAAATCCTTGATTAAAGATAATATTAATAAATGCAAGCACCAGTTAACAAAGAGCCTGAGCTACTATATCTCTGATTCCTAGTATGAGATCTTCACCTGGCACATTAAGAGGTAAAAAATAATAAAAATTTATTCAATTTGTCACATTCTCTTGTTTTGTCAGTGTGGAGAGGTAATTGGGTGCCATGTACCCCAATATCCTGCCTTTAACAGACTTTGTTTTTAGTGTGTTCATTTTGTGAAACTTGATTTATACAGGCCTAGCCTAGAATTTATATAATATGTATTATGTAAAATTGAAATCCCAAATAAAGGCTTTTAGCTCTAGTTGTAGAATGTTTGCACGAAACATTTTACATAAGTGGAAGGTGAAATAAAAAACCCCTAAAGTGAATGAAGCTTTTCACCCTCATTTACCTTTCTAATTTAGCAACTTAATTAATAGTGGAAGTGTAAGGCAGCAGAGAGAGATACAAACAACTGCCCCTTGACCTAAGAAAGTTCTGAGAATTGTCTCAGGTTGAGGACATATTTTCTCTGAGAGTGTATGAACTTCCAGCCTCCAGTCCATTTCTGTGCTAATGTAGGCAATGCCTTAATGGGATATCTTACCCAGAGAATACTCATGGCTAGCCCTGAATACAAGAAAAGAAATTGTTTTCCTGATGTCAATCCTATTCTGGGTAAGTTTAGTGCCTGATAGACTCTACTTGCATTTTATGTTGTGTATACTTTTAAATCTAAGTGTTAAGTTTTTGGGAAAACTTCCTCAACTTCCAACAGCCACTGGCACCACCTGAAATACTGCAGTAATTCAAGCAATTCAATTCTGACTCTACCAGACTCAGACCCCACAGGTTAAGGGCACAATTCTCTACAAGACACCAGTTGCAAGTTCAGGCACCAGTTGCAAGTTCAGGGGCTGAGACCACCCACACCTCTGATCAACTGACTACAAATTCAGGTGTTCCCACCATCAACCCTGGCTCAATAATTTGCTAGAACAATTCACAGAACTGATCGAATGTGCTACATTTATGAGTATAGTTTAATTATAGTTAAAGGGCCCAAATGACAAGCCCCCAAAAGAGATGTATGCAGTGGAAGGGGTTTCAAATACAAGTTTCCTTGTCCTCTCCACACCGGAATCAGAACACATCATTCTCCCAGCACTGCAGTGATGTATTTTCTCAATCATGGTAGCTCATCATGGCTTCCAGTGTATCCAGTTTATTGGGGTCTCATTATGTAGGCATGGTTGATGGAATCAATGTCCACATGGCTGAGCTCAATCTGCAGCCCTCTCACCTCCAAGAGGTTGGGGAGTTGAGCTGATATGATGTGGTGCAAAACCCCAACTTCCTAATCACATGCTGGTCTTTAGATGTGACCAGCCCCCATGCTTAGATTGCAGGTGTGGCTGGCCCCACCCTGCAGCTATCACCTATGGTCCTCGGCCTACCATGAGGCACAGAAGGTACCTCTGTCAAAGGAAATGCCAAATAGCCAAAGGTTACCTCTTGTAACCCCAACAAAGTCATGTTCAGGTCCTATCTCTTCATCCTGTGGGCATGAACCTATCTGTAAATAGGACCTTTGAAGATGTTCATTAGTCAAGTTGTTCCCAAATGGAATGAATCCAATATGGCGGAAGTCCTTATAAGCAAAGCAAATTGGGGTAGAAGGTGAAGCCATGGGAGAAGCAAGAAGTTAGAAGTCAAGGGAACCCAGAAGAGAAAGGAGAAAACGCCATTATGTGCATTGCTGTGTGACAAAAAGCTGAGGAAGTGCAAAGATTGGTGGCCAGCCAGAAAACACCCACCAGGGAAGAGGGCAAGCCTTCTAGCCTCTGAAACTATGAGCTGGTAAACTCCTTTTGTTAAGCCCACACTTTGTGTGTTATTTATTTTAGCAGTAGAAAACTAAAACACCTCCCTAGGAACTGGGGACAAAGATCAGCCAAGTTTTTCGTTATGCTACACTAAGATAAACTAAAACTTTGGAATGATAGGATATCTGCAGTTTGTTTAAAGGAGCAAAAAGAATTTATTTTTAAATAACGTAAAATCTCCTATTTTCTGTAAAAAGTACTAGTGCTTACTGACAATTTATAATATCATAAGTATTTACTGAGAATTTTTGGGATGGGAGAGACCTTAGGTGAGGAACTTGAAGCCCAGGTTGGTTAAGTGAGCAGTGTGCAGCAGTTAAAAACAAAAACAAAAACAGACAATCCATAGACTTGGAGGTAGATAGATGGACATGACTTTGTATCCTAGTTCTTACTGGCTGTGTGACTTTAGGCAACCTACTTAACCTCTCTGATTAATTTAACCTTATAAATCTGGGCAAAGTAGACGGTATCTATCTCACAGTTTGCCTGGAGTATATAAGTCCTTGCCAGTGCTGGCTAACTGGGTATACAAGATTTTGTGGCTGACAGGAGCAGAGGGTGAAACAGAATTCAAGTATATTTTTGTCATATCACATTGACTAAATTGCCTTCAAAGAAAGGGAGATTCCTCTCCAGCATTTTGGTACCTTGCACCCCCTAAATTTTATTGTGTATTTTCAAGATATTTTTTTCAATCCTGAGAATGGCTTTCCTCTATGTGCCCTCCTAGGCACACAGAGGAAAATGAAATACTCGGCACCCCCACCCCATCACCCTATCCACCTGGTACTGTTGAACTGAGTACAGATTGCAGCTGATATTGGTGTGCTCCTTAGCGGTACTTTTGCTGCAAGATCAGAAAAGAAACTGGATCCTTCTCTGAGAAGAGCAGTTTCTTTGCTTAGGGGATGACTGTGGAATCAAGTGAGAGAGCAACACCCTTTGAGCCCCACATCTCTCCCACTCCCCAACCTGGGCTGGCGTGGGTGGGACCACACCTCCAGAGAAGCGTGGAGAGTTGGGAGGTGCTCCTTAATTAGGCTAGTGGCTGGAGGATGAAAGTGTCTTTATCGGATGGTGATGCAATTCATTTCTTTAGGATGAATTTCACTGGTATTGTCAATGGGGGAAATTAACAAGCAACTTTCACAATTTTGCATTTCCTTTGAAACTAAGGAGGAAGAATGATCCAAGTACATGGCCATTGTGTGTGTGTGTGTGTGTGTGTGTGTGTGTGAGAGAGAGAGAGAGAGAGAGAGAGAGAGAGAGAAATCATTCAAGGAAACTATGGTCTACCGAATGAGCTTCAGAATCAGTGGGATGTTTTCTTGGGGGCACGCATAACCCAAATTCCTGTAGATTTAAAAAGATCCTTGGTATCTAGATGCAAAAAATCATTATTGGGTCACAGCAGGGAACATACCATTAATACAGAAGGAAAGTCTTAATTGGTATATGGAAAAGCATTTGAGTACATAATTGAGTTAAAATTCTGTGGGCTTATTATACAATTCCAGGGAGCGGTCCTACAGGCACGGTTTTGTGACTTGGATTTCTGGAATAAATCTCCTAGAAGGACTCTTGCCTCTGTTGATGAGAGTAGCAGTAATGAAAAGACACAAAGTAAAAGTGAACTGTGGTTAGTTATATATGTTTATTTTGTAGTTTTTGTGACGCTGCATTATCCTAGATCCATTTATCTCTTTAGTCAACTAATAATTTTTGGATGACAGTTTTATTCCAGCTGCTGTACTTGGCAGTGGGGTATGCACTGGTGTTACTGTAATTTCTGATACACTAGTATTCAACTTCCCAGGCTAAAATCAAAATTTTAATTCACAATGTTCATTGATCCATGTTGGGATAGTGCTGTACACAAGTGTGTGCTACAAATCTTGTAAACTATCTACTGTTTAAAGAGAAATGGTTTCAGAGGTTTTACTTGGGAATTTGTAAGAGAAATTCCTGAGGTGGGAATGTCTCTCCAACCCCTACAAAATATATGCAATGAAAAAAATGAATTAGTTGTCTGTCCTCCCACATGGAGACTAAATCTTGGGTTTGGGACTTAGATTAAAATACTGAGATTCTCATATTGGAATATGGCATCTTTCTCCATTGTTCTAATTTTCCTTTAGGTTGCTGGAGGAAGTTACACTATTTTGTGTGTGTACGGGCTACAGTTGTTGAAAATGTTAATATATTTTGCCACTATTAGTGTTAGAATTAGCATCTCCAAGATAATTTAGTTGTACAAGCACGTGGCCCTAGAGCTTTTAAAGAGTAATTCTTTGATTCTTTTGTTTGGTTAACCATTTCATCACCCTTTTTTTTAAAAAATTCTTTTTTGTGACAATTTTGGAAATTTACTTTTTTCTCAGAAAATCAGCATCCTTAATTAAGATGTTTCATATATGAATCCATAATAGCAGCCAAATAATTTTTTGAAAATTTCTGTATCTGTTTTTAGGCCCCTTTCTTCTCAATTTTGTGTTTTCTCCCACATTGTATAGAGGAATTTCACTCTAGAATGCCCAATTCTGTATTTTACGTCTCTTTTTCGAGTGTACCTTTAAAATTTCCATTCATAAAGATGTTTGTGGTTGGCATCTTTTACTGAGAAGGTCTTTGTATTTCCTTTCTCTTCTTTTCCCTCCAGATTAGAGCTAGTAGAAGCCAGGGCCGCCCTGTGGCTTGCTCACCAGGGGAACTGAGTGGCCAGGGCAGCGGCTAGCCTCTGCCTCCTCAACTGAGTGCCAGCACGAATCTCATAGGCGTTGCTTTACGCATTGCTTTATGCTTTGAGCTCACAGATTTAAAAGAGGCAAAGACACCCAAAACAATAGAAACACACCAATTAAAACAAGACCATTTAGACAAAACAATACAGAAGCAAGATGAAATAAAGTTTTAACTAAAGTTAATAGTAATAAAATATTGAGGAGTAGAAAATCATACATCCAAAAAGAAATAATGTACTCATCAAGAGAATAATGAATTAGAAAATAGAAAAGCAGTACAATGAATTTATAATGCTAAGACATAAGTCTTTAAAAACAAAAAAAGCAAACCTCTTAAGGGAGAAAGGACACAGTGTTGCCTAAATAGTGCTTCTGAATACATTCTCTTCATCACAGTCATTCCATGAACAAATTGGAACCATAATAAATACTCATTAAAATTTAATTAGTACAGATACTGCTTACGATCAGATCCTCTTCCTCATTCAATATCTAAATCCCTTTGGATAAAACTCAAGGTAGGCTTCTTTACAATAAATTCTTCTTTAAAACAAAAACACTGTCAGTTATGGATAATCACCCTTTGTATAGTTTCTCCTAAATATGTGTCTGATTGATGATATTTTTGGATTCAAATTTGTCAGTGTTTTTTTTTTCCACACCCCCATTAGGTCAGTTGCAGCCAAGAGCAGTGATCCTGGATGTTCTTTATTTTCTTATATCCTTTCTGAGCCTTAGAACAGTACCCTCACCTGTATGCATAACATTTATTTAGTGAATATGTCATTATTATTGGTTCTGAAATTGGTGTGTTCTGTGATCCTTTGACCTCAGAAAAAGCTTCTGTGGACCTTTTTTTTTTTTTTTTTTAAAAAAAATGCTTTCAAGTTTAAAAATAAAAAGTGTTCAAGTTTATAAGTCCTAATAGGAAAGTATTTTCCGAATGGATACCCGAATGGCAAACCTATGTAAAATGTGTCAGCTGCATGAAGAGGTCAGAGGTACACTGGTTTGTATTATTGCGACATTCATTAAGTAATCTAGGTTGCTTTCCCTCCAGCAAACTGTCAAAAGGACGTTATGCTTGACTTCCAAATTTGGCTGACAATTTACCGAGGAGATTCGTAACCTTTGGATTGCTCTGATGTTCGGACTTATTTGCTGGGTTCTGGCCACATCCTGAAAAGCCCCCATAACTTCCGGATCCCCCGTGGCTGAGAAAACCTGTGGATCGCTAAGAATTTCATGGATCCCAGGCACAGCTGCCATTCCAGGCATGTCTCCTGCCATTCCAGGCATCCCCTCAGGAAGCAGCCTGGTAAACAGCCCCACTGAGATCCTGATTGCTTTCCGGCTTCTTCTTCCCTCTGGGCTGTCTCCTGCTCTTCCCCAGCCTTCTTAACTCTTTCTATTCTTTCTTTGCTCTCTCGCTCCTCACGCTTTTGCTTACACTTCCTCCGATGTTCTGTAATTTTCTGGGCCCTCGGTTGAACTTGCCTGAGCATTGCACTAACATCTTCATCATAATCCAGTTCACAAACAAGGGCAAGGTTGTGAGCTGCCTCTTCCCAGCAGCCCAGAAGTCTGTGCACTTTCCCTCATGACTTGTGAGGCTGAGCTGAATCAGGATTTATTCTCCTGGCTCTGTCACAGTCTTGGATGGCAGCTTTGGGCATCTATAATTGGATGAAGACACTGGCCTCTTGGCACACAGAACGGCCAAGCGAGGATTCAGCTTAATGGCACCTGTGAGCCAGGTGATGGATGGCTTTCTGTAGTTCACCATCATTCATTGCATCGGTGACAGCCACTTTCTCATCATTTCCCTGAACCATCATCTCCTCAGCTTCATCTCCCATTCCTTGAGGTGCACCAGTGTCTGGTTCAATGAATACCTTCATTGTCAATTTTTAGATCACTTTCCTCACTTGATGTTCTTCTGTCTTTATGTTTTCCTCTGTCTTCTTACTATCAGTTTTTTCTTCCTTGAAATTTTCTTCACCACCCGTGCTCTTCACCCACTCCCTCAGGAAGCACATTTCCTGGGTGTGCAATGCTGGGATCCTGATTACACATTTTCCCTTTACGGGGATCATGGTTCTGAGGCTGTGGGAAGTGACGGGCATGGCGGAGAAAGCTGCGGTTTGATTCCAGCCCCGAGCCCTAGCTCAGAGGAATCGCGTGGAAGGCGCTGGCTACCTGTGCATCTTTAAAAAGTTCCTTTACTTGAATCACAGAAATAGTTGGAAACATGTTGAATATGGAAACATGTTTCTCCTCTCTGGAGACAACCACTGTTACTAATCTCTTGGATAATGACAACTCACGGATAACTTTATTTATAAATTTTCTTCTTTCACACTTTTTAGCATACTCTAAATGCTGCATGTAAGTTTTTTTTTTAACTAATTGATATATTTTGGAGATGAGGTGAGGGAGGTTTTCTCTCCTAAGACTAATATGGGAGACTTCAAAAAGAAGCCCTATTTGGTAGAGTTTACAACTAGAGTTTTAATTAAAGTTCTGATATTTGATTGGTCAGGACATTTTTAATATCTTGAGAATGAATCAGTTTGATAAGATTCAAGAGTGACCAGAAGGATTTCAAGATTTGTCTGAGATTTTGTCCATGACAGAATGGATTGAAGGGAGTGGTGATGCAAAAGAATAAACTTGCTTTCCATTGAGTCCTTACAATAGCCAGCTCATTAAATAAATGGTTGGATTTATCAAGCAATTCCTTCTTACTGACATTAAACTGCTGCCTATTTTTTTTTTTTTTTTTGCTTTAAAAAAAACATGCATCAGTGAATCTTTACAGATAAATTTCACATGATTGCATCTGGAAATTCCTAGGAGGGAAATAAGCCAGACACATAAGGATGGATAGTGTATGACTCCACTTTTATGGCTACGGTAAAGGTAAAATCAGAGGCTTATAATGTAGAATACAGGGGAGTTAGAAATACATAGAAGAGATGGGTGAACGGTTAGCTAATGAGGTTGAACTCAAATGTAAGGGGATAGATAGAAGTGAAGGTGAGTCCCCAGTGGCTCTGTAAGTAATATTGCCTTATTGAAGGTGAACATGATTGAAAGGGGTTGTGTAGACCCATGTGTCCTACTAATTAACACTAGAAATATAAATTAGTTCTTGTAAGAACTACTTCAAAGGTATGATTCATGTAGAAGGAGTGTTTAAATCCAAGGTACAAGGGGAAACCTGCTGTTGCATGCCATGGGCTATGTTTAACAAAAATGGCCTCACACCATGGAAGCCCAACTCTGCAAGTGAAATCATTGCCCGACCCCCTATGTGGGACATGACATCCAGTGGTGAAAGTCTCCCTGGCGGCGTGGAAGATGGCTCCCAGGGATGAGTCCAGCCCTGGTACCATGGGATCAACAATTCTATCCTGACCAAAAACACGAAAAGAAGTATAATTAATAAAGTATTAGTGGCTGAGAAAGTTCAAATAGAGTCAAGAGGCTACTCTGGAGGTCACTTTTACGCAAGCTGACTATCATTAATGTATACTGTATAATTTCCTTATGGTCTGTTGCCAGTATAAAAATAAAATTTTAAAAACTATTGACTTTGTAATATCCAGCTATCTTGCTAAAATGTTCATTAGTTCCAGCAGTTGTTTGGAATTTCTCTGGATACATTATACTATCTGAGAACTTTTTTTAAAGAAGTCTTTCTTATTTTCAAAATTTTATGTCTTTCGTTTTATTTTTCTTACCTTATTGTACTTGGTAGGATCTCCAGAGCAGTGCTGAATAGAAGTTAGTGGACATCCTTATCTTCGTTCCAAAACCACAAGGAAAGTGTCCAATATTGCACCATTAGTAAAGGCTTATCTGTAGGTTTTTCTCATAGATTATCTTTTTTAGATGGAAGATTTCCTTCTAATCTTAGTTTGCTGAGTCTATTTTTAAAAAATCATAATGGATATTGAATTAATTAATGCTTTTCTGTATCTATTGAAATAGTCACAAGGTTTTTCTACTTTATTCTAGTAGTATAATGAATCACATTTTTATTTATTTGTTTGCTTGTTTGTTTACTTGTTTATTTATTTATTTGCTTGCAGCATGTCGTAGTTTCTTCATTGCCAAAGCAAAGACCATGCAATGGGTTGGCTTAACAATGGGAATTTATTGCCTCATGGTTTTTTTTTTTTACATGAATGAAGACAATTCAGCTATATTTCATGAAATTTATACAAAATCAATTTGTAGTGGATCATTAAAAGTAGTATTTAGAATACATATATAGAATTATTCACCATGTAAAGAAGATAATTTTATTAAAAACAAAATACCAATGATCCATAATCTCACTGAGAATTGATAAATGAGAAAAGCTATGTTTATTTTTCTAGCAGTAATGTTTTAGACAATTTTTTATAAAGGTATTAAATAAGTCATAATGGAAAATATTCTAGTAGTTTTTAATTAGGAGGTGGAACCTTCACTTTATCCCAATATTTTCTTCAGAGGTAGACTTTGTTTTTATTTCAATAAGTTCTTCTACTCGAGCCAGTACACTTTCAATCAAATCAAATGTAAAAAGAGCTGAATGTAAGACCTTAAGCTGCATTTCAGGAGGCATGTTAGGGATCTTCTCTCCACCTACTGTTATAGAACAAAGATCTTTACACTTCTGGGCTTCTTTGCTATTTTCTTGGCTATTTTTAATTTCTGCTTCATAGTGTGCCTTTGACATATTAAGTCCTGTATGGAGTGGCTTTAAGAAATTATTCTCAATCTTTCCAAGTTCTGTCCATAATCCAGTCTGACTGTCATTTTCATTATCTTTGATAACCAAATACCTCAATAAATTTAATGAAGCCATGATCCTATCTGAGTTTTGCAGTAAATCTGTTTCAGCACCTTCTGGGAGAAAGAGTACTAAATCCAGAAGGGAAATTAGCTGTGGTCCTGTAAACCATCTGTTGTTAGGTGTTCTCTTTAATGAAACATCAATTTGATTTTTGATATTCTGAATAATAAAGGCTTCCACACCCGAATGATTACTTGTATTCAATAAGCACCTAAACAATGTATATTTGCCTTGTGAGTCCAACTTGTTAATATATAGCTGAAGCATAGCTAAACCCTTTTTCCTCAATGTCTCAATGGGGCAAAGTGTCGTTACTTTCACTAAACTCTGAGGTACAGTAAGAAAACTCTTGATTTCTAAATACTGATGAAGTAGACTGTTGTCTTCCAGTCTCAATAAACCATCCTCCAACAGATTCAATCCCTTGGAGAAAACAGACTCTTCTGTTCTTTGCAAAAAGACTTCAACATGCCCCATATTAAGTTGCAGAAGGTACGATGGGCTGAGGACCACTGGAAGTCGATCAATACTGATACCCTGTACAAATACTAGATATGCCAGAGAAGCCATAGAGTCTGCTAATTGTTTGTCTTCTTCTTCCTCAAATTCAAGGTAATTCCAAATCCTCTTTTTCCTTCCATGATTCAAAATCATTTTGGGAAAAGAGTCTCCCATTGCTGATAAAAAACCTATTATTTCAGATGCAAAATACCTTAAAGGATCATTTTCAGCTTCTTCAGGCTGTTCATGGAATTGTGCTGTCAGCAAAGGGTATTTCAAGCTCTTGAAACAAAATTTCAGTAATTCATCCTTTAACTTTTCCTTTTCCAGTGAGTTTTCTTTGTCATCAATGACTTCTTCCACAAAAGGTTTAGTGAACTCTATTAAGGCCTTACAGCACCGACAAAGGCCATAGTCATCTGTTTGTATTTGTTCTTTTGAGTATGGAACAGGAAGAAGAGACAGCTGATTCCAAAGGGTCGACAACGCTAACCCAACTGAGTATGCCTTGTTGTTAGGACGTTTCTGAATCACTGTCTGTAATGGTTGAAGTAAAAGGAGAATAATTTGTGATATCTGTTTTCCAGAGGGTTCTTCAATCAGTTCAAGTAAACCCAACAATAATTCCTTTGGATTACATAACTTTACCAATAGATTAAGCATCAAAAAATAATCTTTTCTTTTATCATCTTCCTTATCATTCCATGAAAGGCACCGAACAACAGGACCAACAAGATTCCAGCCCATGTTCTTGATAATGACCTTATTCTTTTCATTTTGAATAATTTCTAATAGTTGGTCACTATGTCCTTCATCTATACACCTTTGGCCTGCTAACTGAAACAGGCTAAAATCTTCTTCTTTAAAATTTTGCTCTTCTAGGATTTGACATCTTTTTATTATGGATTGAAGCTCTTCCACAGCCATTCTTGGTTATTTTTCCCTGTTTTGATCCAGTCGGCCCTCTAGCCGTCCGCTGCCTCATGGTTTTGAGGGTAGGAGAAGTCCAAATTGAGGTGTCATGAAGGCGATGCTTTCTTCCTGAAGACTGGCATTCTGGGGCTGGCTGCTCGTGATCGCTGGTCCTTGGCTCCTCTGTCACATGACACTGCATGTGGAAGCCTCTCCTGGTCTCTTCCTTCTCTTCTGGGTTCCACTGATGTTCAGCTTCTGGCTCCTACCTCAGTGGCTTTTTTCTCTCTCTGTTACCTTTCCTATTAGGCCTTTAGTAACAGGATCAAGACCCATCCTGGGTCATACCATATCAGAAGAACCTCATCAAAAGGTCCTGTTTACATAGGTTCACTCCCACGGGAATGGATTAAGTTTAAGAACATGTTTTTCTGGTTTTCATGATTTTGAAGGTGTGGATTAATGTTCATTTGTTGAGTACGGAAAATTCTCATCCATTTTCTTTTAAAACATTGTTGCTCTCTCTCATCTTCTCTGTGACTCTATTAGTTATATATTGGACCTTTTAATTTTATCCACCCTGTCTTTTAATTTCTTTTTCTGCATTTTCCAAACATTATCTCTTTGCGTGGCATTCTGAATCATTTACTAAGATTCATCTTTCAGTTTTCTAATTCTGCCTTTGGGTGTTGTGCTGGTTTGAAAGGATTTCTGTACCCTAGAAAAGTCATGTTTTATGGGAGCATCTTGTGGGAGCAGCGGTTTCTTCTAATTCCTATTTGGTACTATAGGTTGGAAACTTGATTGGGTTATCTCCACGGGGATGTGATTCAATCAACTATGGGTATTAAATTTGATTACATGGAGATGTGTCTCTACCCATTCTAAGTGAGTCTTGATTAGTTTACTGGACTCCTATAAAAGAGGAGACATTTTTTGGAGAGAATGCCTTTTGAGAATGATGAGAAAGCCACAGCAAAGCCAAGCAGAACCACGAGACTGAGAGAACCAGAGTCGACCAGCCAGCAAACTTTGGAGATTCTAACAGACCAGAGAAGGATGATAGATTAACAAGAGCCATGACGCAGAGCCCACCAACCAGTGACCTTTGGAGATGAAGGAGAATGCCCCTGGGGTTGCTTCATGAAGCGAGAGATCTGGAGAAGAAGCTAGCAGACGGCACCATGTTCACCAGGTGCCTTTCCATCTGAACTTCATTGGCCTCCTTGAATATAAGCTATCTTTCCATGGATGCCTTAGATTGGACATTTCCATAGATTTACTTTGATCGGGATTTTCATGGCCTTAGAACTGTAAATTTGTAACTTATTAAATTCCTGATTTTAAAAAGCCATTCCATTTCTGGTGTATTGCATCCCGGTAGCTAACAAACTAGAACAGGTGTGTCAAAATTGCTGTTTAAGCCAATTTCTTAAATAATTTCAATTACCATAGTTTTATTTTCTTGATACTTTTTTCAAATCTGAGGGATCATTTTTTAATAGTTTTTGTTCTTTTATGCAGATTTATATGTAAAAGTTTTATCTTTTTAATCATTTTAATCATACTTATTTTTGAGTCTATTTTTTCACCTCCATGCTTCCTTCACTCTTGTCCATTCTCTATACCACACGTAGAATGATTGTTTTCAAATGAGGATCAGATTATAAAACTTCCCTGTTCAACTTCTTTAAAAGGTTTCCATCATAATTACTAACACACCCCTTTTCCCCCTGTCTGTTTTCCTTTTCTCCAGATATTTAAAAAACCCGTTCCCTCCTTTCCTTCAAATCTGTGCTCAAATATCACCTAATCAGGGAGGCCTTTGCAACAGACTCCTCTCTTGCACTGTCTCGTGCTCCCTCTACCTCACCTCTAATTCTAGCCTCATCTGTGGTAAACAGTACTTTGCGCGCTTCCTCTTGTCTCAGGCTGACAGCCTCTGCCTCAAGTTCATCCACCAAGTTTCCCACTTTATGACAAGGGACACCTTCAACAATGAGAACTCCTGAGGGAGTGCACTTAGCCCATACTCCTTGGAAATGCTTGAAAATGCTCAGGGACAGCCCTCAGATAATGAGGGATGAGAACCAGTGGATAAATTTTCTTGCCTCCTATCTTTTCTTTTTAACATTTTTTATTGTGAAATATAACATGTATACATTTTTTTCTTTTTCTAAAAAATAATTAATTATTTTTTATTAAAACATGTATTTCTGTCTCTTATCTTTTGCACAATTTTGGGAGGGAAAAAACCCTGTTACCCTTGGCAGTAATAACATTCCTTTATATGGACTTTCTTCTCCTATCCTGTCCAACTTTTTCTGCTGCCTCACTCCTGTTCCTGGGATCACCTCCATGACAAACCAGCTGCTCACATCCCTTACTTCAGGCTTGGATTTTGAGTGAATTCAACATAAGACACCTTCCCTAGCCACCCATCTAAAATTGCATCCTATTTTGTTTTGCCCTTACCTTGCTTTATTTTTATCCTTACCACATATTACTGTGTGACATAAGATTATATATTTGCATGTTTATTTGTTTATAAAGTACCTCAACTGAATGTTGTTTTCCTCGTTGTAGTATTCCCCAAGGGCGTAGAAAAATGCCCGACACATAGAGGGCACTCATGTGTTTTATTGAATATGGAGGATGGATGAAACACAGTGTGTGGTGGTGAATCCTGCTGCTTTTGCCTTGGTTTCTCAATGACAAGACACTTCCTCTTGATGGACTGTTTCTACGTGTGTTATAATTTTTGGTGATCAGATCATCTTAGTCCTATGTGGTGTGGATTGTTGATGTTTTCATCCAAACTGGTTTTATATTTGATTCTGTCAGACAGAATGATATAATGAGAAACAGCCACTGGCATTGAGTTTTTGTTCATTTTTCCTTCATTTCTAATACATATTACTTCATATACAGCAGTGCAATTTTTTTGTAGCATAAAGTTTCATAGTTATAATTGATCAATTTTGAATTGCATCATTTACCATTACAAATTGTTTAATTTACTGTTTTGCCTTAAATTCTTCTTCTGATTTTAACATAGAAAACTTTATTTTTTTCTTTACACATTTGCCTGATATATTAACATTGGCAAGTATTTTAATCTTTAATCATTTGGGACCCTTTGTTTCCCTTATGTAACCTGGAGTTAGATTTTAAATTCCAATATGAGAAATTTTTAAAAATTTGTCAGTTTAATCCATTTCCATTTATTCATATATTTTGTGTTCCTTGTGTCATCTTGTTATGTTTCCTTTTCCTTGTGCTCTTGCAATTTTCTTTCTTTTGCTTTATATGCTATGTTTTTAAAGAGGGAGTCTTAGATAATCTTTCTACTAATAGCCATAATAAAACATTTCTCTCTCTTTTTTTAAAATCTTTTTTTATTGTGGAATATAACATATATACAAAAAGCAATAAATTTCCAAGTACATTTTAACAAGTAGTTATAGAACAAATTTTAAAGTTAGGTATGGGTTGCATTTCCATGATTTGTCATTTTTTTCTTCTAGTGTTCCAAGACACTGGAGACCAACAGAAATATCATATAATGATTCAGCAGTCATACTCATTTGTTAAATCCTATCTTCTCTGTTATACTCCTCCTTCTCTTCAAATAACGTATATAAATAAAGCAGTAAATTTCAAAGTACATCGGAACAATTAGTTGTATAACAGATTTCAGAGTTTAGTATGGGTTACAATTCCACAATTGTAGATTTTTATTTCTAGCTGCTCTAAGATACTGGAGGCTAAAAGAAATACCATTATAATGATTCAGCGCTCATACTCATTTGTTAAACCCTATCTTCTCTGTTTAACTCCACCATCTCCTCTGATTTTTCTTCCATTCTTTAAGGTATTTGGGCTATGCCCATTCTAACTTTTTCACATTGGAAGGGGCTGTCAATAATATGGGATAGGGGGATGGTACTAGTTGATGTTCTGGAAAGGCTGGCCCCTCTGCATTTCAGGACTTATCCGGTCCATGTACCCATTTAAATGTGGTTGTAGGTTTTGAAAAGTTACCCTAGTGTATGGAAGCTTTGTAGAATCTTATATAATGTCCTAGGTTATTCTTCAGATTGGCAGGAATGGTTTTGGTTGGGGTTTGGTAAGATGATAGGTAGTAGTGTCTAACAGGCATGTGTAAAAGTAGCCTCTTTACTCTCTTTGAACTCTCTCAGCCACTGATACCTTATTAGTTACACTTCTTTCCCCCCTTTTGGTCAGATGGTATTGTTGCTCCCGCGGTCCCAATGCCAGGCTCATCCCTGGGAGCCACCTCCCACACCGCCAGTGAGACTTTCACCCCTGGCTGTCATATCCCACATAAGGGGCAGGCAATGATTTCACCCGCATAGTTGGGCTTAGAGAGAGAGGCCACATTGGAACAACAAAAGAGGTTTTCTGGAAGTAACTCTTAGGCGTAACTATAGGAAGGCTAAGCTTCTCTGCTACATATGTAAACTTCACAAGAGTAAGCCTCAAGATCAAGGGCATGGCCTATTGGTTTAAGTGTCCCTAACGTTTGACATAGTATCAGGGGTTTCCCTGGTGGTAAAGTTTAATAGTTGCATAATTTTCCTCCCATCCCTCAGGGGACTTTGTTAATACTTTTGATTATCTGCTTAATATACTCTGGGATGTATCCAGGCATTACATTAAGCTATACAGGATTAAAGTCTTTCCTTATTCTGGGCTCCCTGTGTTGGAATTGTTTAAATGATCTATCCGGACAGGTTGAGTTAGATTATGTGCTACAGAAAATCTAGGTTCTGGACATAAAACTTTCTTCCTTTGGTCTCAAAGAGTAGGTGAAGTTCTAAAATACAGGCAATGTCTTCCTTACCCCTGTATTCTGAGTTACCTTAATCCCTTTCCAACTGGCTTCATTCTTATCTCTAAATACCAGGTTATACATATGTAGAATAGGCCCTCAATATCCAGAAATAACAATTACCACTCTGGATTAAATGTGGCTGCTATAAGAGTTTACAATCTAGGCCCCAGTTTTCTTATAAAATATTTTCTAAATGGGATTATACAATATTTGCTCTTTCGTTTCTGGCTTATTTTGCCTCACCAAATGTCCCATAATGAAGTATTTCTGAAGCATTCTTTAAGCTGTATTTTTATTATTTTTTGGAGTCCAGAATAAAATTGAACTTTAAACCCTCCCCTCACTTTGTAACTTTTATACTAATTAAGTATCAGTTGCCTCTCTTAGTAAAAGGTAGAATTTGGGAAGATGTACAAAAGCCAGAAGCAAGAATGGAAACATTTCTTGGACAACACTATTTCCCTTTGCCTTTAGCTGTGAAAGCAACAGAACTGCTGGTCTCCTGCTGTATGAGAGGATTGCTTGAAATATGTAGACCAAAGCTATCAGTATCCTAATAAATAATATGATTGTGGGTTTGTACTATTACAAGACATTCTCTTTTCATCTTTTCTCTTTTGGAGAGTGTTTTTGCTTTGAGAGATGAGACTTGCTACATGTTACTGAACAAACTTCTAGAGGGCTATGACAATCCAGAGTTCACTTGATTTTGAAGAAATATTACAAAAATAGAGTCACAAGTTCATTTGTCCCAGACTATAAGTTTCTTGCGGGCAGAGGTCATATCTTAGTCATCCTTGCAACCCAAGACTGAAGACATTGTAGACCCACAATCATATAAATTGAAATAATTCAATGATTTAACATAAAATATACCCCAGTATTTTTTTGCCATCTTTTAATGACAACTTTGCCAAAGTCAAAAAAACCTAGAAATGAGGCTGCTGGGATTTAATTGGCACTAATATTTTCAAGTGGTTTAAATTCAAATTTACTTTTAACTTATTTTTTAAAAAGCCCAGTATCTAATTATCTCTAATATTTAGGTCTAGATTTAAGTCCTGCCTTTGTAGTTAGCAAACTGTGCTTTGGGAAGAATTTCCATGAGTTTGTGAAATCTCCTTTTCTCTTAATTGCTTTTTTGTCAGGTACCCCTTGAGCGATTAAATATTCTGTTACTCACGTCAAAATCATCAAGCTGTGTTTGCAGAGCTCATGGGATTATGTCATAGGATTATGGCTGTATACAGATAGAGGATTTATCTCTACAGTAGAGAGAAAATGGCAAGGTACGAGATTAAGTTGACTTTCCGTGGCCAAAGGCAAACAGTAATCAGCAGTGAAAGGAAATATTCTTGTCACACCTACAACACTGCATTGTTTTGAAGCAGTTGTATAGACCTCTCTACCTATCAGAGAATACTCAATACTCACAAATTATACATGGCCAAGAAAACATTGTTTTTAAAATATTCCAAATGTGACTTTACAAAGTGAGATTCACCTTAACAGTTTCACCTGTTCAGTAATTATGAACCTGCTTCTTATAAAACCCCTTTGTGAGTGAAATTCCCTTACTCCTGTTTTTATTATTCAACATGTAAATGTTTATTGAACATCTACTATGTGCCAGTTATTTTTCTAGCCACTGAGAATAAAGAGATAAAAAGACATTGTCCTGGCAGTGCAACGGTAGCTCAGTGGCAGAATTCTCACCCGCAATGTGGAAGACCGGAGTTCAATTCCCAAGCCCTGTACATGCCAAGAAAAAAAAATAGACATTGTCCCTGCCTTTCAATGTATTGCAGAAAAGACAACTTTGCCAGAGTTGCAATGACAAGACACTGCAAAGCCCTGTAGTGTTTATTCTAAACATGGTATGTGAAGGGTATGGTGGTACAGAGAGGAGGCAGAGTTTGCCCAGTTAGCTGCTGTGCCAGTTTGAAACTGTCATGTACCCCAGAAAAGCCATCTCCTTTAATCCTCATGCAGTATTGCTGGATGGGACCTTTTTTATTGTTTCCATGGAGAGTTGACCCACCCAATTGTGGGTGGTAACTTTTGATTAGATGGTTTCCATGGAGATGTGTCTCCACCCATTCAAGGTGGGGTTGCTTACTGGAGCCCTTTAAGAGGGAACCATTTTGGAAAAAGCTTTAGAGTCATGAGAGCCACCAGAACCGACAGAGCCCCCAGGACAGAGCCCACACAGCCAGAGACCTCTGGAGATGAAGAAGGAAACGGGAGTTTCATTAAACAAGAAACCGAGAGAGAGAGCTAGCAGATGTTGCCATGTGCCCTCCCAGCTGAAAGAGAAACCCTGAACTTTGTAGGCCTTTCCTGAGTGAAGGTAACCTGCTGTTGGCCCCTTAACTTGGACATTTTCACAGTCTTAGAACTGTAAACTTGCAACTTAATAAATTCCCCTTTTTAAAAGTCATTCCATTTTTGGTATATAGCATTCTAGCAGCTAGTAAACTAGAACAGCTGCCTTGTCAATTACTACTGCTTGAGTAGAGTCAGTTACTCCTGTTGTAATTCAAGTTGCAAGATTTAGTATTCTTAAATTGCTCCGTGTATAACAGACCACACTGTCACCTTTTTCAGTTTCTTTGGTCTGTGACATAGAAAATAGCCAATTCAAAGAGCAGCGAGTTTAAAGAATATGTTTCCAACATCATATTCTCTGTGGTGCTTTCTTTCATCTTGATATGGAGGTAATTGAGATTTTTAGATGACTCCATTATTCCATATATTTGAAGCCTCTTCAATACACACAGATTATCCTGTGAGAAATGGATTTACCTATAAAAAGCCTTACTGTCACAGAGGAAGTGTAATGGCATCATTTTTAGTTCAGGTCCCATCAGGAAATTGCCCTTGGAGCTGAGAGGAGACGAGTGGCATCTGGAGGATATAGTGATAACTGCGATGCAGTTTAGGAAGAAAGAGGAAATTTCAGAGCCACACAGGTGAGGATAGAAGCTGTTCATAAAGAAATGCAAGCAGAGATGAAGCATAAACTTTTAGAGGAAGAGAGTTATTTTACAAATATCATTGAAGAGACTCAGTGCTTACATTTTAGCAAATGAAAATAGGCTAAATTAAATTGCAATTCAGTTATAAGGAGATTTTATTTTCCAAGACTTCACAGAGAGGAAATTTCTTTTTTGTCTCTGGGTACTCTATGAAAATCAGAACACTTCTGTATTATTTACTGTGAACATTTTTTTGAGAGATCTATCCAGCTCTCAGTGACTTCCTTAATTGCTCCCTCTCAATTCAAGGGGTGAACTCACAGCAACTATGTCAGTATAAAATGACTCTGTCCTCTTCATAAGCTAAGCTGCTCGGTCCAAGGATAGGTACTTGACCCAGGTTGGGCCAGTGTCCCTTCACTGGGAATTTAAAACAGGAGCTGAGGAAGTCTTAGTTTCCTCACGTCACTGTCCCTGTAACTCAGCTTGGAACATATGGGCAGTCATGTTATGCCTTGCAGTCTGGGAGGAGAGCTCTGTCTGTGGAAAGGGGAGAAAAGGAAGCAACTGTAAGACAGACGCAGATCAGGGAAGGAGATCAGTACTTTTCATGGTTCTGGATCCAATCCTTCTTAAAATCAGAGTTAATAACCCTGCACACTTATCAAAACATTCTCTCTTTTGCTTAATTTAGCTCTCTACTACAAAGGACCTGACAAATTGGCATTAGTGCTTCATTTAACTGTAAAATAAACCATAATAAGTTCTTTTTCCAAAGTGCATATTCCATCATTGGCAGCCAACCCCTTTGTCATCTTCACAAAGAACTCATGTGCCATTGTTATAGTCAAGTCTCTGGGACAGTGGATGCCTCCTTGTTGATCAGTTACAATTTGGGGCCCAGAGTTGGTAGACAGCAACCTCTACAAGGCTATTTCATTCTCGCTTTCTGTCTCCTGTGCTGAGTTTTACATATCAATATTGTTTCTTAAACAACCTGCTCTTTTATTTTTCTTTTTATAGAAAAATCTTCACATACATACAGCCCATACATGGTATACGATCAGTGGCACACAGTATCATCACATAGTTGTGTATTCATCACTATGATTATTTTTAGAACATTTGTGTCTCTCCAGGGAAAGATATAAAAAGAAAAATTTCATACATCCCATACCCCTTATCCCTCCCTCTCATTGACCACCAGTATTTCAATCTACCCAATTTTTTACCCTTTATCTGCCCATCATTATTTCTTTATTTTTATCCTTATTTATTTTTTTTTAACATCTGTCCATATCCTGGATAAAAGGAGTAACAGATACAAGGTTTTCACAATCACTTGGTCACACTGTAAAAGCTATATCATTATAACATCATCTTCAATGATCAAGGCTGCTGGAACACAGCACAACAGTCTTAGGTACTTCACTCTAGCTATTCTAATATACCATAAACTAAAAAGGGAAATCTATATAATGTATAAGAATAACCTCCAGGAGAACCTCTCAACTTTGTTTAAAATCTCTCAGTCACTGAGACTATATTTTAACTCATTTCTCTCTTCTCCCTTTTGGTCAAGAAGGTTTTCTCAAGCCCATGAAGCTGGGTCCTGGCTCATTCCAGGAGATCTGTCTCACATTGCCAGGGAGGTTTACACCCTTGGGAGTCATGGCCCAAAAAGAGGGAGGGCAGTGTGTTCACCTGCCGAGTTGGCTTAGAGAGACCATATCTGGGCAACAAAAGAGGGTCTTAGGGGGTGATCCTTAGGCATAATTCACTTAGCTTCTCCTTTGTAGAAGAACCTATTATAGGAATAAGTTTCATAGGGGTAAACCCCAAGATCGAGGGCTCAGCCTATTGAATGGATTGTCCCCACTGCTTGGAAGAATATCAGGAATTCCCCAAATGGGGAAGTTGAATAGTTCCTCCTTTCTTCACAGTCCCCCAAGGAGACTTTGCAAATACTTTATTACTCACTGCCCAAATTACTCTGGGATATATCAGGCTTCACACTAACCTGTACAAACCAACCAGATCTCATGCCCTATTCGAGATTCCATGTACTTACAGTGTTCAACTTAACTGACCATACACGTTAAATTAGTTAATGCACTACCCAGATCATAAATTTTTCACCAAATAAGCACCTCTCCCTTTGGTATCACACAGAAGTTGAAGTTTTAAAATACGCCCATATCATCTTTTACCCTGTGTTCTGATATACCTTAGGCTTATCCAGATCAGCTTCATTCATATCTCTAGTCAAAGTTTAATCACTTTTTCAACTTTTTTCTAACAGTTACTATAAGGGGTACTGCTGACTTTCATAGCTTCAGAGCTCTAACTCTGAGTCTCAGGTGTCATATAAATATCCACAGTTTCTGGGAATGATCAGAAACAACCTCATCTTAATTTATGTGTTTAAAGGGTTCTAATGTTAAGGATTTCCTCAATTGCACAATAAGAACTGCTGCTAGTTATCTGTGCCCAGTACCTTTCTCAGTGTTTAACACAGATTGTTTATTTTCACAATAATCTTATGAGGGATGTACTATAATCATCTCCCTTTTACTGGTAAGAAAATAGAAACCCAAAGAGGTTAAATGAGTCACCCAACATTACTCAGCTAGAAAGTGATAGAGCCAAGATGCAAACCCAGTTCCATCTGACCCCAAACTGGTCTCCCTCCTAACCACTCTGTGGCCACTCTCTAAGCCTCCCTTGCCTTCCACAGCTGGGAGGGAAGGATGCCAAAAGGCATCTCTTTAAGTTTCCAGCTGAAGCTTCATTGGACGCTCCAAACCACTCCAAAGGCTGTCTTCTTCTCCTTTCCTCTCACCAGCTTTTTTGCACCAGGAACTATTTATTGCTATTGTTTTTTCTCCTCCTGTGTTGTGAGGGATCATTCCTACCTAGAATCAAGGGCATCCATGGATATCTGTAGAAAAAAAGAAAAAAAAATTGCTCTTAGAATCTTCCATACTCCTGAAATCCAAAACTCAGGAGACAACAATAAAGGAAATACTTTTTATATTTATTTTTAATTTTTTAATTAAAAAATATAACAACAAACAGACACATTCTTAACGTATGATCATTCCATTCTATGTATATAATCTGTAATTCACAATATCATCACATAGTTGCATATTCATCATCATGATCATTTCTTAGAACATTTGTATCAATTCAGAAAAAGAAATAAAAAGATAACAGAAAAAAATTCATACATTACTCCTTACTCCTCCTTTTCATTGATCACTAGCATTTCAATCTAAATTTATTTTAACATTTGTTCCCCCTATTATTTATTTTTATCCCATATATTTTACTTGTCTGTTGATAAGGTAGATAAAAGGAGCATCAGACACAAGGTTTTCACAATCACACAGTCACATTGTGAAAGCGATATCATTATACAGTCATCTCCAATAAACATGGCTACTGGAACACAGCTCTACATTTTCAGGCAGTTCCCTCTAGCCTCTCCATTATACCTTGAATAACAAGGTGATATCTATTTAACACTTAAGAATAATCTCCAGGATAACCTCTCGACTCTGTTTGGAATCTCTCATCCATCGATACCTTGTTTTGTCTCATTTCGCTCTTCCCCCTTTTGGTCCAGAAGATTTTCTCCATCCCTTGTTGCTGAGTCCTAGCTCATTCTAGGATTTCTGTTCCACATTGCTAGGAAGGTTCACACCCCTGGGAGTCATGTCCCACGAAAACAGGGGGAGGGCAGTGAGTTTGCTTGTTGTGTTGGCTGGAGAGAGAGGCCAATCTTAGCAAAAAAAGAGGTTCTCTTGGGGGTGACTATTGGGCCTAATTTTAAGTAGGCTTGACCTATTCTTTGTGGGGTTAAGTTTCATATGAACAAACCCCAAGATTGGGGGCTCAGCCTATTGCTTTGGTTGTCCCCACTGCTTGTGAGACTATCAAGAATTATCCACTTGGGGAAGTTGAATTTTCCCTCTTTCTGACCTTTCCCCAAAGGGGACTTTGCAAATACTTCTTTACTCACTGTTCAGATCACTCTGGGATTTATTGGGGCATCACTCTGGATAAACCTACAAAATTTCCTGCCCTACTCAAGGTTCCATGTACTTATGGTGTTCAATTAAGCTGTCCACATAAGTTATATTAGGAGCTGCACTAGTCAAAATAGAAATTTTGTACCAAATAAACATTTTTTTGCTTTAGTCTCACACATAAGTTAAAGTTTTAAAATATTAATTACCATCTATTTTCAACACCCTGCAGTAATGATATTCTAAAGGAACTACTTTGATGTAGTTTATGTAATCTCTTGAAGCAGTCTCAGGCACTATTTAATATTAACTAAGCTGAGCTGGTGGCTGAAATTGTTCCTATTGCCAGGCAAAGTGCCATTCAGTGAATTCAAACCAAAATCTAAATGTCATTCAGAGTCAGTGATAGCCTCGGATCCTCAACAGATTTTGGTGACTTTAATATCCGAACGTGTGTATGTGTGTTTCTTAAACTTCTAAACCACCTTAACCAACACACTTACTCTGACAACTTACTGAAGTGTTCCTTAATCTTGGGCAACAAATGCATTGTTTCTATTTTTGCGTGTAAATTTAGATTTAGTTTTTCCATAGGTAAAATTTTCATATGGTTCAAAAATGGAAACTATATACAAAATATCCTTTCACCCCACCCCACCCTTGTCTACACCCTCCTTTGCTCTCTCTAATCCTATCTAACCCTACTTTCATTAGTTTTTGGAACATCCTTCCAGTGTTTTTTATTTAATGTAAATGCAAGCAAATATATATGTATATTTCTATTCGTCCCCCTTTCTTACTTGTAAAGCAGTGTAATATACACCTTGTTCTGTACTTTTTTTCACTTAACAAATACCCTAGAGATTGCTCCATATCAACACAGAGGATTCTCTCTTGCTTTTTTGCAGTTATGTCATATTCATTGAGAAGCTGAGCCTACAAAGTACGTGAGAAACTATAATTCCAATACTTCTTCATATTTTTGCCCCACCTGCAGAGTTTTATTTGTGGACACCACACTTCTAGGGATACCACTCTCATTCCCAGCCCTCCCTGAGACTCCCCAGTGTCTCATCACCACTAGTCTAAGCCCACTATTCTCTGATAATCTCCATTTATGGATCAGTGTAGAAAGATGGAAGTGCAGTAGGGCACAGAAGAGTGGGAAACTACTTTAACGGGCTCAAAAAGTATGACAAATTTATGACCAGTAGAGCATCTCAGGTCTCTGGGTCAGAATAGCAAATGTGGAGAAAGGGCTGCTTGAGAGCCAGCCAAATGTCATATTAAAATAAAATTCTACTGAGCTGTTTGGTTGGTCCTTAGTGTCCTTTTTTTCTTCATATTTTCTTTCTTTTGTGCACCTTCTTTATGTCTTCATTTCAATATTTTAATGTTATGACAAGAATATATAGAATATATGCTACATCCTAAATAGCTTTCAGCATTCGCATCTCAGACTTTCACCGAATAGTTTTAGTGGCATTATCCTTAACTCTTCTTTCGCATTTGATTCCCAATATGTGAGCCATGGGACGAGTCTGGACACAACACTGTTCCTAAAAGCTTCAGGGTCCAAAGTTGGACTGATCTGGGTTCAAATCCAGAGTTATTTAATCAGTAATATATAAATGGATATTTGGGGTGTTTCCAATGTTTTGTAATTAAAAGCAATGCTGCAGTAAATGACCTTGATGGGCCCTCTTTAAATGAAAAATAATTCTTAAAGCTTTACAACTTTGATTTAAATTCTTTTTTTAAACTTACAAATGTACAAACCTAAAATCCAGGCATAAACTTCTTATACATATGGCTCTTATATTACTCTAAAACCAAAGCAAATTTAAAAATCTAATGCAAACAAATGTCTACCATTGATTTAATGTAGCAGATGCCATTGTGATGAAACTAAGGGCGCTCACAATAAGAGCATTATATAAACTACAGCAGTTCTTTGCCATCAGCATGGCTACACCACCATGTGCTATGGGATGAATTGCCTTTTCTTTTCACATTTGAACTACTACAAAAATGTTTTGCCTTCACTTAGTTGCTTATCCCTTACATATTACATTCTCAGTTCTGAAGTGATTAAAAACCTGTTCTTGTTGCCACCGATATAGTCATGAACATCGACAAATTTGGTCCCTGGTCATCCAGATGATCTAGAATATACTTATATTAATTTAAAAAATTTTTAAAAATTAAAAAAAAATTTATGCTTACATTAATTTAAAAAACTTACAATTTATCATGTAAATTGTTCCAGAAAAACATGTACATTCTTTAAGAGAAGCACAGACTAATGGGCTATATGGAGAGAATGTATTGATGCCCACATAGACTGTTTAACCTGCTCTTGGGCAAGTTAAACTGCTTTTTGGTCACAATAATAATACACCAGGTGACCCAAAACTAACAAAGTCAGATGTGTCCATGCTCTTGTCCTCAAACCCACATGGCTCCTAGCCAGACTTCTGCGTCTCTGAGTTAGTCTTTAGCAGGCCTCCTGTTTGCATGCCTGCCAGTTGTTCCCTAAAGGCTCCCTAATGTTGCCTTCCAACTGGAGGTGGGGAGGCCCAATAGCCGATATGACCTCTGCCAGCGGGTATGACCTGTGCCAGCGGGTATGACCTCTGCCAGCGGGTATGACTTGGCAGGACCCCTAGATTCTGCTTGTGTTCAGCCAGTTAAATCCTGGGCAGGGAGTCTAGGTCCAAATCCCAGCTCATCAGTCACTAGCTCCTTCCTTCAATTTGCTGAAATGAAAAATGGGACTAGAAATGCTGCTAAAAGTCACTCTGCTCTTCTTGGAAAATACACAAATTGTATAGGAAAATCTGTATAATCATCTGTCTCTGGTGAGAATTTTCTTGCAAATATTTGCATAGAGTGATGGGATTGATCACAGCTTTGACTCAGCATATTGCTTTAATTCTGTTATCTGTTCATTCACTCAGGCTTTTTTTAGAGCTGTGCATTTGCACTGAACTGAGAACAAAGGAGGTGAAAAGATGACTTCAGAATTTGGAGAATGAATTTAAATATTGTCATATCAAAAGTTCTAAGTCTGCTCTCTTGTCCCAGGTTTTGTTCATGTTTTATAGTTATTCATCTGTCCTAGATTTCTCTTGAAGGATCAAATTAGATGGCATTAATATAGTGCATTTCATAATCTTTATTATGCAAATGCAGCTACAAATGGGACTTATTTACATGATAAAATTGCCTCTGTGAGTCAGGATTCTGCCTCCAGGTGGAAGTGATCTTGTGTGCCCATCTTATAAGCAAAAACACTTTTCCAGAGAGGGTTCTAGAAAAATGCCTTTTCCACCCATCTTGCTGGCTCCCACTTTTTCTCTTTCCAGCCTTCTTTGCAATTTGGGGCATATTCTACAGTGCCACCATTCGCAGACATCCCCACCCTCAGAGTCTTTCCCTGACCACTTTATTTTAAAAAGCAATAGTCTCCTCCCAGTCACTTACTATTGCCTTAACCTGCCTTATTTTATTTCTGGTCTTTCTCCTTCCTTGACATGATGTTTATCTATCTATTTAGTGTCTGTCTTTCCCAAGGACTGTAAACCCCATGAGAGCAGGGAATTTGCTTTTCTTGTCGACTGCTGTATCCCTACTGCCTAGGACAGTACTGGAGGCTCAGGAAATATTTGTTGTCCAGACAAATAAATAATGGATGAACGAGTGAGTGAAATTTCAAAAATGGAAAATACTGCTCACACAGTGTTAAACAGTGCTGCTTTTTTTTAGGGTCACAGTAGATTCATGCTTCAACTGGCTCTGTCTGCTAATTAAGCAGTATACTGGAGCCAGGCAATGGAAGGATTTTCTGAGACTATAAGGGACCTACCTGCCCATGCTTTGAATCGTATGCAGCTGGGGTACTAAGCGACGAGCCACCCACTGTGATGTACACTTGAATGCCAATAACTAAAAAACCTGTGACCCTGCGAGTCCCTGTCATGGACATATCATTGCATGCGGGCGAAGCTGCCTCATGGTGGGCAACGCCAGCAGACTGTACTTCTTGACCGCTGACTGGGTGATCTCCTCCCAGGCTTTGGGAACAGTGACAGCACAGATGCACGAGTGGAACCACAAGATCTACTGGATCTGGGAGTTCCTGGGCCTTAATCCCCACTCCTTGAGATGCCGCAGGCCAGCTCACATATCTGTTTCATCATCACACACAAGAAGGGGTATTAATGTTTCCCGGGAGCTAAAGGACATTCTATAGAGTAATTAGCTCATGTTTCAAATTGCTTCACATTTATGTCTTATTACTTTGAAAGAGACTCCGACAAAGATTCAGGGAAAACCACATGTCAAAAATACTAAGCTTATAACATGTACTCTTAGTCATTTACTCCCTTCAGGCGCAGGCCTGTCCAGTGGGAATGATTAGTCAGGAGTGTTTGTTGAGCTTCACTGTGCAGTTCTTTTTTGGATGTCGTCTGTAGAGGAGGAGAGGGTGGTGGCTTTTTGGAACAACATGCCCTACAAAAGATCCAGGTGTTCTGAGGTATCTGCAGTGGATAGATCCATTCTCAGTAATACGTACATCTTATTTGGGGCTTCCTTTGGTATATCAGACTCCATCTGTCCTGAAGGGACAGATAGTAGAGTTATATCCAGCCCTGTCTCTACAAATACCGTGGGTCAGCCCCTCACTTTATGGTGTCTGAGACTTCTATAGACTCAAAGACAGCAGAATTTTCCTTAGCGTTCTCTAGATTGACATTACTGCTGTCATGCTCAAATGCCTTTGAAGCATAAAATGTGTTTGAGGACTTTGGCCTACATACCTATTTCTTTCTTAAATTTTTATTAATAAAACCAGTCAACATACAACATGAACATTCTTAACGTATGAACATTCCGTACTTGGTGTGCAATCAATGGCTCACAATATCATCACATAGTTGTATATTCATCATCATGATCATTTCTCAGAACATTTACATCACTCCAGAAAAAGGAATAAAGAGAAAAAAAGAAAAAATGCATACATAGCATACCCCTTATCCCTCCTTCTCATTGACCACGAGTATTTCCCTCTACCCAATTTATTTTAACGTTTGTTCCCCCTATTATTTATTTATTTTAATCCATATTTTTTACTCATCTGTCCCACATCCCTATATCTAATAAAACTTCTTTTCGTCCTCAAGGATTAGCTTGACAGATGTTTGTTTTTTAACTTTCATAAAACAGCATACTTATCATCAAAATTAACATTTGGGGCGGGCATACTTAGTATGCCAGAGCACTATATCAATTAGGAGGCACTTGGATTCTGAAAATTACACATGTAATACCCCTAAAAGGTGAAAGTATTGAGAGTTTGAAGAAGTTGAAAAGAATTTTCTTTGGAGGCTTTCCAGTCTTGACTTGGATAAACTTTTTCAGGTGCATAGTATGAATTCAGGGGAGTTTTGTTGTCCGCAGTGTCCCAGTAGTTTTATGTATGTCATTTGTCAAAGGTCAAGATCTAACTTGTTGACCTCCTCAGGAGCATAGGAATATAGCAGAAATTTAGAATAGCATAATAATATAATATCTAAACCTACAGGGCACCACCTATGCTTTCTGGATTTATTCCTCATGACTTCTCTGTGGAGTAGGAACTATTTTTATTCACGCAGAACTGATATCATTCAGGACACAGGCGATGTGGCTGAGTAAGACAACTTGCCCAGTTTCCTACAGCAAGAGGTAGGTAGGATTGGGATTTGAACCCAGGTCAGTCCGACTTTGGACCCTGAGGGTTTTAGGAACAGTGTTGGGTCCAGACTCCTCCCATGGCTCACATATTGGGAATTGAATGTGAAAGAGTTAAGGATAATACTACCAAAATTTCATTCAATGAAGGTTTGAGATGGGAAAGCTGAAAGCTATTTATAGTATAGCATACATTCTATATATTCCCATTATAACATTAAAGTATTAAAGTGAAGACATAAGGAAGGTATACAAAAGAAAAAAAAAGGTACACTAATGATCAACCAAACAGCACAGTAGAATTTTATTTTTATTTATTTATATTTTTTACATGGGTAGGCACTGGGAAATGAACCCAGGTCTCCGGCATGGTAGGCGAGAACTCTGCCTGCTAAGCCACCAGTAGAATTTTATTTTAAAATGACATTTGGGGCAGTGTGATGGTGGCTCAGCGGGTAGAATTCTCGCCTGCCATGCTGGAGACCTGGGTTCTATTCCTGGTGCCTGCCCATGCCAAAAAAAAAAAAAAAAAAAAGACATTTGGCTGGCTCTCAAGCAACCCCTTCTCCACATTTGCTATTCTGACCCAGAGACCTGAGATACTCTACTGGTCATAACTTTGTGATACTTTTTGAACTGGTTAAAGTAGTTTCCCACTCTTCTGTGCCCTACTGCACTTCCATCTTCCTACGCTGATTCATAAATGGTGATTATCAGAGAATAGTGGGCTTAGACTAGTGATGGCGAGATGCTGGGGAGTCTCAGGGAGTGCTGGGAATGAGAACAGTATTCCTAGAAGTGTGGTGTCCACAAATAAAACTCTGCCGGTGGGGCAAACATATAAAGAAATATTGGAATTATGGTTTCTCGTGTACTTTGCAGTTTCAGCTTACCCATGAATCAGTGTAGGGAAAAAATATGACAAGGTAGAGATGAAATAGATGAATGATGACTAGAAAGTGGGAAATTAACTGGATTGGGGTATCAATTTGCCCTTCAGGTTCTGTTCTGTGAAAAGTCTCCCACCATAGCGAGAGGAAAGCTGGGTCAAGCTCATGATGGGGAGATTATTTGGAATAACAGTAATATCCAATATTGGTGGCTTGATTAAACAACTTACAAGTAGGACAAAAGAGTATGTATGGTATAATCCCATTTTTGAAGAAAAAATTAATGTAGATATCCTCAATGAACCTTGACATTATATTAATTAGAAACACAAATGAACTTGTCAACTTGAAAATTGTCTACCTTGGTATCATATGAAAATTATTTCACTAAAGAATTACAGAGTCAGGGCCATAAATGGGTAATGTATACATGAGTGAGGTTGAAATAATAGCTATTTAGTAGGATAGCTATTTTCTGAGTGCTCAAGATGTGGTAGGTACTAGTTTAAGCGTCTTCAGTGTATTAACTTATTTAAACTTCATTATACCCTTTGAGGTTGTCCTTGAATTAGGTACCTCATGGGTGGGCCACAGTGGCTCAGTGGCAGAGTTCTCACCTGCCATGCCAGACACCCGGGTTCAATTACCGGTGCCTGCCCATTCAAAAAAAAAGAATTAGGTACCTCAATTTAGACATGTTCTTCATCTAAATCATGCTATAAGCTGGAACTCATTGTAAATAGGGTCTCTTAAAGATGTGATTTTAGTTAAGCTGTGGCTCAACTGAATGAGAGTGGGCCTTGACCCAGATTACCTCCTTTGTAAGAAAAAGAAATTCAGACCCAGGGAGAAAAAGCCTACAGAAGAGCTGGAAGCCAGAAGTCAGTGGAATCCAGAAGAGAAAGGAGAGGATGCTGCCATAACATGAGGCAGGGATATAAGCTAAGGAATCCCAGGGATGGCTGGCAGCCCAGGCTTTGGGGCAAATCTCACTTTGTCAATACCTTGAATTTGGACTTCTCATAGTCTCATAACTGTGAGCCAATAAATTCCCATTGTTTTAGCTGACCCATTTTGTGATATTTGATATTGCAGTGAGAAAAACTATGACAGGTAGGTACTGCATCTTCACCCCTATTTTACAGAAGAGGAAACTGAACATGTGAGGGCAAATAACCTGCCTAGATCACAGAGTTGACACAGAGCCAAGATATGAGCTCAAGCTGTCTGGCTCCAGAGCACAAACCCTTGGAAACTAAACATTACTGCCTCTTATATAAATAAACAAATCAGAGCCTCCAGATAACTTATGACAAGTGTACCCAAGTGTGAAAATAGAGGAATATTCCAGACCCTAGAATAAGTTTTCAAGAGAGCCTCTTAAGTTATTGATGGAGCAAATATTTTAGATATACATGGCTTCTGCTAGTGCTTGAGTAAATTGAGTCATTGACCTACTAAAGAACCTGTCAACTGAATGCACAGAATCTTGAGACCACAGATAAATTCAGTTAAAAGTCCCCTCAATCTCTTATTCATTGTATTAATACCATAATGTCTTCCAGAATTTTTAACAAAATTATAACAATGTGGCTATAGACTCAAATCATCTCAAGCCCTTGGACATATATGTTGATATTTTATTATCATGAAAATGATGAGACTCAATAATATTATTAGAGAAAGTTTGGGGTGATGATTGACCACACACTTCAAATCCATTTTGAGTTGAGAAACAATTCAAGATCAAGACACAGGAGTCAGCCAGATGGAAATGAAGACACTAACTTTATTACTGGCTGATGTTAGAATATGGCTTTGACTTGCAGTTCCAATGAGGACTCCTAATAGTTTCCTCCTAAATCTTAAGCCTAGGATGACCCATCATTTATCCAAATTTATCCCAAATTGCTGCTGGAAGAACCCAATAGTTAGAGAGACAGAGAGAGACTTCAAATGCAATAAGAAACTTCAGTCTGCATGGTGAAGAAAAGATGGACCCCAGTGAAGGCTCAACTCTCATTCACAAAAGGGATGAGAAGGTGAAGGTGATTTTCTAATGGAGGTTCCTCCTGAAACAGGAGACCAGGACAATGTAGATTTTCCCTTAACAATGTATATCTCAATTACATTTTTAACATCTATGGTTATTTTTGGGAAGCTATTCAGTCAACTCTGAAATAGTTTTGATTATTTGGAGCTGCTTTTTACAGTGAATTCTACCTAAGATGGAAAAAATAAGCCTTATCCAGTGCCAAGCAGTTGACCTTTTGGATGTTTAATTGAAAAGTCAGAGTGAGGGCACCATAGCAAACATTTTTCTTTAAAGTAAAACTGGATTTTTAACCAGAAATAACTGGCACATTTCAATCTCCTTTTCACCACACCTCCTCTTCCACCTTAACCTTAGGCTTTTTAAAAATAGATAATATGTTTTAAAAATTTTGATCTTTGAGGGGACTAAATAGATAAGTGATTCTGCTAGCTGGCTTTTGCTAGATGCAAATGGCAAAGATTAGTTATTTCACATCTAAACTTTATTATTTTTGATACATGTTTCTCAACTTTTAACTGGCCTATAAATCTTAAAACCCCTTCAAATGTTACCTCACTTGTATTGGGCTATAATTCACAGATTAAATATTTAGAGGGCTCAACAGGAAGCTTAAAGCTAAATATGCTTTAGAATCCTTGTTAAAATTATTTTGTCAGGATAAAAATCTTTTGGTCATGTGCCGGTTTGAAAGGATGTATGGACCCTAGAAAAGCCATATTTTAATCTAAATCCCATTTCGTAAAGGCAGAATAATCCCTATTCAATACTATATGTTTGAAACTGTAATTAGATCATCTCCCTGGAGGTGTGATTTAATCAAGAGTGGTTGTTAAGCTGGATTAGGTGACAACATGTCTCCACTTATTTGGGTGGGTCTTGATAAGTTTCTGGAGTCCTATAAAAGAGGAAACATTTTGGAGAATCAAAGAAATTCAGAGAGAGCAGAGCAGAACGACATAGCCATGAGAAACAGAGTCCACCAGCCAGTGACCTTTGGAAATGAAGAAGGAAAATGTCTCCCAGGGATCTTCATGAAACAAGAAGTCAGGAGAAGAAGTTAGCAGATGATGCTGTGTTTGCCATGTGCCCTTCCAGATGAGAGAGAAACTCTGACCGTGTTCACCATGTGCCTTTCCACTTTGGAAATGAAGAAGGAAAATGTCTCCCATGGATCTTCATGAAACAGGAAGTCAGGAGAAGAAGCTAGCAGATGATGCTGTGTTTGCCATGTGCCCTTCCAGATGAGAGAGAAACTCTGACCGTGTTCACCATGTGCCTTTCCAGATAAGAGAGAAACTCTGACTGTGTTTGCCGTGTGCCTTCTCACTTGAGAGAGAAACCTGAACTTCATTGGCCTTCTTAGACCAAGGTATCTTTTCCTGGATGCCGTTGATTGGACATTTCTATAGACTTGTTTTAATTGGGACAATTTCTCAGCCTTAGAGCTGTAAACTAGCAACTTATTAAATTCTTCTTTTTAAAAGCCATTCTGTTTCTGGTATATTGCATTCCTGCAGCTACCAAACTAGAACAGGTCATGTCATATAAAGCAGAGCAGGGGGCCTCAATCAGCGATTAGCCTATGTGGAACAGATTCAAAACCAAACTAAAGAGAATCCTGGCCTTGGGAGTGAGTCCTCCTTGGGCTCACATCTTCGGTAGGTGGGAAGGTCTTTTATAGAGACAGGTGTCCTATTCAGCCTCTCAGCCTCCACAAAAGGTGAACCCTTTTCTATTACAGCTGAGATGTAAAAACCTGTGATCATAATGTTTATCTTAAAAAATTTCTCTATTCCAGATGTGTTCAGAGATGGCAAGCTCAACATTTATTAAATTTTCTGTGAAGAGAAATAATATTTAGCAAAGAGTGTTCCAAAGACAGTAGTCCAACTATTCTAAAATAGAGCACGGTGACAAACCTCATCCGGGAAAGGAGAGGAACCAGATCACAATGACTCACGTCCCTGCTGAATTGCTCTTAGGGAATTGCACCTGTTCTAGTTCCCAATCTGCTGGAATGTGATATACCAGAAAATGGAACGGCGTTTAAAAGGGGGAATTTATTAAGTTGTTAGTTTACAGTTCTAAGACTGTGAAAATGTCCAAATTAAAGCAAGGCTATAGAAATGTTCAGTCTAAGGCATCCAGGGAAAGATACCTTGATTCAAGAAGGCTGATGAAGTTCAGGGTTTCTCTCTCAGCTAGGAAGGCACATGGAGAACATGGTAATGTCTGCTAGCTTTCTCTCCAGGCTTCTTGTTTCATGAAGCTCCTCTGGGTGCATTTTTCTTCTTCATCTCCAAACGTCTCTGGCTGCATGGGCTCTTGTGGTTCTCATGGCTCTGAACCTTTCTCCAAAATGTTTCCTCTTTTAAAGGAACCAATCAAGACCTACCTGGAATGGGTGGAGCCACATCTCCCTCTTAATTAATCAAAAGTTAATACCCACAATTGGGCATCACATCTCCCTGGAGATAATCTAATCAAGCTTCCAACCTACAGTGTTGAATAGGGATTGAAAGAAGCAGCTGCCTCCACAGATGGATCAGGATTAAAATATGGCTTTTCTAGGGCACATAATCCTTTCAAACTGGCACAGCACCTAACTCAGATTCTATTGCAATTAGGTTAAGGATGTCATGAAGGATACTATTGCTACAAAATAGTGTTCTCATTAATAAGAATCCCCGTAGAAGCTCTTGCTTCATCTTAATGTTAAGCATAGTTATTATTCTCCTTGGCAATTGGTCTGTTCTTATCTCATGAATCTTATGAGTTGAATATGTGACCAAGTTTTTCTTTTTGGTTTGGTTAATACTTGAATTTGTGGCCCAACAGTGGCACATGTATAAATCATTATAGAATATAAGTTTTTTTTTCCTCTAAAATCTTTATTCAGAAATTCTCAAACTTACAAAAGAACTGAAGGAATAGTACAATGAATGCTTGAATACCCTTCACCTCAATTCACCAATTATCCCTTTCATTTCTTTTTCTCTTATAAATGCACACACACACACACACATACATACTGTTTTGCTAAAACTTTAGAAAATATATTATAGACATTGGTACTTTACTTTTTAAACATCTGCATACATCTGTTAAAAATAGGATGCCCATATACATAACCATAATGCCTTTATTACACCAGATAATATTAACATTAATAAGATCATCTAATATGTAGTGTATATTTAAATTTCCCCTCTTGTGCCAAAATTGTCAAAGTTCAAATATTGTATTTGGTCATTATGACCATTTAGTATTTTTTATATGGGATCTTTTTCCTGCACATTCTTAGTTTTTTTTTTATGACATTGAATGTCTTTTAGAGGGCAAGCAAGAATTCTTGAGAATATCATCATTTCTCATTTTTCTGATTATTCCTCATGATTACATTCAGTTATGTTTCTTTGGCAACAATACTACCCAGGTATTTTAGTTTGCTAAGACTGCCAGAATGCAATACATCTGAGATGGAGATAGATTGGCTTTTATAAAGGGGACTGATTAAGTTACAAATTTACTATTTTGGGAAGGCGCATGGTGATGTCTGCAGGCCCTCTCTCCCAGTATCTGGGCTCAAATGGCTTTCCTGGGAGTGTTTCCTTTCTGCATCTCCAAATGTCTGGGTCTGAACCAGCTCCAAGTGCTGAGCTGAGGTGTGCCAGGCTGCTGAGTTCTGCAGAGCTCTGCTGAGCTTTTTCTCTTCTGACTTCTCCTACTAAGCCTCATTCATTGAGGAAGGCACTCCCATTAGCTGACTGCAGATGTAATCAGCTATAGATTTATTTCTCATGCCGATGATTTACGTCCATAGCCACAGAACAACTGGGCACCACCACCTGGCCAAGTTGACTCCTGAACCTAACTATCACATGTAGGTTATGTTGGATTTCTTATTGCGTCATATCGGAGACTGCAAAATTTCAGATTTATCTTCTATTGACAGTGCTGTTACATGGCCTGATTAAGGTGGTGAGTGCCAGATCTGTCCACTGAAAAAGAACACTTTTCCTTTGCAATAAATATGTTATCTGTGGGGTGTAATAAATATGTAATCTTTAGATCATAGATTGCTTCTTTTTTTTTTAACATGGGCAGATACCAGGAATTGAACCCAGGTCTCTGGTATGGCAGGCATGAACTCTGTCACTGAGCCACCGTGGCCCACCCCATAGATTGCTTTTTTAAAATTATTTTTTTAAAATTTGGAATGCTTCATGAATTTGCGTGTCATCCTTGCACAGGGGCCATGCTAATCTTCTCCATATTGTTCCAATTTTAGAATATGTGCCACCGAAGCAAGCACCATAGATTGCTTTTTAAAGCCTTATTCTTGGTTCCATTTTGCCTGTATCCTTGTTTTTTTTTTTTCAGTTGAACCACACTGTTAATTGCTGTTATAATTTTAGTATAACTGTAAGTCACTTCAAATTACTTCAGAAAAAAGTGGAGTTAAAACACACATTTTCAAAGCTCTCTTCATGAAAGGACTTTAGAAAATCATTATTGGAGTAATATTGTTTTCACTGAAATATCCATATGTGAGTTAGTTCAACAAATGTCTTTTTCTATAAAATTGATTGTCTTCATTTTGATACAATTTGAATGCAAATGAGTTGTTTTTCTCTAGTTCCTTAAGCATCTATGCCTATGTGAGCTTAAAGACATAATACTTAAATGATGACTGTGATGGTTTGAAGCTGTATGTACCCCAGAAAAACACGTTCTTAAATCTAATCCATTCCTGTGGGTGTAAATGCATTGTAAATAGAACCTTCGGATGAGGTTACTTCAGTTACGTCATGTTCTACCTCAACCAGGATGACTCTCAATCCTAATACTGGAGTCCTTTTTAAATGGAAAAGAGAGAGAGTAAAAGCAACAGAAGCAAGAAGCTGAAAGCAATGAAACCTAGAAAAGAAGGGAGAGACAGCAGATGCCACCATGTACCTGCCATGTAGCTTAGGAGCCAAGGATCACCGGCAGCTAGTCTTCTGGAAGAAAGCATTACCTGGATGATATCTTCAAAATTGTAAGCTTGTAAACTAATAAACTCCTATTGTTTAAGCTGAACCACTTTGTGGTATCTGCTTTGAGCAACCTAAGAAACTAAGACAATGACTACTATGGGAAAAAAGAAAAAAGAGCACAATTCCCTAGAGTCACATCCTCACGGGTGTGCAGATCCAGTGTCTGAGTGAGGATAACTTTCCCGTCCCAGTCCATTTCCCTGGCCACTGCAGATGACATTGATATGGGGTTAAGGGCCCAAGGAAAATCTCTTTGTCCAGCTTTGTATCCCAGTGGAGGTGGGAGATCAGGCTGGGTTTGACTCCTATTTTGGATGCAATTTCATTAATATAATTGCTATACTCCACTCGACATGTATCTTTTGAGCTTTTCATAAATCTGGAACCAACAGAAAATATTAGAGGCTCAATAACAGATTTCAGTCACTCTTCACCCCTGAATTTCTACTGAATTAGTCCAATGGAAGTCACTTTTGCTTTTTTTTATCTTCTACTTATTAAACCATCTTAATCTTATTCACCTGCATTATCTTCCTTATTAGACTACAGTTTAGAAGGATAAGATATGGATTCCTTACATCTTTAAAGTGCCCCAAGTACACATTAGAATGACATGCTTATAGAAGGTATTGAATGAATGAATGCATGATCTCTTAGACATTGATTTCTCTTCTAGATACAAAATCCATTTTCATTACGTAAACCTTCTGATTGGCGAGAGATATGAGTTGAGTGGAACAAACTGTCAAACTCCAATGCTCATTTCGTGTCTCCAAGTTGCATGATATGCAAATATTTTCTATTATTCATTTTTTAAAGTTACAGGTATAGGCTTTGTATTTGAATACTTCCAAACAGTTACAAATTAGTTTTTGTTTACTTTTATATGATTTATTCCAAATACTTAGAAATTAAAAATCTCTATAAAATTACTCTTGGGTCAATGAGAAAACAAAATGGTAGTATTTTAAAGATCTCAAATCTCATCAAAATTTCCAGAAGAAATAAATTGGCATTACTAGAGAAATAAATAATAATAAAGAGAAACAGATTAAGCAGACAACATAAATCTGAATGAAACAACAAAATAAAGAAAGAAGGAATAAGAAATTAAAGTAAAAGACTAAATTGAAGAATTGGGGAAAAAGGAGAATTGACAAATGAATCCCAAACATGGCTCTTTGAAGAATAAAAAATACACAATAAAAGGATGAACCTCCTGAAGTTTAATCAATAAAAAAGATAGAAGGCACAAATTCAGGCATAAAAAATAGATAAGAAAGGGATTTTATACAAGGATAGGGATGACATTAAAATTATTGGGGATACCTAACATAGCTGAAATGTTTAATTAATGGCATTTCAAATTTTCAAGGAACATGAAACCCACCTTCTATTTAGATTATTTCCAACTGTACAAAAGCACTAAAATTTTCATTCAGTTTGCAAGGATGATAATAAAAATAGGAAAAAGGGAATAAGAGGAAAAGGACATCATAGACCAATCCTATTTGTGAAATTAGATGTAAAAATATAAATGAAATCCTATCAAATAAAATTTTCAGTATTTAAAAATAATCATATACAATGACCAAGTAGACTGTATTCCTGGAAAATAAGAAATATTTAATATAACTAAATATAAGTGTCAACTATATTTTTATTTTATCATGCTATAATTATATTTAAAATATTCTAAATAATATTAAATTATGACTCAATATGTCAAATGTGAAAGTCTATGCCATTTTAGAATATGACCAAAAGGCAGTTAGTTGATAAGTTCAATAACCACTTCTTTGCACAAATTTGTCATGAAAGTATATTTTCTCGATTTTCAGGAGCCATTATCATAGTTGATGGTAAAACACAAAGGGGTTAGTCTTAACATAGTCAGGAATAAAACAAGAATATCTGTATTTCTATAATATCTAAAGTCATCCTCCAAGTTATAGCCAAGATAGTAACAATAGAAAAAGGTATAAATATAAGAAAGAGCCAAAATTAGTTATTTTCATTGTGTACCTAGCAAACCTAATGCAATCAAGTACAAATCTCTCATAGCCAATAAGAGAGTAAGGCCTGATTAGAAAATAATTACTTAAATCAATAGCTTTTACTCAAGCTAACAATAATCAATTAGAAAATACAAAGGGAAATTTTTCATTTATTTTAATTACAAAAATATAAACTACTAAGATTAATTTAAGTAGAGACATATAAGATCCAAAATATATAAATGACATTTATATATCATATTTAGTTTTATGTTGGTATAATTGGCTTATTTATGAAATTGTGATAAACTTACGCTATCATTTCTTCTAAAGTTTTCCTAAGAGTGTAAGTTCAAAAAACAACAATGAAAAAGAATATAAATTGATTATAGATGAGCAAAGTACATAGAATAGATGTTTGACAAATTGAAATGTGTATGTACTTGAGCTATTCTTTTCTTTTCTTTTTTTTTTTTTATTAACGGAAAGAAAAAAAAAAAGAAATTAACACAACATTTAGAAATCATACCATTCTACATATGCACTCAGTAATTCTTAACATCATCACATAGATGCATGATCATTGTTTCTTAGTACATTTGCATCGGTTTAGAGGAACTAGCAACACAACAGAAAAAGATATAAAATGTTAATATAAAGAAAAGAAATAAAAGTAGTAATAATAGTAAAAAACAACAACAACAAACAAACCAACAAGCAAACAAAAACAAAAAAAACCCTATAGCTCAGATGCAGCTTCATTCAGTATTTTAACATGATTACTTTACAATTAGGTATTATTGTGCTGTCCATTTTTGAGTTTTTGTATCTAGTCCTGTTGCACAGTCTGTATCCCTTCAGCTTCAATTACCCATTGTCTTACCCTGTTTCTAACTCCTGCTGAACTCTGTTACCAATGACATATTTCAAGTTTATTCTCGAATGTCCGTTCACATCAGTGGGACCATACAGTATTTGTCCTTTAGTTTTTGGCTGGATTCACTCAGCATAATATTCTCTAGGTCCATCCATGTTATTACATGGTTCATAAGTTTATCTTGTCTTAAAGCTGCATAATATTCCATCGTATGTATATACCACAGTTTGTTTAGCCACTCTTCTGTTGATGGAGATTTTGGCTGTTTCCATCTCTTTGCAATTGTAAATAACGCTGCTATAAACATTGGTGTGCAAATGTCCGTTTGTGTCTTTGCCCTTAAGTCCTTTGAGTAGATACCTAGCAATGGTATTGCTGGGTCGTATGGCAATTCTATATTCAGCTTTTTGAGGAACCGCCAAACTGCCTTCCACAGTGGTTGCACCCTTTGACATTCCCACCAACAGTGGATAAGTGTGCCTCTTTCTCCGCATCCTCTCCAGCACTTGTCATTTTCTGTTTTGTTGATAATGGCCATTCTGGTGGGTGTGAGATGATATCTCATTGTGGTTTTGATTTGCATTTCTCTAATGGCCAGGGACATTGAGCATCTCTTCATGTGCCTCTTGGCCATCCGTATTTCTTCTTCTGGTAGGTGTCTTTTTAAGTCTTTTTCCCATTTTGTAATTGGGTTGGCTGTCTTTTTGTTGTTGAGTTGAACAATCTCTTTATAAATTCTGGATACTAGACCTTTATCTGATATGTCGTTTCCAAATATTGTCTCCCATTGTGTAGGCTGTCTTTCTACTTTCTTGATGAAGTTCTTTGATGCACAAAAGTGTTTAATTTTGAGGAGCTCCCATTTATTTATTTCCTTCTTCAGTGTTCTTGCTTTAGGTTTAAGGTCCATAAAACCGCCTCCAGTTGTAAGATCCATAAGATATCTCCCAACATTTTCCTCTAACTGTTTTATGGTCTTAGACCTAATGTTTACATCTTTGATCCATTTTGAGTTAACTTTTGTATAGGGTGTGAGAGATGGGTCTTCTTTCATTCTTTTGCATATGGATATCCAGTTCTCTAGGCACCATTTATTGAAGAGACTGTTCTGTCCCAGGTGAGTTGGCTTGACTGCCTTATCAAAGATCAAATGTCCATAGATGAGAGGGTCTATATCTGAGCATTCTATTCGATTCCATTGGTCGATATATCTATCTTTATGCCAATACCATGCTGTTTTGACCACTGTGGCTTCATAATATGCCTTAAAGTCAGGCAGCGCGAGACCTCCAGTTTCGTTTTTTTTCCTCAAGATGTTTTTAGCAATTTGGGGCACCCTGCCCTTCCAGATAAATTTGCTTATTGGTTTTTCTATTTCTGAAAAATAAGTTGTTGGGATTTTGATTGGTATTGCATTGAATCTGTAAATCAATTTAGGTAGGATTGACATCTTGACTATATTTAGTCTTCCAATCCATGAACACGGTATGCCCTTCCATCTATTTAGGTCTTCTGTGATTTCTTTTAACAGTTTTTTGTAGTTTTCTTTATATAGGTTTTTTGTCTCTTTGGTTAAATTTATTCCTAGGTATTTTATTCTTTTAGTTGCGATTGTAAATGGGATTCGTTTCTTGATTTCCCCCTCAGCTTGTTCATTACTAGTGTATAGAAAAGCTACAGATATTTGAATGTTGATCTTGTAGCCTGCTACTTTGCTGTACTCATTTATTAGCTCTAGTAATTTTGTTGTGGATTTTTCTGGGTTTTCTACATATAGTATCATATCGTCTGCAAACAGTGATAGTTTTACTTCTTCCTTTCCAATTTTGATGCCTTGTATTTCTTTTTCTTGCCTAATTGCTCTGGCTAGAACTTCCAACACAATGTTGAATAATAGTGGTGATAGTGGACATCCTTGTCTTGTTCCTGATCTTAGGGGGAAAGTTTTCAATTTTTCCCCATTGAGGATGATATTAGCTGTGGGTTTTTCATATATTCCCTCTATCATTTTAAGGAAGTTCCCTTGTATTCCTATCTTTTGAAGTGTTTTCTGCAGGAAAGGATGTTGAATCTTGTCAAATGCCTTCTCTGCATCAATTGAGATGATCATGTGATTTTTCTGCTTTGATTTGTTGATATGGTGTATTACATTAATTGATTTTCTTATGTTGAACCATCCTTGCATACCTGGGATGAATCCTACTTGGTCATGATGTATAATTCTTTTAATGTGTTGTTGGATACGATTTGCTAGAATTTTATTGAGAATTTTTGCATCTGTATTCATTAGAGAGATTGGTCTGTAGTTTTCTTTTTTTGTAATATCTTTGCCTGGTTTTGGTATGAGGGTGATGTTGGCTTCATAGAATGAATTAGGTAGTTTTCCCTCCACTTCGATTATGTTGAACAGTTTGAGGAGAGTAGGTACTAATTCTTTCTGGAATGTTTGATAGAATTCACATGTGAAGCCGTCTGGTCCTGGACTTTTCTTTTTAGGGAGCTTTTGAATAACTAATTCAATCTCTTTACTTGTGATTGGTTTGTTGAGGTCGTCTATTTCTTCTTGAGTCAAAGTTGGTTGTTCATGTCTTTCCAGGAACCTATCCATTTCTTCTAAATTGTTGTATGTATTAGCGTAAAGTTGTTCATAGTATCCTGTTATTACCTCCTTTATTTCTGTGAGGTCAGTAGTTATGTCTCCTCTTTCATTTCTAATCTTATTTATTTGCATCCTCTCTCTTCTTCTTTTTGTCAATCTTGCTAAGGGCCCATCAATCTTGTTGATTTTCTCATAGAACCAACTTCTGGTCTTATTGATTTTCTCTATTGTTTTCATGTTTTCAGTTTCATTTATTTCTGCTCTAATCTTTGTTATTTCTTTCCTTTTGCTTGCTTTGGGATTAGTTTGCTGTTCTTTCTCCAGTTCTTCCAAGTGGACAGTTAATTCCTGCATTTTTGCCTTTTCTTCTTTTCTGATAAAGGCATTTAGGGCAATAAATTTCCCTCTTAGCACTGCCTTTGCTGCATCCCATAAGTTTTGATATGTTGTGTCTTCATTTTCATTTGCCTCTAGGTATTTACTAATTTCTCTTGCAATTTCTTCTTTGACCCACTTGTTGTTTAAGAGTGTGTTGTTGAGCCTCCATGTATTTATGAATTTTCTGGCACTCCGCCTATTATTGATTTCCAACTTCATTCCTTTATGATCCGAGAAAGTGTTGTGTATGATTTCAATATTTTTAAATTTGTTAAGACTTGCTTTGTGACCCAGCATATGGTCTATCTTTGAGAATGATCCATGAGCACTTGAGAAAAAGGTGTATCCTGCTGTTGTGGGATGTAATGTCCTATAAATGTCTGTTAAGTCAAGCTCATTTATAGTAATATCCAGGTTCTCTATTTCTTTATTGATCCTCTGTGTAGATGTTCTGTCCATTGATGAGAGTGGTGAATTGAAGTCTCCAACTATTATGGTATATGTGTCTATTTCCCTTTTCAGTGTTTGCAGTGTATTCCTCACGTATTTTGGGGCATTCTGGTTCGGTGCATAAATATTTATGATTGTTATGTCTTCTTGCTTAATTGTTCCTTTTAATAGTATATAGTGTCCTTCTTTGTCTCTTTTAACTGTTTTACATTTGAAGTCTAACTTGTTGGATATTAGTATAGCCACTCCTGCTCTTTTCTGGTTGTTATTTGCATGAAATATCTTTTCCCAACCTTTCACTTTCAACCTATATTTATCTTTGGGTCTAAGATGTGGTTCCTGTAGACAGCATATAGAAGGATCCTGTTTTTTAATCCATTCTGCCAGTCTATGTCTTTTAATTGGGGAATTCAGTCCATTAACATTTAGAGTTATTACTGTTTGGATAATATTTTCCTCTACCATTTTGCCTTTTGTATTATATATATCATATCTGACTTTCCTTCTTTCTACACTTTTCTCCATGTCTCTCTCTTCTGTCTTTTTGGTTCTGACTCTAGTGCTTCCTTTAGTATTTCTTGCAGAGCTGGTCTCTTGGTCACAAATTCTCTTAGTGACTTTTTGTCTGAGAATGTTTTAATTTCTCCCTCATTTTTGAAGGACAATTTTGCTGGATATAGGAGTCTTGGCTGGCAGTTTTTCTCTTTTAGTAACTTAAATATATCATCCCACTGTCTTCTAGCTTCCATGGTTTCTGCTGAGAAATCTACACATAGTCTTATTGGGTTTCCCTTGTATGTGATGGATTGTTTTTCTCTCGCTGCTTTCAAGATCCTCTCTTTCTCTTTGACCTCTGACATTCTAACTAGTAAGTGTCTTGGGGAACGCCTATTTGTGTCTAATCTCTTTGGGGTGCGCTGCACTTCTTGGATCTGTAATTTTAGGTCTTTCATAAGAGTTGGGAAATTTTCAGTGATAATTTCTTCCATTAGTTTTTCTCCTCCTTTTCCCTTCTCTTCTCCTTCTGGGATACCCACTACACGTATATTTGTACGGTTCACATTGTCCTTGAGTTCCCTGATACCTTGTTCAAATTTTTCCATTCTTTTCTGGATAGTTTCTGTTTCTTTTTGGAATTCAGATGTTTCATCCTCCAAATCACTAATTCTATCTTCTGTTTCTTTAAATCTGTCATTGTAGGTATCCATTGTTTTTTCCATCTTTTCTACTTTATCTTTCACTTCCATAAGTTCTGTGATTTGTTTTTTCAGTTTTTCTATTTCTTCTTTATGTTCAGCCCATGTCTTCTTCATGTCCTCCCTCAATTTATCGATTTCGTTTTTGAAGAGGTTTTCCATTTCTGTTCGTATATTCAGCATTAGTTGTTTCAGCTCCTGTATCTCATTTGAACTATTGGTTTCTTCGTTTGACTGGGCCATATGTTCAATTTTCTGAGCGTGATCCGTTATCTTCTGCTGGCGTCTGGGCATTTAGTCAGATTTCCCTGGGTGTTCGACCCCACAGGTTGAAAGATTTTTCTGTGCAATCTCTGGGTTCTGTTTTTCTTATCCTGCCCAGTAGGTGGCGCTCGTGGCACACGTTTGTCTACGGGTTCCACCAGTGAAAGTTGCTGTGGGTCCTTTAACTCTGGAAAATTCTCGCCGTAGGGGAGGTTCGGCAGCCGAAGCGTCTTGGAAGAATGCCAGCCGGCCTGGGGTTCCGAATGCGGGGAGGATCGCCGGCCGCCGCAGCATGGGAGAGCGTCCGGCCGAATTAGCTAGTCGGCCCGGGGCACCAAGCGTGGCGGGAGGGCGCCAGCTGTCGCAGCCCGGGAGAGTGCACTATTCCCAGCCGACGGGGGAGTCACGTGTTTGGAAGGGATCCCCCAGTCACTGTTCTCTGCAGGCTGGGAATTTCCGACCCAACTATCTCAGTTGTTCCGGGGGGCCTCGTGTGGTGGGGGCACCAGCTGCCGTGGCCTAAGGGGACCGCCTTTCCAATTCTACCAGCTGGTCTGGGAAGGTGGAAGGGAGGGACTCCGGTCGCTTGCCGTCCCACCCAGGAAAGCCCGTGCCCCTTGGTGATCTCACCGGAGCTGGTTCTCCCAGATAGTCAGCCGTTCCAGGATGGGGTACGCCGTCCCTTTGCTCTCCCTCGTGGCTCCGGGAGCTGCTCTGTATTATCTCCACTCCCCCAGTAGCTGTTCTGGAGGAGGAAAGGTGAGGGCGGCAAGGCTGTAGAGGCTGGTGTTGAAGGAGCCGGTGAAGGCGGGGGAAGAGGGCACCATGGTGGTTGGAGAGCGACCGGAGCAGGAGGGGGAGGAGGGGGGAGAAGGAGGGTGGGCGGGTCGGCTGCTGCGGGGCGTGGGCGCCGCGCGGCGGGCTGGCGGAGAAAGAGAGGGGAGAAGGAGGGCGGGCGGGTCGGCTGCTGCGGGGCGTGGGCGCCGCGCGGCGAGCTATTCTTTTCTTGATTATACATTTGAAAGCATTTTTTTTAGATTCTGAATTAATTAATTTCTCATGTAGTTCTTGTGACTTCAGATCTTACAACGAGTAAAGGAACTATTTATTTCTTCCCTTGTTTCTTTTTTTTCTCTCTTTTTTTATTAATTAAAAAAATTAACTAACACAACATTTAGAAATCATTCCATTCTACATATGCAATCATTAATTCTTAACATCATCACATAGATGCATGATCATCATTTCTTAGTACATTTGCATCGATTTAGAAAAAGAAATAGCGAGACAACAGAAAAAGAAATAAAATGATAATACAGAGAAAAAATAAAAATAAAAAATATATTAAAAAAACTATAGCTCAGATGCAGCTTCATTCAGTGTTTTAACATAATTACATTACAATTAGGTAGTATTGTGCTGTCCATTTTTGAGTTTTTGTATCCAGTCCTGTTGCACAGTCTGTATCCCTTCAGCTCCAATTACCTATTATCTTACCCTATTTCTAACTCCTGATGTTCTCTGTTACCAATGACATATTCCAAGTTTATTCTCTAATGTCGGTTCACATCAGTGGGACCATACAGTATTTGTCCTTTAGTTTTTGGCTAGTCTCACTCAGCATAATGTTCTCTAGGTCCATCCATGTTATTATATCCTTCATAAGTTTATCCTGTCTTAAAGCTGCATAATATTCCATCGTATGTATATACCACAGTTTGTTTAGCCACTCTTCTGTTGATGGACATTTTGGCTGTTTCCATCTCTTTGCAATTGTAAATAACGCTGCTATAAACATTGGTGTGCAAATGTCCGTTTGTGTCTTTGCCCTAAAGTCTTTTGAGTAGATACCTAGCAATGGTCCTGCTGGGTCGTATGGCAATTCTATATTCAGTTTTTTGAGGAACCGCCAAACTGCCTTCCACAGTGGTTGCACCATTTGACATTCCCACCAACAGTGGATAAGTGTGCCTCTTTCTCCACATCCTTTCCAGCACTTGTCATTTTTTGTTTTGTTGATAATGGCCATTCTGGTGGGTGTGAGATGATATCTCATTGTGGTTTTGATTTGCATTTCTCTAATGGCCAGGGACATTGAGCATCTCTTCATGTTCCTTTTGGCCATTTGTATTTCTTCTTCTGATAGGTGTCTGTTCAAGTCTTATTCCCATTTTGTAATTGGGTTAGCTGTCTTTTTGTTGTTGAGTTAAACAATCTCTTTATAAATTCTGGATACTAGACCTTTATCTGATATGTCGTTTCCAAATATTGTCTCCCATTATGTAGGCTGTCTTTCTACTTTCTTGATGAAGTTCTTTGATGCACAAAAGTGTTTAATTTTGAGGAGCTCCCATTTATTTCTTTCTTTCTTCAGTGCTCTTGCTTTAGGTTTAAGGTCCATAAAACCACCTCCAATTGTAAGAGTCATAAGATATCTCCCTACATTTTCCTCTAACTATTTTATGGTCTTAGACCTAATGTTTAGATCTCTGATCCATTTTGAGTTAACTTTTGTATAGGGTGTGAGGTACGGGTCCTCTTTCATTCTTTTGCATATGGATATCCAGTTCTCTAGGCACCATTTATTGAAGAGACTGCTCTGTCCCAGGTGAGTTGGCTTGACTGCCTTATCAAAGATCAAATGTCCATAGATGAGAGGTTCTATATCTGAGCACTCTATTCGATTCCATTGGTCGATATATCTATCTTTATGCCAATTTACCATGCTGTTTTGACCACTGTGGCTTCATAATATGCCTTAAAGTCCAGCAGCGTGAGACCTCCAGCTTCGTTTTTTTTCCTCAAGATACTTTTAGCAATTCAGGGCACCCTGCCCTTCCAGATAAATTTGCTTATTGGTTTTTCTATTTCTGAAAAATAAGTTGTTGGGATTTTGATTGGTATTGCATTGAATTTGTAAATCAATTTAGGTAGAATTGAGATCTTAACTATATTTAGTCTTCCAATCCATGAACACGGTAAGCCCTTCCATCTATTTAGGTATTCTGTGATTTCTTTTAATATTTTTTTGTAATTTTCTTTGTATAGGTCTTTTGTCTCTTTAGTTAAATTTATTCCTAAGTATTTTATTCTTTTAGTTGCAATTGTAAATGGGATTCGTTTCTTGATTTCCCCCTCAGCTTGTTCATTGCTAGTGTATAGAAACACTACAGATTTTTGAATGTTGATCTTGTAACCTGCTACTTTGCTGTACTCATTTATTAGCTCTAGTAGTTTTGTTGTGGATTTTTCCAGGTTTTCGACATATAGTATCATATCGTCTGCAAACAGTGATAGTTTTACTTCTTCCTTTCCAGTTTTGATGCCTTGTATTTCTTTTTCTTGTCTAATTGCTCTGGCTAGAACCTCCAACATGATGTTGAATAATAGTGGTGATAATGGACATCCTTGTCTTGTTCCTGATCTTAGGGGGAAAGTTTTCAATTTTTCCCCATTGAGGATGATATTAGCTGTGGGTTTTTCATATATTCCCTCTATCATTTTAAGGAAGTTCCCTTGTATTCCTATCCTTTGAAGTGTTTTCAACAGGAAAGGATGTTGAATCTTGTCAAATGCCTTCTCTGCATCAATTGAGATGATCATGTGATTTTTCTGCTTTGATTTGTTGATATGGTGTATTACATTAATTGATTTTCTTATGTTGAACCATCCTTGCATACCTGGGATGAATCCTACTTGGCCATGATGTATAATTCTTTTAATGTGTTGCTGGATTCGGTTTGCTAGAATTTTGCTGAGGATTTTTGCATCTATATTCATTAGAGAGATTGGTCTGTAGGTTTCTTTTTTTGTGATATCTTTGCCTGGTTTTGGTATGAGGGTGATGTTGGCTTCATAGAATGAATCAGGTAGCTTTCCTTCCACTTCAATTTTTTTGAAGAGTTTGAGCAGAGTTGGTACTAATTCTTTCTGGAATGTTTGGTAGAATTCACATGTGAAGCCTTCTGGTCCTGGACTTTTCTTTTTGGGAAGCTTTTGAATGACTGATTCAATTTCTTTACTTGTGATTGGTTTGTTGAGGTCATCTATTTCTTCTTGAGTCAAAGTTGGTTGTTCATGCCTTTCTAGGAACTTGTCTATTTCATCTACATTGTTGTATTTATTAGCGTAAAGTTGTTCATAGTATCCTGTTATTATCTCCTTTATTTCTGTGAGGTCAGTGGTTATGTCTCCTCCTCCATTTCTGATCTTATTTATTTGCATCCTCTCTCTTCTTCTTTTTGTCAATCTTACTAAGGGCCCATCAATCTTGTTGATTTTCTCATAGAACCAACTTCTGGTCTTACTGATTTTCTCTATTGTTTTCATGTTCTCAATTTCATTTATTTCTCCTCTAATCTTTGTTATTTCTTTCCTTTTGCTTGCTTTGGGGTTAGTTTGCTGTTTTTTCTCCAGTTCTTCCAAGTGGACACATAATTCCCGAATTTTTGCCCTTTCTTCTTTTCTGATATAGGCTTTTAGGGCAATAAATTTCCCTCTTAGCACTGCCTTTGCTGCATCCCATAGGTTTTGATATGTTGTGTTTTCATTTTCATTCGCCTGGAGATATTTATGAATTTCTCTTGTAATTTCTTCCTTGACACACTGGTTGTTTTAAGAGTGTGTTGTTGAGCCTCCACGTATTTGTGAATTTTCTGGCAGTCTGCCTATTATTGATTTCCAACATCATTCCTTTATGATCCGAGAAAGTGTTGTGTATGATTTCAATCTTTTTAAATTTGTTGAGACTTGCTTTGTGACCCAGCATATGGTCTATCTTTGAGAATGTCCATGAGCACTTGAGAAAAAGGTGTATCCTGCTGTTGTGGGATGTAATGTCCTATAAATGTCTGTTAAGTCTAGCTCATTTATTGTAATATTCAAATTATCTGTTTCTTTATTGATCCTCTGTCTAGATGTTCTGTCCATTGATGAGAGTGGGGAATTGAAGTCTCCAACTATTATGGTATATGTATCTATTTCCCTTTTCAGTGTTTGCAGTGTATTCCTCACGTATTTTGGGGCATTCTGATTCGGTGCATAAATATTTATGATTGTTATGTCTTCTTGTTTAATTGTTCCTTTTATTAGTAGATAGCATCCTTCTTTGTCTCTTTTAACTGTTTTACATTTGAAGTCTAATTTGTTGGATAGTATAGCTACTCCTGCTCTTTTCTGGTTGTTATTTGCATGAAATATCTTTTCCCAACCTTTCACTTTCAATCTATGTTTATCTTTGGGTCTAAGATGTGTTTCCTGTAGACAGCATGTAGAAGGATCCTGTTTTTTAATCCTTTCTGCCAGTCTATGTCTTTTGATTGGGGAATTCAGTCCATTAACATTTAGTGTTATTACTGTTTGGGTAATACTTTCCTCTACCATTTTGCCTTTTGTATTATATATTTCATATCTGACTTTCCTTCTTTCTACACTCTTCTCCATACCTCTCTCTTCTGTCTTTTTGTATCTGACTCTAGTGCTCTCTTTAGTATATCTTGCAGAACTTGTTTCTTGGTCACAAATTCTCTCAGTGACTTTTTGTCTGAGAATGTTTTAATTTCTCCCTCATTTTTGAAGGACAATTTTGCTGGATATAGGAGTCTTGGTTGGCAGTTTTTCTCTTTTAGTAATTTAAATATATCATCCCACTGTCTTCTAGCCTCCATGGTTTCTGCTGAGAAATCTACACATAGTCTTATTGGGTTTCCCTTGTATGTGATGGATTGTTTTTCTCTTGTTGCTTTCAAGATCCTCTCTTTCTCTTTGACCTCTGACATTCTAACTAGTAAGTGTCTTGGAGAATGCCTATTTGGATCTATTCTCTTTGGGGTGCTCTTCACTTCTTGGATATGTAATTTTAGGTCTTTCATAAGAGTTGGGAAATTTTCAGTGATAATTTCTTCCATTAGTTTTTCTCCTCCTTTTCCCTTCTCTTCTCCTTCTGGGACACCCACAACACGTATATTTGTGCGCTTCATATTATCATTCAATTCCCTGAGCCCCTGCTCAAATTTTTCCATTCTTTCCCCTATAGTTTCTGTTTCTTTTTGGATTTCAGATGTTCCATCCTCCAGTTCACTAATTCTAACCTCTATCTCTTTAAATCTACCATTGTAGGTTTTCATTGTTTTTTTCATCTCTTCTACTGTATCTTTCATTCCCATAAGTTCTGTGATTTGTTTTTTCAGATTTTCCATTTCTTCTTTTTGTTCATCCCATGCCTTCTTCATGTCTTCCCTCAATTTATTGATTTGGTTTTTGCAGAGGTTTTCCATTTCTGTTCATATGTTCAGAATTAGTTGTCTCAGCTCCTGTATCTCATTTGAGCTATTGGCTTGTTCCTTTAACTGGGCCATATCTTCAATTTTCCTGGTGTGATTTGTTATTTTTTGCTGGCGTCTGGGCATTTAATCAGATTTCCCTGAGTGTGGGACCCAGCAGGTTGAAAGGCTTTCTTGTGAAGTCTCTGGGCTCTGTTTTTCTTATCCTGCCCAGTATGTGGTGCTTGTCTGTCTGCAGGTCCCACCAGCAAAAGATTTTGTGGCTCCTTTAACTTTGGAAGACTCTCGCTGCTGGGTGTATGGTGGAAACAAAGGAAAGGTTGTAGGTTGGTTTTAATGGCTTCAAATTGTGAAGTTCTGGGATCTGAATTCCTTGAGAGAGGGATTCCACCTGAGTTGTGTCTCACCCGTCCTGCGGGGAAGGTTCAGGTGGTAGAGAAAGCAGCCTGTTTCTGCGTTCAGGGCAGTTGCAACCTGTGTAATCCCAGTGCTGAGCCCAGAGGCAACCAAGCCTCAGTAGAAACAGCCGCAGAAGTCTCTGTTTTGCCCCTTTCCTCTTTTTCAGTTAGCCCAATAGGCGACTTCCACCTTGATCAGTTTAGCCTGAACTGAGGGCCTATTTTTAGTAGTCAGAAGTTGTTCATTAATGCCACTATTAGTGTTAGGTTGGACTCAGTTTCTACTACTGTTGGAGACTCTTTCCTTTCCTTCCGGGAAGTCGCCTGTGGGGGAGGGGTGCCGGCCACCACGGCTTGGGGAACTGCTGATCCGAGGCTCCCAGCCGGCCCGGGAAACTGCGTGTGTGTGAGGGGCGCCAGTCGCCGGCTACTGCGGCTTGGGGAACCGTGATCCGAGGCTCCCAGCCATCCGGGAAGCTGCGTGTGGGAGGGGCGCCAGTCGCCGGCTGCTGCGGTTTGGGGAACCGCTGATCCGAGTTTCCCAGCTGGCCCGGGAAACTGCGTGTGTGGGAGGGGCGCCGGTCACCGGCTGCCGCGGCTTGGGGAACCGCTGATCCGAAGCTCCCAGCCGGCCCAGGAAGCCGCCTGTGAGGGAGGGGCACTGGCCGCCAGCTGCCACGGCTTGGGGAACTCCCCTCTCTGAGTCTCTCAGCCGGACGGAAGGAGGGAGGGAGGGGCGCTGGCCACCAGCCGCTGCGGCCCGGGGAAGCGCGCTGCTCGGGGACCTCACTGCAGTGGAGTCTCGTAGCCGGTCCAGCCATTCCAGACTGGGGTACACTGTGTGTTCAGTCTCTGTCGTGGCTCCGGGAGCTGTTCTGTACTGTTTCTAGTTATTTAGTAGTTGTTCTGGAGAAGGAACTAAGACGTGCGCACCTTACTAAGCCACCATCTTCTCTGGAAGTCAGCTGTACTCAATATTCTTGATGAAGAAATTTGTCTCCCATGGCAGTGCGACAGTATCTGATCCCTCAAAAGGCTCTCGAAGGGATTCAAAGCCACTTGGTGTGGTTAGAAGCACACCAAATCATCCGACCGTGCAACTCTCCATGGAACACTCCACTGCTGCCCATGAGAAAAGCTCAAACCAGGGAATTCCGCCCCATCCAGGACCTGCGAGCAGTTAATACAGCCGCAGAAATGATCTATCCTGTGGTTCCAAATCCATACACCCTCCTCAGCCTGGTTCCAGGGAAATCTTCCCTTGTTTCTTAATAGTTCTCAGTTTTGAACATTGTTCACTTCCTAGGTTAACAGGCTATGGCTGTTAAACAGGTGTTGAGATTTATATTGCCTAGCCAGGCATTTTGTACATCTGTGAACCATGGACTTTTTTTCCCCCTGTAATCACTGAACTAAAATTTCAAGGAATATCTCATTTAGCTCCAAATTACATAATGACAAAAATCAAACAGTGCCATCTAAACAGGTTCCATCTACTTTAACAAGTTTCTAACAGTTTGCCATTTTCTTTCTCTGTTATATCACTCACTCACTGAGCATAATTTGTTTGCTACTTAGAGAAAAATATAGATGTTTGAAGACTCTCAGGAAGGCTGGTAGAGACAACTAAATTGAAAGGAACGTTTTAGAAAGAAAGTAGTTATAATAACCCTTAGGCTTAATTTCAAGTAGGCTTACCCTGTCCTTTGCAGGAATAAGTTTCATAGGGTGAACCCCTAAATTGAGGGCTCAACTTATTGATTTGGTTGTCCCCACTTCTTGCAAGAATATAAAAAATTATCCAAATGGGGAAGTGAAATATTTCCTCCTTTCTCCCCACTGCCCCAAGGGGAACTTGCAAATACTTATTTATTCACTGCCCAAATTATCTGGGATATATCGAGGCATCACACTAATATGGAAAAACCAACAAAATCTCATGCTGTATTCATGATTCCATGTACCTATGGTGTTCAACTAAGCTGACCATACAAGTTAAATTAGGAAATGCACCACCCAAAATGTAAATTTTTCACCAAATAAACAACTTTCCCTTTGGTCTCACACAGAAGTTGAAGTTTTAAAATATGAACATTATCCTTCACCCTGTATTCTGATCTATCTCAGTCCTGTCCAGATTATGTTCACCCGTATCTCGTCGAAGTTTGATCAGTTTTTCAACAGTTCTGTATGGGGTACTCCTGACTTTCATAGCTACAGAGCTCCAATTCAGGTGTCACATAAATATCCAAAGTTTCTGGAAATGACCAGGCTATAAACAAACTGCTCAGTATCACAGAATTTAGAAATAGCAGTTACAACTCCTGAACATACGTGATTGTTGTAAGAGCTTACAAACTAGGACCCTTTATAATAGGCCCCAACCTGATAACCCATGCTCTCAAAATCAGTTCACTAGGTTTTTATATTATAGTTAGTCCATATGAGTGAGGGATGATAATATTTGTCTTTTTGTTTCTGACATTTCATTCAACATACAGTCCTTAAGATTCATTCACCTAGTTGCACGCCTCACAGCTTCATTCCTTCTTGAGGCTGCTCAGTAGTGTTTTGCATGTTTACACCATGGTTCCCCCTTCTGTTCCTCAGTTATTATACCCCTAGGCTGTCTCCATTCATTGTGGATCAGGAATATCAGAAATAAAACTGCTGCCATGGACACCAGTGTGCAAATGTCCATTCAGGTCCCCATACTCAGTTCCTCCAGGTATACATTGAGCAATGGAGTTTTAGGATCATATGGCAACCCCACCCTTAGCCTCCTGTGGAACCATCACTCTGCCCTCCATGGGACTGCACCTCTCAGTTTTCCTACTGACAGTGAACAGATATAGCTCTTTCTCCAATTTTTCTAGCACTTATTTCTCTCTGTTCAATTTTTAAGTTTTATTCATACAGCATACAATCCAACCTAAGTGTATAGACATGCCTTCACCACTATAACCTATCTGAAGACATTTCTAATTCTTCCACAAAAAATCTATACCCCTTCTCCATATCCCCCTCCTGTTGACATTTAGTTTTGGCATAATGTCTGTTAAATTCAGTGGAAGCATATTAAAATGCTACTGTTGACTGTAGACCCTAGCTTGCATTGGTTGTACATTTTTCCATCTACCATCTGTGCCAGTTTGAAAGGATTCATGTATCCTAGGAAAGCCATGTTTTAATCCTAATCCATTTTGTGGATCTTTTAATCCCTATTCAGTACTATAGGTTGGAAACTTGATTAGGTTATCTCCACGGAGATGTGACTCACCCAATTGTGGGTATTAACTTTTGAATAGAGGGAGATGTGACTAACCATTCCATGTAGGTCTTGATGTGTTTAGTGAAATCCTTTAAAAGAGGAAGCATTTTGGAGCAAGCTTCAGAATGACAGAATTCCAAGAGAGTAGAGCCACGACAGGGTGATGAGAATGATGAGAGTCAGAGCCCATGCAACCAGAGACCTTTGGAGATGAAGAAGGAATATGCCACTGGGAGAGCTTCATGAAACAAGAAGCCTGGAGAGAAAGCTAGCAGATGCTGTCATGTTTGTTATGTGCTTTTCCAGTTGAAAGAGAAACCTTGAACTTCATCAACTTTCTTGAACCAAGGTATCTTTCCCTGATGCCTTAGACTGGACATTTTTATAGACTTACTTTAATTGGGACATTTTCTTGGCCTTAGAACTGTAAACTAGCAACTTAATAAATTCCCCCTTTTAAAAGCCATTCCATTTCTGGTAAATTGCATTCCAGCGGATAGCAAACTAGAATACTATCCACTTTCAACACCCTGCAATATTGACATTCATTTGTTCTCCCTCATGCAAACATGTTTTTTTTAATTTGTATATTTAATTACCATCATTGTCCACTCTAGGCATTCCTGAATTATACTGTCTCAGCCTTTATCCTCTATCTTGCCTTTTAGTTTCATACATGCCCCCAGCCATTCTTCCTCTATTATACTCACATTCAGCTTCATTCAGTGTAGTTATATTATTGTGTTATAATCAGGTAGTATTGTGCTATCCATTTCTGAAATTTTAAAACCAGTCCTGTTGTACAATCTGTATTCCTTTAGCACCAATTGCCCAATCTCTACCATATTTCTTTTTTTTGCAAAATCACATGGTCATATTGTGAAAGTTATACAGTTATACAATTATCTTCAAGAATCAAGGGTACTGGAACACAACTCAACAGGTTCAGGTACTTCCAGCTATTCCAATACACCACAAACTAAAAAAGGATATCTATATAATATATAAGAATAACCTCCAGGATAACCTCTTGACTCCATTTGAAATCTCTCAGTCACCGAAACTTTATTTTGTCTCATTTCTTTCTTCCCCCTTTGGTCAAGAAGGCTTTCTCAATCCCATAATTCTGGGTGCCTGCTCACCCTAGGAGTCCCACATTGCTAGGGAGATTTACACCCCTGGGAGTCATGTCCCATGTAGTGGGGAGGGCAATGAGTTCACCTGCTGAGTTGGCTTAGAGAGGGAGCTATGTCTGAGCAACAAAAGAGGTTCTCTGGGAGTGACTCTTAGGCATAATTATAAGTAGTCTTAGCTTCTCCTTTGCAGGAATAAGTTTCATAGGGATGACCCCCAAGACCAAGGACTCAGCCTATTGAATTGGTTGAATGGACTGGCTTTTAACAGTGGAGGTTTTATCAGCTTACAAGTTTGCAGTTCTGAGGCAATGAAAATGTCCATTTCAAGGCATCAACAGGACAACACATTCTCTGCTTCTCTGCTTCTGCTGGTCTCTCCCTTCTCTCTCAAATTTTTTTTGCTTTCAGCTTCTGGCTGCTCCAGAAGCTGAGCTGTTGCTTTATTTCATTTCTTCTGTGTGAGCCCTTTTCTATTTGCTTTGTCCTGGGGGTGTTCCAACAATGACAGATTATAGAGCTGGGCCCTGAGCAATCTAAAGTTGCTAGTCAATAGCCTTGATCAGCGATTGGCATGCCTACCTCTGGTCTTGGAGAAGAAGATTTTTATGCCCCTTTCTGTCACCAGTCAACTACCCAGAGCCTGAACCCCGCAGTGGCCAGGCCAGTCACAAGACTGGGGTAACTACAATGTACAGAAAGCAATTTACTAGTTCTTACTGTAATTTACCAGCTTCTAGCTTTCTCCTGGATGTAGTACAGTGTCCTACTGGCCTCTGGATTTTCAAAATTGCTATTTTTGAGAGTTTCTGTGTGTTTTATAGTTACTCTGATGAAAGTACTGAATCCTGGAGCTTCCTGCCCTGCCATTTTCCTACAATCCTCTTTTTTTTTTTTTTTTTTAACATTTGGCGATTACTTTTATTGAGCCTCCACGTATTTGTGGATTTTCTGGCACTCTGCCTATTATTGATTTCCAATCTCATTCCTTTATGATCCGAGAAAGTGTTGTGTATGATTTCAATCTTTTTAAATTTGTTAAGACTTGCTTTGTGACCCAGCATATGGTCTATCTTTGAGAATGATCCATGAGCACTTGAGAAAAAGGTGTATCCTGCTGTTGTGGGATGTAATGTCCTATAAATGTCTGTTAAGTCTAGCTCATTTATAGTAATATTCAGATTCTCTATTTCTTTATTGATCCTCTGTCTAGATGTTCTGTCCATTGATGAGAGTGGGGAATTGAAGTCTCCAACTATTATGGTATATGTGTCTATTTCCCTTTTCAGTGTTTGCAGTGTATTCCTTACGTATTTTGGGGCATTCTGGTTCGGTGCGTAAATATTTATGATTGTTATGTCTTCTTGTTTAATTGTTCCTTTTATTAGTAGATAGTGTCCTTCTTTGTCTCTTTTAACTGTTTTACATTTGAAGTCTAATTTGTTGGATATTAGTATAGCCACTCCTGCTCTTTTCTGGTTGTTATTTGCATGAAATATCTTTTCCCAACCTTTCACTTTCAACCTATGTTTATCTTTGGGTCTAAGATGTGTTTCCTGTAGACAGCATATAGAAGGATCCTGTTTTTTAATCCATTCTGCCAATCTATGTCTTTTGATTGGGGAATTCAGTCCATTAACATTTAGTGTTATTACTGTTTGGATAATATTTTCCTCTACCATTTTGCCTTTTGTATTATATATATCATATCTGACTTTCCTTCTTTCTACACTCTTCTCCATACCTCTCTCTTCTGTCTTTTCGTATCTGACTCTAGTGCTCCCTTTAGTATTTCTTGCAGAGCTGGTCTCTTGGTCACAAATTCTCTCAGTGACTTTTTGTCTGAGAATGTTTTAATTTCTCCCTCATTTTTGAAGGACAATTTTGCTGGATATAGGAGTCTTGGTTGGCAGTTTTTATCTTTTAGTAATTTAAATATATCATCCCACTGTCTTCTAGCCTCCATGGTTTCTGCTGAGAAATCTACACATAGTCTTATTGGGTTTCCCTTGTATGTGATGGATTGTTTTTCTCTTGCTGCTTTCAAGATCCTCTCTTTCTCTTTGACCTCTGACATTCTAACTAGTAAGTGTCTTGGAGAACGCCTGTTTGGGTCTAATCTCTTTGGGGTGCGCTGCACTTCTTGGATCTGTAATTTTAGGTCTTTCATAAGAGTTGGGAAGTTTTCAGTGATAATTTCTTCCATTAGTTTTTCTCCTCCTTTTCCCTTCTCTTCTCCTTCTGGGACACCCACAACACGTATATTTGTGCGGTTCATATTGTCCTTGAGTTCCCTGATACCCTGTTCAAATTTTTCCATTCTTTTCCTGATAGTTTCTGTTTCTTTTTGGAATTCAGATGTTTCATCCTCCAAATCACTAATTCTATCTTCTGTCTCTTTAAATCTATCATTGTAGGTATCCATTGTTTTTTCCATCTTTTCTACTTTATCCTTCACTTCCATAAGTTCTGTGATTTGTTTTTTCAGTTTTTCTATTTCTTCTTTTTGTTCAGCCCATGTCTTCTTCATGTCCTCCCTCAATTTATCGAATTCGTTTTTGAAGAGGTTTTCCATTTCTGTTTGTATATTCAGCATTAGTTGTCTCAGCTCCTGTATCTCATTTGAACTATTCGTTTGTTCCTTTGACTGGGCCATATTTTCAATTTTTTTAGTGTGATCCGTTATCTTCTGCTGGTGTCTGGGCATTTAGTCAGATTTCCCTGGGTGCTGGACCCAACAATTTGGAAGATTTTTCTGTGAAATCTCTGGGATCTGTTTTTCTTATCCTGCCCAGTAGGTGGCGCTCGTGGCACACGTTTGTCTGCGGGTCCCACCAGTAAAAGGTGCTGTGGGTCCTTTAACTTTGGAAAACTCTCGCCGTCGGGGAGGTTCACCAGCCGAAGCGGCTTCGAAGAGTGTCAGCCGGCCCAGGGACTGAACGCGGGGAGGGTCGCCGGCTGCCGCAGCCCGGGAGAGCGCCCGTCTGAATTTCCTAGTCGGCCTGGGGCGCCAAGCGTGGTGGGAGGGCGCCAGCCACTGCGGCCCGCCTGGGAGAGTGCACTGTTCCCGGGGAGTCACGTGTTTGGAAGGCCCCCCCCCCCCCGTCACCGTTCTCCGAGGCCTGGGAATTTCCGATCCAATTCTCTCAGTTGGTCTGGGGAGCTGTGCGTGGTGTGGGCGCCAGCCGCCGCGGCTTGAGGGGACCGCCTGCCCAATTTTCCCAGCCGGCCTGGGAAGGGGGAAGGGAGGGACTCCGGCCGCTTGCCACCCTGCCCGGTGAAGCCCGCGCCCCTCGGCGATCTCACCAGAGCGGGTTCTCTCAACCAGTCAGCCGTTCCAGGATGGGGTATGCTGTCTTTTTTATCTCTGTCGTGGCTCTGGGAGCTGTTCTGTATCATTTCTACTCCCCTAGTAGCTGTTCTGGAGGAGGAACTAAGATCCACACGTCTTACTAAGCTGCCATCTTCTCCGGAAGTTCTATCATATTTCTATCTCCTGATAATTTGTATTCTTAACTTCAATTCTTCAACTTCACTTATTAATGTTAGTTCATATCAGTGAGACCATGCAGTATTTGTTCTTTTGTTTCTGACTAATTTTACTCAGCATAATGTCCTCAAGATTCATCCAGGTTGTTACATGCTTCATGATTTTATTATGTTTTGCAGCTGCATAATATTCCAGCATATGTATATACCACTGCTTGTTTAGCCACTCATCTATTGATGAACATTTGGGCTGTTTCCATCTTTTTGTCAATTGTAAATAATGCTGCTATAAACATTGGTGTGCAAATGTCTGTTTGTATCCTTGCCTTCAGGTCCTCTGAATATATACCTAGTAATGGGATTGCTGGATTATATGGCAATTCTGCACTTAACTTCCTGAGGAACTGCCAAGCTGCATTCCACAGAAGTTGTACCATTTTAAATTCCTACTGTTAATGGATGAGTGTGTCTGTTTCTCCACGTCTTCTTCAGCACTTACCATTTTCTGTTTTTTTGATAATGGCCCTTCTAGTGGGTTTCAGATGATATATCATTGTGGTTTTGATTTGCATTTCCCTAGTAGCCTGTGAAGTTGAGTATCTTTTCATATGCCTTTTAGCCATTTGTATTTCTTTTTCTGAAAAATGTCTGTTCATGTCTTTTGCCCATTTTTAATTGGGTTTTTTGTCTTTTTGTTGTTGAGTTGAAGAATATTTTTATATATTCTGTATACCCTTATCTGATATGTGGTTTCTAAATATTGTCTCCCATTGTATAGGCTGCCTTTTTATTTTCTTGACAAAATTTTTTGATGCACCATATGTTTAATTTTGAGAAGTTCCCATTTATCTATTTCTTTCTTCAATGTTAGTGCCTTTGATGTAAAGTCTAGGAAACCACCTCCTATTACAAGTTTTATAAGATATTTCCCTACATTTTCTTCTAGAAATTTTATGAACTTAGCTCTAATGTTTAGGTCTTTGATCTATTTTGAGTTATTTTTTGTATAGGGTGTGAGTTATGGATTCTTTTCGTTCTTTTGCATGTCCAGTTCTCCAAGCACCAATTATTGAAGAAGCTGTTCTATCCCAGGTGGGTTGACTTGATGGGCTTATCAAAGATCTATTGTCCATAGATGAGAGGATCTATATCTGAGCACCCTATTCAATTCTATTGGCCAGTATATCTATCTTTATGCCAGTATCATGCTGTTTTTGACCACTGTAGCTTTGTAATATGCTTAAAAGTTAGGTAGTCTGAGACCTCCCACTTCATTTTTCTTTCTGAAGATATTTTTAGCTATTTGGGCACACTTCTATTCCAAATAAATTAGGAATTTGGTTTTTCTACTTCTGCAAAGTAAGTTGTTGGGATTTTAATTGGCATTGAGTTGAATCTGTAAATCAATTTGGATAGAATTGACCTCTTAACTATATTTAGTCTCCCAATCCATGAAAATTGCATGCTCTTCCATTTAGCTAGGGCTTCCATGACTTCTTTCAACAATTTCTTGTAATTTTCTGCATATGGATCTTTGTATACACAGTTAAATTTATTCCTAAATATTTTATTCTTTTGGTTGCAATTGTAAATGGAATTCTTTCCTGATTTCTTCCTCATATTGCTCATTACTAGTGTATAGAAACACTACTGATTTTAGTGTGCTGATCTTGTATGATGCCACTTTACTGTATTCATTTATTGACTCTGCTAGCTTTGCTGTAGCTTTTTTTGGGGGATTTTCACATATATTATCATGTTATCTGCAAACAGTGAGAGTTTTACTTCTTCATTTCCAGTTTGGATGCCTTTTATTTCTTTTTCTTGCCTAATTGCTCTGGCTGGAACTTCCAGCACAATGTTGAGTAACAGTGGTGAGAATGGGTATCCTTGTCTTGTTCCTGATCTTAGAGGGAAAGCTTCCAGTCTTTTCCCATTCAGGATGATATTAGCTGTGGGAGAGGTACAGGATCTCTATTTCTATGGGCTTTCTCCCACCCCCCCCCATTCTGTTTAAATCTCATGCCATCTCTCATGCATATCCGTTTTTTTAAATCTGATGAAAACCTCTCTTTTAGCCGTCGGTATGACAAAAAAAAAATAGAGGTGATAACTATGTTATTAAAACAGAAATGGGAATGAGAAGACCCAGATGCTTTTCAGAACAGGAATTCTCAGTGGCAAACCTCCCCTCTCCTCCGCCCCATTTCTGGAGACTGGCTGCAGTCGGACTTCCTCCCCCACTGTTTTGAATTATTTGGGCTGTATAAGTGACAAGATTATTAGCCCTTTCTAGGAACTTTATTCTGTGCAAGTAATTAAGGGGTCATTTGCAAAAAAGTCTCTGTTGTGCCCTGAATTGTATTCACATGACACAACTTGCTCCACATTCTCTGCTTGGCTTTAATGAAGGTGATATAGTTGTAGAAATGAATATGCAGCTAACATTTTTTTAAAATTAAGAATCATTGTTGACTTCATGGGGCAGAATTGAGTTAAAAGTTCATATGAAAGGAAATAACCTTCTGTGAGTTAAGGATTTAATATCATTAGGAATATTAAAGGATATTCTAATTTGGTCAGGCAAGATTTGTTTGAGCACTACTGCCACTCCTGTTGTGTTATCCTGATTTCCTTCCTGTGTTTCCCAGGTCACCCCAACACTATCACCACCATTGGGTGCCTCCCCATAGGAAAGACTTCTCGGAGGTCCCATCTTTACAACTCTCCCTGTTATCACTGTACCTGTGATACATTTTATTTTACTGTATTTTCATGGTTTTTTTTTTTTTTTAACATATCCAACTCCTCTCCTACAGGAGGAAATCCATATGCAGAGTCCATATTGTTCATGTGTGAAATAAGGGTGGGGGACAAAATGAGGATAGAGTGAAAGGATTAGGAAAAAGTGGTATCATGGGATGGCTTCTGATCACTAGAAAAGTGGGTCCAGATTTAGTGCCTCAAAAATAAATAATCAGGGGTGGGCCGTAGTGGCTCAGCAGACAGAGCTCTCGCTGGCCATGCCAGAGACCTAGATTCGATCCCTGGTGCCCGTGGTAAAAAAAAAAGCAATCAATAGGCTTTCTACTCAAATTCTCCCATGCCATTAGTGTAATGTACCACTCATGGGAAATAAATTGCACTGAAGAGGAGAGTTAATGATGCAATAAAGCAGCTGAGCAGGTTTCAAATCTTTGCAACCAAGACCTTGGACAATTCATTAAGGTCACTACCAATGAAATACACCCCAGGCACCCACTGGCTTCTTTGCCTCTTCCGCCTGCATTGTCAAGTATCACCACAACAACATGCTTCTGTGCAGACTCAACCAGAACTATTGCTGTGAATGATTAAAAGAGGACAAACTGGGCAGGTCGTGGTGGCTCAGCAGGCAGAGTTCTCGCCTGCCCTGCTGGAGACCCGGGCTCAATTCCTAGTGCCTGTCCATGTAAAAGAAAAAAAAAAAAGAGGACAAACTACACAGCTTTAGATTTATCTCACTTAGGAAGAAATCTTACTGTTGCCCTACCCTGTCTAAACTATTTTGCTGGAAATCTTTGGCTGTGGTACCCAGTTATATCTCCTCTTTGAATCTGCTTTCCAATAGCTCAAATATACAGGAAAATAGGAAAAACATTATGAAAGCAGATCTTTCCAACTGTGTGAAGAGTGACAAATGGGTTGTGTGTGGGCTGGACTAGGAATTCCTTTTGTCTTCAGGGGTAATGAGGAGTGTCCTAGGGCTGCTGCCTCCCCAAGGCCAGTCATGTGAAACCTCCAGGCAGCCTCATGTTCACTCATGTGACTTAAACAGTTCATTATTTTTGATGTGTGCCATGAAGTTTAAAGGATTGGGAAGCACTGATGTACACACAAGTCAGATTAACATATATTGTCATTTTGCCATGTTCATTTTAGAATACTTTCTGAAAGAATAAAACATTACAGATGCAGCTAAAGCTCTGTAACCTTCACTATCCCCCTCCATCCCATTCCTTCTTCTGTTCTCCCCAAAGGTCACCATTGTCCTGGAAGTGGCGAGTATCCTTCCTGTGCACATGCAATGCCGAGTTACACATGTGTGCACACTTTTCAATCTGCACTGTTGTGTATTTGTAATTTTTACTTAGGTGATCTCACACTTAGTATTATTTCATATTTACTTTTTAAATTAGGTATCACATTTTTATAAAGTTTGATTAATTTGAATATTTTAGGATTTCTGATATATTTTGTTTATTCCTGTCCTATTATTTTGTGTTTTCTATTTAACATGCCTTTTCTTTGTTGATTCCCCCTTTTACCTTTCAATTTGATTGATTGCATTTATTTTCTGCCACCTATGTTCTTTCCTTCTACTTGTTTGGATGTTATGTTATTTCTGTCTTTTAACTGATTATTCTTAAATTTTAATATGCGTAATTGACTATGAAAACTAACAAAAATATAAGAACCTTGGAAAACTAGTTACAATCACTATGTACCTTCTTGTTTTCACTTATCTAAACTTACCCTTTTCTGATATTTTATTTTCACTTATTTAAATCCCCAGTTAGTTATTGCTTTTATTATGTTATAGTTAATCATTCTTTAATACACTAATTTTATTAGTATTTTGTTCACTGTTCCATTTAACATCCCATTCTCAGTCCTTATTTTTTAAAAAAGAGGCTTTATTTTGCACTCTCAAATTATACTCCTAATGAATGCATAATTTGTAGCTTTAGAGTTACTTCCCCTTAGCATTTTGAAGATATTTTTCTGCTGGTAAGAAAATATCAATATAATTATTGTTTCTTTGGTGATAATGTTTTTTTCTTCCTCTGTCTGAGTGTATTTAAGATTTTCTTCTTTGTTATTAGCATTATGCAGTTCTCTACATGTTTAAGTTGTAAATTATTTAAAAACCTATTCTGCTTTGAACTATACAATCTGAGAATTCATGTCAGTCATTAATTCTAGAAAATACTTCAGCTGTTATTATGTCTTTGAATATAGCCTCTCTGCCATTTTTTCAATTCTTTCTTTTTGGACTTCTATTAGTCACACAGGTAACTTTCTCCTACAAGCCCTGATTTGTTGTAACTTCTTTACTGTTTCTATCAATTTATCTCTCGATGTTGCATTCTGGATTATTCCTCCAATGTATCTTCCACTTCTTGGATTCTCTTTTCAGCTCTGTCTAATTTATGAGTATATATTTTTATTCCAGAAGTTTTATTTATTATTTTTACAGCCCTTTCAATATTACTTATATTCATTCTTTTATCTTTTTAATAATTTAAACTCACTTTATATTTCCTTGACTTTGTTCTGTTGTTCTAAGATTGTTCCATTGGCTTGTATTCGAAGTTTTTCTATTATCTTAAATATCTGAGGAATTAATCATGTTATATTTTGTCACTTTTGGTACTGTCTCTTGTTGGATAATTTCCACTTGTATGGTTTGAAATTTTTTGTTATAATCTCATTATCTGTGCAGATGTTTTTACCATATTTGAATTCTATGCATCCTGAAGTATACAAGAGCAATTTCACATATGCTTTTGCTAGGTACCCTAGGAAGTTTATGATCTTTCAATTTTTTGCCTTGGAAATTTGTATATATGATGCATGTAGTTTAAATTCTGACTCCAGGCCTATGTGTTATAGGAGTTTTATTTCTCATCAGGACCTATTTTCCACATTCATGCATTCAAGCAAAATAAATTTCCTTGGTGCTTCCTTAATATAGAGGTCAAAATTTGCCTATATTTTATTTTATTCAAAGGTAGCCTTTCTGAGCTCCTGGCTCTATGTAGTGGTTATATATAACTTTATATATATGTTCATATATATATATATAACTTCTTATATATATTTAACTTTTTATTGCATGTTATAACATACATACAACGTGAAGAATTTCCTTCCTTTTGAAATTTGCTTCCATTGAAAGCAATAGTTTTCAAAGCACTCTTCAATAAATAGTTACAGGACAGATCTCAGAGTTTGTTATGGGCCACCATACCATCATTTCACATTTTTCTTTCTAGCTGCTCCAGAATATTGGAGTCTAGAAGGAATATATATATTTTTATCATCATTTTTAATTTTCTTTTTTACAAAAAATAACAAATATACTAAAAAAAAAATATTCAAAGCACAGCTCAACAATTAGTTGTAGAACAGATTTCAGAGTTTGGATGAGTTACAACTCTACAATTTTAGGTTTTACTCCTAGCTGCTCTAAGACACTGGAAACTAAAGGAAATATAAATACAATGATTCAGCAATCATACTTGTTTGTTAAACCCTACCTTCTCTGTATAACTCCATCATCAACTTTGATCTTTCTATTCCACTCTTTAGGGGTATTTGGGCAATGGCTGTTTAAATTTTTCATGTTGGAAGGGGCTGTTAATAATATGGGGTAGGAGGATGGAACTAGCTGATGCTCTGGAGAGGCTGGACCTTCTAGGTTTCAGGACTTATCTGGTCCAGAGACTCATCTGGAGGCTGTAGGTTTCTGGAAAGTTACCCTAGTGCATAGAAGCTTTGTAGAATCTTACATATTGCCCCTAGATATTCTTTAGGATCGTCTGGAATGGTTTTGGTTGGGATTTGACAAATCATGATAGGCAGCAATGTCTAACTGAAGCTTGCATAACAGTGACCTCCAGAGTAGCCTCTTGACTCTATTTGAACTGTCTCAGCCACTGATACTTTATTAGTTACACTTCTTTTCTCCCTTTTGGTCAGGATGGAATTGTTGATCCCACGGTGCCAGGGCCTGTAGCAGTCATATTTTGAGACACTCATGTCATATGGTCTCTGTATGCAATAGGGTTTTCAGGTTCCAGCCCATAACCTATTGGGTCTCTTTAGCCTGATATTTCTACTGGCCACCTTGATATTATTTCACAAACTTACTGTTCTGGCTTTCTTTCCTCTTCATATCTGAATCCAGGAATTTCCCATTCTTTATTTTCCACTCACTTTAAATTGTTATATTTGTTTGTAGTCAGAATAGGTGAATGGTTTTCTGTATTAGCTCAGTCTATCAGGTTGTTGGTACTAGAACTCTAGCAATTCTATTAATCTTTAGAACCCAAAGCCTTCTTTTTTTTTTCAAAGAGATAAAGAGTTTATAACTAGTCCTGTAGTAGGAGAGCAGATGGCCCAGCAGCCCAAAATAACCCAAAGCCTTTTGATAATTTTTACAGAGCCTTTTTAAATTTATGCACTAATTAAGATATACTTAAGTATATACATGTATATTTATACCCACATTATGTATGTGTGTGTGTGTGTGTGTCTCTCTCTGTGTATGCAAGTGCATATAGATAGGCCTAATTTTATTACAAATTAAATCCTGTGTATGTGAAGTGGCTCAACATACGAACAGCATTTGCATTTCTTATTTTGTTGCAAATCTTAACTACTTCTTGACTATTGTACATGAGACAAGACAACTTTCTTTCGAATTCACAGAGAATTCAAACTGGAGAAAATGGCCTACTTACCCACTTGGAGACTCTAGTATATTCTAATTAATTAGTGTAGTTTTAATTGGAGAATTATTTCTGATTTTATATGGTATGTAGTTGCCCGGATGCCAATCATAAGTTAGCTAGTCATAAGTCAGATGACTGATCTTTAAAGAAGATCCATGAAAAAAGCCATTCAAGAAGAAAATATTACATTTCTACTACTTTTGCTTGAAAAATATGAAATGCATTAGCTTTAGTGTACTCAATATATGGATCTATACTGGCATTAGTCCCATAATGGAAGGTCTGAGGCACACACCCTTGGAGATGATCCTGGGACAATGGAGTGTTTGACTGTGAGATCCTCACTCAGTCATTTGCTGCCAGCATAGGGTGATTATGGCAATTATATGGATTTATGGATTATGTCATTCTAGATCAACAAAGGCCATGTAGCTTAAAAAAGATTATGTCAAGAAATCCTTGATTGATGATAATATTAATCATGCAAGGACCATTTAACAAACAGCCTGGGCTGACTTGACTCTGACTCCTGGTGTGCACCTTTTTTTCTACCACAGCAGACTTTTCAAGTTGGTTTGTTCTGTTGGTGTGGAGAGGAATGTGGTGCCACATATCCTGAGCCCCCACCTTTAAAATTACGTACATTATGATTTGATTTGTAAAGGGGGGTTTGTAACACGGGTTGTTAAATTATGGCCCATGGGCCAAACCTAGTCTACAAGCTGAGAATGGTTTTTATGTTTCAAAGAATTGAAAAAAATAATAATAATATTTCATGACAGGTGAAAATTATATGAAATTCAAATTTCAGCCATCCATAGATAAAGCTGCATTGGCACACAACTGTGCTTATTGTTTTTACATATTATCTATGGCTAGATAATATTATCTATGGCTAGATAGTGAGAGGCAACCAAAACTATTAAAAAACAAAACAAAACAAAACAAAACAGAAACTTCCTTTAGGCTTGGGACTACTCTTATGTGACTTTTTTTGTAAGTGACTATGGAACAAGAGGAGGCCATGGTGGTGATGAGTTTCCTCAGAAGTGTGATCAGAGGTGTGATGGGGGGGCAATTGATCTTGTATCAGATTTAAATTTGGATTCCAATGATACCTTTCTGGATTAATCAAGGAAAGAAAACTTAAAATTGGAAAGCTCCACTTCACCTACAAACTACAAAAAAAACTTTAAATGCATGCTAAGGAGTTTGAGATTTGTACATTAGGCAATGAAGATTGAGACAGTTTTAAGTAGGAGAATGATGGGGCCAGACTTGACTTTTAGAAAGTCAACTTTTCTGGCAGTTTGGAGATGGTACGGTGTGAGGACAAGCTGGATTCAGGAAGATGGAGGTGGTTGTGGTGGGGGTGGGTTGTGTGGGGTGAGGGGCTATGGTTCTGCTTTGGGTGAACCAAGGAGTGGAGATAGGTGTGCAGGGAAGGGAGTCTTCCAATTCAGTCCTTAGCCCAACTCTTCAGATTCACTTCTGTCACCCACTCCCACCTACCCTGAACTATGGTCACTCCCTGAGCACTCTAGCATTCCAGGCTGTTCCTCTCACCCACACATTGCTTCGTTGATGCCCTTCTCTTTTTCCAGAAAAAATCTTCTATGTGTCTTTAAAGATCCTTCTCAACTTCCCTCACTTCTGCAAATCGTTCCTTATCTCCCTTCGCTGAATTCTTGGCTGTATTCTTTGTATTCCAATAGCATTTGTTCATATTTTTAGTGTAGACTGATGCGTAAATGTTGAATTTTCATTTATATGTGTATGTGCTAACTTTTCTCGTTAAATTGTGAACTCTTTGAAGACAAGAACGATATCTACTTGTTAATTATTCAGCAAATATTTTGAGTATCTGTCATGTGCCAAGAATGATCTATAACCTAGACATAAAACAGTAAAGGTTCCTGTCATATTGAGCTTATTTCATATGGCAAGAAACAATTTTGAACGTTAGAGATCGAAAAACAGAATAACAGTTCATATATAGTATGACAGTGAGAAAATAAAGCAGGTTAAGGAGGGTAGGGAGTGACACTTTTGAACTGTGTTATCTTATGTTGAGTAGTAGGGAAAGGTCCCACTGACAAGGTGACATTTGAGCAAAGGCCTGAAGGAAGTAAAGGAGGGAGCTCTGTGGGCATCCAGGGGAAGTTGTTCCAGAAAAGGTGACAGCAAGTGTGATGATCCTGAATAGAAAGTGGGCTTGTATTGTACAAGGAATGAGCATGGAAGCACATAGTACTTGGTGGAGTCAGAGTAGTAGTGGGGAAGCAGGTCACGAAGGGACTTGCAGGTCATCATTACAAATTGGTTTTTCCTTGGAGTGGTTTGGAAACCATGGTCAGTTTGAAGCAGAAGGTGACATGATCTGACTTAACATTTTAAAAATATCATTTTCCAGCTGCCGTAATGACAAGGGGTCATAGAGATTAAAGGAATCCAGTTAGGTGAGTACTATAATAACACAAACAAAATATGGTGAGTTGGGCTAAGGTGGTAGCAATGCAATAGTGACAAGGGGTGAGATTCTGGATTTACTTTGAAGGTGATAAGATTTGTTGATAGACTAGATATGGCGTATGAAAGAGAGGAATCAAGGAGACTTGAAACGTTTCTGCTTGAGATTGAAAAGCTGCAGTTGTCATTTAAGGAGATGGGGATGTCTGCAGGAGGAGCAGGTTTAGGGGAAAATGTTAGAAGTTTGGTTTAGTGTGCTAAGTTTGAATATGCTGAATTGGCATTTGGTGATGTGAATGTAGGCTTTAGAGAGAGGTCAGGGGTGGAGACGTGTGCTTGGACATTACACTGGTTTGGAACTATTATGTACCCCAGAAATGCCATATTTTAATCCTGATCCAATCTTGTGGAGGCAGCCATTTCTTTTAGTCTTGATTCAGTATTGTAGGGTGGAAACTTTTGATTAGATTATCTCCACAGAGGTGTGGCATGTCCAACTGTGGGTATGACTTCTTGAATAGATGGAGATGTGACTCCACCCATTCAGGATGGGTTTTGAAAAGTTTACTAGAATTCTTTAAAAAGGGAAACATTTTGGAGATACCTCAGAAATGACAGAGATGCTTGGAAATGCAGATGCTTGGGGAACAGTTGCTTCAGAGCTGACAGAGTCAACACAAAACCCAGATATTTGGAGACGTAAGGCCCAGCAGACATCGCCATGTGCCTTCGCATGAGATGCTAAGTGAGCCAGAACCCAGAGCTGTGTCCTGGAGGAGCTGAGTGAAGGCCCACTGATGCCAAGGGAGGCCCCACAAGAAACAGAGGCTGAAAGCAATGGATCCCAGGAACAAGGGACCAGCAGATACCAGCCATGTGCCTTCCCAGCTGACAGAGGTGTTCCAGATGGCATCAGCTTTTCTTGAGTGAAGGTAACCTCTTATTGGTGCCTTAGTTTGAACATTTTCTCAGCACTAGAACCGTAAACTTGTAACTTATTAAATTCCATTTTAAAAGCTGTTCCATTTCTGACTATGTTCAGAAATGGACATAACATGTTCATTCATACATTATGGCAGTTTAATAAAATAATACAGGCATTATCAGAGCATAAATGATATTGAAACCATAAGACCAAATGATATTGAATACATCCATTTATTCCCAGTGCTAAGCTCATGTTTGGCATGGCAGAAGCTCAATAAATATTTCTTTGAGTAAATGAAAGAATGAATGATATAATTCAGTTATAGGGAAACAAACATAAACAATATGAGAACCAGGCCCATTCATAGCCTGGTGATATGAGTGATTGAATTAGTGACAAAGACATATTTCAACTCTCTGATTAATTATAAAAGTTTCTGTAAATGTTCCAAATACCTGTTACTCTTTTGCCCCATTTCTGCTTCTCATTTTCCTGAGCATTTTTACAGAAGTTTGTAGCACTTATTCCATGCAATTTTGATAGTTTTAATAAAATGTAAAATTATGCTTATTTTCCTTTCTTCTTTTATTCCCTTTTCCCATTCATGCTACAGTCCATACCATAAAAAATATAAGACCTAAAATAACCTATTACCTCAACGTCTGTGATTCAATAGAATGTGGCCCTAGTGGAAAGGGTTTCTGATGAAGACATTTGTTCACTGCTAATTTTTTCTAGATAATTTGAAGAGATACTTTTTCCCAATCTGTATGGTAGTTGCAGAACCAATAATTCACCGATTGCAAACACCCAGCAAATTGCCTATTCACTATCAGGGTTGGGCTAGGAGAACTTCATGGCCCTGAGAACCTTTGTCCCGTTTTAGAAATTAAACGTGTACTTCCCAAATAAACTATTATTCAAACCCCTTCATTTGAAATCCTCTCGCCCGTGAAATTGTGAAGTATTCGATAATTCACTGCTCTAGTCTGAGCTGAGGGATAAAGAGTTGTACAAGCCCCACTTCCCAATTAGTGTGCGTCACCGTTGGCCTGAAACATCGCAATGACTGTAGAACTATCCTTTAATAATGACTAAAGTGAAGAGAAAAAGGAGGAGGACTGCACAGAGACTTTTAACCCAAAGTGGCACAGAGAAAGGCGGCTGGTCACCGCGGAGGGTGCGCGTCTTCAGGGGCTTTATGATTCGCTCCCTCTGGGTCAGGATGGCCTGCCGAGCCCCCGCCCACTTCCCCGGCCCCTGCAGTCGGTACTGATATGGGGTGCACGGGCCAAAGAAGATTTCCATGGTCAGCTTCGGATCCTGCAGAAAGAGCGAGAACAGGTTGGGCTTCACGCCTATTTCCGAGGCAATTTCATCCATGTACTCGATGTAGGGCACTCTGCGGGAATCACGGGGATTGCTCAGGAATCTGAAACCAGAGGGAAGAAAACCCAGCAACCCGAGTCAGGTGAACTTCTCCAGCCTGCCAAGCATGATATCCTCTGAACGTTTCATTGACCTCATATGAGGGGATATAGTCCCTGGAGAAAAGCATCAATGGCGACTAAGCCGTTGGTGATTTCTCCAACAAACAAGGCATAAAATGACGTTCTTTGTTTTCAGTTACCTTGGTCTTGGTGGTTTCTAACAAAATACTCATCGTGTGCACTTCCGCCCCCCGCCCCCGCCCCCGCCCCCGCCCCCGCGATTCCTCCCCAGGGTTTCTGGATAGTTATAAGTGGGCTTCAGAAGATTTTGTTGTCTTAATGATATTCTTCTTTTTTTAAAATTCTGTAACTGAGGCCATTCTGTTTTTGCCACATATTTGGTTCTCATTCGGAACACAATTTCATTTTGGTAAGTTGGTGGTGAGAATCATGATATTCGAATTGCATAGGGCAGTTATTTAGATAATGCATGAAACTACACTCCATTTCCCAGTCTTGGGTATGTGTAAAATTAATGTGCTTTTAAATACTATTGAAATGCAATTCCTAAAATGCCCACATTTTTTAAACAAAAGTCACTGGAAAACTGATTGTTTTTAGGATGCAAACTCCTTGACCTTAGAGAACATGCTGTGACACTTGCATTGCAGATTCTCAACAGATATTTGTTGCATGTAAGTAAAGTACATTCCCAACTCCAATGTTTGAGAATAATTTTCCAATGTTTGAGAATAAAATTCCAAGAAGATTTGGCACAACCTGCAGGTTTCTGCCCTCATGTCAAAATTTTAATCAGATTCTGTAGGGATTTGCCAACTAACTTCTCATGTTGATGTACTCTTCCAACTCCTTAAAAGAATGAAACAATCCTTCATTTCATCTTATATTTTCATATGCCTTGTATCCATAAGGCTATGATATTATAAATTTATAATTATGTTTCATATGTACTGTTCTATGGACTTTAAATAAAGTTCCAATGTTTCCATGCAGATCATTCTGCATCCATTCTACCCCATAAACATTCCATGAATGATATTATGCTGGTTTGAGAGGAAATGAGAAAGTTGATATTTTGAGACCTTATCTATGCAAACTGATCCAGATCCTAGGATGAGAAAAATAGAAAGACTACATGTTAGGCTTACAGTTCCACCTAAACACATTCAGTTGACTTTCACACACACACACAAGTTTCTTACATTTTTTCCATTTTTTCCCTCTTCTTTCTTATGTCAGCCATCATGTCACTCACTGAAGGTAATTTGCTTAATCCTAAGAAAGAAATTTGAAATTTGAAAATGTTTTTTTTTTATTGAGAAGATGTGTTTTAGGAAGAAAAGATATCCTGAGAGTCCATTTGCTAAAGAACATCATAAAGAAGATAGCACAGGAGTGGGGGGGGAGGGGGAGATGGATTTAGAGGTTGCTCTGGAAGGCCCTTCACTCATTGTTTATCAGGTGCATGTGTGTCCTTGTTGCATGTCTGATGCATGGTTGCATGTCTGCACCAACAGGTGCAGAGATGTGTCCTTGTTGCATGTCTGATGATTCCACAGTCTTGACCAGCAGATTCTAACCCTCATGAAGAAGAATGAGCTGAAGGGAGCCCCACCCAACTGACAGCACATAAATTATAGTGCTTGTGGTCCCGTTGCTAGAGTATTCAGTCTGGCTTGCCATTGAATAGTGAAGTTATTCTTGTGCATTTACAATATGACTCAGTTTACACATATGTAACTGTAGGTACTAATGGTAACTCAGTATCTCTTGCACTTTTTCTCCATTGGATAGATATTTATTCCTAATTTTCTATATTAAATAATGGAAGGCACCTCCTCACAACTCTCCTTCATTCCTATGATGGGAGACATCCTACATTCTGAGAGCCATAGAATGTTCCAGAGAAATATGGGAAATTTTTTAAGGGGAAGAAATCAATGAGCAGAATTATTAAACTGTGATAGGTGTCATTGCATGAAGGTAGCTGTTGTGTCTGAGTCAATGTGGTAATTGTTCATTCTTACCACTCTGAAAGTAGATACAGATATGTATCTTGTGAATGTCAGGTAGCCAAGATCATGTAGCCGGTACATAATGGAGTGGGGTTTCAACCCCAAATTTGATTATAAAGACCTTGCTCTTTTGATTGTGCTGTGGCGTTGTTCCGGTTACTCTGTGACTCTTCCATAATTACTTGTCTGTTTGCCTGTTTTTTTAATATTGTGAATGGACCCTGAAGAGACAGGCAAAAAAAGTCCTTTGATTTCAGATAATTTCAGAATGAGCTTGACAACTTTGGGAAGTAATTGTTATTTCTCACCTATATTTCAGGTTAATATCTCTTTCGTCTTACACCCCCAATTCCTACACCGTATATATCCCTACATGCTCTGATGAACTATTTGCCAATTTTATGATAGCTTAGGGTAGCAGTTTTCCATTTTCCTTCTCACACAGGAACCAAAGATTAAATAGCTATCAAATGCTGAGATAATACATCTCAAGTGGTGGAATTTCAGATATTATAAAGGTTAATTGCAGAAATATTTTGCTGCAGCAGCTCTTCACACTGCCTCTGAACTTGTACCACCTGGGTGGCTACCTTTTCTAAATGTGTGTAAGGTTAGCACATACCCTTGAATATGCGGGCAGCCCACCGGCTCTGGAGTTCTGATGTGGGAATGGTGGCTCCCACTGGCTGGAGAATGCCAATGAAGGCAAGTGTTGGCTTCTCTAGCTGAGGAGGGAAGACGAATTTAAACATAGAAAAATGATTATCCAGAACTGTTGGATCATTTTCCATAAAAGGGAAAGAGAGGGTATATCCTGTGGCAAAGATGACCACGTCGATGCCCTCTTCTGTGCCATCCTCAAAGATGGCGGATGTCTCCATGAACTCTCTCACATTTGGTTTCATCAGAACTCTCCCAGAGATTATGTGGTTGGGTAGATCATCGCCGAAAGTAGCTTGATGGCTCAGAAATCTGCAGGATTAATTGAAGTCCAGGAGAGTTAATATAAATCTTTTTGGAAAAGAGTTGAGCTAAGAAAACGCTTAATGAAGGAACTGCATTTTTTAAAAAAGATTTCTTTCCCTTAATTATTTTTTCTGAATTATTTACTGAATAAATATTCAAAATAGATTTTGAAATGTAGCATATATGCATATACCGGTGATGCAGCAATATCTAACTTCCGTAAAACAATGTCTTTATATAGAGTTTTTAAAATCATAAGCAAGGTGTTAATATTGAAACAGGAAAATCAGATCATATTGTGATTTCCATTTTATTATGAGAACCTATGCTTTATGATAGTGTAAGAACCAATGTACCTTTTTTCTAAATTTTACCAACATTCATTGTTTATTTTGACAGTATTAGCAACCTCTCCACTTTCACCCTTGATTCTGTACAATTTCTCCTCCACTCAGCAGCCAGAATGATCCTAACCTCTGTGGTTTATTTATCTGATAGATAAATCTCTGTCAGAAAGCTCAGGGCCAGGAAAAGCATGTGTTGCAATTCAAAGACACCCCCCTCTACCAATCCTTGGCCAAATCTCTTTTCTTATTGCTTTATAGTATCAGATTCCTGACTCTTTCTCTTGACCTGGGAAAATGGAGTTCATTCTTATCAATGAACAATATTCCATCTGCTACTTGTCAACCCTATGAAAGTCTCAGAGTTTAAAGAAGTGAACAGTAGCCGAAGCCTAAGGACACACGGAGGGTAAGAACAGATGTAGCTGTCACCAGATTCCTGAAACTAAATTTCTTTCCTCTAAAATAAATAAGTAGAATGGCCCAAAGAAAAATGAGGAGGGAAATGATGCTCGACATTCTAATAAGATAGCTGAAATCTATTTCGAGGTGACATAACAAGCCATCCCTATGTTTCCAGTCTGAATTCTTAATGCCAAAAGACAGAGGTAAAATTACTTTTTTTTTTTTTTTCAAATGTAAGAACATACCTGTGTTGAGGTTGCAAACCATAAATGTCATGGTTAAATCGTGTGTTTAATTTATTCTCTGCCCATCTGTTGATCAAGAACGTAGGGTAAAATTTGTAGAGGAAAGAGTTAAAACGGGTGAAGAGGACAGTGTCCATGGGCATCCCATTATCCCAGACCCGGCTCCAAATCCAGGCACCCCGCCTTGTGCTGAGAAATACCTAGGAGAGAACGCAAAACACTAAAACAGGTGACTCACAATATGACATTTTTATTTCATATTTTATTTCATATTATTTACAGGACCCTTTTCTCAACTCCTTAGATATCTTTTATTTGGTTCACAAGGAAAAGTGTCTGAGGACTGTCTCGCTATTTCAAAGACAGGAAGAGCAACAGAAACTGTCACAAAGACACACACACACACACACACTCACACACAGGCACACACCCAAAGTGTTGTTTATGGCTCCTGACATCTTCCCGAGCTTCCCTCTGGCTCTCATCCACTATTCTTTTGAACCTTCCCTGGTACAGTGTTTGATTCCAGAAATCTTCTAAGTTCTAAATGTTGGGAAAAAAAATAATGCATGAAAACTAGAGATCAACAAATTGATACATAAAGTCTCATCAATCTGTTCATTAACGAATGATGGTATCTAGGGCATTTAATTAATCTATGTGCCTAGAAATTTGAGTATGGAGGGGATCAGAGTTGGGAGATGGTGAAAAGTGTCATGTCTATGAAAAATAAAGAGATTTTAAAAGATGGTTGGTTAGTATGTTCATTTTTCAAACTCTTGGCTGAAACTCTTGATGAAGCCTCCCAATCTCTGGTAAAAATAAATAAGGTATCAGTCATTGAAGTTTGAAGTATTATTTTTATTCCATTCTCAATTATTTTTTAGAATGGATTTTCAAAATGTCTTCTTCGAAAACAGGTGTAAAGAGGTAATTATCAGGCTGAACCAGTGCGGGACATGCTACATGCATTTTGTACAATTTCCATGTACCAAAGGGTGGTGGGTAGGTTCCACTGAGGGTAAAAGAATTTTTGGAGCCAAACCTGTGCAGCTACGTGACTGAGCTCAATCGCCAAATCAGCTCCAGAATTTCCAATGCCAATCACAATGACTCTCTTCCCTTGGAATTTCTCTGGAGTCTTGTATTCCCAACTGTGGAAATATTGACCTTTGAACTTCTCGATACCTGAGGGCAAGAACACAGTTGCTCAAGCCTTGGTCCTTACTTTATTTTATTTTTCCTAACTTCTGGTGTTTTCTAAAGTTTGTTACGGAACTCAAAGGCCATCCTATTTAAATGTCTCATCTTTGTTATTCTATTGATGTCAATTCTGTGGACATCATGAGGCAGAATGAATCCTTCTATAGTTTTGTTCTAGATGGTCAATCCCATGCTCAGCCCAGTCTTCTGATATCTCGTTTCTGTCTCCTTTTCAACTTATTCTACATTCTGCCATGCCTTCAAGGAGGAGCTTGGCTCTTATTTGAGTAATACATCTTCCTGACCAGGCATCCTCATTATGTACAACTACTGCTCTGGACCCAATTCCCTTTGTCTTGCTTTCCCAGCCCAAGATTCCTCCTTGTCTACTTTGTTTTATCTCTTCCTGGACCCAGAGTACCCTTTCTTCTTACAGTGCTTTCTATTCTGCTCTTCTTCTGGGGCCAGATATTTCAACATCAACCACAGGGGCTGAAGCTGAGAGGATGCAGGACTTTTCTATTTTTGCCTAAAGTTTAAAGGAAAACTTTACATGGCAAAGCTGTAAAAGCTGGTTGGTTTCTCAGTATTTCATCTTTTATGCAACACTGAAGTCTGCCCATATGAGCATCCCCTGCTTCTCTTACCAGGTTGGACAGCCCTGCTTGGTCCTAACTGTGGTTCAGCCCGTGTCCTGTTCTTTTATCCTTACAGGATAGGCTCCAAAACTTTGGCTTTCTCTTGAAAGCCATTCATTTCTCATCACCTAATGAACTCCTGGCATGGATATACTTGTTCCTAAACTTCATGTTTGTCCTATCAAATTACTTGCCACAGCGATTTCAGGTATTTCCCTTCTCCTTTACCCCACTGCTACCCCTTTCACTACCCAACAATAATCTTTCTTCTCATTTGTATGAGACAACAAAGATATATGTGAGTTTCTCAACACCTAAAAGTTACTGTGTTTTCATCCATCCTTCCTGTTTCTCCTTTTTTCCCTTGGGAGAAAATGTTTTTGTTTTCTTCCAAACTGTATCCTTTTCCCTGTGAGTTAATGGGGGAGGAGACTTTGAGGTCAAACAGATCTACGCATAAATCCCAGATTTTTTACTAGTAGCTGCACTTATAATATGAAAATCAGAATCATTTCACATATTTCATAGTATGATGTATCTCTTGAAGTATCTGAAAAATAAGCGCTCCTCCCTTAAATGACTTCAACCCCATCCAATCCCACCCCATTTTAAAATAGCGTTTCTGGGACCTTGCAGCTTTGTGGTCTCCTCAGCCTCTCCTATTCATACAAGCAGATTTCACTATTCCTGAAGACTTCCCCATCTCAGGGAAAGGTACCTCCATAGCTCAGGCACAAAAGAGTCATCCCTGACTCCTCCCTTTTAGTCATATCTCACATCTTACCCACAAGCAAACCCTGTCATCTCTACCTGTAAAGAATATTCAGGATACAACTACTTCTCTACATCTCCACTGTTGCATCTTTGGTCCAAGTTGCCATTCTCTCCCATTTGAATTAGTACAATAGCCTCCTAACTGGTCTCCTTCCATCTTTACCATAGCCCACCTCAGCTATTCTCAACCCAGCAGCCAAGGGTTGGAAGCATGTCTTTCCTCTGCCCAAAACCTCTCAGTGACTCTCATTTCAGTCAAATCAAAGCCAAAGTCCAAACAATGGCCTATAAGGCCCTACTCAATCTGGTTCACCATTTATTTCCTGACATCATCTCCTTCCTACTCACTCCTGGACTCCATTCACACTGGATATGGTGGGCAGTCCTACCTCAAGGAATTTGCAGTCACTGTTCCTTCTGCACAGCATGCTTTTCCCAGATTCCTGCATCACCTGCATGACTCCTTTGGGTGTCCATGCAAATGTCCCTTTCTCACTAAAACCTTGCCTGGCCATGTTATCCTTATCCCTAAAAATCTCATCTTCCTCCCCAGATTAACTTTTCTCTTGAACAGTTATCGCTTCCAACATATTGATCCTGAGTGTGCGTGCCTCAATTTTACTAGCATGCAGACTCCTTGAGGGCAGATGTTTCACGTGTTTTACTCTCTGTCACACAGTGGGTCTCAATATGCATGACTTGAAAGAATGTTGAATGAATGAATGCAAAACTTTTAAATCTTTGGTTAACTAAATAAAACAAAATAAACTTCTCTTGACTAATTATTACCTTCTCTATTTTCTAAAACAGTGGGAAACAGAGACACTTATAGCTACATAAGTAGGGGGGAGTCCATCATCTTTTGAGAACACAAAGAGTCTAAAAACTTCAGCCCTCTTCAGGAAGACTGAGAATGTGCCCGGCTTCTCAAGATAAACAAGGAGACCTCATTCAAATAAATCATCCTGCCATTCTTCTTTGTAGGCAGGGCTCCAAGTAGTAAATAATAGCAGTGGCAGTCTGTTCTAATACATGTGGTGATGCTAATACATAGCCATTTGTAGTCATAGTATGCCTATATGCACACTTTCATAGATAAAATTTAATCTTAAAATATTTTCTGTAGCTTTGAACTTAGTATTTAACACAAACTATTATCTACACAAAACAACTCCTGCATTTTGCCTTCTGATTGTGTTATATGTAGGATTTTTCTCTTAAAATAGCTCAGAAGTAGTGATGATGGGATGTTAGTCATTTTACTTCCAATTTTATAACATTTTGAATTCTTTGAATGATCTTTCAAAGAGCATACATTACTTTAAAACCAGAAAAAGCTGTATTTATTTCAGAAATAAGATGATTTTCAAAGTTATAAATTTTCTTCAAAAATAACAACAGCAACAAAGATAAAACTTTGCAAAACCAATGCCTTGGACATCTGTATGACATACCTGGAAAGTTATGGAGTGGCAAGACGGGATGTGCATAGAGGCCACTGCACACCATGACCCCATCGAAGACATAGGCTTCCTGCTTCCCTTTAGCCTCAACCACAACATCCCACTGTCCCGTGGAAGAGAAGTCGGAGCGCTTCCTCACACTGCACACCTTTGACTGGGAACGAGACAAACCCAGACTCACGACTCCAGTTGCCAACTTCCCCCCCTTCCCAGAATTCTTGGCCTTAATGAATAAAATAAGTTATAGCAACTCTCTCCTGGCAGGTTTCCATTTCTGCAGTTTCATTGAAGAGTTGTGTTAGGATTGCTTTTCTCTCTTGAGGCCTCTTTGAGTAGAAATATCGCCTGATTGGTTCTTTTTTTTTTTTTTTTTTAAAGGAAAGACAGAGAGAAGGAAGGAAAGATAGAAGGAAGGAAGGGAGGAAGAAAGGGAAACATTTTTAAACATTTTCTTGTTTTATTGTATTCTGTTTCTCCGTTTTTGTTACATGGGCTGGGGCCGGGAATCGAACCGAGGTCCTCCGGCATAGCAGGCAAGCACTTTGCCCGCTGAGCCACCGCGGCCTGCCCAGCCTGATTGGTTCTTAATTGTGATTCTGAATTTAGTTACTGGTGAGTAAACATCTGGGTGTCCAGTCTGGTGCTTCAGCTAATGGGCCATATTTTTTCCCTGAAGGAAGTGAGAAGAGAAGCTCTGGTTGACGTCTCTAAAGATGTATGTAAAGCTAATGCTGTGATGTTGGGGTCATCTCCGAGACTGTGTGGACACTTAACTGTGCTTTGCTCTGGCCTGGCTTTGGACTCTATGATAAATGTTCCACCTATGCTGAGAGTTCTCTACCCCACTTACCAGAAACTGAATGTATTTCAGAAGCTGAAAGTGTTTGGCATACATCCTGATGTATTCCATGAGTTTGGAATTGTGCAAATAGTTGGGATGATGATCAGAGAAAAGGTAATCGCTATAAGCTGTCATCTCCTTTGAAGTGTTGGTGGTGGCAGATTTATAGATACTGGGCCGGCCACCTTCCGTCTTCTCCTACCAAGAGAAAAAGAAGACACCCATTTTAAAATAAAGGAGGAACGATTAAAAAAGAAATCTTTATATATACCAAATTACAAGGCATTTGGGTTGAGTTCTTGCAAAGAAAGGAAAATCAAGTTTCCATTACATTCATTAAGGAATAGGACACTTTATGGCAAATATTTTAAAATCACAAATAATTTTGTTGAGGAACAAACACATGGGCATGAAAAAAAAATGCATATAGAACACCAAAGAGGAAAAATAAGCAAAAGAAAATGTGGTTTGACAGGAAGAAAATGTGGTTTGACAGGAAGTTCCGGGTGAGGTTGGGGGTAGGTGGGTCATGTCCAGGAAGCCCTAGTTTGCTTAGGGTGGCTGATGGAAAAGGATAAAGGTCATAATGAGACTAGACTGCTCCCTTACTCCTTTTTTTCTTAGCAAGTCTTTCCAACTGCAAAATCATCATGTTCATTGCAATTTTATAGAAAATTACAAGAGAAGAAGAATATAATTCATGATAATTGCTTTAGAGATTTCAATGTATGTCTTCCAATATCAGCTCTCAATCTTTTTAAGTATCTCTCTATAAAATCTGTTTATTTGTTACCTATACAGATAGATATATATTATCTAGTGTGTTAGTTTGCTAGCTGCCAGAATGTGATATACCATAACTGGAATGGCTTTTAAAAAGTGGAATTTAATAAGTTACAAGTTTACAGTTCTGTGGTGGTGAAAATGTCCAAACTAAGGCATCCAGGTAAAGAGACTTTAATGCAAGAAAGGACTATGGGTCAGGAGCACCTCTGTCAGCTGGGAAGTCACATGGCTGGCATCTGCTGGTACCTTGGTCCTGGGCTCCTTGCTTTCAGCCTCTGTTCCTGTGGGAGTTCCTCACTTGTCTTCTCTGGAACTGGCTTTTATCTCTTGGCTTCCCTTGGCTCTCTCCAGGTTCTGGCTTGCTTAACACCTCATGGGAAGGCACACGGCAATGTTTGCTGGACTCCAAGCATCTCCATGTGTCAGCTCTGCTCTGTTGGCTCTGTCATTTCTTGCTCTCTCCAAAATGTTTCCTTTTTTAAAGGATCCCAGTAAACTAAACAAGACCCATCTTGAATGGGTGGAGTCACATTTCCATCTAATCAAATAGCCATGACACACCATGGTTAGGCATGTCACATCTTTGTGGAGATAATCTAATCAAAAGTTTCCAACCTACAGTGTTGAACCAGGATTAAAAGAAATGGCTGCTCCCACAAAGTTGCATCAGAATTAAAACATGGCTTTTCTGGGGTATATAATACTTTCAAACTGGTACATCTAGTATTTTATCACTTTACAGCACTTTATAGTTTATAAAGATTTTTTTCACCTACATTACTTAATTCAACCCTGTGAAGTACATTATCCTCTATTTCAGATTATAATAGTCCATAAAACATACATCTGCTATGCACTTTAATTTACTTTTAAATTAAGGCTAGATACTGAAGTAATTTAAGGCTCAGAAAAAAAACACATCACCAATAGAAATGTTGTTTCCTTGTAGAGGAACTAATGATTAGATGAACTAATTGTAATCCAAACTAGGTTGTTTTTTTTTCTTTTTTTTGGTGGGGGGGCAGGGTGCATGGTCCAGGAATTGAACCCAGGTCTCCCATGTGGAAGGCAAGCATTCAAACTATGTACTTTCAATAAATGAACATAGAAAGCACAATTTTAAGGGGTTTAATAATTTTTTCCTGTATCTTGTGTGTAACATTGGTGAAGTAAAGAATCAGTAATACATGTGTGATGGATATTCTGAACTTAGAGTTAGGAAATATGGACTCTAATTCCTAGTAAGGTATATCAGCTTTATAAGGATATCAAAGCATGTGTTTCCTTCTTCTTCAAAGTGAAGAGTACTAATTATTAATGAAACTCATTGTTCTGATGCATTCACATAAAGATATGCCTCCTGATAACAATAGTCTCTGCAAATTTGACCAGCATTTATTATAAGTGAAAGTTTACACTGTGAGCATCTCCTGTGGATTCAGAGGACATGATGTGGTACTTCGTGGTATTTCAATGTGGTCCTTGACATCTCTCATTACATGACTTAAGACACTGACATCAAATCATTTTTCTGAATCTATTTCATTTATAAATAAGTGCTTCCCTATCTCATGTGGTTGTTGTCAGGATGAGATAAGGCATAACAAATGCTTTAAAAACTGCACACAGGAAGCTGACGATCACGTGCCGGTGGTAGGGTTAGTAGTGGATGTGCACGCAGAGTTCTATGAGAGCACATGAAATCAAGTTGGGAGGTTGGGAGAAGCTTTTCCGGAGACAAGCCTCTATAAGTTATCTTCCATCCAGGCACATAGAAACCACTCTCAATACTTGAAACAGGGAGTGTGTGCTGGGAATTGGTTACAGAGGTAATGAAAGACCTGAAAAGATGACGAGTTCATGACGTATCTCCGAGATTAGCAAGAGCCACCACCACCTGTAGGCCAGACTTGCCTCCACAGTCCCTCTTTTCCTCTCTATGGCAACTTTGGAGGTCATGTAGTCCAGAGATATGACTATAAATTAAACCTCCTTAAATTCTACACCCAACCACATTCGATCATGATAAGGGTTACCTGTGTTCACTGCCCTTACTCTCTGTAAACTGCCCTTACAGATGCCTTTGACAGGCTGAAGATAAAGATCTGAGAATTATTATCATGCATTTGATAGCTGAAACCAAGGGGGGCGTAGCAAGTGTTCTAGGGAACTTGTGAAAAGTTAAATGACAATAGGACTTAACATGATCTGTGTGGAAGATAAAGAAAAGAATTTGCTCTCAGTTAAGGATCTGCTCTTACTCTACTCAAAGAAAACTTGAAACCTATGTATTGGAGTCAAAGAAACTTGTGCAAGCAACATGATTCAGGTTTTCATGATTCCCATAGATGTTTGAGTCAGGAAAATAAGGAAGGCAGGTGACTGGATGAGGCATCTTCTCTTTTTAATTCAGCAACTGAGGGTTGCAAATGCAGAAGAATGTATTCAGTAGGGTGCAGGGGATGCCTTAGCCTAATAATAAACTAGTTTAGTATGTAAAGGCTAAAATATTCTATATATGAAGCATTCCAAGCAAGATGAATAGGCAGGTGTGTAGGTTCATTCAGCAGGTGAATTGTGACTGAGATCCACAGGATGGCATTTGAACCAAATGAGAACAGATGCATTTATAACAGGTGTGGATGCCTAAAGAAATTATCTTCTTGCAAAGGAAATAATAAATGATTCAATAGCCTCCGTATGTGTTAATGTTTCAAATAAATGCATTTGTATCATAAGTACATTTTGTTACACATACACAATTATGTTACACATACACAAATTTGTATGTGTAACATAATTGTGTAACAAAAATGTCTGCAACAAATCTTTTAGTATTTGTGATGGCACAAAAAGTCCAAACCACCAAATTTAAAAGTCAAATGAAGTAACATTGAGAAGGAAAAGTAGAGAAGGAAAAAAGTAGAATCACAGAAGATAGGGGCAAGCAGTTTTGAAAGGAATTGGTTTCAACTTTATTAAATCCTCTTGGAAAAGAAAGAAAATTTAGGTCATTTGATTTGGCAAATTTGATGGTGAGAATCTTTCTTGGGACTTGGTAGGGATGACTGTCATGCCACATGGTTGAGACATGGAGGGAAATGGGAAAATGCATACACTTTAAGACACTAGATCCCAAAAGGAAGAAGAATTGATAGGGCATCATCCTTGGGAGAGGAGAGTGGGAGTCAAAGCACAGGTGCAGGCATTGATAAAAATAATAAATGTTAATAGGGTATCAGTGTGTAATCTTTACATTCCTATTTCTCACCTGTGGAGGGGGAGAAGCAATCATACTTACAAGAACATAAGACTATGCAAACCGACCTCATATCTCCACAGTCCTCCAATGTCATCACTTCCTTCAAAACAGACGGGCTCCAGTCCTTCCTCCAGACAGCTCTTAATGGCACCTAATCCACTGACTCCAGCACCAATCACTGCAATTCTTTTCCCCGGCATTGTTTCTTGTATCCAAGAAATGTATTAGAACAAAATTAGATTTTATTGCCATGTAAATTTTCCTATAGTACAAGCTCATTCATTTTTCCCCCCTAAAATTGCTATTTAATGCATTTAAGAAATAACCTTGCTCAAAGCTTTTATGCCATTCAAAGGCTTTTAGAGTGACAGAAAATCCTACCACAGAAAATGCTCTCTTATTTTCAAATACAGAGTAGGTTGTTTTAAATAAAGGTTTTGACTCCTAAAAATTTCCAGGCTATGCAGCTTCATTTTTACGCTAGTTTTTTGATAGCTTCCTTCTACCTGGTGAACACACATACACACACACACACACACACACACACACACACACACACACACATTTTGTAAAAACCTTTCCATATAAACATTTTGCCCAAACTGACATTTAATCCCTCTGCTACTACTCTTTACTTGTTGAAACATTTCATGTTGGGTACTGTTTTGCTTTGCTAATGCTGCTGGAATGCATTATACCAGAAATGGATTGGCTTTTAAAAAGGGGATTTATAGATTACAAATGTACAGTTCTAAGGCCTCGAAAATGTCCAAGTTAAGGCATCTTTCACATCAAGAAAGGCCTATAGCATCCAGGGGTTCTCTGTCACATGGGAAAAGCACATGGCAATGTCTGCTGGCCCTTTTCTACTGGGTTGGTTTCCAGAATGGCTCTCTCAGCTCCTGTGGGTCCTTCTGGCCTCTCCTGGGGTATTTTCCCTCTCTAAGCATCTTGTGGGCCCTCTCAGCTTCTCCTGGAAAAACTCAGGATTTCGTCTCTTAGCTTAACAACTCCTGGGGCATTTTCTGTCTTCAGGCATCTGTCATCTCTCTGTTTCCTGTATTGGCTCTCTTAAAAGACTCTAGCAAATGGATTAAGACCCACCTTGAATGGGTGGGATCATATCTCCATGGAAACAAGCTAATTAAAAAAAAATCCCACCCAACAATATGTCAGTCCCCATAAGATTGGATTAAAAGAACATGGCTTTTCTGGGATACCTACCAGTTTCAAGCCCGCACAGGTTCTTTTGTACAGTTTGCTCTATTTGGGCCAGAGAATCCCTAATTTTGCTCCTTGATTTGAAGTGGGTGGTGTTGGGACAAAGGAAACCCACATATAGCATTTCCTCAAGTAAATATCACTTACTACATTCTTAGAGTAGAGTGCAAGGCATGTAAATGGTATTTAGACCAACTTTCTTCATACCAGAGATTAATTAATCCTCTGCCATTCATCCATCCAACAAATATTTATTGAGTACCTACTATGTGCCAGACACTGCCTTCGTGGAGGTGGATACAGCAACGTACATATCAGACATAGCTCTTTAGAAACCTTTTAATGGGACAGAAAGAGACTAAAAGAATGAGTAAATAAATAATAAGCCAGATGCTAAGTACTATGGAGAAAAATGAAAGCAGGGTAATGGCTATCAGAAATACAGGAGGAGGGGTATTTAATATATTTTATATGATGTGGTCAGGGAAGGCATGCTAATGACATTCAACTAGGAAGTGCAGGGCCAAACCACGTGGACATCTGAAAGAAGATGAATTCCAGACAGAGGGAAGAGTAACTAAAAAAAATCTGAGGCAGATATTTGCTGGGCATTTTTGAAGACAAGCAAGGAAAGTATTGTGAGTGGCTGAGAAGAGGATATTAATGGGTATGAGATAGGAGAAGCAGTGGTGGGTCAGATCAGGTAAAGTTTTGTAAATTGATGTTTGGTCTTTATTTCATTTTGCTTGACATAGAAAGCCATTCAGGGTTTTGAGAAGAATGACATGATCTGACGTGTTTTAGAAGATCACTCTGCCTGTCATGATGAGAATAGAATACATGGGGATGGGGTGGGAGTGGGGAGAGAGATGGCAGCAGATGGAACGGATGCAGCTATCAGTAAGGAGGCCAGTGAGTAACTGAGACTTCAGATGATGAGAATTTATAGTGGATTGGTCATAGACTAGGGTGGTTAAAGAGGGACATCCAAGGGAGACTTATAGTTTCTGCTGTTGAATTGGATAGGATATGAAATAAAAGGGGAATTCAAGGATGACTTCAGATTTTTTGGCCTGAGTAACTAGAAGTCTGGAGTGTCTAGTACTCTGAAGGGGAAATGTGAGGGAAGAGCAGATAAGGGTGGGTGGAATCAGAAGTTGTGTTTAGCCTGTCAGTTTTCAGATACTTATCTGACATCCAAGAGGAGGTGTCAAATAAGCAGTTGTATATACAGATCTGAATCCTCTTCACTCATGTTATTACCTGTATAAAAGAACAAAGTGCCTACTTGTTATAAATACTTCTGGAGTTCCAAAAAAAAAAAAAAAAAAGAAAAGACAGAATATAGTAACTGTTAAAGCACCATAATAGCTCCTATAGAGGCACCCGAGAATAAATAGGATATCTATAAAGGTTTCAGGATCCTTACAATCTAGTCGAAGAAGAAAGAAACAAACAAGCCCACAAAGGGAAAATTTTAAATAATGAATGAAAGGTAGTACAATGGGATTCGAAAGAGGAAGAAATCATACTTGGTCATTGAACTCACAGAACTTTTCTGATTCAAGTGGATCTTGGAAAGATAGCAGGATTCTGACATGTGGAGATGGAGAATGAGGTGGAAGAACCTTCTAGACTTTAGATAGAAGAAATTGCATGAAGTTCAGAAGTTGGGAAGCATTAAGCAATTTTCCAGAATGGTCGTTAGTGGTGTAGGGCTCAGCCCAGGAAATAGTGGCAGGTAGCACAAGAAACTACTGAGGCTAGTCAAGATATAGTTGAATTTCATGCAGACTTTGATTTATGCAGACTTAATTTGGTCTTATCAGAAAAGAGGACCGTGCTATAATTTTCCTTAATCACATTAACTTCCCCTTGCCTTATTTCTTCAATTTTTTAAATTGTTCAATGAGAACAAGATTTTAAAAACTTGCTCATCAATAAGAAATAGAAGTAATTCTAGTAAGCCAGAACTTATAAATAGCAAATAAAGTACATTATGCATATTAATTCTGAGGCATCATCATAATACTGTACTCAAAATAAGAAATACAGTGATCACCATAGTCTTCCTTCTGGTAGTAGATACACACTTGGTGCTGAATAACAAATAAAAGTTATAATAGATAAAAAAAAAAGAACAGGATCATTATCTTTTTAATTCCAGCATAATTTATTAAAGGACAGAGCAAGGAAAATATGTGGACTGTGTAATATCAACACATATTCAGAAATACCACTTACCTATATGTGCCTCTGAGGACACTTCTCTCCTCTGCCAACCTTCTCACCAAGGATATGTTTCACCCTCCACCACTCAGCTCAACTACTGAGCAACAGATTTTCCTTAAGATATATTCTCCCCATTTATCACCTGGTGATTGCTTCCCTGCACATTTGCTCTCTACCCTGAATCAAAAGATGAATGGAGTTCTGTGCTGCATTTTATTAAGCGTGTGTTATTTATAGTGGTTTATATCAGCTTTTTAAAAATCTGGAGTTCCTTGGTAACTTCCTTTTATTTAAGGTTTATTAGCATCACCCTGTGCCATTGCTGTTCACTACTTGAAAATGTATTCAGAAGGCAATAACCAATAAATCCACCTAATGAAACAGTAAATACCTAAATAATCCCCACTGAGCATTTACCAGTTAATGCATAGACCCTCCAGGTACTTTGCAAAATTATAATGTCAGCCAACGCCCTGGACCACACAGTAGCAGAAGGAGTCTATCAACACAAATCAAAAAATCGCAGAATTATGTGCATAAAGAGTATTGCATGTATTAATTAAAAAATAGACTCAATTAAGCAGTGTCCATTTGAAAATGCCAACACTTATGTTTCCTATTGCATACATAAATTTATTTGGAAAATGATGTTTCAAATGTTAAAAATATCTTAGATGCTTTTCTTCAAGGTATTTGAATTCCGTGAAGTAAAAAAGCTATTAACACATACATTTTGCATTTGGTATAATACGTGTGTCCTTGAGCACCTCTATCCCCTCGCTTCTCCGGCAGCTCATCTTAAATTCTATTTCCCAATCGCCTCTGTTCGTTTATCCTCTCGTCTGACACAAGCTCAAATAAAACCGCAGCAGGTCAAATCCCTTTCCGTCTGTGCTGCCGACATTGACCACAAACTGTCTTCTGCCTCTCTGGAAACAACCTGCTGCTTTTCTCATGGAAAGCCTAAAAAGCTTTATATCTTCTTTCCTTTGAGACGATCCCAAAGGAATTAGTTAGCTTTTCTCTTTTTGTTTGCATATATGAAACAAAGATATTTTACTAATTATGCAATTATATGGCATAAAATAAAAATTTAAAACTCCCGTTAAGTCCCTGAATCGTCATGAAAATAAAAGTACAAAACAAAACAAAACAAAAAACAAACAAAAAAACTAACCTGCAGCTAGAAGAGAAAAAACAGATACGCTCTTGAAGTCTCGAGGTGCTGAGGTAAAGCAGCGGGCTGCAGAACGCTTGTCACCTAAGAAGCTTACTTCTTATTTCCTTTTTCCTGGGCTGAGGGAGCCCAGCAAGGTGAGTTTTATGTGATGGCTCATTTACAAAACTCCTCCTCATGTCTTTGTCCTCTCCACCTGGCTTTATAAGTTGGGGTGCAGGTAAAAAAGCTGGCACGTTGTCAGATTCTTCTAAACATAGTAATTGTTGGTCTCACAAATTTTAAGCACATCAGAGGAACTGAGAAACTCGGCTGGAGCTTCTTTAAGACAGTGCAAAGCCAGGAATTGATCAATAGCGAAACTTGGGCAATATGAATGTGGAAACATTTCAGCTCCCGGGCTGATAGATAATGAATTTATATTCAATTATATTAATTGAAATATGCGTTTCAATTGACAGAGCATTATCACCAACGCTAGAACTGGAGATGGGAGGGATCCACAAAAAAACACACTCTACATAACTTTTTGTATATTTCTGACTACTTCTTAATGGTAAATTCCTAAAACCCCAATGGCTGAGTCAAACGGCATTTGAAGAACAATGTTTCAAATCTTCTATATTCTTTCTCTTGCAAAGATTACATCAGTTTTTATTTTTTGTTTCTAAATGTTTGATGATACCCTAGTCCTCCTACTTACTAATTACATAAGCATTTCAATTCTCGTTAATCTGCAATTCTTTGAATACCAGCGAATCTAAACTCTGTTCATATATTTTTAGACCACTTGTATGCCTCCTTTGGCGAATTTGATGGTTATCATTTCTTCAGTTTTGTATTTTTTTTTCCTTTTTGTTTAAAGAGATCTTTTCATATTATAAATAGGAACCGTATGCCCTCTCGTATATCTTTCAAATATTTTCTTTTATTTTGCCATTAGCTTTTAAAAAGTATATAGATACAATAGTACATATACGTTCCTACATCCGTATCATTTCAGTCAGTTGCTAAACTCTCATTCATTCTCAATATTTCATGGATTATTTTATCATTGGTCCAATTAAAGAATCAAAATGATAAAATAATTTCATTTCTCTCTTTTCTGATAATTATTCCTGTATTTCCCCTTTCATTTCCTGAGTTGTTAGGAATTTTCAGAACAGTTTCTAGCACAAGTAGTGACTGAGCATGTTATTCTGTGTGTTTCATCATTGAGTATAATGTTGGCTTTTGGTCTTGCAGGCATATGCCCTATCATATGAAAGAGATATCCTCTTCCTAGGTAATTCTGTGTGTGTTTAATAAAGAAAGAGTGTTGATTTAATTGATCTGAGCACGTTGTTTTTGAAGGTAATTTTTTTTGTTGGTCTTTATTTTTTGTTTGAAGGTAATTTTTATTTTTTAGACTCTGTTTTTATATGGTTCCTACTTATTTGTCAGTTTAATTATTTTCTTTGAAGATTATTCATTTGCGTTTCAAAATTTTAATCTCTTATGCTATAGAATATTATTTTATAACTTTTTGATCTCTGTTAATATGTAATTATCTTTTTGTTCTTTATTAATTTTGTATCTTTGTGTATTAGCTTAATTTTACTGTAGACTGATCACAGAACCATGCCGGCTAGTCATCAGATAGATAAGAAGCTTGCACTAGCTTGTAAGTCAATGCACTGGATGCCTTTTTATTTCTTTTTCTTGCCTAATTGCTCTGATTAAAACCTCCAGTACAATGTTGAAGAAGCGTGGTGAGAGCAGACAGTCTTGCTCTGTTCCTTACCTTAGAAAGAAAGCACTGTCTTTTTCCGTTATGTTATAAGCATATGTTCTCCAAAGATGTCCTTAATCAGTTTAAGAAAACTTCCTTTTATTCCTAGTTTGTTGAAGGTTTTTAACATAAATGGATATTGAATTTGGTCAATGTTTGGATTTTTTTCCACATCTGTCCAGATGCTTCTGTGAGTTTTTTAATCTTTAATTCTATTAATTTTATGTAATGCATTAATTGATTTTCAGATGTTAAAGCAGACTTCGTTCCTGGAATAAATTCCACTTTGTCATGAAGGAAAAAAAAAAAAGGCATCAATCTTTTTTATGTTGCTGCAATTGAGTTTCTTGTTGAGGATTTTGCATCTATATTTATAAAAGATATTGGTCTGTAGTTTTTTTTCATTGGTATATATTTGACTGGTTTTGGTATCAAGGTTATACTAACCTCATATAATGAGTTGAGAGTGTTCCCTCTTCCTTGTTTTCTGGAAGAATTTGTGAATAATTGACATTAATTATTTTTAAAAATATTTGGTAGAATGTACCAGTGAAGCCATCTGAGCCAGGGCTTTTCTTTGTGGGAAGATTTCTAATTACTAATTTAATAATTTTGTTATAAATCTTTTCAGATTTCCTATTTCCTCTTTATTCTGTTTTAGTGATTTATATTTTTCTAGGAGTTTTCCCATTTCATCTAAGTTATAATTTTTGGCATGCAGTTTTTCAAATTTTTTTAAATAATCCTTCTACTTTCTATAAGATTAATAGTGAAGTCCCCTCTTTCATGTCTGATTTTAGTAATTTGAATCTTCTCTCCTGCTTTCTTGGTTAGCCTAGCTGAAGAAATATTAATTTTGTTGATCTTTTTAAAAATAAGTGTCTTTTGGGTTTCATTGTTTTTTTCTCTATTGTTTGTCTATTCTCTATTGCATTGATTTCTACTCTAATCTTCATTATTTCCTTATTGCTGCTTGCTTTGGTTTTAGTTTGCTCTTCTTCTAGTTCCTTAGATGGAAGGTGAGATTATTTATTTGTGGTCTTTCTTCTTTTCCAATATGGGCATGTACGGTTGTAAATTTTCCCTCTAAGCACGTCTTTTACTGCATTCCTTAGTTTTGAAATGTTATATTTTAATTTCCATTCATCTCAAAGAATTATTTCATTTCTTGTATAATTTCTTCCTTGACCCATTGGATATTTTGGAAGTATGGTATTTAATTTCCACAAGTTTGCAAACTGCCACATTTCTCTTTGGTGCTTATAATTCCTTTGTGATCTGTTAATACTTTGTATGATTTCAATTCTTTTAAATTTGGTGATACTTGTTTTATAGCTTAGCATATGGTTTCTCTCCTAGAGAATGTTCCTTGTGTGCTTGAGGAAAATAGGTATTCTTCTGTTGTTGAGTGAAGAGTTGCATCGATATCAGTTAGGGCTAGTTTATTAATCATGTTGTTGAAGTCTTCTGTATCCTCTGGTTTTCTCTCTAATTGATGTATCCATCATTGAGAGTGGTATACTGATGTTCTCAGCTGCTACTGTTGAATTCTTTATTTCTTCCTTTAATTATCCCAGTTTTTGTTTAAGGTATTTTGGGGACATGTTGATAGATGGATTGCTATAATTCTTATAAATTCCTGGTAGATGGACCCCTTTATCATTGTAAAATGTCCCTTTTTATTTCTAGTAACATTTTTTTTATCTTAAAGTCTCTTTTGTCTGATGTTAGTGTAGCTATTCCAACTCTCTTGGATTGCTGTTTGTACAGTATATCTCTTGCCATCTCTCTAACTTCATCCTACTAATATTTTTGAATGTAAAGTGTTTCTCTGTAGACAGTACATTGTTGGATCTTGCTTTTTCATTGTTTCACAATTTCTTCCTTTTGATTGGATTGCTTAGTCCATTCACATTTCATGTTATTGTTTGTATAGTTTGATTTGCATCTGCCATTTTACTTTTTGTTTTCTATACATTTCATATATTTTTTCATCCCTTTGTTTTCGTCTACTGACTTTTATATTAAGTGTATATTTTCTAACATACCCACTTTAATTCTTTTATTTATTTATCATTATTTTTTTAATTTTTAATTTTTGGCATGAACAGGCTCTGGGAATCAAACCTGGGTCTCTGACATGCAGACGAGAATCCTGCCACTGAGCCATTGCACTGCCCTCTTTTATTTATTTTTAACTTTATACTTGAGGTTTTTCTTAGTGCTGCCTTATGGATTACAATATACATATTCATTTATCAGAATGTACCTAAGATTTATACTAACTGGAATCTAGTGATATATAAAATATTTACTCTATATAGTCCATTTCCTCTCCACTCCTAGGTTCTATTACTGTCATATGTATTATGGCTAGATATGCAACGAACCCAACAATACAATTTTATAAATGTTATTTTTGGTAGCCATTGTCATTTTTTTTAAGTTGTAGATTTTTTTAAGTTGTAGTTGTATTATTATTAGAAAATCATGCAGAAAACACAAGTTCCCATATACCCCCTCTATTATTTTTAAATTAATTAATTTATTAATTAAAAAATTAAGAGCAAACAAAAACATTAACATATCATTCCGTCTACATATATAATCAGTAATTCTCAATATCATCACATAGTTGCATATTCATCATTTCTTAGAACATTTGCATCAATTCAGAAAAAGAAATAAAAAGACAACAGAAAAAGAAATAAAACGATAACAGAGGAAAAAAAACAATTATACGTACCATACCCCTTACCCCTCGCTTTCATTTATCACTAGCATTTCAAACTAAATTTATTTTAACATTTGTTTCCCCTATTATTTATTTTTATTCCATATGTTCTACTTGTCTTTTGACAAGGTAGATAAAAGGAGCATCAGACACAAGGTTTTCACAATCACAGTCACATTGTGAAACCTATATCATTATTCAGTCATCATCAAGAAACATGGCTACTGGAACACAGCTCTACATTTTCAGGCAGTTCCCTCCAGCCTCTCCACTACATCTTGAATAACAAGGTAATATCTACTTAATGCATAAAAATAACCTCCAGGATAACCTCTTGACTCTGTTTGGAATCTCTCAGCCATTGACACTGTCTCATTTCATGCTTTCCCCTTTTGGTCGAGAAGGTTTTCTCAATCCCTTGATGCTGAGTCTCAGCTCATTCTAGGTTTTTTCTCAATCCCTTGATGCAGAGTCTCAGCTCATTCCAGGATTTCTGTCCCATTGTGCCAGGAAGGTCCACACCCCTGGGAGTCATGTCCCATATAGACAGGGGGAGGGTGGTGAGTTTGCTTGTTATGTTGGCTGAGAGAGACAGGCTACATCTGAGCAACAAAAGCTCTCTTGCGGGTGACTCTTAGGTCTAAATTTTAAGTAGACTTGACCTATCTTTTGTGGGGTTACCCCCCCTATTATTAACATATTGTATGGTGTGGTACATTTGTTACAACTGATGAAAGAATATTATTATAATTGTACTATTAGCTATAAACCATGATTTATATTAAGGCTCCCTGTTTGCATTGTACAGTCCTGTGGTTTTGTCAAAAAGTGTTAGTCTGGTAACATATATGCAACCTAAAATTTCCCCTTTTAACTACATAGAAACATACAATTCAGTGCTATTAATTACATTCACAATGTTGTACTCACATCACCTTTATCCATTAACAAAACTTTTTCATCACCCCCAAAAAAGAAGCTCTGTACAATTTAATCATTAACTCTCCATGCCCTAAATCCACCCCAAACCCTGGTAAACTATATTCTAGTTTCTGACTCTGTGAACTTGCTTATTCTAAGTATTTTGTATCAATGAGATCATAACATATACATCCTTTTGTGACTGGCTTATTGTACTTAACATGATGTCTTCAAGATTCATCTATGTTGTTGCATGTATCAGAACTTCATTCCTTTTATGGCAGTATAATGATCTATTGCATGTTTATGCCACATTTTGCTTATCCATGCATCTGATAATGGACACCTGGACTGCCTCCATCTTTTAACAATTAGGAGTAATACTGCTATGAACGTTGGTGTGCAAATATCTGATCTAGGTATTTGAGTGTAGACCTGGAAATGGGATAGCTGGGCCATATTGTAATTCTATACTCAAATTTCTGAAGAATTATCAAGCAGTCTGTCACAGAGGCTGCATGATTTTAAATTCCTACCACAGAGGAGTGAGTGTCCCTGTTTCTCCACGTACTCTCTTACACTTGTAATTTTCTGTTTTTTTTTTTGACAATAGTGAGTATAAAGTGATATCTCATTATGGTTTTGATGTCCATGTCTCTAATGGTTAATGATGTTGAGCATCTTTTCATGTGCTTTTTTAGCTATTTGTATATTTTTAGAGAAATGTCTGTTCAAGAGTTTTGCCCATTTTTAAATTGGAGTGACCTCCAGAGTAGCCTCTCGACTCTATTTGAACTCTCCCAGCCACTGATATTTTATTAGTTACACTTCTTTTCTTCCTTTTGGTCAGGATGGGATTGTTGATTTCATGGTACCAGGGCCAGACTCTTCCCTGGGAGTCCTCTCCCACGTTGCCAGGGAGATTTTCACCCGTGGATGTCATGTCCCATGTAGCAGGGAGGGCAATGGATTTCACTTGCAGAGTTGGGCTTAGAGAGAATGAGACCACCTATGAGCAACAAAAGAGGACCTTCAGAAGTAACCCTTAGGCATACCTATAGGTAGACTGAGTTTCTGTGCTACCTACATAAGTTTCATAAGAGTAAGCCTCAAGATCAAGGGCTTGGCCTATTGATTTGGGTGTCTCTAATGTTTGGCACAGTATCAGGGGGTTCCCTGATGGTAGAGATTAATAGTTCCATATTTTTCTCCCATCCCTCAAGGGACTTTGCCAATACTTTTTGGTTATCTGCTTAATACATTCAAGGATGTATCCAGGCATTACATTAAGCTATAAATAATTAAAGACCCTCATTCTTATTCTGGGCTCCCTGTGTTTTGATTGTTCAAGTGAGTTATCTAGACAGGTTGAGTTAGACTATGTGCTACAGAAAATTTAGGTTCCAGACAAAATAAGCCTTTCTTCCTTTGGTCTCAAAGAATAGGTGAGGTTTTAAATATAGATAATGTCTTCCTTACCCCTGTGTTCTGAATTACCTTAATCCTGATCTAATTGATATTATTCTTATCTCTAAACACCAGGTTATATATATATATATATATATGCCTCGCCAAACCCAGAAATAATAATTACCACTCCAGACTAAATATGTCTGCTATAACAGCTTACAATTTATGCCCCTGTTTCTTATAAGCATTTTCTAAAGGAGACCATACACTAATTGTTCTTTTGTTTCTGGTTTATTTTGCCTCACCAAATGTCCCACAGGTTCATTCACATCTTTGCATGCCTCATGAGTTTGTTCCTTTTTGTAGCAGTGCAGTATTCTATCATATGTATACACCATCATTCACCAATCTACTTCTTAGTCAGTGTATTCTTCAGCCACCTGCATTCATTAGGCATCATGTATAATGCCCAAAGTCCACAGTCCATCAATACCATCAATTTTAGATAATTTCATTGCTCCCAGGAGAAAGATAACCAATAAACACACCCTCACCAAATAAGAAATCTAAACCTCCCCTTAACTCTCGTCCCTCCCCCCATTATTTACCTCTGCTGTTGCTGTGGTAGTGCTGATGGTTTCCTGTTAAACATAGCCCATAGCATGAAATAGCAGTTTTCCTCCTGTACCCTGAACTTAAACACTCTTGTACACGAATCATACTCTTGAAGTAGTTCTTACAAGAACTAATTTATATTTCTAGTGTTAATCAGTAGGACACATGGGTCTACACAACCCCTTTCAATCATGTTTACCTTCAATATGGTACTATTATTATAGACCCACTAGAGAACCGTCTTCACTTCTATTTGCCCTTACATTTGAGTTCACCCTCATTAGCTAGCTGTTCATCCATCTCTAGCATCTATGTATCTCTAAGTCCCCTATATCCTGTATTACAAGCCTCTGGTTTTACCTTTATCAGGGTCATAAAAGCGGAGGCATACAGTTTCTATTCTTTTGTGTCTGGCTTACTTCACTCAGCACTGTGTCCTCAAGGATTATCCATCTTGTTATATGCTTTGGGACATCATTTCCTCTTACTGCTGCATAATATTCCATCGTATGTATATACCACATTTTGTTAATCCACTCATCTGTTGGTGGGCATTTGCATTGTTTCCATCTTTTGGCAATTGTGAATAATGCTGCTATGAACATTGGCAAATGAACAAAGCAAATGACTGTGTCACTGCTTTCAGCTCTTCTGGGTATATACCAAGTAGTGCTATTGCTGGTCATAAAGCAACTTGATGTTTAGTTTCCTAAGGAACCGCCAAACTGTCTTCTATGGCAGCTGTAGCTTACACATTTCACCAGCAGTGCATAAGTGTCCCAATTTCTCCACATCCTCTCTAACTTTTGTAGTTTACTGTTTAATAGCAGCCATTCTTATAGGTGTGAGGTAGTATCTTCTTATTGTAGCCTTGATCTGCATTTCCCTTATAGCTAATGAAAATGGGCATCTCTTCATGTGCTTTTGAGCCATCTGTATTTGCTCTTCAGAAAAATTATATCTTTAGCCCATTTTATAATTGGATTGTTTGTTCTTTTGTTGTTGAGTTGTATGATTTCTTTATGTATACATGATATCAAACTTTTGTCCAATGTGTGATTTCCAAATATTTTCTCCCATTGAGTTGGCTGTCTCTTCACCTTTTTGACAAAGTCTTTTGAGGTCATTTGATTTTGAGGAGTTCTCATTTATCTATTTTTTCTTTTGTGGCTTGTGCTTTGGATGTAAAATTTAGGAAGCTTCCTCCTATTACTAGGTCTTGAAGATGTTTCCCTACATTTTCTTCTCGATGCTTTATGGTGCTAGTTCTTATAATTAGGTGTTTGATCCACTTTGAGTTAATTTTTGTATAGGGTGTAAGGTAAGGATCCTTTTCCATTTTTTGGCTATTGATATCCAGTTCTCCCCATGCCCATCTATTGAAAAGACTATTTTGTTCTCATTCAGTGGATTTGGGGGCCTTGTCAAAAATCAGTTAACCATAGACTTGGTGATCTATTTCTGCACTCTCAATTTTATTCCATTGCTCAATACTTCTGTCTTTGTACCAGTACCATGCTGCTTTGACCACTGTTTTTTTTTTTTATAATAAGTTTTAAAGTGAGAAAGTGTTTTCCTCCCACTTCATTCTTCTTTTTTAGGATGCTTTTAGCTATTCAGGGTCTCTTTCCCTTCCAGGTGAATTTGGTAACTAGCTTTTCCAAGTCTTCAAAGGAGGTTGTTGGGATTTTGATTTGTATTGCATTGAATCTGTGGATAAATCTTGGTAGAATTGACACATTAACTACATTTAACCTTCCTGTCCATGAACAGGGAATGTCTTTCCACCTATTTAGGCCTTTTTTGATTTCTTTTAGCAACGTTATGCAGTTTTCTGTGTACAAGTCCTTTATGTCCCTAGTTAAGTTCATTCCTAGGTACTTGATTTTTTTAGTTGCTATTTTGAATGGAATTTTTTCCTTAAGTGACTCCTCAGTTAGGTCACTGCTTGTATATAGAAATGTTACTGATTTTTGCACATTAATTTTATATCCTGCCACCTTGCTGAATTTGTTTATTAGCTCAAGGAACTTTGCTGTAGATTTCTCAGGATTTTCCAAGTATGGTATCATGTCACCTGCAAATATTGAGAGTTTTACTTTTTCCTTTCCAATTTGGATGCCTTTTATTTCTTTGTTCTGCCTGATTGTTTTAGCTAGAACTTCTAGTGCAATGTTGAATAATTGTGGTGACAGAGGGCATCCTTGTCTTGTTCCTGATCTTAGAGGGAAATCTCTCATTCTCTCTCCATTGAGTATGATGCTGGCTATAGGTTTTTCATATATGCCCTTTATGATATTGAGGAAGTTACCTTTGATTCCTATCTTTTGAAGTGTTTTTATCAGAAAAGGATGTTGAATTTTGTCGAATGTTTTTCAGCAATTGAGATGATCAAGTGATTTTTCCCTTTCAATCTGTTAATGTGTTTTATTACATCAACTGATTTTCTTGTGTTGAACCATCCCTGCATTCCTGGTATAAACCTCACTTGGTAATGGTGTATAATTATTTTAATGTGTTGTTGATTCAATTTGCTTGTATTTTATTGAGAATTTTTGCATCCTTGTTCAATGGGGAGATTGACCTGTAGTTTTCCTTCTTATAGCATCTTTATGCAGTTTTGGTATTAAAATGATACTAGCTTAATAAAATGAGCTATGTGATATTCTTTTCTCCTCACACTTTTTGAAAAGTTTGAGCAGGACTGGTGTTAGCTCTTTCTGGACTGTTTGATAAAATTCTCCTGTGAAGCCATCTGGTCCTGGGCTTTTCTTTTTAGGAAGATTTTTGATAATTGATTGAAACTCTTTACTTGTGATTGGTTTGTTGAGTCCTTCTATTTCTTCTGAGTCAGTGTAGCTTGTTTGTGTATTTCCAAGAATTTGTCCATTTCATCTAAGTTTTCTGGTTTGTTGGCATATAGTTGTTCATAGTATCCTTTTATGATTTATTTTACTTCTTCAGGGTCTGTGGTAATGCACCCCATCTCATTTCTGATTTTTTTTATTTATCTCCTCTCTCTTTTTTTCTTTGTTAGTCCTGCTAGTGGCCCATCAATTTAATTGAGTTTCTCAAAGAACCAACCTTTGGTTTTATTGATTCTTTCTATCGTTCTTTTGTTCTCCCATTCATTTAACTCTGCTTTAATCTTTGTTATTTCTCTTCTTCTGTTTGCTTTGGGGTTAGTTTGCTGTCCTTTCTCAAGTTCCTCCAGGTGAGCAGTTAAATCCTCGATTTTTGCTATTTTTTGTTTTTTAATATAGGCATTTAGGGCAATAAATTTCCCTCTCAGCACAGCCACATCTCATAAGTTCTGATATGTTGTATTCTCATTTTCATTCATCTCCAGGTACCTACTGATTTCTCTAGCAATTTCTTCTTTGACTCACTACTGGTTTAAGAGTGGGTTATTTAATCTCTATATATTTGTGAAAGTTCTCATTTTTTGGTGGTTATTGAGATTCAGTTTCATTCCATTGTTATCAGAGAAAGTTCTTTGAATAATGTCAATGCTTTTGAATTTATGAAGACCTGTCTTGAGCCCCAGCCTATGATCTATCCTGGAGAATGTTCTATGAGCACTAGAGAAAAATGTATATCCTGTTTTTTTGAGGGTGTTCATTGATCCATTTTGAGTTGAGTTTTGTATATGGTGTGAAGTAGGGCTCCTTCTTCACTCTTTTGCATACAGACATCTAGTTTTCCCTGAACCATTTGTTGAAGATACAATTTTTAACTCATTGATAGACTTAGCACCCTCATCAAAAAAACAGTTGGACATGGATAAGAGAGTTTATTTCTATACTTTCTATTCAATTCCATTGGTCTGTTCGTGTGCCAGGATCATGCTGTTTTGATTACCGTGGTTTTTTAATAAGTTTTAAATTTGAGAAATGTGAGTTTTCTAATTTCATTCTTCTTTTTTAAGATGGCTTTGACTATTTAGAATCCCTTACACTTCCATATAAATTTGATGATTGACTCTTCCATTCATTCAAAGAAGACTGTTGAAATTTTTATTGAGATTGCATTGATTCTGTTAATCACTTTGGGTAGAATTGACATCTTAACAATATTTATTCTTCCAATCCATGAACACAGATTATCTTCCATTTATTTAGGTTTTCTTTTAAAAATGTTTTGCAGTTCTCTGTGTATAAGTCTTTATATCTTTATTTAGATACATTCCTTTTTATTTATTTTTCAAACTGTTATTGTAATGGTATTTTTTCTTGATTTCCTCTTCAGATTGTTCATTTTTTAGCTATAGAAACACTATAAAAAAAAAGGAAACACTATGGATTTTTGTGTGTTGATCTGTACCTGCTAATTTTCTGAATTAATTTATTAGATCTAGTATTTTTGTGGATTTTGCAGGATTTTCTATATAAAAGATCATGTCATCTGCAAATGGACAAAGTTTTACTTCTTTTCCAATTTAGATTCCTTTTATTTGTTTTCTTGCCTAATGCTCTGGCTAGAATTTCCACTATAATGTTGAATAACAGTGATGACAGTTGGCATCCTTTTCATGTTCCTGAAACTTTTAGACTTTCATTATTGAGTATGATGTTATCAGTGACTTTTTCATATAAGCCCTTTATCATGTTGAGGAAATTTCCTTCTGTTCATAGTTTTCTAAGTGTTTTTTTTTTTATCAAGAAAAGGTGCTGGATTTTGTCAAATGCCCTTTCTTCATCAGCTGAGATGATCATGTCCTTTTTTTTCTTTCTTTGTTCTGTTAATGTGGTTTATTATATTAGTCAATTTATTAATATTGAACTACCCTTGCATACTTTGGATGAATCTAACTTGATCACGATTTGTAATTCTTTAGATGTGCTCTTGGCCTTGGTTTGCTTGTATTTTATTGAGGGTTTTTGCATATATATTCATAGGTGTTATTGGTCTGTAATTTTCTTTTTTTGTGATATTTTCTCTGGCTTTAGTATAGAATGACATTGGCCTCATTCAATGAGTTAGAGAGTGCTTCTCTTGCTTCAATTTTTTTGGAAGGGTTTGTGCAGGATTGGTGTTAATTCTTTTTTGGAATGTTCAGTAAAATTCACCTGTGAAGCTATCTGGTTCTGGGGTTTTCTTTTTTGGGAGGATTTTGAATGCTAATTCATTCTTTTTACTAGTTTACTTTCTTTGTTGAGATCTTTGATTTCTTTCTGAGTCAGCATAGGTAGTTTGTGTCTGTGTATGGATTTGTCCATTTCATTTAGGATCTAATTTTTTGGTGTACAGTTGTTTATGGTTTCCTCTTATAATCCTTTTTATCTCCATGGGGCGGGCATTAATATACCCTTTTTCATTTCTGACTTTACTTGTTTGTCCCCTCTCTTTTTTCTTTGTCAATCTACCTTAAGGTTTGTTGATTTTATTGACCTTTTCACAAAACCAACTGTTGGTTTTCTCATTTATCTCTATTGTTTTTAAGTTATCTACTTCATTTATTTCTACTCTAATCTTTGTTATTTCCTTCCTTCTGCTCACTTTTGGTTTAATTTGCTCTTCTTTTTCTAGGTCTTCCTGTGAGGTTAGGCCTATGGTTTTTAAATCTTTCTTCTTTTATAATAGAACCATTTATAGCTATGAATTTTGCTCTCTGCACTGCCTTTGCTGCATCTTGTAAGATTTGAATGCTAATTCATTGTTTTTACTAGTTTACTTTCTCAGTAAAACAAAGATTTATGTTGTATTTTCATTTTCATTTACCTTACGATGTTTCTTAATTTCCCTTGTGAATTTTATTTGACTCATTAATTGTTTAAATTATTTTTAAATTTCCACATCTCTGGAATTCCCCACTCCTTCTGTTATTGATTTCTACTTTCATTCCATTGTAGTAAGAGAAGATACATTGTATAATCTCTATATTTTTGAATTTATTGAGACTTGTTTTGTGACCTAACATGTGGTCTATCCTGGAGAATGATCTATGTACACTAGAGAAGATTGTGTATTCTGCCACTGTTGAATGAAGTGTTCTCAATATATCTGTTAGGCTTAGAGTATTGTTCAAATCTTCTATTTCCTTATTGATCTTCTGTCTAGATGTTCTATCCATTATTGAAAGTGGTGTATTGAAGTCTCTTACTATTAAAGTAGAACTATCTATTCCCACTTCAAATCTGTCAATATTTGCTTCACGTATTTTGGAGCTTTACCATTAGGTGCATACATATTTTTCAAAAATTTCTTTGTGGTTATCATGAGACTAAAATTTAGCATACTAAATCTGTTACAAAAAGGTTTTATTTGATATTAACTTAACTTCAATAGCATACTGTTCCTATATCCACCTTTCATCTTTTTGTTGTACTTGTTACAAATTATGTCTTTATACATTGTCTGTCCCAAACTATTGATTTATCATTACTTTCTACGTCTTTGCATTTTAGAAGCTTTAAGAAGCTAAAAATGGAGTTACTGACCAACAAAATGCACTGCAATAGTACTGACGCTTAAAATTACTCATATGGTTACCTTTACCAAAGGTCTTTATTTCTTTATTCCAGATTGATTTACTGTTTTGTGTCCTTTCCTTTCAGTCTGAAGAACTCCCTTTAGCAGTGCATGTAGGGCAGATCTATTGGTGAAAATCTACCTCAGCTTTTGTGTATCTGGGAATGTCTTAATCTCTCATTTTTGAAATAAAGTCTCATATGTATAAAGTTCTTGGTTTGCAACTGTTTTCTTTCAGCACTTTAAATATTTAATTTCGCTTTCTTCTTACCTGCATGGTTTCTGATGAGAAATAAGAAATTAATTTTACTGGGATCTCTTGTACATAACTCATAGCTTTTCTCTTATAGCTTTTAGTACTGTATCCTTGTCTACGGCATTAGACAGATTGATTACTATGCATGTAGATGTAGTTCTCCTTGAGTTTATTCTGTTTGGTGTTTGTTAGTCTGTCTGAATGTCCGTAATGTCTTTCATTAAATTTGGGAATTCCTACCGTTATTTCTTTCAATTTTTTCTTCTTCCCTTTTCTCCCTTTTTATCTTCCTGGGACTCCTATAGTGCATATATTAGGATGCTTGATGGTATTCCATATGTCCCTTTGTCTCTATTACCTTTATTTTTTTTTTCTGCTCCTCAGCCCAAATCATTTCCTCTGTCTTGTCTTTAGTATCACGAATTCTTTCTTCTGCCAGCTCCATTCTACTGTTCAAAGCCTCCAGGGAATTTTCCTCTCAGCTATGTGGTCTTCAATTAAGTATTTCAGTTTGGATCCTATTGAAAACTTCAAAGATTACACTATTGTTCCTTCACTGGTTTCCTCATATTCCTTAGTTCTTTTTTTTGAGTTGTGCTTCATCTCTTTCAGCATTTTGACGATTGTTTTTTTTCTGACGATTGTTTTTAAAGCCTTTTTTCCAAAACATCTGAAGTCTATCTTCTTCATTGATGGTTTCTGTATTTTTATCTTGCTCCTTTGGATGGGGCGTCATTTATTATTTGTTTGTTTATCTGTAGTGTTTTGTTTCACACTGTACATTGTAAGTGTTGACTTGGGGTATGTTCCTGAGATGTGTGCTCCTTAAGTTTGTATCCAGCTAGTGGTAAGTAAGAGGTTTCCTTGAGTGACAAGAGCTAACAAAAACCAGTAAACAATTGTAAAAATCATCTTTAACAGTCTTTGCAAATTGGGTCTGCTTTGGCTGCTGGTTTCATTCCAAGCTTAGCCTTCTTTTCAAGGTGAATGCAAGGTTTAAGGTCTTCTCTGTCTTGTACGAGGCTGTTGTAGAGTCATGGAGGAAGGTACTTGAGGGAACTACAGTCATCTCACATTTATTTCAAATCATTAGTCATATATTTCCAAATCTTTTGTAATTACCATCAACTTCTTTCCCAGCTGGTCATAGCACTAGCTGAACCTTAAGTTGTGACCCCCTAGCTTCCACCCTCATATCTACATGTAGCATCTCCTAATTTTCATCTCTGAGAAATGCAAACATATACTAATTCCAAATGAAGTTATATATAATGTTTTGTTCAATCCAGGATCCTCTGGAGCAGAGTTGTTTACTACAACTTTTCCTATCAAAAGAAATGTTCTTTATCTGTGCTTCTCATACAGTAGCCAAATTAGTCCCAGAGCCATTTTTAGAATAAGAAGCTCAATTATAAAACTGTCTGTCATCTTTGGCTGTAGTTTCCCCTTTTCTGTTCCTTGTCCTGTCTACTTTGGCCAGAATTCTTCTTTGAGATTCAGAAAATGATATATAGAAATGTCTGCGCAGTTGCCTGAACTTGAAGTTTAATGCTCTTTAAGCTCTTTAAAGTGTCAAGGATGGGATTCAGGTTCCAGAACTTTCTGGAATTATATGACTGTTTATTTTTCTCTAGTGAGTATCCAAAGTCTTCATTTTTCTTAAAGGGATATGAGATCCAAAAATGCTAAAATGTTCTTGCATATAATGAATATATTAAAAGTCTTAAGAACCCCAAATTGGGACTAAATTGAATTATCAATAAAGAAGCTCAAAGAAGAGCAAATCATTGAGAGCAGTTTTTCCCTCCTAGCAATGCCTAGGAGAGTGCCAACACATTGTGGGTGATAAGAAATATCAACGATTTATTCAGTCAATATTAGTAATTATTGAGGTTTCTGTTTCGGCCAGCCTTTCCTGGGAAATTCATAGAAACTTTCACCAGAGCTCCCAACTTGCTGTGCCTACCCTACAGAATTCAGGTTATTCAATCTCCAAAGTCACATATACCATTAGAGGAAGAGAATGTTACCAAGAAAAGCATTTTACCGGAGGTGAAGAGAAAACTATAAACAGTAGCCATTATAAAGCTCTCAAAACATGCATTGTTCTACGTACTTTACACCGGACAACTAATTTAATGTTCACATAACTCTGTAAGGAAGTAACCACCATCGCTGTGTTTTCTAGACAAGCAAACTAAAGGTGATAATAGATAAGCGATCTGTAAAGAATGTTTTAAAAGCAATTATTTAAACATTTTTTTTCCTGTTTTCAATAGTATATTAAAGATTTTCCCCTCTAATAAAAAAAATCATTGAATGACATAAAAGCGATAAAATATTATGTGTATACAGAGAAGAACAGTGGACCTTGATGAGTGCCACTCTTAAGAGGAGCAGGAGATCATGAGGACTTCCCTATGCTATCCAAGAATGAATTTGGGAGCTGTGTATTAGGCAACTTGACCATGAAACCTGGTTGTCTTTCTTAAACCTTTGCAACTATTATTGTTGGCATTTACTGACTATTTAGCAGAATGAAAGACCTCAAAACAAATAGGAGAGGTCTAGTTACTTATTCGAGGCCACTATATGTTATTCCACAGCCAATTTGGTATTAGCAGTCTAAAACAGAAACCGAAGGAAGCAAATCCCTAGGTAGAATGAAGTAGGCAGAATGATGGCTTTGGTATTCCTTCATACTTAACCATGTGGGGTACCCATTTGGCATGTAGGCATATGGTGAAGCAATCAAGTTTAGAAATCAGAAGTTTGAGGACACATAATTAATGAAGTCTATGGAAAACCCTCAAGCTGTCCTGTTCCCAGCATTCATCTTTGCTTGTTTCCTTAATTAGAGGTATAAACTTTTGAAATACCAATGGTACATCTAATTATGGGAGAGGTTCTAAGAAATGAATACACCCCAGATTTCATTTATTAATGTTCTCTGAGGTGCTGACTCAAGGTTTGCTTTATAAATGATGAAAAAATAGATCACAAGCTTATACAATAATTTTTTTCTCTATTTCATGACAATGAATTGTGACATTATATCTCTATCTTGTTAACTTTGCATTAAACCTTATTAGCCTTTTAAAAACATTGCTTATATTTCTTTAGTTAATTAAAAGTAGTGATTACTATAATAGTCATGATACCCGACTCATTACAGAAATCAACTGCCTGCTATGGATAGTGGAGGAACAAATGTTAGCCAAATCAGTGGAGACCTTGAGAACCACAAGTGGGAAATGTTGGAGGCCCTGGGAAAGTCATAGTTAGCTGAAAGTCAAAGTAAGTTTTCCTTCCTGAAAGTCCCCAAGGGAGAAAAGATTTAATGGCCTGGGAGTCTCCTGTTGTCCCCTTTAACCATTCTCCAGCCTCCCTCTGGTCTGCAGTGGATCCAGCAACCACTGGGATACCACTTTGATTACTTCTATTTCTCTGCAAGAGTTGGCTGTTTTAATTTTCTTTAGATACTGAACTGCCTTTATCCTTGACATCCCTCTGTCCAGTTCTCTGGAGGAGAACTTCAATATTCTGGGATTCCATCAGCCAAGCTTAGTGTAACTTAGAAGTCCCTTGATGCCACTGGTCTACCTTAAAGCTTCAAACCCAGCTGCCCCCATGGTCTTTGAGTGATGCTGCTCTTTTCCATTGGATTTAATGCTGATTTACTGGTACAAACAGCTGTTGCAGCTTAGAGCTGAAGGTGAGTCTGAAGTCTGTGCTGTCACCCAGCCCAGGATTTGGTGCCTACAGTCTCTTGTCTGGTTGAAGACTTGAGGGCAGGAGAAGAATGTTGCTGAACTTGAACCTCTCTTTACAGGGAAAAGGAACAAAGGAAGGGAGTTGCTGCCAAAAAAAAAAAGGAACAAAGGAAGGGAGTTGCTGCCAAAAAAAAAAGAAAAGAATGATTATTATAATTAATTAAGAACAGATAAGATAAAAATCTGTGAACTAGGGATTTGGAGGTTTTATGAAATATGGAGAAGATTAAGTCCCTAAAATCAACATATTCATTTTCTTTGAGACCTTCTGAATTGAGTGTAGGAAAATGTGAACTGAAAGCCGTTTTTTCTTATTAAATCCTAAGTAACCAATTTACATACTTACAAAAACACATTTTTACTATAAAATTTCTTATATTTATGGGTTACTGATAGTCTGTGCTTCATGTATTGAAGGCAGCAAGACCCATCTGTTAAATATTTAAACAGAAAGCAAACATCCAAACTGAAGCAGTTAGAAACACTGTGGGCCAAAGAAGCATTGGACTTTCAGGTAAGAGGAATTGTTCAGCTTTGTATTTGTTACTGTTACCTGTGTGAATCAGTACAATGGGTCTGTAGTTTTTTTTTTGCATGGGCAGGTACTGGGAATCAAACCTGGGTCTCTGGCACGGCAGGCAAGAACTTTGCCACTGAGCCTCTGTGACCCATCCTGTATTTTTAAAAATCTATAAAGTAGGGATTAACTATATGAATATCAAATATATTATGATATAGTTTGAATAAATAACTGTACTTATATATTTCCAAAAATACAACATAACCCACAAATTTAATTTTTAGAAGGTTGTATATTTTGGTGGTTTCCAAACTTTTTTGAGCATTAGAATCACTTGTGAACGTAATAATAATAATAAATAATAAATAGCCTATAAGAATGAAACAAAAATAAGCCACAATAAATAAATGGCAAATACTTGAGCTTCACCCTATATTTACTAAATCAGAATCTCCTAACGAGGGATCCAAAATCAATGTTTTTATTAAGCTACCGAGCTGCCACAGATCTCTATCACCAATAAAACAGCCTCTATTTATCATACTCAGTATGATTTTTAGACACTTTTTCAAACGGGTGCTTTTTCTACACTTGATATCTCATTTAGACCTCTCAAGAGCTCTGAAAGAAGGTATCATTGTTCCCGTTTTATACAGGAAGGAAGATTAAATACTGTGTCCAGCTCCCCAAGGTCATACAGTCGCTGAGAGGTGGACGCCACGTTAGAAACCATGGTTGTCAGACTCCAGAACCACTGTCAGTGATTTTCAATTTGTAGGTGTTTATGGCACATTTAGGGACTAAAGTTTCTAGCAGTATACTTGAAAGGAATAAAAGACTCAATAAATTCAAAACAATGCTGGTTAGCCTGTACCAGTGCCCTTATCGACAGGTGGGTTTCCCTTGGCTGTCTGTCCACCCTGATGCTGCTGGAGCAGAATGTCACCGCTCGACTGAGCCCACGTGCACTCATGGAGCAGTCACCTCAGGTTCCACTAGACATGTGGTTTTCTTTCTTTGGTACTGGCTTCCTATTGCATTGTGCCTTTCATTTCTTATTGACATAAAAATTCTGCTCAACATCTATCCGATGTAAGTACAGCATTAGTACTTAGTTTGACAAAAATTAATTTGACATGTTGGCTAACATTGGACAGCACAATAAATTAGGTTCACAGCATATACTCTTCCATTCCATTCCATCCTCTAAACAGGTGGGTAGCTTTACTTGGAGGGGGTAGATGTGGTGTTCCAATTCTTCCTTAGCCTAAACTTAAATCTTCTTTAAGGTCTAACTTATCTGGTTTTATCCTCTTTTAACATGCACCCTTTAATAGTAATTGATAATAGTTTTTTTTTTTTTAAACATGGGCAGGCACCGGGAATTGAACCCAGGTCCTCGGGCTTGGCAGGCAAGCATTCTTACCTGCTGAGCCACCATGGCCCGCCCTGATAATAGGTTTTTAATTTTGTTCCCATTGGGGATATAGTTTTACTACATTTGAAAAGCATTTCTACCAAGCAGTGGGATAATCTGTTCATGTGGAATAAGGACTTGCTCTGCTCTTTAAAGCAGGTGGTGGTGGCGAGACTAGCACAGTGGCGCCTGTTCCACAAGGAGAACCATGGAACCTAAGATGTACACCAAGCCAGGTGTAAAAGGTCAACATTTTGTTGATCTTTTTTCCAGAACCCTGGTTGGGAAGTAGTGCTTTGATAGTGGTATTAATCATTTCTTTAGCTGTCTCCTCTCTTGTCTTCAAAATGCAAAGCGCATTTTCTGACTCATAGAAATTTTTTTTTTCAAAGTACTTCCAAAGATTTCCTTCTTTTATTACAATCTGACTTCAAAATTGTACTTTGTAAGTTATTTTTATGGCATAGATTCTTATGGTAGTTAAGTGCTTTGATCTAATTTAGGTGGGAGGAATTATTATTCATTGAGCATTATCTATGTGTCTAGCATTATAATAATCACTTTGTAAGCAGTCTCATTTAATCCTCATAATGACTCAATTATAAAAAGCATTATTTCTATTTCATAAATGAGGAAATTTGCTCAAGGTTGATTTTTGAGTAAATGATAGAGCTGGGTTCCCAACCTATGTTTACCTAATTTCAAAATCTTTCCTCATTCAACTGCATTCTCCAACTCATTTCATAACTGACATGGTGGTTTTAAAAAAATGGAACCTGTGCCCCCTTTTATTGAATCTGGGTGGGCTGTGACTGACTTATAACCAATAGAATGCAATGAAAGTGAATGCATGATTTTTGAAAGTACAACATAAAACAGATGCAGTGTCTACTTTATTCACTGGGTCACTATTTTAGAGGCTGAGCTGCCATGTGAGAAGTCCAGCTATCCTGAGACCACTATACTATGAAGAATCCCAGGTTACTAGTCCATGGACAGTAGTATCAATCAGCAGATGTGGGAAAGATGATGCCTCCAGATTTCTAGCCCCAATTGCTCAGTCTTCCCAGCAGAGATCCCAGACATCATGGGACAGAGACATGCTAGTCTTACCATGAGGCCCCATTTGAATTCTGAACCCACATTATTTGTGAGCACTAATAAAAAATGGTTGTTGAAGCTTCTAAGTTTGGGTGTAATTTATTTATCAATTTTTTGATATTTATAGGTTTTATTTTTTAATACAAGAGGCTAATTGTCCACTGAGTAGCTAAATCTCTGATCTAGCTAGTAACTGATTACTAGCTAGTAATTTATTACACAGCAATATCAACTGGAACAATTGGCCCCTATCTCACTGCTCACCCATAGAAGCCAATGTTTTCTATTTAAACGATCTCTTTCAACCATTGCCTGGAATAACTGACCCCCAGTTAAGGTCTACTAATCCTTCAGGACACAGCTTAGGTGTCACATACTCCAGAAAACATTCACTTACAACTTACCCTTCTCCCACAATGCAGCATTCTATGATGATGATGATCATATGGGATACCTCTCCTTCTCTTGCGTCCATTCAAGAGGAAGAGTCTCACAGGTAGGGGTGGTTTGCCTTATATTCTATAACTCTGGGGTCTAAAGTATTGTTAACTCATGGTATGCACTCAATAAATATTTCTGAGTTAATGAATAAATAATTGATTTAATTATATGAATAAATCCATTTAGTGGGATGCAATAGAGTGAAAAGTATATACAATGTAATAGCTATTCCAAATTGATGGAGAAAAATAATCTTGTAAGGAATTTTTAATATAAATATCAATATTCAGTTTATCTATTTATACTGCTTATACAGTACTCATGGAATACTTTAAAGTTTGCTGTTTAAATTTTAAAATAGCTTAAGACAAATCCTCAATGACAAATGCATTATTCAAAGGTGTGTGAAACATTTGCATTATATCCACAACTTGGATAAAAAGAGATTGAATTAATGAGATATCATCTCACACCCACCAGAATGGCCATTATCAACAAAACAGAAAATGACAAGTGCTGGAGAGGATGTGGAGAAAGAGGCACACTTATCCACTGTTGGTGGGAATGTCAAATGGTGCAACCACTGTGGAAGGCAGTTTGGCGGTTCCTCAAAAAGCTGAATATAGAATTGCCATACAACCCAGCAATACCATTGCTGGGAATATACTCAAAGGACTTAAGGGCAAAGACACAAACATACATTTGCACACCAATGTTTATAGCAGCGTTATTTACAATTGCAAAGAGATGGAAACAGCCAAAATGTCCATCAACAGACGAGTGGCTAAACAAACTGTGGTATATACATACGATGGAATATTATGCAGCTTTAAGACAGAATAAACTTATGAAGCATGTAATAACATGGATGGACCTAGAGAACATTATGCTGAGTGAGTCTAGCCAAAAACTAAAGGACAAATACTGTATGGTCCCACTGATGTGAACCGACATTAGAGAATAAACTTGGAATATGTCATTGGTAACAGAGTCCAGCAGGAGTTAGAAACAGGGTAAAATAATGGGTAATTGGAGCTGAAGGGATACAGACTGTGCAAAAGGACTAGATACAAAAACTCAAAAATGGACAGCACAATAATACCTAATTGTAAAGTAATCATGTTAAAACACTGAATGAAGCTGCATCTGAGCTATAGGGTTTTTTTTTGTCTGTCTGTTTGTTTGTTTGTCTTTTTTTTTCTTTTTCCTTTTCTTTTTTTTTTACTATTATTGTTATTTTTATTTTTTTCTCTATATTAACATTCTATATCTTTTTCTGTTGTTTTGCTAGTTCTTTTCCTAAATCGATGGAAATGTACTAAGAAAAGATGATCATGCATCTATGTGATGATGTTAAGAATTACTGATTGCATATGTAGAATGGAATGATTTCTAAATTTGTGTTAATTTCTTTTTATTCTTTAATTAATAAAAAAATTAGAAAAAAAAGAGATTGAATTAAATATCACTAAATATATGTTACATGTTGCAAGCAGTAATTTATACTTGAAGAAAGAATGAGGATATACAAGGAAGTATTAAGTGGTAAAGGAGCATGATGTTTGCAACCTACCCTCAAAAGTTTAGAAAATGGATAGATTAAAAAAGAAAGAGAGAAAGAATAAATCTTATTCTGCTGCTATGACATATGCTGCACAATGATAAGGCCTAAAAACAAGAATTTATTGGTATGTGGTTTTGGAGGCTAGAAATTCAAAATCAAAGTGTAAGCAAGGTGCTTTCTTCCCCAAGACTTTGGCATGCTGCTGATGGCAGACCTCCATCACTTGACAATGTTCTTAGTCTCCTCCTGTGTCTGCTCTTCCAGTTTCTTCTGACCTCTGGCTTATTACTGTGTCTTTCTCTGACTCCTGGTCTGGCTTGCTTTATAAGGCCTCTGGTGATATGGATTAAGACCCACACTGATTCAGTTGGGTCATACTTCTATAAGATCCTAAAGGATCCTTTTCCCAAATGAGTCCACACCTTAATCAACAATATATCTTCAAAAGGTTCTATTGACAAATGGATTTACACTCACAGAAATGCACGTTAAGATTAAAAACATGTCTTTTGTTGCAGTACATAATTAAATCTACTACAGATAATATAACACATGTAGCAAAATGCTAATGATTACTAAATACGGTCTGGGTAGAGGGTATATTGGAGTTCTCTTTATTATTTTTGCAGCTTACCTGTATGTTTGAAATTATTTCAAATTTAAGTTTTATTTCACCACAATTAAAGAAAAAGACTGGGTCAGATTTCATTTTATTTACAAAAACTTTTACCAGAGGAGTAGGTGTATAAGAATGAATCGACTGGAAATTATTGGACTTAAAATATAATATGAACCTATGAACTGCAGTGAAAATTTCTTTTCAACCATAAAAAATAGCTAAAAGAAACCTGGCAAAATAAATAAAATGATTATTTTTAGATTGGACAATAAATTACTGAGAAAAGGGAAACATATGGGATACACCACACGATTGCTATTGCTTTCCATTTAAAGGCAATTCCCAGTCTACAGTGCAGGAAGGAGGAACCTTAACAGAATCCAGTAGTCTCACTGAAGTGAGAAGACAGAGATTGGAGCTCTAGAAATCTAAGGCAGCTAGAATTTGTGGGGCAGAAAACTTGAGAGGAGGTTGTTGAACAAAGAGAAGACTCTAAAAATTTGTCAAAGGGTCCACTTAATCTTTGCTTGACTATTAACCTTCACATATGTGGGATGAAAATCCATGAGGTTGGGGTTGGGGGAACACAGGAAATGAGTAAGTAAAAAACTCCTGAGTTCACACAAGGCTGGGAATTGTTCACAATCCAAAAGCTATAGAGTAGAGACCTTGTAATACGTGAGGCATTAGATAGAGTCCCTAGAATAGCAATGCTTTAATACTGGGGTTAAATTAGCTCTAGGCTACCATTTACACCAGATAAGTGCTAAATAATCTTAAAAGCAAGCTTCAGAATAATTAAATTGATTCAAAATAACTGCACACCAGAAAAAATTGTCAAAAATTATTTTCATAAATGCATTAAAATCCAGTACTCCAAAACATAAAATTCAAAATTTCTATCAGGCAAAAAATTATCAGACAAACTAAGAAGCAGGAAAATAAAATTTATAACCAGAAAAAAGACTTTTTTGTCAAAAATGACAGAGATGATTGAAAGAGACAAGAAATTGAAAGCAGCTATCATAACAAAGCGACATATGTTTAAAAATGTAGAGGGAAACACAAGAATGAGGAAAGAAACTAGAGACCTAAAAATACCTAAATAAAATGTTTAGAGATATAAACTACAATATCAAAATGTTTAGAGATGAAAACTACAAGGAAAAAAATACATGTTTTGAATTTATAACAGAATGGATACTGCAAAAGAATCAGCTGGAAATTATTGTACTAAAAATATAATGTCTGAAGACATAGTAATAGATACTTTCTAAAATGAGACAAATAGAGAAAAAGCTGAAAATAAAAAATGGAGCAGTGCTTCAGTGACTTCTCAGACAACATTGAGCAATCTAACATAAGTGTAACTAGAATCCCAGAAGGAAAGCAAAAAAAGGTATAATGGCTAAAATCTTTCCAAATTTGATGAAATTTTATAATAGATCCAAGAATCAAGAAGGCCAATTAATTCAAGCAGAATAATCTAAAGGAAATCACACCTAGGATCAACATAATAAAATTGCTTAAAAACCAACGATAAATTTAAAAATGTTAAAGCAGTCAGAGAAAAATGATACATTATACGTAAGGAATGGAGATAAGATTGACTGCAGACTCCTCACCAGAAACTGTGTAAGACAGAGAATAATAGAGAACATCTTGAAAGTATTTAAAGAAAAACAATAAACTTTGTATTTTATATCCAGGGAAAATAACATTCAAAAATTAGGTCTAAATAAAGACTTTGTCAGAAAAGCAAAAGCAGAGGAAATTGCTCCCCAGCAGATCATCACTGCAAAATTGTTAAAGTTCTCGGGGAAGAGGGAAAATTATATCAAATAGAAAATTAGATGTTCAGCAGGAATGAAGAGCACCAGAGTTGACAAATGTTAAGGTAAATATACAAGGTATAAAACCACACCTAGACACAGCATAATCAAACTGCTGAAAATCAGTGCCACAGAGAAAAATCTTAAATTGGTTTGATAAAAGTCACAGTACCTGCAAAAAAACAATTAAAACATTGTCACCAATTTGTCAGCAGAAAAATATAAACCAGGAAGCTGAATAAACCAGCATTTATTTAAATTATGAGTAAAAATACTCCTCAAAAAAAAAAGTAAAATGAATATATTTATTTTTGCACACAAGCAGAAATGCCAGGAGAACTGCAGTAGAAGAAATTCTAAAAATAGTTTTATCAGGTAGAAAGAAATAAAAATGGAAAAAGAAATTGTAGAAAGTATAAAGAACACAGAAATTATAAATATAATTGAATTTTGACTGCACAAGACCACAATTCTTGTCTTTTTGAGTTTAAGATATATATATATATATAATGCATATTAATGAGACACAGAATGTGGGAGGAATGCAAATGGAGTTAAAGTGTTCTAAGGTCTTACACCTGAGGAAGTAATTACACTGTAATATCTCAAAAATGTTTATTTTAATCTCTAGCATAACCGTTAAAGGAAAACTAAAAGACAGTTTTACTAACAATTTAGATGAATAATGATAAAATTTTAAATATCTGATTAATATAAAAGAAGGCAATAGGAATAAAAGCTACAAGATCTTTGGAGCAAATAGAAAATAAATACTAATGTGGTATATATAAGCCCAAATATAGTAGTAAAATCATTAAACATGAATGCATTGTGCCTGACTGCATTTTCAAAAAAAAATGTTACAATGACATCTCCTACCCCACGTGCTCTTCTTATAATATATGTTGACATCCCTCCCATTAAGACATGGGGGTCCATATTCCATTCTTTTCCATCTGAGATTTGTGACTATGACAGCAGTGGAGGTATGTAACTTATGAGGTTAGGTTTTAAAAGAAATCAAGCTTCCATTAGATTCTCTCAGGATATTTTCTCTTGAAACCTAGCCACCACAACATAAGGAAGCACAAAAAAATCATTTGAAGAAGCTTTGTGTAGGCATTCTGGCCAATAGCCCCAAATAAGATCCTAGCTGCTAGCCAGCTGGCAACTGGCAAGCATGTGAGAATCATCTTTCAGGTGATTCAAGTTGCCAGTCAATGGGTCACTCCTGACCTTCAGGTCTTCTAGCCAAGGCCTTAAATATCCTAGAGTACTTATAAGACATCACTATTATGCTGTTTCCAAAATATTGGTACAGAACATGTGGACATACTAAAATAGTTTCTTCCTGAAGTCACTAAGCTTGGCATCAGATAACTGATACATGGATTAAACACTCCAAAGAAAAGACTAAGATTGTCAGCGTTGAGAATAAATTAAAGCACCTAAAACCACCCAGTCATGAAGGCACTTGTCAAAAGACTAAAAGATCTCTTTTTAGGAATGTGCAACAAATTCAAGCATCTGACAGTGTAAGGGACAGGCAGTGCAGAGAAAGTTGGCTCTCTCCACACTGAAAATTATATCATTTAAAATTAATTTGACATGAATGTAAATTGACTGTCTTATCATTGTCCTCAGAAATAAAGACTGAGATGGCTTGTGAAAAGTCATTCAAAACTTTCCTTATACTTCCTAGTACAACTCTCTTTGGCTGTAGGTGCAACATGATCTTACCACAGGTTCTTTGAGAGGTTTTGTTTGTGATTGACTGACTCAAGTGAGCAGAAAAGAGTAAAGAATATGGTGTATGCCACTCTACCTCCTGCTGAATCATCGCATGAACCTGTTTTGCTGACATTTTGAGAACTTTGACTTTCATAAAAACAATGGATGACAATTTCGTCTCCACGCCTGAGGAGCAATATAATATCCTATTTCTGAATCCAGGTCATCTTCCTGTCTAGTTCATAAAGAGTCATGCAGTGCTTTCAAGTCAAGCCAGATGAGTAATTAGAATAGCTTACATTAATTATCCCCTTCAGCTTTTCTCTGAGGCTTTGTGTGAAACTGATTCTCCTAATCCTGGTTGACCTTTGCTCTGAAAAAGAAGGCAGGTTTAAAGTATTTCTTAGCCTCCTTCCCAAGCCTTAGTGCAGATGGAAGAGAATGTCTCTTCACATGACTTCCCATAGAGACACAACTACAGGAGAGATAGACTACAGGTAAAGAGAAGAAATTAAAAACAAAAAAGGGGAGGGACAATATTTTTCTCTCTAAATCAAGTGGTGACACATTAGCCTGAACTTGTTGTTAGTTTCAATTCTGTCAGTGAAAGCCACCATTAGAGCTTAGGGAAAGGAGAAATGCTCATGTCCTTAAATCAAAGTTCCACTTTTCAGTTTGGCTGTAGATAAATCTGGGACAAAATTCAGGGGCAAAAGAGTCTGGAGATAATACCCATTCCTCTATCTCCACTCTCAGGCTGGAGTTCCCTAGCTAGTGTATCATTTGAATGTATTGTACATTATCTCCTTTCTGTGTGTGTGCATGCATGTGTGTGTGTGTGTATAAATCCTTTTATTTGAGGGTAGGGCTTCTCTTTTGTTCATTACGATATTATTAATACCAATGGTGCCAACATAGGTACAAAATAACATTTTTTAAATTTACTGACTGAAAGACTAGAGCCTCTGGAGAAGCAGACCTATTGGGTACTATGAGTCAATCTTTGCATCTGCATAAAAAGAAAAGAAGGTGCCATCTTTTTGTCCTGGTATTTGAGACCCCCAATCCCCCAAACTCCTTTCTGCCAGTGGTCCCACTCTCAGCCTACCTGTAAACCTAAATTAGATTGCTTATTGACAGCTCCCCACTCTGACTTTCAGCAGGCCTGATCTTGGTTTAACAAAGCTGATCTTCCATGTGCCTCACCTCTTCCCACGGATGCAACTAACTCAAGCTTGAAAATTGAATCACTGATTCCCTGTTCTTCCTTTAGTCGATAGCTTAATTTGGGGCTCTTCTTTGGGCCTGGATCCAGATCAACCTTGTCATAATTATTCTGCAGGATGAGGATGTTCAAGTCTATGGGATAATATGTAGATCTTTCCATCAGAGAACTCAAGGTTTGTGGAAGAGACATGCACATAATCAGATACTTATGAAATATTGGGCTAAAAGTAACAATAAGGTGTAATGATGGGACAAACATTGATGTATACAAACCTCTTACAAGCAACATACACAAAATTACTCACCAACACTTAGCATATGCTGTTCTGAGGCAAGTTAGATAGGGAAGGAGGGAGGGGGAGTTTGACCCTAAACCTCATCCCAAAAAGTTCTTTCTGGAGTGCACATACAGTCCACACACACTCAGCCCCCACATACCCAACCCTCACTCAGGTCAGCACCTGAAAAGAACGAATGAAAAGTGCAGCTCATCAATCCCTTATTAGCCAGAGGGAGAAGGGCCCCTCCAACTTCTTATAATGCAAGGATCCCAGCCTTAGACTATCCTCCTCTGGAGAATGCCCGTACTCATCTTTGACTGTGTACATTCACTTTGCATTAAAGTTTTGAGCTGTACACACTGGCTAATCTTTGGATTCTTCCGCTGTACCCACTGACTAGTCCTCAATTTCTTTCCTGGGGCTGAGTTTCTTGCAGCAGAGTGAAGAACCTTCACAGCGTCAGCCCCTGGCTGGGGTTGAGACTTCAAGAATTCCTGTAGCTCTCTGGTATCTAGCCTAGAGCTCCTGGTGCTCTCCAGCAACAGGCTCATTAAACTATTTGGCTATACACACTGACTAGTCCTTGAATTCTTTCCTGCAACTAAGCAAGAACCCTCACAGCACCAGCCTTTGGTTGAGGTTTCAATTTCTCTCAGAACTCCTGGGGCTGTCCAATTTCTGCTCTAAATTTCTAGGAAGAATTAACAACCTTCCCTTTGTATCTAGTCAAAAAGCCCTGGGCCTTCAAGTAGTCAATATCACTTTCCATTTGCCCAAGATAGTCACTCCTCTATGCCTGTTGCTCAGTGCACTTACTAATAGCATCCCACTTGCACCTTCAAAAATGTCCCATTTGGATGATGATTGATGTATGATTATCCTACATATTACCTAAATACTAAACTTTGCATTCTTTAGGCTAAATAATTGTGGTTCTTGTCTCCTTGTTTTGTTTTTCCCTCCTCTGTTCCATCAACAAATATTTATTGCATTCCTAATACAAACAAAACATTGTGTTAGGCAATGGTAATCAAACGGTAGAAAAGACATAGTCCCTGTTCTCAAGAAACTTTCATTCTAGTAACTGCAAATAAGTAATTATCACACTGAAAAGAATCCAATGAAACAAATTACAGACTGCTTAAGCCAATTTAGGACTTCACTGTGTCAACTAAGAAATAACAAACTAAGCTGCAAGGTAACAAAGGCATTTACTGGGGGGTCTTAGAATTTGCAATTTGGGGAGCACAGATCCAGGTAGCAACCAAAATCGTGTCCTACCTTGGTGCTTCCAGGCAAGAGTTTTTAAAGAAAAAGAAAAAGATTTATGTAACTTGTGGTTGGTGGGTATTTGGGGTCCTCCAAATGTCCTTCAGTTTAGTAGTTTCCTGAGTTATTTAGCTTGTGGTTTGTTTATGCTGTCCAGATATCCTAAGGTTTTTAAGAAGCATAGTGGCTTGAGGCTTTACATACTTTGGCAGTTTATGATATCTGGCTGAGTTATATCTATGACATAAGAGTAACCTCAACCCTGCATATGTATTGTTTTGAGAACTCATCAGAACTCAAAAAGAGGAAGACTTGGTTAGGTCATCTAGGTTCTAAGGTTCAAAAGGAAAGCAAACTTTATTCTTTTCCCAAAGTTCAACACTGTTCAGTTCATTTTCAAGGTGACTATAACTTATGTTTTGTATTCCATTAAAACATTGAATAAGCCTAATAAGGGCTATATTCTAGGGGGCACATCCTGATTACAGATAATAAATGTGTTCAATGCTTAAAAAAAAAAAAAAAAGAGTAACCTCAAAATGCCCTCCCATTTCCGTTGTCAATCTCTTAGCCTTAGGTAACTATCTTGTTTTATTTCTTTTTCATCTTTCACCCTTTTGATCCTTCTCCCATAGGATTCTTTTTTTTTATTAATTAAAGAAAAAAAAAGAAATTAACACAACATTTAGAAATCATTCCATTCTACATATGCAATCAGTAATTCTTAACATCATCACATAGATGCATGATCATCATTTCTTAGTACATTTGCATCGATTTAGGAAAAGGAACTAGCAAAACAACAGAAAAAGATATAGAATGTTAATATAGAGAAAAAAATAAAAATAATAATAGTAAAAAAAAAAAGACACAAACAAACAAACAGACAAACAAAAAAAAACCTATAGCTCAGATGCAGCTTCATTCAGTGTTTTAACATGATTACTTTACAATTAGGTATTATTGTGCTGTCCATTTTTGAGTTTTTGTATCTAGTCCTGTTGCACAGTCTGTATCCCTTCAGCTCCAATTACCCATTATCTTACCCTGTTTCTAAGTCCTGTTGGTCTCTGTTACCAATGACATATTCCAAGTTTATTCTCGAATGTCGGTTCACATCAGTGGGACCATACAGTATTTGTCCTTTAGTTTTTGGCTAGACTCACTCAGCATAATGTTCTCTAGGTCCATCCATGTTATTACATGCTTCATAAGTTTATTCTGTCTTAAAGCTGCATAATATTCCATCGTATGTATATACCACAGTTTGTTTAGCCCTCGTCTGTTGATGGACATTTTGGCTGTTTCCATCTCTTTGCAATTGTAAATAACGCTGCTATAAACATTGGTGTGCAAATGTCCGTTTGTGTCTTTGCCCTTAAGTCCTTTGAGTAGATACCTAGCAATGGTACTGCTGGGTCGTATGGCAATTCTATATTCAGCTTTTTGAGGAACCACCAAACTGCCTTCCACAGTGGTTGCACCCTTTGACATTCCCACCAACAGTGGATAAGTGTGCCTCTTTCTCCGCATCCTCTCCAGCACTTGTCATTTTCTGTTTTGTTGATAATGGCCATTCTGGTGGGTGTGAGATGATATCTCATTGTGGTTTTGATTTGCATTTCTCTAATGGCCAGGGACATTGAGCATCTCTTCATGTGCCTTTTGGCCATTTGTATTTCCTCTTCTGAGAGGTGTCTGTTCAAGTCTTTTTCCCATTTTGTAATTGGGTTGGCTGTCTTTTTGTTGTTGAGTTGAACAATCTCTTTATAAATTCTGGATACTAGACCTTTATCTGATATGTTGTTTCCAAATATTGTCTCCCATTGTGTAGGCTGTCTTTCTACTTTCTTGATGAAGTTCTTTGATGCACAAAAGTGTTTAATTTTGAGGAGCTCCCATTTATTTATTTCTTTCTTCAGTGCTCTTGCTTTAGGTTTAAGGTCCATAAAACCGCCTCCAATTGTAAGTTTCATAAGATATCTCCCTACATTTTCCTCTAACTGTTTTATGGTCTTAGACCTAATGTTTAGATCTTTGATCCATTTTGAGTTAACTTTTGTATAGGGTGTGAGATACGGGTCTTCTTTCATTCTTTTGCATATGAACATCCAGTTGTCTAGGCACCATTTATTGAAGAGACTGTTCTGTCCCAGGTGAGTTGGCTTGACTGCCTTATCAAAGATCAAATGTCCATAGATGAGAGGGTCTATATCTGAGCACTCTATTCAATTCCATTGGTCGATATATCTATCTTTATGCCAATACCATGCTGTTTTGACCACTGTGGCTTCATAATATGCCTTAAAGTCCAGCAGCGTGAGACCTCCAGCTTCGTTTTTTTTCCTCAAGATATTTTTAGCAATTCGGGGCACGCTGCCGTTCCAAAAAAATTTGCTTTTTGGTTTTTCTATTTCTGAAAAATAAGTTGTTGGGATTTTGATTGGTATTGCATTGAATCTGTAAATCAATTTAGGTAGGATTGACATCTTAACTATATTTAGTCTTCCAATCCATGAACACGGTATACCCTTCCATCTATTTTGGTCTTCTGTGATTTCTTTTAACAGTTTTTTGTAGTTTTCTTTGTATAGGTTTTTTTGTCTCTTTAGTTAAATTTATTCCTAGGTATTTTATTCTTTTAGTTGCAATTGTAAATGGGATTCGTTTCTTGATTTCCCCCTCAGCTTGTTCAATACTAGTGTATAGAAATGCTACAGATTTTTGAATGTTGATCTTCTAACCTGCTACTTTGCTGTACTCATTTATTAGCTCTAGTAGTTTTGTTGTGGATTTTTCCGGGTTTTTGATGTATAGTATCATATCATCTGCAAACAGTGATAGTTTTACTTCTTCCTTTCCAATTTTGATGCCTTGTATTTCTTTTTCTTGTCTAATTGCTCTGGCTAGAACCTCCAACATGATGTTGAATAACAGTGGTGATAATGGACATCCTTGTCTTGTTCCTGATCTTAGGGGGAAAGTTTTCAATTTTTCCCCATTGAGGATGATATTAGCTGTGGGTTTTTCATATGTTCCCTCTATCATTTTAAGGAAGTTCCCTTGTATTCCTATCTTTTGAAGTGTTTTCAACAGGAAAGGATGTTGAATCTTGTCAAATGCCTTCTCTGCATCAATTGAGATGATCATGTGATTTTTCTGCTTTGATTTGTTGATATGATGTATTACATTAATTGATTTTCTTATGTTGAACCATCCTTGCATACCTGGGATGAATCCTACTTGGCCATGATGTATAATTCTTTTAATGTGTTGTTGGATTCGATTTGCTAGAATTTTGGTGAGCATTTTTGCATCTATATTCATTAGAGAGATTGGCCTGTAGTTTTCTTTTTTTGTAATATCTTTGCCTGGTTTTGGTATGAGGGTGATGTTGGCTTCATAGAATGAATTATGTAGCTTTCCCTCTGCTTTGATTTTTTTGAAGAGTTTGAGCAGAGCTGGTACTAATTCTTTCTGGAATGTTTGATAAAATTCACATGTGAAGCCGTCTGGTCCTGGACTTTTCTTTTTAGGAAGCTTTTGAATGACTGATTCAATTTCTTTACTTGTGATTGGTTTGTTGAGGTCATCTATTTCTTCTTGAGTCAAAGTTGGTTGTTCATGTCTTTCCAGGAACCCGTCCATTTCATCTAAATTGTTGTATTTATTAGCATAAAGTTGTTCATAGTATCCTGTTATTACCTCCTTTATTTCTGTGAGGTCAGTGGTTATGTCTCCTCTTCCATTTCTGATTTTATTTATTTGCATCCTCTCTCTTCTTCTTTTTGTCAATCTTGCTAAGGGCCCATCAATCTTATTGATTTTCTCATAGAACCAACTCCTGGTCTTATTGATTTTCTCTATTGTTTTCATGTTTTCAATTTCATTTATTTCTGCTCTAATCTTTGTTATTTCTTTCCTTTTGCTTGCTTTGGGATTAGGTTGCTGTTCTTTCTCCAGTTCTTCCAAGTGGACAGTTAATTCCTGAATTTTTGCCTTTTCTTCTTTTCTGATATAGGCATTTAGGGCAATAAATTTCCCTCTTAGCACTGCCCTTGCTGCGTCCCATAGGTTTTGATATGTTGTGTTTTCGTTTTCATTCGCTTCGAGGTATTTACTAATTTCTCTTGCAATTTCTTCTTTGACCCACTCGTTGTTTAAGAATGTGTTGTTGAGCCTCCACATATTTGTGAATTTTCTGGCACTCTGTCTATTATTGATTTCCAACTTCATTCCTTTATGATCCGAGAAAGTGTTGTGCATGATTTCAATCTTTTTAAATTTGTTAAGACTTGCTTTGTGACCCAGTATATGTTCTATCTTTGACAGTGATCCATGAGCACTTGAGAAAAAGGTGTATCCTGCTGTTGTGGGATGTAATGTCCTATAAATGTCTGTTAAGTCTAGCTCCTTTATAGTAATATTCAGATTCTCTATTTCTTTATTGATCCTCTGTCTAGATGTTCTGTCCATTGATGAGAGTGGGGAATTGAAGTCTCCAACTATTATGGTATATGTGTCTATTTCCCTTTTCAGTGTTTGCAGTTTATTCCTCACATATTTTGGGGCATTCTGGTTCGGTGCGTAAATAGTTGTGATTGTTATGTCTTCTTGTTTAATTGTTCCTTTTATTAGTAGATAGTGTCCTTCTTTGTCTCTTTTAACTGTTTTACATTTGAAGTCTAATTTGTTGGATATTATTATAGCTACTCCTGCTCTTTTCTGGTTGTTATTTGCATGAAATATCTTTTCCCAACCTTTCACTCTCAACCTATGTTTATCTTTGCGTCTAAGATGTGTTTCTTGTAGACAGCATATAGAAGGATCCTGTTTTTTAATCCATTCTGCCAGTCTATGTCTTTTGATTGGGGAATTCAGTCCATTAACATTTAGTGTTATTACTGTTTGGATAATATTTTCCTCTACCATTTTGCCTCTTGTATTATATATATCATATCTGATTTTCCTTCTTTCTACGCTCTTCTCCATACCTCTCTCTTCTGTCTTTTTGTATCTGACTCTAGTGCTCCCTTTAGTATTTCTTGCAGAGCTGGTCTCTTGGTCACAAATTCTCTCAGTGACTTTTTGTCTGAGAATGTTTTAATTTCTCCCTCATTTTTGAAGGACAATTTTGCTGGATATAGGAGTCTTGGTTGGCAGTTTTTCTCTTTTAGTAATTTAAATATGTCATCCCACTGTCTTCTAGCTTCCATGGTTTCTGCTGAGAAATCTACCCATAGTCTTATTGGGTTTCCCTTGTATGTGATGGATTGTTTTTCTCTTGCTGCTTTCAAGATTCTCTCTTTCTCTTTGACCTCTGACATTCTAACTAGTAAGTGTCTTGGAGAACACCTGTTTGGGTCTATTCTCTTTGGGGTGCACTGCACTTCTTGGATCTGTAATTTTAGGTCTTTCATAGGAGTTGGGAAATTTTCAGTGATAATTTCTTCCATTAGTTTTTCTCCTCCTTTTCCCTTCTCTTCTCCTTCTGGGACACCCACAACACGTATATTTGTGCGCTTCATATTGTCATTCAGTTCCCTGATCCCCTGCTCAAGTTTTTCCATTCTTTTCCCTATAGTTTCTGTTTCTTTTTGGAATTCAGATGTTCCATCCTCCAGTTCACTAATTCTAGCTTCTGTCTCTTTAAATCTACCATTGTAGGTATGCATTGTTTTTTCCTGCTTTTCTACTTTGTCCTTCACTTCCATAAGTTCTATGATTTGTTTTTTCAGTTTTTCTATTTCTTCTTTTTGTTCAGCCCATGTCTTCTTCATGTCCTCCCTCAATTTATCGATTTGGTTTTTGAAGAGGTTTTCCATTTCTGTTCGTATATTCAGCATTATTTGTCTCAGCTCCTGTATCTGATTTGAACTATTGCTTTGTTCCTTTGACTGGACCATATTTTCAATTTTCTGAGCATGATCTGTTATCTTCTGCTGGCGTCTGGGCATTTAATCAGATTTCCCTGGGTGTAAGACCCTGCAGTTTGAAAGATTTTTCTGTGAAATCTCTGGGCTCTGTATTTCTTATCCTGCCCAGTTGGTAGCGCTCGTGGTGCTCATCTGTCTGCGGGTCCCACCAGTAAAAGATGCTGTGGCTCCTTTAACTGGAAAACTCTCGTTGTATGGGGGGGTCGCCAGCCGAAGCAGCTTGGGGGAGTGCCAATCCGAATCTCCCAGCCGGCCCAGGAATCCACGTGCGGGGAGGGTCGCCGGCCTGCGCAGCTTGGGGAAACGCCTGTCCAAATTTCCCAGCCGGCCCGGGGCGCCAAGCGTGGTGGGGGGGCGCCAGCCGCTGCGTCTTGGGGAATTGTCTATCCACTGTTCCCAGCCGGACCAGGAAGCCACGTGTTTGGAAGGGACCCCGGTCACCGTTCTCCACGGCTTGGGGATCTCCAATCCAATTCTCCCAGCTGGTCTGGGGGGCCGCGCGTGGGGGGGGGGGGGACGCCAGCCACCGCAGCTTTAGGGGACTGCCTGTCCAATTCTCCCAGCCTACCTGGGAAGGAGGGAGGGAGGTACTCCGGCTGCCTGCCGCCCTGGCCCGGGGAAGCCCGCGCCCCTTGGCGATCTCACCGGAGCAGGTTCTCCCAGCCAGTCAGCCGTTCCAGAATGGGGTACACTGTCTATTTGGTCTCTGTCATGGCTCCGGGAGCTGTTCTGAATCATTTCTACCTCTCTAGTAGCTATTCTGGAGGAGGAACTAAGACCCGCGCCTCTTACTAAGCCGCCATCTTCTCCGGAAGTCCTCCCCCATAGGATTCTTAATCAATATTTGGTATTAATCCCTCAGTGACTTTCCTGGGAGTCATGTCCCACACAGGGTGGAAGGAGTGCATTTGTTTGAAGAGTTTGGCTTTGTGAGGAGCCACATTTGAGCAACAAGGAAGTTTTCAGGGATTGACTTTTAAGCATTAATTATGATTAGGCTTAGTTTTGTCATTACAGAGATGTTTCCTAAGTGCAAGCTTCAAGATCAAGGGTTTGGTGCATTAGCATGACTTGGGAAGTAATTACAGCTATTATTCTGGAGATGAAATAATAAGTAAGAGATATTATAGTGGCTGTAATAAGGAAAGGATCACAAAGGTTTGAAATATCTTACAAATGTAAACTCTTCAATATCTAGGATTTAGCCAACTAAATAAGTCTCATATTTTAAGGTTCCCTAGTTCATGTAATATTTGCATTATTTCTTTGATGTCTTTAATATTTATCTAAGTTTCAATGCCTATGGGTGTGGCCAATTACTGTGGCCATTCTGTGGAGTTTAAATTCGTGCAGACCCAGCAATTTGATAGGTCAGCAGCGTTTTGTATGGCTGAGAGAAAGGGTGTGAACTGTAAGGGGCCATGAAAAGAGGGAAAGGGTAAGAATGAGGAGTTTATAAATGGGATAGGATTCATTATGGGAGAGACAGAGATGGACAGGGGTACAAAAGAAGAGGTGATGGAAGAATAAAAATGTGAATAAGAGAGTGAATAGGATAATAATGAAGATTATAGCAGGCATTATTGAGTTCATTTCAATCCGAAGAAAATCAGGTCTTGTCCTGGTTCTTGGGTTAGCTGTCTATATCGGATATTGCCTACTGCTGATTCGTGGTAATTTTGAGGTTTAGGTCACCAGTAGGAATGGACTGATAGGCAGGCTGTGAGCTTTCTTTACATGAGAATTATGAGTCCAAAAATCAATACTGCCAACTGAGAAATAACAAAATAAGCAGTTAGGCAACTAAGGCATTTCTTTGGGGTCTTAGAATTACCAATTGAGGAACAGAGATTCAGGGAGCAACCAAATCATGTCCCATCTTGGCATTTTCAGGCAAGAGTTTTTAAAGAAGAAGAAAAAAATCTGATAATTTGCTTCTGGTTGGTGAATATTTGGAATGTTCTAAATGTCCTTCTGTTTAATCGTTTACGGAATTATTTATCTTGAGGTTTGTTTATGGTGTCCAGATGGCCTTGAGGTTTTGAGGAGTATAGATGCTTGAGGCTTTGCATACTTTGGCAGTTTGTGATATCAGGCTGATATTTGATTAAGAGTAACCTCCAGAATGACCTCCCAACTCCATTTTACACCTCTTAGCAATAGTGATTCTTTTTTTTTTTTTCCCCCAATACCTTCTAATTTGGCTGCACGTTGATTAGTTAAAAGTTCCTGTAGGGTCTTTCCAGTGAGGTGGAAGTGCATCTTCATGGAGGTGCCTTTTTTTTTTTTCACGTGGGCAGGCATGGGGAAACGGACCCAGGTCTCTGGCATGGCAGGCGAGAATTCTGCCTGCTGAGCCATCGTGGCCTGCCTGGAGGAGTCTTTTTCAATACACAGAGTTTCAGGTTGAAGATTGTAGTTTTTAGTATCTTTATCTCCAGGAGCATACTGTAAAAGGATTGTCTATCAAGGGCTAATTTTTCTCCAAGGTTTTGATTAGTTTCTGAAAATAGGTTAGCATGTTTACTTTTATGAGCCAGGGCTCATATATTTCAGAATTTTCATAGGTGTCCTTGTTATAATTTCTAATGAGGATATTTTATGTTTTCTAAAAGGAGTGAATCTTAATTTTTACAAGCAGTGGGGACAACCGATTCAGTAGGTTGAGCCCTTCCTTGATCTTGGGGTTCACCCCTATGAAACTTATTCCTGCAAAGGATAGGCTAAGCCTACTTATAATTATGCCTAAGTCACCCCCAGAGAATTTCTTTTGTTGCTCAGATGTGGCCTCTCTCTCTACGCCAACTTCACAGGTGAACTCACTGCCCTCCCCGCTAAATGGGACATGACTCCCAGGGGTGTAAGTCTCCCTGGTAATGTGGGACTCTGGGATGAACCAGGACCTGGCCTCAAAGATTGAGAAAGCCTTCTTGACCAAAAGGGGGAAGAGAGAAATGAGACAAAATAAAGTTTCAGTGGCTAAGAGATTTCAAAGTTGAGAGGTTATCCTGGAAGTCATTCTTATGCATTATATAGATATCCATTTTTAATTTATAGTGTATTGGAGTGGCTGGAGGGAACTAACTGAAATTGTTGAATTGTGTTCCAGTACCTTGATTCTTGAAGATGATTGTGTAATGATATAGCTTTTACAATGTGACCATGTGATTGTGAAAATCTTGTGTCTGATTCTCATTTTATCCAGGGTATGGGCAGATGAGTAAAAAAATAAGGATAAAAATAGGGGGAGATAAAGGGTAAAAAATTAGGTAGGTTGAAATACTAATAGTCAATGAGAGGGAGGAATAGGGGATATGGGATATATGAGTTTTTTCTTTTTTCTTTTTCTGGAGAGACACAAATGTTCTAAAAATGATCATGGTGATGAATACACAGCTATGTAACAATATTGTGAGCCATTGATTGTACACCATGTACGCACTGTATGTGTGTGAAGATTTTTCAATAAAAATATATTTTTAAAAGGAGTGGATCTTAGATTTAATAAGGCTATAATTAAGACTTTTGGCCATGGTAGATTGAGAGATTCTAAAAATTTAACTAATTGAGCTTTAATTATACCATTTGTTCTTTCTATGAAGCCTGCAGATTGAGGTGATAGGTACAATGAAAATGTAGCAAAACAGGGTATACTTTTCATATTGTATTTATAATTAGTCTTGTAATGTGAGTTCTTCAGTCATTGCAAAGTTCTGAGGGAATTCCCCAGTTTGGAATTATTTTTTCTCATATATTTGTGACAGTAGCAGCATTAGCTTGCCTAGGGAAAGAATTCAACCAAGTAGAAGTAAGACAAATCATTATTAAAACATATATATATAGCCTTGGGAAGTGAGTAATTGAATAAAGTCCAATTGAAAAATGTCAGAAGGTTCAGTTAGTAAGGGAAAATGTCCTTGAAAGATGTGGAATGGTTTTCTGGATTCTGCTTGGGACAAATTAAACATTTGTGATACATTTTCATAGCTACTTTAGGGAATGGTTTATAGAAATATTGCTTTCTTCCACTTACCATTTTATCGCTATTCCAGTGAGACATACTATGAATAATTTCTAAAACTTTTTCTTGGTGGCAATTAGGGAAGAGGATGAGTTTACCATTAAGTTATGTTTTAGCTTGGGAGGATTTCTTTTTCTCAGCCTTTTAAAAGGTGTGATTTAATTGATTTGCAAGACTTACTAAATCATTAGGTTCCATTATGGTCCAGTTTAGTTGTTTATGTTTTTGTGTGGTGCTTACTTCTTCTGAAAGACCATTAATAAAAGTAGAATTAAATAGGGTAAAGGTTTCTTAGTTAATATGATCAAGACCTGAAAACCATTTAAAATTTTTTCTTGAGCTTCTTATGATATTCATAAATGGGCTCATCAGGTTTCTGGGTACATTTTTGGACTTTTTTCCAATTAATCATTTGGGGGAAGATTTGAGGTATGAAGTTCCTTAGCTAGCTTCACTTTTGTCAGTAGCTCATCATTTTGAAAAGTCATTTAAGGAATTTTTCTAATTAGGTCTCTCTATCCAGGTTTTGGCGTGACCCTCATCAGCAGTCGTGCGAATTAATTGGTAAAGATCTGAGTATCCAGGATCATAAGTCTGAATGATAAGATTGAATTATTTTGCAAAACTTACTGGGTTTTAATAGTATTTGGGAAATCTCATTACTATAGAAGGGGAGTTTGGCTAAGGTATGACATAGAAGAAGACAGGAGAGTTTTAAAAGAGGATTAGAACAAAGTAGGTAGTTTTGGACAATTTCTCAAGAATGATAATGTGCTTAGATAAGGCTTTATTAATTAATAAAGTTCATCTTTATTAATTTAGTATGTGTTACTTGAAGAGAGACAATTTTAAATTTAAATTTGGAAACATCCAAACATATGGAAGTAAGTATCCCACTTGTGTGGCTTAGTTAGAGCCTCTATTTTCTAGTTGAGTGCACAAATATACCAATTTTGGCCAATCAAAAGGTCTGCATTGTGGCCATTATAATTCAAGATTTTCTCTAGTGTGCCAGGTGCTGCAGCATAAGAATTTCCATGAGGCATGACCATAATTTTTGTACATGAAACCCCAGCTGGTGTGCCAGATGGCAGCGCATCACTAGAATTCTTAGATGGATTGGAACCCATTCTTTTAGTTAGTTCTAATTGTGAGCAATCTTAAATCCTAAACTTGAGGGGAATTATCTGGGTTTTGGGTAGGTGTGATGTTGTACAGTGTGCCTTTCACAGGATACGTGTTTTACCTGGTGGACAGCCTGACCAGTGACCATGTGTCCTTAGTTGCATGGAAATTGTCTTAAGAGTGGTGGGTGACTTTGCATCTATCTAGCCCCTCCTGACCACCTCATCCTTTCACAGGAGTCTTGTTCTTTGGAAGCCACCATCAAAAAGTGGCAGATACTCTAACAGCATTTAAGCCCCTGTCCCGTGCCCACCAAAATAGTTATTTAATTGCTTATAATCAGAGCATAGGTGAAATTGATTGTTAGAGAAGTATCCCTCCACTGATAAAAGCTCAATACCAAAGTGGGATTTTTTAAAGTCCCATTTGAATACTGTGATGGTTAGGTTCATGAATCAACTTGTGCATTTGTCTGGTCAAGCAAGCACTGGCCTATCTGTTGCTTGAGGACATTTTGTGGACTTAAATCATGAGCACATTGGTTGAATCCATGGCTGATTACGTCTGGAGTAGGCTAAGGGGAGTGTCTTCTGCAATGAGTGACACTTAATCTAATCACATGAAGGCTTTCAAGGAGCATTCAGAAGAGAAACTGTTTCTTTCCACTTCAACCAGCCAGCCTCTCCTAGGGAGTTCACTGAGGACTTTCATTGGAGCTGCCAGCATGCAACCTGCCCTACAGACTTTGGACCTTTATTACTCCACAGTTGTGTGAGACACTTTTATAAATCTTATATTTACAGATATCTCCTGTTGGATCTGTTTCTCTAGAGAGCCCTGATTAATACAAATACCTACTGGACAAGGAAAATTTATCTGTATACCAAAAAGGGCAAGCACATATGGACTGTTGCCACCAGCCCAAACCAGAAAAACCAAAGTTCAAAGTGCCCTTTACGAAAAGACAGTCAAAAAAAGCCAGAACCTCAACTAAAAGAGGGAGGTATGGAGCCACAAGGGCTCACCAACAAGAATCTGGGATTATCAAGGAGATGACATAGCTCAAGTGGCTCTTGCCCATACCATGCTTGCATCCAACTGTGGCTCTGGAGTCAGGTTTGTGATTACTTCGAATCCCATTTCAGATACCATGCAATGTCAACCAAGAAATAACAAACTAAGGTACAAGGCAACAAAGGTATTTATTTTGGGTTTTAGAATTGCAATTAGAGGATAGATTTGGTGCTTTCTTTTTAAAGAAAAAGACTAGATAAGTTGTTCATGGTTGGTGGATATTTGGGACACTCCATTTGTCCCTCAGTTTAGATGGTTTACTGAGTCCTTCTTTTGTGGTTTGTTTATGGTGTCCTGATATCCTGAGGGTTTTGAGGAGCACTGTTGCTTGGGACTTTGCATTCTTAGGAAATTTGAGTTATCTGGCTGAGGTCTGCATATGATTAACCTCCAGGATGACCTCCCACCTCAGAATGACCTCCGGACTCTATTTTATATCCCTTAGCTATAGCAATTCTTTTGTTTATTTCTTTTTACAACAGAAGGTTTTATGAAGCTTGGCATACCTGAAGTAGGAATTGGTCAGTGGATGATGGAATGTATGACTGATCCAGGATGATCAACAACCTTACAAAGAGATGCTGCCATGGGAAAAAAACTTAGAAGTGAAAAAACAAAAACATGGGTCACACTAAGAGAACTGCAAACAGCTCCCCAATTCAGCAAAAGAGGAAAATGAGGATGAGAATGAAGAGAAGAGAGTCTACAGTGGGGAGCAAGGGGCCTATCTGTGACGATCCACCACCGTCAACTTTTTAAGATGTATATGAAACTGTGGAAGTAACATCAAGATTGTGCATTGTTTTCAAAAGTTAATGTTAGAGTCACCTTTATTTTCACTTGTAAATCCATTTTTATGTTTAGGTAATGCTGTATCTGTGCTGTTCATGTTAAGAAAATGCTCACAACCTTTCTATTTTACTTTATTTAAATAGAACTAGATCATTGAGATCAGAGTTAAATCTCACAATGTTGGTGGGAAAACTCAATCTTGTGACTGATATGGTTTTCAACTGTGTTGGTTTGTGTTTACTGAGTAAACACACTGTTCCAGCCTAGCTCTTGGAAGGCCTGGGTTGGGGCAGTCCTAAGACCAAACAACATGTCAGACATGGAGTTAGAGATGGATTCTATTAGGACCAATGAACAGGAGAAGATTCTTTCCAATGACAGCCAGTCAGGAAATGGAAGTTAATGCTCTACAAAGGGATGGGGAGTGCAAGGGTTTATTATGGTTTAGGTTAGTGAGTGGTATCTTTTGTTTAGGTTGTTTCCATGGAGATAAGATCCACCCAACTATGGCTAACTTTTGATTAAATTATTTCCATGGAAATGTGAACCCATCCATTCAAGGTGGGTCTCAATGAGTTTACTGGAGTCCTTAAAAGCTCTGACACAGAAAGCAGATCTCTAGACAAGACATTTGGAGATGCTTGGAGAGCTGACATAGAAAGCCACTAGAATCAGAAGCTGAAAGCAATGCAACCTGGGAGCAAAAGACCAGGAGATGAAAACCAGGTGCCTTCTCAGTTGACAGAGAAACCCTAGACATGACTGGCCTTTTTGAATAAAGGTATCTTCTTGTTGATGCCTAATTTGGACATTTTCATGGCCTTAGAACTATAAATTTGTAACTTAATAAAGTTTCCCCTTTGAAAAAGCCAATCCATTTCTGGTATATTGCATGCTGACAGCTTTAGCAAACTGACACCACCCTATTGTTAAAAACTTGTAATAGTGGATATACATTTATTATAATTCATGAGAGCATTCATATATTTGTACAATTAATCACAGTCATAGTCCACAACAGGATTCATTGTGTTATACGGTCCCGTGTTTTGTCCTCTAACTTTTCTTCTAGTAACAAACAACCTGAAATTTCCTTTCAACCATATTCACACACATAATTCAATGCTGTTAATTATACTCACAATAATGTGCTACTTCCCCACTGTCCATATCCTAACATTTACAATCAATCTAATTAGAAATTCTGAACAAATTAAACATCAGTTCACCATCCTCTACTCCCTTTCTATCTCTTGGTAACCTATAATCTAGATTGTAACTCTATGAGTTCACTTACTATAATTAGTTCACATCAGTGTGATCATAAAATATTTTTCCCTTTGTGTTTTTCTTCTTTCACTCAATATACTGTCCTCAAGGTGATTCATCTATGTTGTCACATGTCTCAGGACTTCATTCTTTCTTATAGTTGAGTAATGTTCTATTGTATGTGTGTGCGACGTTTTGTTTATCCATTCATCAGTTGATCGCACTTGGGTTGCTTCAATCTTTAGGCAACTGTGAATAATGCCTCTATGAACACTGGTGTGCAAATGTCTTTTTGAGTCCCTGCTTTCAGTTCTTCTAGGCCTTTACCTAATAGTGGGATTGCAGATCATATGGTAATTCTATATTTATCTTCCTCAGGAACTGCCAAAGTGTCTTCTATGGTGCCTGCATCATTTTACGTTCCCACCAGCAGTGAATGAATGCTCCTGTTTCTCCACATGCTCTCCAACACTTGTAGTTTTCTGTTTTAATAGTGGTCATTCTAATAGGTGTGAAAAAATACCTCATTGTGGTTTTGATTTGCATTTCCCTAATTACTAATGATGTTGAGCAACTTTTCATGTGCTTTTTAGTCATTTGTTTTCCCCTTTGAAAAAATGTCTATTCAAGTATTTTGTCCATTTCTAAATTGGTTTGTATGTCTTTTTATTGATAAGTTGTAGGATTTTTAAAAAATATATTCTGGATAGTAAACCCTTATCTGATTTGTGGTGTCCAAATATTTTCTCCCATTGCCTTTCACTTCCTTTACAAAGTCTTTTGAAGTAAAAAAGCTTTGAAACTTAATGAGGTTCATTTATCTATTTTTTCCTTCATTGCTTACGTTTTGATTCTAAAGTCTAGGAAACCATTGCTTACCACAAGAACTTAAAGATGCTTCCCTGCATTTTCTTCTAGGAGCTGTATGTTTTTGGTTCTTACATATAGGTTTTTGATCCATTTTGAGTTAATTTTTGTTTGAGGTGTGAGATAGAGGTCCTCATACACTCTTTTGCCTATACACATCCAGTTCTCCCAGCACCATTTCTTGAAGAGACTATTCTGTCCCAGTTGAGTGGACTTGGCAGCCTTGTCAAATATCAGTTGTCCACAGAGGTGAGGGTCTATTTCTGAACTTCCAAATACAGTTATATTGATCATTAGTACCATGATGTTTTGGCCACTGTAGCTATATGCTTTAAAGTCAGGAAATGTGAGTCCTTCAACTTTGTTTGTTTTTTTTTTTTTCCAAGATGTTTTTGGCTATTTGGGGCCCCTTACCCTTCAAAAAAAATTGATATTTGGCTTTTCCATTTCTGCAAAGTAAGCTGTTGGAATTTTTATTGGGATTAAATTTACTAAATCAATTCAGGTTGAACTGACATCTTAACAATATTTAATACAGTCCATGGACATGGAATGTCCTTCCATTTATTGAGGTCTTTGATTTCATTTAGCAATGTTTTATAATTTTCTTTGTACAAGTCCTTTATATGTTAGGTTAGGTTTATTCCTACATATTTGATTCTTTTAGCTGCTATTGTTAATGGCATTTTAAAATTGATTTCCTCCTCAGATAGCTCATTACAAGTATATAGAAATATTACTGATTTTTTCATGTTGATCTTGTGTCCTATCTGTTTGGTGAACTCAGTTATTAGCTCTAGGAGTTTTCTTGTAAATTTTTTGGGACTTTCTATATATAAGATCATGCCATTTACAAATAATGGAAATTTTACTCCTCCTTTCTAAATTGGATGCCTTTTGTTTTCTTGCCTAAATGCTCTGGCTAGAACTTCTAATACAATGTTGAATAACAGTGATATCTCTGGGTATCCTTGCCTTGTTTAAAATCTTAGACGGAAAGCTTTCAGCCTTTCACCATTGCGTATGATGTTAGCTGTGCATTTTTCATATATACCCTTTATCATTTTGAGGAGGTTTCCTTCTAGTCCTATCTTTTTGGGTCTTTTTCTACATCAGTGGACACAATCAACCATTCCATGGTTTTTCCCCTTTGATTTATTAATGTGGTGTATTACATTAATTGATTTTGTTGTGTTGAACCACCCTTGCATACCTGGGATAAATCCACTTGATCATGGTATATAATTCTTCTAATATGCTTTTGGACTCTATCTGCAAGTGTTTTTTTTAGGATTTTTTGTATCTACATTCATAAGAGAAATTTGTCTGCAATTTTCTTTTCTTGTAATATCTTTCTCTGGCATTGGTATTAGGGTGATGTTGGCTTCATAAAATGAGTTAGGTAGTATTCACTCCTCTTCAATTTATTGGAAGAGTTTGAGCAGAATTGGTGTCAATTCTTCGAATGATTGGTAGAATTCATCTGTGAAGCCATCTGATACTGGGCTTTTCTTTGCTGGGAGGTTTTTTGATGATTGATTCAATCTCTTTACTTGTAATCAGTTGGTTGTGGTCTTCTAGATTCATTGCAGTAGGTTCATGTGTTTCTAGGAATTTGCCCATTTTATCTCATTTGTACAATTTGTTGGCACACAGTTGTTCATAGTATCCACTTATGATCCCTTTTATTTCTGTGGGATCAGTAGTAATGTCCTCCTTTCATTTCTGACATTATTTATTTGCATCTTCTCTATTTTTTTCTTTGTCAGCTTAGCTAAGAGTTTGTCAATTTTATTGATCTTCTCAATGAACCATCTTTTAGTTTTGTTGACTCTCTATTGCATTTTTAAATTTCATTTATTTTGGTGCTAACTTTGTTATATCTTTCCTTCTGCTTACTTTGGGATTAGTTTGCTGTTCTTTACACAGTTAATATAGGTATTCAGTTAAGTTTTTTATTTTAACTCTTTCTTCCTTTTTAATGTAGGCATTTAGGGCTATACATTTCCCTTTCAGAACTGCCTTCACTGTTTCCTATAAGTTTTGATATCTTGTGTTCTTATTTTCATCCACCTTCAGATATTTACTGATTTTTCTTGCAATTTCTTCTTTGAACCACTGAATATTTAAGAGTATGCTTGTTTAACCTCCATATATTTGTGAATTCTCCAGTTTTCCACCTGCTATTGACTTCCAGCTTCATTCCACTAGGGTTAGAGAAAGTGCTTTGTATAATTTCAGTCCTTTTAAATTTATTGAGACTTTTTGTCGCCCAACATATGGTCTCTCCTGGAGAATTAATTACAGGCACTTTAAAAAATGTATATTCTGCTGTTTTAGGGTGCAAAATTCTGTCTTTTAGGTCTAGTTTATTTATCATATTGTTCAAGTTTTCTGTTTCCTTGTTCTTTCTCTGTCTAGATGTTCTATCCATTGATGAGATGGTATATTGAAGTCTACAACTATTATTGTAGAAATATCTATTTCTCCCATCGGTTAAAAATTTTTTTTACTGTTAAATATAGCATATGTACAAAGATAAGAAAGAAAAAGCAACAATTTTCAAAGTACCTTTCAACAATTAGTTTCAGAACAGATTTCAGAGTTTGTTATGGATTTACCATCCCACTATTTCCTTCTAGCTGCTCTAAATCACTGGAGGCTAGAAGAATTTTTTTTTCTTTTTTTGTGAAAAATAACATATATACAAAAAAGCAATAAATTTCAAAGCACATCACAACAATTAGTGTAGAACAGATTTCAGAGTTTAGTATGGGTTACAATTCTACAATTTTAGGTTTTTACTTCTAGCTGCTCTAAGATACTGGAGACTAAAAGAAATATCAATATAATGATTCAGCACTCATAATCATTTGTTAAACCCACCTTCAGTTTTGCCAATGTTTGCCTCATGTATTTTGAGGCACTGTGCGTAGGTGCATAAATATTTGTGATTATTATTTCTTCTTGGTGGTTTGCTCCTTTCATTAATATATAATACCCTTCTTTGTCTCATAACAGTTTAGCATTAAAGTATATTCTGCCTGCTCTTTTTTTGGTTATTGTTTGTGTGGAATATCTTCTTCCAATATTCTATTTTCAAACTATTTGTGTCCCTGGGTCTAAGGTGAGTCTCTTGCTGACAGAATATTGATGGATCATACTTTTAAAAATCCATTCTGCCAATTTGTGTCCTTTGATTGGGGGATTTAGTCCATTAAGATTCAATATTCTTATTTACACTAAGAATTTACAGTAAGTACTGTAAAGGCAGTACTTATTTTGATTATTTAACTTTTGGGTTTTATATGTCTTACTTTTGTCTCTCTTTTTACCCTTTTAGTTATCCTAACTGATAGTCTTCATTTCTACACTCCTACAAGCGTCTTTCCACTGTATTTCCTTTCAGCCTGCAGAACTTCATTTATCATTTCTTGTAGGGCAGTTCTTTTGTTGATGAACTCTCTAAGTTTCTGTTTTACTGTAATTATTTTAAATTCTCCCTCAATTTTGAAGGATGGTTTTGCTAGGTAAAGAATTCTTGGTTGGCAGTTTTTCTCTTTCAGGATTTTAAATATTTCTCTGCCTCTTGGTTCCATGATTTCTGGTGAGAAATCAGCACTTAATCCTATTACAGTTCCCTTATTTGTGACAAATTGTTTTTTGCTTGCTCCTTTCAGGATTCTCTCTTTATCTTTGGCATTTGATATTCTTATTAGTAGGTATCTCAGAGCAGGTCTATTAGGATTTATTCTGTTTGGATTATGTTGTACTCCTTGGACATGTATATATGTATATGTCCTTCATAAACTTGGGAAATTTTGGGCCATTATTTCCTCAAATATTCTTTCTGCCCCTTTCCTTTTTTCTTCTGGGACACCCAGGATGCATATATTTCTGTTCTTTGTGCTGTCATTCAATCCCCTGAGCCCCTGCTCTATGTTTCCCTTTTTTTCCATCTCTGTTCTTCTGTCTGTAAGATTTCAATTGCCCTATCTTCTAGTTCACTAATTTCTTCTTTTGCCCATGCATATCTAATGTTATTTGACCCTAGTGTATTTTTTGACTTTTTATTGTATAGTATAATATATATACAAAGCAAAGACATAAAAAAAAACAATAGTTTTCAAAGCACTCTTCAACAAGTAGTTATAGGACAGATCCCAGAGTTTGTCATGGACTACCATATGATCCTCTCAGATTTCTCCTTCTGGCTACTCTGAATATAGGAGGCTAGAGGCATGAATATGTTTTTTATCACCACAATTGACTTTTTTTCCTCTTTTTTGTGAAAAATAACATATATGCAAAAAATTTCAATGTACAACACCGCAATTAGTTTTAGAACATATTTAAGAGTTTGACATGGACTACAATTCCACAATTTTAGGTTTTTACTTCTAGCTGCCCTAAGATACTGGAGACTAAAAGAGATATCAATTTAATGATTCAGCAATCATATTCATTTGTTAAATCCTATCTTCTCTGTATAACTCCACCACCACCTTTGATTTTTCTGTCCCTGTCTTTAGGGGTGTTTGGGCTATGGCCATTCTAATTTTTTCATGTTGGAAGGGTCTGTCACTAATATGGGGTATGGAGATGGAACTAGCTGATGTTCTGGACAGGCTGAGCCCTCTAGGTTCCAGGACTTATCTGGTCCAGGGATGCATCTGGAAGTTGTAGGTTTCTGGAAAATTACACTAGTGCATGGAACCCTTGTGGAATCTTATATATTGCCTTAGGTGGTCTTTAGGATTGGCTGGAATGTTCCTGGTTGGGGTTTGGCAGGTTATGATAGGTAGCTTTGTCTAACTGAAGTTTGCATAAGAGTGACCTCCAGAGTAACCTCTCGACTCTATTTGAGCTCTCTCTGCCGCTGATAGAACACTTCTTTTCCCCCCTTTTGGTCAGGATGGAATTGTTGATTCCATAGTGCCAGGATCAGATTCATCCCTGGGTGTCATCTCCCATGTTGCCAGGGAGACTTTCACCCCTGGATGTCATGTCCCATGTAGAGAGAAGGGCAATGATTTCACTTGCAGAGTTGGGCTTAGAAAGAGTGAGACCACATCTGAGCAACAAAAGTGGTCCTCCAGAAGTAACTCTTAGTCATGCCTATAGGTAGTCTAAGCTTCTCCATTACTTACATAAGCTTCACAAGAGTAGGCCTCAAGATCAAGGTATGGCCTATTGAGCCTCTAGAAACATTCTTACTTTAAGATTCTTTAATTCTCTAAACTTACCTCCAGGTTTTATACAGTCTCACCCTCTGAAAATTTTCTTCATTCTTTGTTCATTCATGAATTCTGTCAGCACTAATTGAGAATATTCTGTAGGCCAAACACTGGGCCGAGCCATGGAATACATCATTGAATAAGTAAGGTCCCTATCCTCAGAACATGAACTGGGGAGAGAAATTTGAGTGAAGAAGGGAATGAAGAAAGGCAGCTTATTCACTTGAGTAGCGTGGACCAAACAAAGGCCAAAGCCTTGAGTGTGTGTTGGGTGTAGGTGGGAGATGTCGGGGAGGATGAAAAAGGATAGGGCTGAAGGCTTCATTCATGGCATAAGGGGCTGTGTAATACCCAAGACATCCAGAAGGTGGTCCTCTGAGGAGGTGGTTGAGTTTAGAAGCTGTCTAATATCCGAGTTCTGGCCTAGTGGCTGTACTATTGGTACCATGACAAAAGGCTCATCCTACCTCTGCCACAAAAATACAGAGAAATGAAGCTGCTTTCTATAAAAGGCTTAACTCATTATAGGTGGAGTATACCACGGAACGAACTAAAAAAGATTGCTGTTTAAAGCATGTTCTACCTTGTTTACTCAAGGGCTGCACATGATTGCCCATAGCTTTGCACGGCACTTGGAGAATCTCCTAGGAAGCTTACATACACCTGTGTATGCTTTTCTGGGCTGAAGAAGGGGAGGACTTGGGAATTAGAGGATAACAAATTAAGACTTTACTTATCCCTTCTGACACATACAGAGTTTTTGCAACACCCTCTATTTGCAGACAGATTATTTCTCTAATTATATATTAAGGGCTTGAGTCAGTTAATCTTCGTGCCTCCACAGAACTATGTCACTGCATCAACAGAATTTCATTCCCCAACCCTGCCCCTAAATGGCAAATAATGGGACACTGGGGGATGGTGAATGATAGTGCTTTGTAGGTGTGTCTGAAAAGTTCAACTGTGATCCAATTCATTTCACACCTGTCACTTGGAGAGATATGAAAATGGAAGTGAGAATGGCTCAGCCTTTGTGAGAGTGGATTGATATTTTCCACTCTAAACATGAAGTTGTTTTTTGTATTCCTTTTTACTTATGCCAGAAAAATACTCAACAATGGCCTTGTTGTTATCACTTTAGATTCTGACAATTGTCCAAAGGATTTAATAGACTATAAGTCCTTGGTTTTACTTTCCAAGTAGTGCGTTTCAGTGTTATCCAGTCAACAAACTTTCCCTATAGGCTTACCATGCAGTGGTGCCTGGGTTAGCACTGGGGGTACAGAGATGGGCCTGGCATAGTCTTCAAGGTGGAGAACTCCATGTCCTGGTTGGGTGATGAACGCTAACCAGTCATGACAATGCAGTATGTTATGGGCAAGAACAGAAATTCATTGATGGAATAGAGGTGACACAGAAGAGGAAATTTAGGAATCTGAGGGAGGCAGGGGCAGAGTTTTCCTAAAATGGGTGTTACCCAAGCTGGGTTTCTAAGAATCAGAATTTTTTTCTTTAATAAGAGAAGTTGTGGGTGAGAATCAGTAGAATTTGTTTTTAGTTAGTGAAGTTGTGAGTGAGAATCAGTAGAATTTGTTTTTAGTTAGTGAAGTTGTGAGTGAGAATCAGTAGAATTTTATCACACAGATAAAGGCAGCTCCACCAAGCAATCCAAGGAACTTGCACATGAAGAGAAACAGAAGTGGGCCGCAGTGTGCCATGTGCAGGGAACCACAAGTTTTCAAAGCACTCCTAGTGAACAGAACAAAGGGCTGGGCACTGAGAGAGGACACAGGCTGTCTCTCTCTTGCTATAGGCAATGAAGAATCATTGAAGGCTTTTTCAAACAAGATAGGGACATCATCAGATTTTGGCTTTAGAAGGATTCCTCTGTAAATAGTCTAGCAAATGTCAAAGCAGAAAGCCTATTTTACCAGCACTGAAGGAGATGAGCCATTTTGAAAGCAAGGACTTGCAGGAATGACGACTACAGATAAGATTGACATTTAGGAAGTAAAGATACAGACCTCAGTGACTGATGGACTGATTGGGTTGCAGAAGGCAAGGGAGAAGTCGGCATCCAGGCTGACTGGCAGGCTTTTGGTTTGGCAGCTGACTGGGTGCTCAAACCTCTATCTGGGCCCAGAAGACAAGGGGGTGGACAAGTCTGGGTGGAGAGGAAGGGGATGGAAAGTAATGGATTCCATTTGGTTTGTGTTATGTTTATGATGCCCATGGTAAGTCAAGATTCTGAGATCCAGTGTGCAGTTTGAATGTGGAACTTAGGAGAGCAGGGCTGGACATATAGACGTGGGGCCTGCTAAGACCAGGGCAGCAAATCCTATTATGCATCTCATGAAACAGGTGGATGAGGAGCCAGGAGGGCGAAGGGGAGAACTCTGTCAACCTAAAAGTCATCATAAGAGAGTGGAAAGCAGCACAGCAAATTACTTATACTTCCCATTCTTCACTTTATATGTACCTGCTTTACAGCATTGTTATGGGATTTAAATAGCTGAATATTTGTAAAATCCTTAGTATAGTGCCTGAGATGCAATGGACTCTATGTAAGTGTGAAAATGAGTATATAAATACAAACATTTGGTGGTGGACAGAGGAAAAGGACTCTGAAAAATAAATAAACTAGGAAAGGTGAGAAGGTTAGGCAATCAGGCCACCATAAAAATACCAAAAGCCCGAGGAAGAAAGAGCTTAAAGAAGGAGGAAGTGATTATATGGCAAGTGCGAAAGAAAGACTTGGAAAGTGCTTACTGGCTTTGGCATTTGGAAGTTCACTGGTGATTTTAGAGTCTCTTTGGTGATGGGTCAGGGAGAAGCATGGTGGGCTGAGGAGCAAATCAGTGGGCAGTAAGTGGGAAAGCTCCTGTAGGCACTTGGTTTAGGGTGAGACTGAGCAGAGAAGTGGAAAAACACCGAGCTGTCAGCGGGGAAACTGGTTTCCATTCAGGCTTTGCCAAGACCCACTCTCCAATACAGGGCAATCCGTCCCTCCATCCCAGATCCTAGTCTGTGAAATAGAGGGAAGACTTGATTTCTATATGCACACCAGCTTGATGACATTTTTATTTTTCTTGTTACTAACATTTGATGATGATTACTTTTTTTTTTTTTTTTTTGACTTAGAGGTGGTGCTGGGATCAGCTAATGGTATCCTTTCTTAAATCTTGGTGTTGAGTTTACAAGGCTGCTATTAGGGGTTGGTTTATTTTCAAATTTATAAAATGTTTTCAAGGCACGATTTCATGTTGGATCCTAGGAAATGATATCCTTCATAGTCTCACTTTATCAGTGAAGCAGAATCAGAAAGATGGGGTGGTTTTTCTCAAAATCACAAAGGGAGTAACTTCGAATCAAGGTTTGCTGACCACAAATCCTATGTCTGACTGCTGGCCAGACCAGTTGGGGTTAGTGGCATGAAGCTAAATTAGAGCTGGATCTCTAAAGAATCAAGTTTTTATTTATGAAAATACCTTTCAGCGTAAAATGCCTTCTTTCCATTTCTCAAAACAGTGGATTTTTCTGTCACATTCTATTCCCTGACAGAAGGTCACAAGATAGCATAGGACTTTGGAGAAATAAACTCTCTCTATATAATCTTTAGGATCATATAGAGTATATAATTAAATCTATATAATTTACACTTATTATATAAATGCTATCCATTCTACCTCCTGGAGGAATACATAGAGTGTTCAATAATAAGATCAGTTGTGTTTTATTAGATCGATGTGGTTATGTTCAGAGATAATCTCAAAGAATTAATCTTTCACAGGCATTACTAATCTGATTCGCCTAGCCACTCTTTGAGAGAGGTAAAATGGCAATGATGCATTCTACCTTAGAGGTAAGGATTCCACTCTCGAGATAAGACTCTGGTCTTAGATCATGGGACCAACCTGAGGTCCCAAAGTGTTACTCAGGAACACACCTAGATGTCAGTTTTCTCCTCTACACACTGGAGATTATGTCAAACTTGGGGAGCTATTCTGCAGGGTCTGGTCAGATAATGTCAGTAGGTGCCTGGCCTGTGGTTGGCATGAATAAGTCAATGACCATTAGGGGAATCCATGGTCCCCACCTCCCCAGGCAGCTCTGATCTTTAATGTCAGAGGGTTGGGGTGGTGCTTTTTATTTCCTAGTGACTGAAACTTAAGGGAAAATTTAAAATAACAACTGAGGTGAGAAAGGAAGAGAAAAGAAGGAGGAAGGAAAGGAGGCGAGGAGAAAAGGATGCCTTAGCAGAAGTTAAAAATTTCACAGATGGCAGCTTTGGGTTTGCAAATATTTGTGTAAAGTGCTGACTTCATCATTCTATGGAGCATTTATGGGGTAATATCTAAGCAGCACATTGAGTGCCTTGGAAAATAGTATTAGATAAAGTTAAAATACAGAGGATATAAAAAGGCAGGGCAATCTCAGATATATTGTTTATGTGTTAGAAGAAAAAAATTGCTTTATTCATCAAAATGATCAATGTAAAATGAAGAAAGCAGAAACTTGTTTTTTGGTGGGGTAACCAGCCTGATACTCCTAAGGATTAATGCAGTGTAAACATTTTTACCACCAATAAAAGAGTCTTTAGAAATACTACTTCTCTCGTTCAGCGTGAGTATCAAACACTGCTAATTTAAAGTCAGCAGAAACAATCTGGCTAACTTTAGGGCACATACTCATGTGACTTCATTTATAGTAAATGAAAAACTCTATGGTCAAGTAGCTTATTTTCTCTGGGTGACAGGTTTACAGTATGACCTGATTTTATCTCAGAAGAATATCTATTTGGATATGGCTCTGTAATATTCTGTACATTATCTTTTAAATCACAAGCACCATAATTTTGAAGGATGACACAATACAGGACAAAATATGGCAAATCTTTCTCATTTCTTTAGAACTAAACTTCTTGCACCGTTTTAAGAAAAGGATACTGTGTTTGGCTATAAAACACTATACTATAAAACCAAGAGGAAAGCAACTATTTCTTTCCTTCACCCCAAGGAAATAATTTTTTAAAAAGAGAAAAGCTATATGTGCAAAGATATTTAGAGCTGCATTATTGTGATAGTAAAAAAACAGAAACAACTTAAACAATAAGGAAACAATTAATAAATAACTGCATGTTGATATGGTAGTCTACCATACAACTATCAAAATGATAAATGTGGTGTCTATGAAAAGGCTTTGAAAATATTTGCAAAATATTGCTTTAAAAAGTGTAGAAAATAGAAAAATGTATGCCTGTTATGATTCCATCCATGTAAACACGGAGTGTATCTGTAGATAACATTTGGATGGAAACATGAAGAAATGAAAACCATTCCTGTACCATGATATCAGTCAGGATAAACTAGATTATGCTATGATAACAAACAATCCCTATACCTCAATGATTTATAACAAAAGCTCATGCTACACAATCAGACTCTGCCTGCTGTGGTCACTCAGGGTTCCAGGCTGAAGAAGTCTCGGTTTTCACATATGCTCCCTCAATCATCTCAATCTTTGCAAAGGGGAAGATGTGACATTATATCTTAGAGTTTCCACACCAGAGTGAAATATATCCCTTCTACTCAAGTTTAATAGGCAAGTCACATGGACGTGCCTAACTTCAAAGGAGGCAGAGAAGTTAAATCCTACTATGTTCTTTGAAAGAGAACCAGAAAAATTTGGTGGACCACTTCAATGACTCTCACAATTAAATTGATGGAATTACAGATGCTTTTTCAAATATTTTAAATGTTGAAATGTTATACACAGTGCCATAAAAAAATATGTTATACACTGTCTTCTTTATCCCAAAAACAGAATGGCTTTTTAAAAAGGGAATTTATTAAGCTGAAAGTTTACAGTTCTAAGGCTGTGAAAATGTCCAAATTAAGGCACCAACAAGTGGTTATTTTCCCTCAAGAAAGACGAAGGAAGTTTGGGGTTTCTCACTCAGCTGGGAGGGCGCATGGCAATGTCTGCTAGCTTTCTCTCCTGGCTTCTTGTTTCATGAAGCTCCCCTGGAGGTGTTTTTCTTCTCCATTTTCAAAGATCTCTGACTGTGTGGGCTCTGTTGGTCCTGGTGCCTCTAATGCTTTTTCCAAAACGGTTCCCTCTGAAAGGGCTCCATAAGCAACCCCACCTTGAATGGGTGGAGACACATCTCCATGGAAACCGTCTGATCAAAAATTACCACCCACAATTGGGTGGATCACATTTCCATGGAAGCAATACTAAAGCTCCCACCCAGCAATATTGAATGAAGATTAAAAAGCTTGGCTTTTCTGGGGGTACACAATAGATTCAAACAGGCACATACACTATTACTGCCTCAACTTCCATTTATGAGCCAGAAATTGAGAATCGATGATATATATAACATATTAATCTTTCAGAGAAAGCTTTTAACTGGAAATTCCTTAAAATGTACATTCTCTTATTCAAGCATTTTAAGTGGACCAAGATGATAAATACTTTCATGTTAGGAAACACAGTTTGATTGAAAAAATACTTCGAATTCCACATCATCGTAATATGCAATTTGTAACTTATATAGAAGAATGGAATACAACAACGCATTCTGCTACACATAGAAAAGTAGCTCGAATAAAACATCTTCTGCCTGTGTATAATATAGCATCTTCTTTATTTCCACAAGCAATCAGCAAAAGAAAATACATGTCACACTAGTAGGGCTTTTCAGTATTCCAGTATGTAAGCTTGTGGAAAGTTCAGAATCAATGAAATACTGTGTGGTGCACAGCAAAGGACACCGGCTTTGGTTTCAGGCATGTTCATATTCTGAAGCACCATTTATTTTTATATAGTCTGGGGCAATGTGTGCTAACTGCTTCTGTATAATGGGATTAAAATGTTCTCCCTTGTGTATATTGTTGTGAAGTTTATGAAATAACATATGCAAACCTCTTAGACAAGTGGCTAGTATATATTGGATAAATAAGGGTTCATTTATTTATATGTTAGCTGTTTATTGGGCAATTGCTTGGCAATCACAATCACACAGTAATTCAGCCATACGAAGGGGAGTGGATATGTTTCAAGTGCCCCTCTGTTGTGCACAGACATTTAGAGATAGATTTAATCAAAGCAACCAATGTTCCTACGGAATGGAGTTCAAATGGAATCCCATAAGGTGCATTTCTTCAAGTAACGTTTAGCCACTGTGTGTTGATGATTCTTACTGAGTGCAGTGCCATGTGCATAGTGAGCATTGAATAAATAATAATAGAGGAGGATAATGACAACTAGTCAAACCTCCTCCCTTAATGATTCATGATGAGTAAATTCCTCTCTGGGAACAAGCCGTTTGAGGGGAATTAATCATCCAAAGGCAGCAAGGGACGGTTTGAGAAGTAGAGGGACGCTCTGTACACTGTCACTCTCGCTCCATTCTGCCACGTATGGAGCAGGAGGAGCCGTTACTAGCAGGTGACCAGGAACACCGAGAGGGCAAGGCCACGCAGAGAAAGTGGAGCCAGGTTGGCTTCTGAGGTTGTGGACATCCTCATGGACCACCTGTGTCTTCAGGGGCCGGAGACCTGGTCCTTCTGGCCCAGGATGGCTGGCCGGGCCCCGTCCCATTTCCCCCAGCCTCTAGCCAGGGATACTGATATGAGGGGCATGGTTCAAAGAAAACTCCCAAAGCTAGCTTGTGATGCGTGAATAAGAGAGACTGCAAACTGAGTTTCATTCCTGCCAGAGAGGCAAATTTATCCATGCAGTTGATGAAATCGTCCAGAAACCTGTGCCGAGCGCTCTGAGTATACCCAAAAGCAAACCACAGGGCATTCAGCCACTGTTCAGGGAGGAAGGGAACCTAATGGCTTTTCAGCCTCTGAGGCTACAGATGATCCCAGGAGGCCGAGACCCCACCTTGCCTTCTGCAGGTACAGGTCTTCTGTTCAGACCCTGGCTCGCATCCCTGCCCTTCTGATCACATAACTCACCCCACCCAACAACTTCTGCCCTGACTTATTTTCTTCCCACTCCTTTTGTGCATTGCCTTTATTGTCTGGGTGTGTTCCTCCATGCACAGGAGGCTTGTGTTTTCAACTCCCCTGTAAGCTCTTCCTGGGCAGGGACCAGGTCTTGCTGACCTCTTACTATTCTCTCTTTCTCTCTCTCTATATATCCTAGCACACATTTAGGTACAGAGTGGATGATCAACTTAAATATTTACAAAAATTAATTAAAGTTTCGTACAGAGAATCTGGCTGCAGGAGGTTGAATTTGGCTTTATTTCTATCCTGTGCTAAGTGCTGAGGTTGTTTTCCTTCTTTATTAAACCTAGAGAAGGACCCATATGAAAGTCTCCTAAGAGATGAGAAAAAAAGGGAGCCTAGAAAATACCTAGTTGCCTTAGGTCTTTTCCTGGCTAGAGCATTAAAATGACTTCTTCCCTCTTCAGAATTCCTCCTAGGACATATTTGTGGCACCAGCATGTATGCAGATTCATCCTTTCAGCTAGTCAGCCGGCAAACATTTAATTAACTCTCAGCAGGGAGTTCCTTGTGGGTGGCAGTTATATATTTTTTATATCTTTATCCTACATGACTAGCATCAGTTCCTAGCACATAGTCAGCACTCAGTTTAATAAGTGATTTTTTTTTTTTTGCTTTGTTTTTGTCATTTCTACAGTATAAAATATTTTCTGTTGGCTTGCAAGATAATCAACTTACACCTGAATATAAAAAACATGGACAGAGTCTCGGCAATAATAGCTTTCTCATCTTTCCTTTGAACATCCCTGAAAGCTGTGTCCCCGACTTTAGGAGTTATATCTAAAATCTGACTCAGTTTTCACTCTCCTTTGACCCCACCCCCAACCCCACAAATCCTGTTTTCAGTAACTGCCTGCTGTGGAGGGCCCTGCCCTGTCCCGTAGCCTCTTCCGCAGACAGTGTCAGCGTCCCAGACATGTGCTTCAGTCCTAGGGAAGGGCCTAGGGACAGACAGAGAGCAGGGCTCCAGGGAACTCAAAGAGTGGGCATCATTTGCTGAGCTTTCCTCAAGTTGATTAATAGGACTTGAGAAGAGAGTTTGAGAAAGAAAATGCATACCTGAGTTTCCCCTCTCCTTGTCAGCAATAAAGATGGGTTTTTTCCTATGGCTAGCCTGAACTGCTGAAGAAAGCATGTTTTTTCTTCTCTGCTTCCTCATTTACTGTTGGTTCCATAGAATAAATAAAAAGAAAAAGAATCAGGGAGAAACCTTTCTCCAGGAAGAATTTTAATAAAAATTCTAAGCGGAACCAACAGCACCGTTGCAGCGCTCCTGCTGGCAGCTGATTGTGGTTATTTTTGCGCTGCTTATAGAAAGTGTGTTCAAGGGCGGGGAAATTTTCAGGTTTGCAAAAATTGTTATAAATAGATGTTCTCCACTTTTACTTTTCAGGCAGTTCTAAATTCTCCGAAGATAAAAAGAGAAAAGTTGTCTCTGCTCTTACCTTTAATCTAAGTAAGATTTGCTGGCAAATGGAATTATTTCAAAAGAAATGAACTAATGACAGTAATTTTGGTTGTAACTCATCAGTCCTTTAACTTATTTGGGCTAAATTTTAATACTTCTTTAGTTGAGGGTTCCCAGCAATAACAAAGAAGAAACGAAGGGAATTAATCCCACCGCAGTTGTCTTACCTCTAAACTCAGGTGCTTTGAGGATTCTGCTATACTCTTGCTGCTCCAGTTGTTTCCATGAATCTGCTCACAATGGGTTGGACCATCACTATGGCAGAGATGATGTGATTGAGAAGGTCATCACTGATGTCCACTTGAGAGTTTAGAAACCTGCAAAACCGGGGATAATCGCTCTTATTAGGGTTTTTCTCGCTTCATTTAATCATTCCCTTATCCATTTATTCATCCGGAAAACTTTACTGGGTGCTTTTTATCCCCTCCCTTTGAAGCAGTAAAATCTTTGTTAAAGGTTAAGACTCCTGCATTTTCCATTTCCTCTTTCCTTCTTCTTTCTTTATTAGGCCACTCTCATACTAAGGAAAGCAAAAAGCCAGAAAGACAACGCTCTGGTCTTCCAGTGCAAAAGGCTTTGCCTGGTTTCCCACTGTGGGTCCTTAAATGTAGCACGTCTAAACAAGTGCAAGGCACAGGAATATATAAACACTGGAATGTGGGGCCTTCTTCTCAACTCTGATCTTGATTCTCAATTCTGGCCAAGAATTTATCACAACTGCTGCTTGTTCTCTCTGTGCTGCAATGCCTCAGCTCTCACACATAGCTCTTGCCCGGTTCTGAGCTATTTAGCTGACTTTCACGTATGTGGTAATAGTGGCATATATACATAGAGCAAAGCCTCATTTGTCTGCCACTGTCAGGTAATCAGAATTTCCAGGAAACTTTAATTTACACAATTAAGAAATCCCTTCTTCTATTTTTACTTCAACTTTTTACTTTGCATTTTGATAAAAATATTTCTAAAATTTCTCTCATTTTGCTTCTTAAGCAGTGTGTAATGAACACAACTTACCCCTTTTTATTGCTCATTCTCATTATTAATTACTGCTCAAATGCTATACTGCAGCTCCAATGTCTCCTCCCTCTGCTGTCCAGTTTGTGTAGTTTCTGAGTCTGTGGCCAGCAGTACTTCCCTTCTCATATGCTCTCTGGCATGACAAGCCAGACAATCCCTGGTTAGAACTAGCTGTAAAATAGGAGTCAATAAACTCCAAGTTCTCTTCAATCCTGTCTCCTTAGCGAAGGGCCTGGGTCATGGTGCCCAGAGGCCTGTTTCTGAACTCTCTAGTTCTTAGCCTCATATTGGCTGAGACAAAAATGAATGCACCCTAAAGGCTAACATGAAAGCCTTTCCCAAGGCTCTGAACCATAGTTTGCAGGAGCAGATCTTGAATTTAATTTGTTCTCTGCCCAGTAACTCAACATAGCTGCCACCACGGTGCTCTTGATTTCATTAAAGTGAGTGAAAATGACAATGTCATGGGATAGCCCTTATCCCACACGTGGTTCCATATCCAGGCCCCTCGACTTGTGCTAAGAAGCACCTGGAATGAATTAAGAGTGGGTTCAAAGTGGGGTTCTGGGGGCAGCTATGGGGCAGGAGAATGCACACAGAAGTTACCCGGCTTCTTGGGTTAAAAAAAGAGCCTTATGGGGTGGGTCACGGTGGCTCAGTGGCAGAGTTTTTGTCTGCCACGCTGGAGACCTGGGTTTAGTTCCTGATGCCTGCCCATGTTAAAAAAAAAAACCAGGAAAAAACAGAGCCATATGCTCTCCTTCACCAGGTAAAGGTGATACAGGTCTGGAAAACACACCTGAGCCGGAGTTCCTGTCCTCGCCTGTCCCTTCAACACCTCCTCTTGTTGTTGATTTTTGGAGTCTGGCCTGTCCTCGTCGTTGCCCAGAATGGTGGCTGTGAACTGACAGAAGGGCCAGCAAAAGAGAAACGCTTTCAACTCTTCCCCAATCTTAAGTGAATGTTCATCTCCTAGAAAAGACTTCATGAGCCAAGACCTTACACCACAATCTTTGGATGGTGTCCTAGTTTGCAAGCTGCCAGAATGTGCTATACCAGAAACAGAACAGCTTTTGAAAAGAAGAATTTTTTAAGTTGCATGTTTGCAGTTCTAAGGCCACGAAAATGTCCACTATTAGAGCAAGGCTATAGAAATGTCCAATCTAAGACATCCAGGGAAAGCTACCTTGGTTCAAGAAGGCCAATGATCAGGGTTTCTCTCTCAAATGAAAAGGCACATGGCGAACATGGCTACATCTGCCAGCTTTCTCTCCAGGCTTCTTGTTTCATGAAGCATCCCCAAGGGCATTTTGCTTCTTCATCTCTAAAGGTCTCTGGCTGCTTGAGCTTTTGTGGCTCTTTCCAGAATGATTCCTTCTTAAAGGGCTCCAGTGAGCAACCCCACCTCGAATGGGTGGAGACAAATCTCCATGTAAACCATCTAATCAAAAGTTACCACCCACAATCGGGTGGGCCATATCTCCATGGATAATCAAGCTCCCACCCAGCAATATTGAATGAGGATTAAAGGACATGGTTTTTCTGGGGTATACCATAGATTCGAACTGGCACAGATGGTGTTACCACACATTTTTCCTGCCCTAATCTATAGGCTTCTCAAGATCAAGTACTTTGTCTATTATCTATCTAAGTCCCCAGCAGGGCCTGGAATTTTCAGGTCCTTTCACCTCCTTCAACCCCAGGACTCTGCCAGTCTCCAATCCTGGACTGGCACAGCCATGTTCTCTGCTGGGGCTCCGAAATCCTATGTCTTCTAAAGTACTGGGATCAGCTTTCCTCATTTTTACTTCTCAACTCAGCCCCCGGTGTCCTTATCCATTTTCAAGGCTTCAGCTACTTACTTTCTATGTGGAAGAATCTTAAATATACATTTCTACACACCAGGTAACAATTTCAATTAGTTTATGCATTTCCTTTGTCAAATAGTGGTCTTTGCTTAAAAAACAAAACGAGACTGAAAAACTGGGTTCCCTCTTTTATCCTTAGGTAGAAAATCCACTAGGAAGGAGCTCTCATTCCTAGTATTGGCCTTTCCCCCCCTAATTTCCTTCCTGCCTTTAAGCTAGCTATTAATTTCACTGAATGTCAGGATTCTTCATTCTGAAATAAAGGGGTTGAACTAAATTTCATAAGCAATTCCAAGTTCTAAAATGCTGATATTTTTTCCTATGACATGCCTTTCCTTCATTTAATTTGTCCAGACAAATACTATTAGAATTTCTTTAAAATAATGTAAATTGTTTGCCATATTATTTTTCTGACCTTTGTTCTTTAGATTGGATTTTACTTTAAGAAAATATTTTAAACATACAGAAAAGCAAAGAAAATAATACAACGTCTGTTGTATATCATAATACGTGATGCCATAGACTTAGGCATCACGTATTATGATATATATATATATGCACATATATATATGCACTTGGCATACATTAGGTTATCAATAAACACTTCGGGAATGAACTAATGAGCTGAATCATAGTCAGAGAAGTCAAACTTATGTTTCTTGTGAAATTGTTGTGATTTACCCAAAATACCCAGCAGAGGGAGTGCCTGGACAGTGACAAAACTGGCCCTTGGTTTAGATGGGTTCCCTTAGTGTGTTAGCTCCCCTCAGTGTACAACTCTATTATTGTGCAGTAGCTTAAGCACATTTCCAACAACTGATTTGCACCTTGTTAGCCATACTAAATATTCATATTTACAAATTATCCACAGACTTCAAATTGCATGGAATTTTAAATTACTAGTTGGAAAATCCGCATTATTTAAGTAGTCTACTTAGCTCGTTCTAAGCTGCCCTAAACTTTCTTTGCATGGTGTAGAGCTATTTCTCAACCATGCCAGTCAGTATAGCAAAGTGATGGTCTGAAACATCCCAGCTGCTCTTTGTTTCATTTCACTAGTTAAGTATTTTACATTTCCTGAATCTCAATCACTATTTCCCTTTTTTTTTTTTTTCCTTTAAATGTAGATGAGAAGTTTAAAAGTCAGGATTTCTACAGCAGGGAATATAAGAGTCCAGAGGAATTAATGGGAAAGAGACTCCTCATGGCTGGCACTGGGAATTCTGGTGCTGACCTGGCTGTGGAGCGCAGTTACACAGCAAAGCATGTCAGTTTTTTATAGTTGTGTCTGGTTGACATAGTAATTTTCCACCTGAGTGTGCAGATGCACAGAGCATAGGATAGCTAAGATTCAAGGGTTCTTTATATGGCTTTCCTCTGAAAATATATACCTACGTAAGATAAGAAGCAGCAGCTTCTTATCCGACACACAGATATACCTATATGGTAAAGAAAAATAAAAAGCAAACTTAAAAAGATCATGAAACATAAGCTCTCCCCCCTTCCCTTGAGGAAGCCATCATTAACAGCTTCTTGCATCTTCCTGAAATTGTCCATACATGTAAAATAAGTAGAAATTCTTTCCCAGTTAGTGGAATTACAAATGCACATTGCCTACAACTTCGGTTTTTTCCAGCTAATAGCTTCTGATATCTGTACTTATAAGTTGTATTTCAATCTTTTTAATGATCATGTGGTTCCCCACAAGATAGATATATTAACTAGTAGAGATTTTGACAAAGAACAAAAGGTCTGTGTATTTCTCGTCAGCCAATACACTCAAATCGCTGCTGCTTCTTATCTTACGTACGTATGTATTTTCAGAGGAAAGCCATATAAAGAACCCTTGAATCTGAGCTATCCTATGCTCTGTGCATCTGCACACTCAGGTGGAAAATTACTATGTCAACCAGACACAACTATAAAAAAACTGATGTGCTTTGCTGTGTAACTGCGCTCCACAGCCAGGTCAGCACCAGAATTCCCAGTGCCAGCCATGAGGAGTCTCTTTCCCATTAATTCCTCTGGACTCTTATATTCCCTGCTGTAGAAATCCTGACTTTTGAACTTCTCATCCATATTTAAAGAAAAAAAAAAAGGGAAATAGTGATTGAGATTCAGGAAATGTAAAGTGGTATAACAGTAAACCCACATTAAGACTAAAATGTATATCTGGTACCATGTTCAACTTCTTTTCCATTGGCCCCTCTATGATGCACAAATATCAGCTGATAATAACAGAAATATGACTTACCACAGCATGCCATGAAATTATTTTACCTGCATTTTAATGGAGCAAATTCATTTTGGTGAGCCCCAAATTCATGCAATATATCACATTTCTTCCTATGATTATCATCATGGACTGCCAATATTGAAAAACCAGAGTCCGTCTGGTTCAATCTTCCATTATATATGAAGAGAGCCTTGCTAGACAAAATGTGATCCAGAGCCCAGGAGGTAGCAGCATCTGAGAACTCAGTTACAAGGCTAATTTAACTTATGTGCTCCACTTCAGACACGGAACCAGAGTCACCAGGTGTTGCAACCAGCAAACTGATTTAACAAAGTTTCAGGGTAATTCATACCACACTAATATTTGAAGACCACAGATCTAACAAACCCTCATTAATGGTGTTTTAGTTTCCCAACTTCTAAAACAAATACCATACAATGGGTCGGTTTAACAACAGTTGGTTCACAGTTTCAGAGGCTTAGAAGACTTGCTTCCTTCCTGGTTGGGTATCTTCTGACTGGCCCACAATCTTTGGATCTCCTCAGCTTTTCTGTCACATGGTAACACTTCTCCTTTCTCTTCCCATGACTCCCACAGCTTCTCTCTCACTGTCCAGTTTCCTTTTGCTTATATGGACTCTGCTATATTGGATTAAGGTCCTCCCTCATTCTGTTTGGGCAGGCCTTAACTGAAGACATCTTCAAAGGTCCTATTTACAAATATTCGCAGCCACAGGACTAGGAGTTGAGACCTGAACATGCCTTTGTGGGAGACATAATTCAATCTCCAATGGATGGTCATTAGTTTCTGCTTAAGCACTTCCTGCATTGGGAAACTCACTGCTTCACAATAGAAAAGACCATTTTCTATTGGGCATCACTCTTTCAGGAAAATTCCTTCTTATTTCAAGCCATGTCTGCTCCCTGGAGCTTCTACCTGTTACCTTTGGTCCTGATCAATAAAACATATACAACCTTGACTCCGTCTTTAAATGATGGTTATATATTATATGGTTATATATATATATTAAGACTCACAAATAGCTATTGTGAGTCTTAAAGTATCCTACTTCCCCAGTAAGTGTCCTCCTGCAAGCTAAATAGCTTCTGTGGTTTTTAAACACTCACCCTGCTATGTTTGCCTGACTCTTCACTGTCCTGGTGATGTCCTCTAGTGATGTTCCCTTTTGTCACTATTCCTCTTGAATTCCAGGTGCAGTCTGATAACATATCATAAAGTGGATACTTCTCTTTTGTTGCAGTATTACTTGAAACCTAAGTGCCATTGGCTTGGGCTTGGATATTCTTATTATCACAATTTTTACCTTTCTAACACTTAAAAGCCTGTGAAAGTCTCATCTGCTAATTGTGTTGTTGGGTTAATTACTCATTGTTTGGCTTTGTCAAGAGTATTTTAATTCCGCTTAGCCACAGACCGTTACAAGTGAGAGGTTTTTTTTTTTTTTTCTTTTCCTTTGCATAAATTATCCCTATCCCCATAGATTCCCCTGGATGGGGGAGTTACATACCTGGGAAAAACTGAAGTGGTAAGTGAGGGTCAATGTGGCAGCCACCAAAGACAATAACTGTGTCTAAGACAAGTGACTTTTGCCTCCCCTTAGCCTGCACCACACCATGCCATTGGCAAGTGGAAGAGAAATCAAGATGCTTTTTCACAATTCACACCTTTGCCTGAGAACAAAAATACAAACATGGGTTTCTTATGGCCATTTCCTTCCAATTCCTCCTTAAACCAGAGGACTGGATAAGGACCAGCTTATTTCTAAAATTCCAGAGAAGATGAGATCCAAATGTTTAAAGTTCTTTAGTGAGTTTTTTTTTTTTTTGCATGGGCAGGCACCAGGAATCGAACCCGGGTCTCCGGCATGGCAGGTGAGAACTCTGCCACTGAGCCACCATGGCCCATCCTTTAGTGAGATTTTATAATCACATTTACAGTTCTTTCACAATTCCCATGAAAACTGAGTGAATAATAGATAAGTGGCATAGCTGCCTTTATACCCAATGCTTGACTCTCTCCCCCTGACTATGTAGCTTATAAAGCAGATATTTGTGCCAATATACCCTGAATCATGTGGAAGAACTGAGGCCATCATTAGCACTGCAAAGCCAGGTAAATGAGAATGAATAATACACCTCTGTGTCAGCAAATATCTGCAACAATTTTTTTTCAGGTATAATTCGATATTTCAGAATTTTGATGAGCTCCTGCTTTCCCCAGACCTTTCCAGATTTAATTAGTGATGTCCCAGCTCCACTTGGTTCCTGAGTCAGTACAGTCCTGCACCTGAATAATATTTTAGTGCATTAATTTTTCATCCCTAGCTTTTACCTCCCTTCTCTTTGGGCCATTGCTTTGAGAAAGAATAAGTCAGGGCAGAAAAGCAGGAGGCATCTGCACATGTTCCCATTTCTTGTGTTGATTTTGTTCCTAAAAGTCTCAAACCTAAATGGGAGGAAAAGGATTGAGGGAAGAAACAAAGTAGTTTGGGCGAGCAGGTGGCGGAGAGGAGCTTTCTTCGGGAATACAGACGCTCTCTACCTGCCTTCAGAACCAAGACAGTGTCTCTAGGCTCTGCGGTATGTGCCCAGTTGCCTCCCTCTACCACCCGCCATTTATTTTATTGAAGTTCCTTCGTGCTTTGCCTCTGAACTTGCCCATATTATGGACTATTTCTGCAAATGTGCATAGATAAATTCCCAAAGCAATCGTGAATCAGTTCAATATTTGGTTAACTTCTTAGCACTCTCAGAATTTTTTAAAAATAATATTTAAAAAAAAATATTATTTGATCCTCAGAAAAAGTAGTAGTAGGTTCCTGGCCCTTTAAGGGTTAGCAATGAAAGGGTGAGGGCAAACGGATGTTGTGTGTAGAGAGTTGCAGTGATAATGGAGGTGGTCCCAGCAGGCTTTGTGGGCTATATGTAAGGAAAAATGAGGAAATCATTAAGCAGAGTGAGAGAAAAATGACACAGACAAAAAAGAAGCAGAAACACAATGGCCTCTGCTACTAAGAAGGAAATAGAGTAGCTTCAGCTCTCCCAAACTGCTGTTCTTTGGTTTTTTGCATCCATGAGTTAACCCCATTTTCTTAAGTTAGCTAGTCAGGGACTTTGTGCTATGATTTAGGGCTAAACTGAGCCCAGTGAGGTCAGAGCATGACGTGCTAAGCCCCCCTACAAAGGATGCTGACTAAACAACTCAGATGCAGCCAACAGTGGAGATTTACCTAACTGGAAGCAGAGAATAGATGCAGGAAATAAAACCAGCCTAAAATAACTGTGTCTTTCTTCATCATGCACTTCTCAGGGTAAGTCTTTAAAGTATCACTTAGCCCCTCACATTTTGTTAAGCAGCGGTTTATTTAAAATCCTAATCAGTTGTTCATCCCCATTGTTCAAATATCACTTCATCCCTTTCTGTTCTAAAACATGAATATGTCAACTTGTGATTCATGTATTATTTGTCTCTCCACTAGACTGTGGCCTTCAGGAGAGTAGGAACTAATTTACTTGTCTATGAATATCCTGTGCCTAAATTTGCACTTTGCAGGCCATAGGGACCCAATAAATATGTGAAGAATAAATTAATGAATAAGTGAATGAGTAAACTACCAAAGACAGCTTTATTTAAGTCAGTAGCACCAAAATATACTCTTAAAGCAAGAATTTAGCAAAAATGAAAAATCCTTGAAACTGATCTGAAGTCAAATGCCCTCCCCATCCTCATTAAAGAATAGAATAAAAAGCATGTAACTTAACGAATGCATTTCATGTATACTTTGAGTTGAAATCCAAGACAGAATTATTGAGCCCCTTTTCTCCAACTTCCACATACTCTCATTGTGAAACCCCAAACCCGGCTGCGTTAGGGCTGTGCAAGCCAACCCAGGTGCTGGTACCTGCACAGGCCGCCCGGACGCTCCTGCAGATGGCCTGCCCTTCGCATCATGAGCACAGCCTGCTGCCACATCTCACTTTGCCTTATTGATTGCTTTTGGTAAATGTAACCAGCTTTGCAGAAAATGGCTGCAGAGATTTCTCTCCTAAGGGCCGGAGGCATCCTGGAAGTGATCATCTACCTTAATAAAAAGGGTCACTTTGATCAGAAAAGTATGTGCACCAGTCCGGTGGCACCATCTCGCCAGAGCTGTTAAATTTTCAGGAATTTGGCAAGCTGGGTATTAAACACAGCGACCCGTAAAAGTTAAATTATATAAACTTACAACTAAATAAATCTCATTAAAAGTAAAAATAAAAACTCAAAACCCATCACTTCCTAATTATTTAGCTACATTTTATCATTACATTTGCTGGGGAGGTTGTTTGTATGTATCATTATCTATACAGTGGAACATAATGCTGTACCGCTGTGCAGCTTTTCCGAGCTCCAGGTCAGTGTCATCATTTGGTAGCTTGAAAGTAGCCCCTGCGGGAGAATTAACAGCTTAGATATCAGCAAACACTACAAATCAGACCCCCCCCCCTCCCACTGGAGCCTGTTGTTAACCATTTGCCAGCATACCATTGTTTATGCATTGGCATAAACTCTTATCAGATTTGAACACTGCTTTACAATGAGAATGAAATACTCAAGTGAGGACCAGTGGTTTAGAATGCACATGGAAGATGTAGCAAACATCTGCTTAACATTCCCTAAGAAAGTGAAAGCCCTGTAAAATCACTGGGGCTGAAGCCCCACTGCATTATTTCATAAAAGCCATGGTGTATAGACCCTCATTCTCCCTGAGAAGCATTTCATGGGACCCAATGCTCAAAAGGATTACATCTCAACTGCATTTTAATACTCTGGCTGTAAACCTTTAATGAAAAGATGGAAAAAAGTACATTAAAAGCCTCATATTGATCCATCAGCCTTTTTATGACCATAGACACAGAAGTGGAGTGGTAAAGCAAGAGGTTATTATCTTAGTGAGATAACATCAGGAAAGATAAACAGGAAAAAGTGAAAGAAAAAAAGTGTAGGTAGGAGCTTAAGTAAGCAGATTGCAAAGAAGTCAGCACCCTTGGGATTCTATCACTTATTGAAGCAATAAAAGAGTCATAGAGATTTCAGTGACAAAGGTACAGCCTCACAAATCAGATGCCACACATTCCAATACAGTTGTTTAAATCCAGTTCTCATGGAACAGTTTGCATGTTTTGCATTCAAATTAAAACAAGAAATCATTGTTAGATTTATGAGGTAATAAAATTCATTTGTCACCCAAAGTTAGGTCACAGTCCAGAGTAGCAAACTACAGTTTTTTCCTGCCCAAGAGACTGTATTTGTGAGGATGCATGTTAAAAGAAAACAGTAAAATGCTTATGTTTTTGAAAAGGACATCAGTCAATAGCTACAATAATGACCATAAAGGTTAGCTCAGTTGCTATATTAAATCTGATCATAAGCATTGTGTCAAACAAGTACATACCTTGGCAGGTAGTTCTGTTTGTAAACTTCTTGCTCAGATTACATAATGCTCTGGATTCTGGAACCCAGAACTCTCACTTCTGCAGCTGCTCAAAAAAAAAGCAAATAGTTGTATTTCTTAGCAGACAGCAGGTCTTATTTTCTTGAATTGGTTTGCTCTATTTTTGCTAAAGCAATTTCTTCTGTGACTTATTGTTGAAGTTAATCACAAAACATTTATGAGCAAATAACCTCACTAATTTGGGTTAAAAAGGAAAAAAAATCAGTTTGCTAAAAGAGCAGCTGTGGTGAAAGAGACACAAATTTTCTTTAGCTCAAAAGAAAGTGTGCTGATTGCCCCACTCTTTGTCTATTTTCATCCTCTTTGAGAAGCAGGCTGGAAGGAAAATTTTACATGGGTAGGGAAGGCATCGCTGTTAATCTGCTTATTCGATGAAACAAAGAAAGGATGTTTTCCATTTGTCCCTGTTGGAGTTATTCCTACCCTCATTTCTTTTTTCTTTTTGTTTCTTTTGGCATGCCCTCATTTCTAAAAAAGTTCATGACCCTTTCCTTAGCAGCATTTTGAAAACAATATTTGCACAGAAATTTATCATATCTAGTGAGCCCCCAGTCTTAACTAGTTTGAAGTTTTCATTGTTTTCTGTAGCTTCTACCCAATATAAATTTCCACAGTTGAAGCATTTCTGGGAAAAATTAAAACATTTCCCTTGGTAAATACAGCCAGCCAGATCCCCTTACAGCATGTTAAACCAACCTATGATTCATTTTGATTTGTAATTATCATACTTATGAATACATGGAATTTTAAAGCAGAACACATATTCACAGGATTTCAGAAAACACACATGTTCATAAGATCTTCAAAAAATGCCCATGTACCTTAGTGAGGAAATTTGACAGCCTTCTAATTGGTTACCTACTTCCTACATACAGAGGCCAGAACTATTTGGGAAGCAGGGCTCTTTTCACTCCCCTGCTTACAAACCCTTTAGTGGATCCCTGTGTCTATAGAATCAAGTTGCAAATCCTTACCACGGCATTCAAGGCCTTTCAAACCTGGTTCCCAAACTCCGGCTTTCTGTGCCTCACAATTCTCCACAGGTGATCCTTGGCCCTTTCTATGAGTAAGAACTGTATTAAGCACTTCAAATTCATTAAATCATTTCTTTCTCATGAAAACCCTATGCAGGAGATGCTATCATTATCATCATTTTATAGAAAAGGAAACGGAGGCTCAAATAGGATAAATAACTTTTTTCCAGGGTCATGCAACAGATCAGTGGTGGAGCCTGGCCATGCGTGGTGTGTGTCTGCTGCCCAGTCCAGGCTCTAACCACTGTGTTCCACTGCTTCTGTCCCCTCAGCCCTTGCTCAAGTTGTCTCTTCAACTAGTCGTGCCATTTCCTCCCATGATCTCTGCACAGCCTTCAAAGTCCAGTTCAAATGATGCCATCTCTCAGAGGTCTTCCCCCACCCAGCCCCTCCCCATTGGAGTTTCCCTCCCTTTTCTCTCTTTCTCCCTTTTAAAGTATTTCTTCTGCTCAAAAAGCAGGTCTTGTTCCTCCAGCTTCTGGAGGGCAGGACTTGTCTGTCTCCTATTCATACATATTCCCCCACAAAGAGCTTTTGCAGAATCTTCTGATTAGTTTGTATTCAGTAAATTCTGTTGGGTTTAATCGAGCATGGCCTCTTCCTGAATAACTCTTTCCTGCCTACAGGTGGTTATACCTTACAAACAGCAAATCTGGTAAAAACCTGGGAGGCAGGATGAAGAGCTTGGAGATAAACTGGCTCATGCTCTTTGTGGGGGCAGTGAGGTTTAATGGAGAAGGCCTTGTAGTGGGACCATCTGGGTTTCAATCCTGGCTCCCCCTCATGTGAGATGGATGATCTTGGGCACAGGAAGGCCGCTCATAAGATGTGAGTGCTGATGTCTTGTAGAGGCAGTATAAGAGCTACAGATTGATGGACATGTGATCACATATTATAAACCATTGTGCACTCATTCAGTCTCTGGTGAGGAGCTCTGCATTACTGTATGGCTCTTATTTTCCCCTCCCACTTCCTCCCACCCCCCACCCCCCGCCACCATCTTCTCTACCTCATTGAATAGCACCCTCATCCACCCAAGGCATCATTCAAGTCTAGAAGCCTTCCATGATTCCTCTCATTCCTTCAACCCTCAAAACCAACGCAAGGGTGTGCAAGTGCAGTTCAGAGGTAGAATTCTTGCCTGCTATGTGGGAGACCTGGACTGGATTCCAGGTCCATCCACTTCCCCAAGCAAACAAACAAGCACAACAAACAAATGAAACAAAACAAAAATTCAACAGATGGTGCTGCAATAACGGAATACCTACGTGGAAAAATAATGAAATATAACCCTGCCATAGAGCATGCAAAAAACAACAACAACAAAAATAAACAATGCAATACCAAATCATATTGACTCTGCCTCCCCAAAGTATCTAAAATCTATCCATTTCCCTTTATCTCTGATGTCATCACCCTGGTCCAAACCACACCATCTCTTACTTGGGCTTCCGCAGTGGCTCATACCATTGATCTCCCTGCTTCGACCTCAGTCCCTTCAAACCATTCTCCTCTAGGTACCTAATCACCTTTTTAAAAATTTGAATCACATCACATCACACCACTCCCTGCTTGAAGCCATCCAATAGCTTCTTGCCATCTTTAGAGTAATATCCAGGCCAGACAGGACCTGCCTTCTACCTAGCCAGATGGCTTAACCTCGACCACTTCCACTGTCCCTGTGCCCTTCTTTCCAGCCTACTTGCTTCTTACCTTCTGCAAACATGCCAGGCCCATTCCCAATTCTAAAAGCCTACTTGCTTTCTTATTGTTCCTCAAACACACCTTTTTGCTTGTTTGCTTATTCATTTACTTAATTTCATTAAGGAGAAATTTATATAAAATAAGATGAACTATTTTAAAGTGAGAAATTCTGTGGCAATTAGTACATTCGCCTTGTCCTGCAACCACTGCCTCTATTAGTTCCAAATGTTTTCCTCTTAACAAAAGGAAACCTTGTGCCATTAAGCAGTAGCTCCCTATTCCCCCTCCTCTCAAGCCCCTTGCAACCACACATCTCTGTTCTGTCTCTATGGATTTAGCTATTCTGGTTATTTCATGTAAGTGGTCTCAAACAATATGTGACCTTTTGTGTCTGACTTCTTTCACTTAGCATAATATTTCCAAGGTTCATCCATGTTGTTGTTGCATGTATCAATACCTCCTCACCTTTTATTGCCAGTAATAAAATTCCATTGTGTAGATATACTACAATTGCTTATCCATTCATCAAGATACCAACACCTGTGATTACCTCCAGATGTACACCATGGTTGAGATAATGTCCATAGTTCCTCAAAAATCCTATATTTGAGTAGCATTATAGCATAATGATTAAGTGGGCAGATTACCTCCATGGGATTGTCAGGTGTGTAAATGTGGAAAAAGTATTTGATTTCCCTATCCTTCAGTTTCCCCTCAGTAAATGATGAAAATAATCATACCTACATCCTAGGTTTATTCCAAGCACTAAGTGAGCTCCTACATGTATAGCATTTAGAATGGTGTTATGCACGTAACACGTGCTCAGTCAAGGTTAGCTGTTGGTCTGGTTAATTGCTGCATAACAAACTACCCAAACTTAATGACATAAAGCACAAAACATTTTATTATGCACCTGGATTCTGCGGGTCAGGAACTTGGAAAGCACATAGTAGATATGCTTGTCTCTGCTCCACAGTGCCTGCAGTCTCAGCTGGGGTAACTCTACAGCTGCCTGCTGGAATCACCTGGAGGCTTCTGCACTCACAGTTTTGGCAGTGGAAGCTGGTTCTTGTTAGGAACTCAGCAGAGGCTGTCTGCTCAAACATTTATATGGACCTCTCCCCGGGGCTGCTTGGCTTTCTCCCAGCCTGGGGGCTAGTTTCCAAAAGTCATGTCCAAAAGGCAGGAAATGGAGGCTGCAAATTTCTTAAGTTCTAGCCCAAAACGTGTTACAGCATCAGTTCTTCTGTCTGATTCTGATCAAAGCAGTCCAGGTCTTTCTATGTTCAAGGGGTGGGGACATAGATCTCACCACCTGAAGGGAGAATGTTAACGTCACACTGTGATAAGAGCATTTAGGGTGGGATGTACTGCAGGGACCATCTTTGGAAAATACAATCTGCCACAGCTATTATTTCTGTTGCTATTGTTATTATTCCTATTATTCCATAATAGTCATCAGAAAGATTTTAACCCTCAGGGATGTCCTCTCCAGGGCCCCAAAATTGGGACAAGGAAAATGGGAAGATGGAAAAAGTCATGGGATTAGACATCCGTAGACCATCCCAATTTAGAAATTATTTAATCTAATTCCCTAATCTACAGATGACAAACTGTGGCTAAAAGAAGTGAAGTTGCTGCCTGAAATCATAATGATGGTAGAAATATCAGAACATTTCTGTTTCCACTATACCATAACATATGAAAAAGTAACAAAGAACTGTGCTAGGCTGAAGGTGTTCTAAAATTGATGCTGGTGATGAATACACAACTATGTGATGATGCTGTAAGCCACTGATTGTATACTTTGGATGGATTCTATGGTGTGTGAATATCTCTCAATAAAATTACATTTAAATATATATATATAATCGACGATTGAACGCAAACAATAGTAATGATTTCCTCATCTGTAATATATCGACAGTGATGCTTACCTCACTTGATCATTATGAATATTAGAGGGGGTAGCATATGTAGAAGGACCTGAAGCAGGAGTGCAGTCATATGGGTATTCTAACTTTTTGTCTTTGTTTTCTTTTTCTTTTTTAGAATATTACAGAGCTTTTTATTATAAAACCCCAAGGATGGCTTTTAAAAATGAAGGAGTGGATGGTAACGAGGGTTAGAGTCATGTGGTACCACTGGTGGGGCTTTGGGAGCTGGTTTCCTGAGAGACCTGTATACTCCGGGCCCTTCTGGTCAGTCACAGGTTCTGTGTGCTCTTTCTTTGGACCCACTGATTTGAAGGAAAGGGCAGTGGAGGCAGCATCTCCAGGTGAGTTTGGAGCAGCAGTGACTGATTAACTCCAGCTGAACCTGTCTCAAGTCCTCACAGGAAAGGGGAAATAGGCTAGGACCCAGCTTTCTTTCTCCTCTCAAAGGGTCTTCTATTGCTTGCTTCCAGTGCCTAGAGCTCCAACTTTCCCTTCCCCCCAAAACAAACAAACAACACTGGTTATTGTAATAGTTCCCATGTCTGTCCTATTGCACTGTCAAATTTGTGGAGGGAACCTGACGAGATGTTTGGGGCAGTGGTAAGGGCAGACCCACTGTATGGGGCACAGCACAACACTGAGGATTGAGGTAAAGAAATCCTGAATAATTACCCTCTAGAAGATTCCAGTTAATCTTATGACCCTTCCTGAGGCTCTACAGATGATTCCCGTGATGGTTTGGAGATTTTATGAACCCCAGAAAATATTATGTTCTTGAAGCTAATCCATCCCTATGGGTGTGGACTTATTGTGGGTGGAACCTTTTAATTATGTTATTTCAGTCGAGGCATGCCCCAAGTAGATGTATCCTTATACATTATAAAGGACCACAGTCCTTTATAAGAGGATGAAAAACACAGACAGTGACACAAAAGCTGAGAGAGAAGGGCTCACATAGAAGCATAGAGAGAAAGCCACAGAAAACAGAGAGGAAATCATTGAAGCCAGAAATCGGGAGCAATGAAACCTGGAAGAGAAGGGAGAGACCAGCAGATGCCATGTACCTTGCCATCTGACAGGAGCCCAAGATTGCTGATAGCTGGTCTTTGGGGAGAAAGCATCGCCTGTTGATGCCTTGATTTGTGTATTTTCATAGCTTCAGAACAGTAAGCTTGTGAGCTAAATAAATCTCCATTGTAAAAGTCAACCCATTCTATGGTCTCTGCATATCAGCAACTTTGGCAAACTAAAACAATACCCAAGTTCATATAGTGTGCTTTAGCTTGTTAAAGCTTTTGGAATGAAATATAGTAGAAATGGAATGGCTTTTAAAAGGGGGAATTTATTAAGTTGAAAGCTTACAGTTCTAAGGACATGAAAATGTCCAAACTAAGGCATCCAGGGTAAGATACCTTGATTCAAGGAAGGTCAGTGGGTCCAGAACACCTCTGTCAGCTGGGAAGGCACATGGCAATATCTACTCATTTCATAAGGCTTCTCCAGGGGCGTTTTCCTTCTGCATCTCCAAAGACCTTTGGTGGTGTGGGCTCTGTTGGCACTGAAGATTTTCCAAAATGGTTCTCTCTTAAAGGGTTCCAGTGAGCGGCCCCACCTTGAATGGGTGGAGATACATCTCCATGGAAACCATCTAATCAAGTTACCACCCAGAAAAAGAAAAAATAAAAAATAAAAATAAATAAAAATAAAAAGTTACCACCCACAATTGGGTGGGTCACATCTCCATGGAAACAATAAAAGAGATCCTACCCAGCAATATTGAAGGAAGATGAAAGAGCATGCCTTCTCGGCGGCACATGACAGTTTCAAACCAGCACAGATGGTAAGAAAGGCAAGAGCATGACTGAAGAATAGACTCTAGGACTCCCTGATTCACACACTTACAGGGCGATATTACGGGTTGCAACATAAAGGCTTTGGGCTAAGTGAGAACCCCAGTTCATTCACTGCCCATAAGCATTGGATTTGAAAGCATAAATGTGTCCTCTTAGACTGGGTATTTTTGTATGGGCTTTGTCTTAACCAGATGAGCCACTTTTAAACATGCAACATTAAAAAAAAGGATAAGTGACCAGAAAGATAGAAACTTGTTTTCCACTACAAGACACAGAAACACTATCTACTAAACTGTCTGTGACCTCGGTTATGGCCTTTTGGAAGGTGTGAAGGGATAGATCCAATTTTGTAGAGTCATGCATTGTTCATTATTCCTTCAACACACCTTTTTTAGTGTCTACTGTGCCCTGAACATGTCAAGTGCTTATGTTGATGATCCCTGGCTAAGGAATTATACAGTCTGGACCTTTCTGTTTAAATAAACAAATCAATGGTTTGCTGGACAGAACAGAATACTTAATACTACAGGTAAACATGAAGATGACACCTGGAAGGAAGTCTTCTCCTCCTAGAATTCTAGATAATTGATTAGAGTAGAAAGAGATGCCAATGAAATGAAAAAAGATAACAACTGCCATCATTTGTCTCTAGACTACCATGAAAAATAATTTTCATTATCATCACTTTTAAGCCATATTTATAACTCCAGAAATAGTCACAGAACAAATATCTTTCACTTTTCCAGCCTCTATATATAGGCAATACTTTGCAAGCTTCATCTAAGATATTTTTATCCATCAAAGTCACCCTGGTAGGGCCTTTTAGCCTGATTCTGAAGCCATGTTTATATTCTCTGTTTAATTGAAACTAACCCTCTGCTTTAGTTTCCTGGCTACTAAAACAAATACCATACAATGAATTGGCTTAACAATAGGAATGTAGTGGCCTGTGATTTCAGGGTCTAAAAACTTCTGCCTCCTGGAGTGGGTATCTTCCAACTGGCTGGCAATCTTTGAGTTTCCTTGGCTATTCTGTCACATGACAACATATGGCAATGTCTTCTCCATTGGATTCTGCATTCCACTGACTTCTGGTTTCTGTCTGCTACCTGTGGCTTCTCTCTTTGTGGCCTTCTCTATAAGGCCTCTAGTAAAAGGGTAAAGACCTATCCTAACTCACTTTGGCCACAACTTAACTGAAGAAACTTCATCAAAAGTTCCTACTTATAATGGATTCACATCCACAGGAATGGATGAAGATTAAGAACATATTTTTCTGAGGTCCATAATTCCAAGTCCCACACCCTCTCTCTACAGAAAACCCTTCATGTTTGCTAAAACTCTGCATATTCCAGTGGAACTCTGTCAATGATTCTTTGGAGTGTGGGTTGGTCAGTGTCTAAATCCAGAAGGCAGTGAAGCTTAAAGATGATCTATGCCATCAGGCCTGCTGTCCTAGCACTGAGAGAGAGACACAGAGATGGAGATATACACACACACAGACAGAGATACACTGAGAGTAAAAGAGAGAGAGAGAGGGACAGAAGGAGACAGAAAGGGTGATTGAAGAAGGCACAGTGTTCACTCAGGAGCAGGGACGGAAATTGATAAATAGGAAGAGAGGAGAGCTGATAGATTATAGGCTAAACCCAGCAGCCTCCTACCTGACAGCCTAGATTTTGCAGAGTGAGCTCCCATTTTCAGTAAAAACACAAATAGACTATAATGTATATCCTAAGTAGATTACAGATTACCAGGGGCTGGGAGAGAGAAATAGAGAGTTCTTGTGTGATGGGTATAAGTTCTCTTTGGGGTGATAAAAAAGTTTCAGCAATGGATGGCAGTAACGATAGCAGTATCATGAGTAAAACCGATACTGCTGAAACACACATTTGAAAGTGGTTAAAATTGGAAATTTTGGGTTCTATATATGTTACCACAATAAAAAGTTAAAACTTTGTTTTAAAGTTATTTCAATCTCATACACTATTTTCTGTTTATTGCCATGAATAAGCAGCAGTGTGAGTTTCAGACAAAGGCTGGGCTCCAGAAAGTCAAGTCCTGCACATTTCTTCTTGAGCACCCCATCCCAGTTTAATAACCAAAAACTTAAATAAGATTCAAATTTTTAAAGAAAAATACTTATCATGCACTAAACTCTGTAAAGAACATCAAAGAAGAGTAACAAGGTTTTAAAGGTTGGCTCAAACCCACTTTCCTCTCAGGGCACCATGTCCCAGTGGACCCACATATTGCCTGAACCATTCCTTTGACATTTTTTACTTTTTTGCATTGTGCTTAATTAACTCTCTTCAGTATCTTTTGTTGTTCGGTTTTATTTTTTTCTGACTATAAAAGTAATTTAGAGGCAGCATGAAAGAGCAGTTAATTTCCTGTGCTTTGGAATCAAACAGCCTATTCTAAAATTCTTCATTGCTGTCATGGTCAGGTTCATGTGTCAACTTGGCCAAGTGGTGGTACCTGCGCGTCTGGTTGGGCAAGTGCTGGCCTGTCTGTTGCTACGAGGACATTTCATAGGATTAAATCATGATCATGTCAGCTGCATCCACAGCTGATTCCATTTGTAATCAGCCAAAGGAAGTATCTTTTGCAATTAATGATGCTTGCTCTAATCACTGGAAGCCTTTTAAGGATGGTTCAGAAGAGACAGTCTCTATTCTTGCTTCCGCCGGGAGCCTCTCCTGTGGAGTTCATTCAGACCCTCCACCGGAATCGACAGCTTCACAGCCTGCCCTGTGGATTTTGGACTCACGATTATGTGAGACAGTTTTATAAATGTTATATTTGTGAGTGTTTCCTGTTGATTCTGTTTCTCTAGAGAACCCTAACTAAAACAATTTCCTACCTGTGTGACGATAGCAAGTTAACTGCTATTGGAGAATTAAAATGTTGCCCACTTTGTCATCAGGTTGATGTGAAAATTACGTGAGAGAATGCATATATTGCACTTGACATGTGGCAGGCACTCATTATCATGACAACCATTATATAAACTGTGTAATGTATAGAAAGAAAAAAGAATACGAAAGTCATCCTTACCCTATACCCCAGGTGATAAAGCATTGTTGACATTTTGGTGTATGTTCTTGATTTTAATGGCTGGAAAATATTCTATCATATTTTTTACATAATTTAGTTGACTTTTTCCATATTATCAGATGTTTTGATTATTTCCATTTCTTCATCATAAACAATGTGGCAATGAACATCATTCTATATAAAAATCTTTGCATGCTGGCTGGTTTGTTTTGGTTGATGCTATTCCACAGTGCTTTAGAGACAGAACTGTTCAAGTTTGGTTTCTGAGTTCAAGTCTTGGCTTTATAACCCACTAGTTGTATGACCTTGAGCCTCAGTTAAATTATCTGTAAAACAGAGATAATAGTACCAACTAAGGGGTTATTTTGCGGATTAAATTGGCAATTCTTACAAAGCACCTAGCAGCACTTACCTAGTAAACACTCAACAATAATAGGTACTATTATTATTTTTTTATAGGGGGAATAATTGGGCCAGAGTTTGAAGTTGTTTCAGTAGTCGACATGAGATGAGATCATTAGGGGAAATTTGGGGGTTTTCTACATAGCAGTCAAACTGAGCCTACAGGTTCCAGAACTTCGAGTGGGATTGTGTTAACAGTAACCTGATGCTTCATTTGTCCTATTTTGTGGTATCATTGAACAGAACTTAAGTCCTGGAGGAAGCAGAAAATTTCAAAGTGGGATCCCTTGCTATTATTAGTTGTCCAACAGGGTGCTAGACTATGGCATCAGGGGGTGTGAGGGGGTATCTGGGGATCCATCCTGCATTCTAAGAGGGGGTCACACCTGTACTGCATGTTGCCTGCCTCAGGGACTGCCCAAAGGAATGAAACAGCAAGGACAGGCACCTCAGTTCACTAGAGGGCTGGACTCAGTCGTGGAAAACCTGGGAGGAGATGCTTCCATGGGCAGAGCAGGTGTTGTAAGACTTTCCCCCAGGGAGGGCAAGAAGATGAAGAACTTCTCATTCTATCCCTAAAAGGTGTTCTTTTCCTCCCAGTGACTCAGGCCCAAAGTCTTCATGTTCAATATATGAGAAAGTCCGGTGGCCTCTGCCTCCTGAATATATGTGGAACCCATTATCTCATCACCTCCGCTTCTACTGAGGTCCAAGCCACCAACATCTCTCTGTTAATTGAGTAATCTCTCACCTGATTACTGCAATAGCCTCCTAACTAGTCAATCCTTCCAAACTTGAAGTCAGATTCGATCACTGCCATGCTCAAAATCCTCCAGTGACTTAGTGCCACTGCAATTAGAATGAAGTTCTAACCCTTAATCCTGGCTTACAATTTCTACGTCATCTATTCCCTGCCTGGTTCTCTGGCCTTCCCTCAGCCTCGACCCTGCAGCCCACTGGCCTTACTTTTCTTTCTCAGGGAGACCAAGCTCCTTCCTATTTGGGGGTGTCCTAGTTTGCTAGCTGCCAGAATGCAATATACCAGAAATGGAACAGCTTTTAAATGAGGGAATTTGTTAAGTTGCAAGTTTACAGTTCTAAGGCCATGAAAACATCCAATTAAAGCAAGTCTATAAAAATGTCCAAATTAAGGCACCAAAAAGAGGTTACCATCACTTCAAGAAAGACTGATGAAGTTCAGGGTTTCTCTCTCAACTGGAAAGGCACATGGTGAACATGGTGATGTCTACTAGCTCTCCAGGATTCTTGTTTCATGAAGCGCCCCTGGGGGTCTATGGCGTGGGCTCTTGTGGTTTTGTGGCTCTCCTGCTCTCTCCAAGATGTTTCCTCTTTTAAAGGAGTTCAGTAAACTAATCAAAAAAAGACCCACCTGGAATGGGTGGAGTCACATATCCTTCTACTCAAAGGTTAATACCTACAATTGGGGGAGTTACATCTCTGTGGAGATAATCCAATCACACTTCCAGCCTGCAGTGCTGAATAGGGATTAAAAGAGATGACTGCCTCTCTCCTGAATCCTCCTCAAGAGGCTTCCAGTGACTAGATTAAGCATCACTCATTGCAGAAGAGATAGGCTCTCTTCCTGCTTTCATGGCGAGTCTCTTCTGTGGAGTTCATCCAGACCCTCCATCGGAATTGTCAGCTTCACAGCCTGCCCTGCAGATTTTGGACTCTGTGTTCCCATGATTATGTGAGACACTTTTATAAATTTTATATTTGCAAGTGTTTCCTATTGATTCTGTTTCTTTAGAGAACCCTAACTAATACAACTTGGTACCAATGGGTTTTATGAATAGTTTTCTCCTCTGACTGGACTCATAGGCACAAAGGACTCTGATTCACATAATCAGAATGACACTCCCAATCCATGGAGTGAGTTGGCAAAAGAGATAGTCAAAATATCACCATTCAATTCTCCTTACGCTTCGCTTGTACGAACCTAGGCTCTGGGGGATAATGTTTTTGACATCTTTATGGAGTTTTGTGGAAATAAGAGGTATAGAGATGTTGGCTGGTTGTTATTAGATATACTGGCTACATTAAGGAGTGAAAGGGATGGGCTTAAGGCTTCAAACAAGAGGCTTAAGTGCCGTCTGACAGATGTAGAAGTTTCTATGAGTATCCTGAAGGAAAATCTTATTTCCTGTAGCCATAGACTTGAGATCTCTGAAAATCAGACTCAGAATCTTATTGTTAGAGCAGCAACTTTACAATGTAAACTGAAATCTCAATGTTGCATGGTGTCTGTCGTTAAAGTGAGGGCATTGATTGGAAAGGAGTGGGACCCTGAAAAATGGGATGGTGATATATGGATTGATAATGATGTTGGGGTGAGGTTGAAACCCTAGGTCATGCTGAATCTTCTCTAGATAACCTTGTAATAGTCTGCCCTGAGGACGTAGTCACCCCACCTCCAGCCTACCTTGATGAGTTGGTCACCAACCTTCACCTGAAGGAATTAGCTCTAGAATGACTAATCCTGTTTCACCAGCTGAAACTGCAAATGAATCCACTGAAGCAAATGGCTTAGAAGATATTTCTAATTCTTTTCATGACCCACCCCCACCACCCCTCATTTCTTCCAGACCTATAACTAGACTAAAGTTAGGACTGACTAGACTAAGTCCTAACTTTAGTCTAGTTATAGACTAAAGGCCACTAAAGGTGAGGTACAAAGTATCACACATGAGGAGGTACGTTATACTCCAAAAGAACTGTGTGAGTTTTCCAATTTATACAGATAGAAATCAGGAGAATATGTGTGGCAATGGATTTTAAGGGTGTGGGATAAGGAAGGAATATAAGGCTGGATCAGGCTGAATTTATTCATATGGGCCCACTAAGCAGAGATTCTGCATTCAATGTTATAGCTCCAGGGGTTAGAAAAGGTATTAACAGTTTGTTTGGATGGTTGGTTGAGACATGGATCAAAAGGTGGCTGACATTACCTGAGGTTGAAATGCCAGAACTGCCCTGGTATAATGTACATGAGGGGATCCAGAGGCTTAGAGAGATTGGAATGTTAGAGTGTATTTATGCAAATCCTGCTCTTATACCCCAGGAATGTCCGGAGGATGCACCTTTTATCAGAACAGTGAGAAATAAATTTGTGAGACTAGCACCATCATCCCTGAAGAGCTCTGTGGTTGCACTTCTCTGTAGGTCAGATATTACTGTAGAAACTGCTGTCACTGAGCTGGAATCCTTGAACACAATGGGGATGACAGGATCCCGAGTTGGCAGAAGACATTTGATCGCCAAAGCACTTAATCACCAAAGATAGGGTGGACGTGGCAATTATAATAGACAGCAAACTCAAAGCAGGAGTCAAAATAATATGACTCGCAGAGATTTGTGGCATTGGCTAGTAAATCATGGGGTCCCTAGAAATACAATAAACGGGCAGTCTACTAAATTCTTGTATGAGCTGTATAAACAAAAGAGTTCTAGGTCAAGTGAACAGAAGTCTAACCTGAATTACAAAAACACAGAGTCATAGCCCCTTAATCAATTTCCAGACTTGAGACAGTTTACAGACCCAGAGCTTATTAGCATTATTCTCTATCAAGCTGAGCTAAGTAAATGCTTGCTGAAAAAAAGAATACTAAGAGATCAAGAGCTTAAACTGCACTCAAAAGTTTAGCTTTCATTTGCCACTGTGGGACTCCAGGCAAGTTACTAGTCTTTTGTGTGCTTCATCATCCATTTATCAACACCGTATATTTGTTGAGCTCTTCCTAAGCTAGAATTTGCTAGATATCCTCAGATGTCATGTTAGCAAACAGATCAAAGATGCTGTTGATAGACACAATAAAAACTTGTGTAGAAACAGTACAGGATTCTAAAAGTTCTGTTTCTAAGCTGCCAGATAAGAGAGAAATGTGAGTGGGAATTCATTTTAATTCAACAAGCATTTATCAAACACATCATTACTAGAGTCAATGAGCTGAGAACCATTTAGGGTGGCAAGGAAGGGGAGAGAATAAAAAGATAAATAATACAGGGGTCTACTTGTCACAATAGTAGAGAAAATAGTCATAAAAACAATTAAGTCAAGGTAGAATGAGATAAGAATTGCCACACTAATTGCTGTGTGTTATTCTTTCTGAAGAGAAAGAAATCATGGAAGAAGTAGCTTTTGAGCCAAGCTTTGAAGAAAAAGTCTGAAGGGTGCATTGGAAAGGAAAGAGAATGAAGCATGGACGAGAAGGACACCTGCCTGGTGTAGATCTTCTCCTCTCTGAAGGACAGGTGTTACTCTCCTTTCCTGTGCTAGGCAATGTGCTAGTTACTTGGATACAATATGCACCCACTCTTACAGCCCAGGGGAAAAGAGGAAAACAAAACATCCTTGGGTAGAAGAAGAATATGATGCAGGTAAATTCTGTTAGAGAAGAAGGGAAAGTGGAAAACTCACCCTTGTCTTCTATGAAGAGAAGAAACGGACAAAGGCAGTGTGAACTGGTTTGACATGCATGTCCTAACACTTTCTCTACTCAGGGTAGAACCCAAGAGGAGGAGATGTGTTACAAATATTCAGAGCGTAGGACATAAGGAACATTAGAAATCTTAGGAGATTGTGAATGGCTTGGTTTCTTGGGCATAGCTCTAAGAGAAGTTTCATTGAAATATGATAGTGTTTGTGTAAATAGAGCTGAGGATGAAGTTTTCATACACCTCAATACGAGGGTATGAAGAAGCTAGGGTACGAAGAAATCACCAACTCATTAATGAATTAATCATGATAGGCTAGATTATGCTACTATAACAAATAACCCTCCAAATCACAGAAGCCTAATTCAACAAAGATATATTTCTTGTTTGTTCAAAGGTAGCTGTGGTACCAGGCAATTTTATTGAGCAATTTCGATCAATGAGAAAACTTGGCAATCCAGTTTGCTTTTATCCGGTTGCATCACCGTCTCAGCATGAAAAGCTTCTGAAAGGTTTAATAATCTCTTAAGGCATCTCCCCATCAGAGGCCATTCTGGGGTGGACATTGGTTGATCTTAGTTTTTGTAAGATCAAGTGTAGTCTGTAATAGATAAAATGCTTACAAGTTCCAATACTTAAAATAAGCCTCTGTTTCGACAGTGATATTTTGCTCCTGGGAGTATTTAGTAGAATTCTTCTCTTGTATTGCTTTTACTTTCATGAGTCCTTCTGCTCTTTTCTTCCGACAGTCAAAGAGATTATCAAGTAAATATTCATCCTTCCTTCTTCTACTAGTGACCAAGTGTGTGTGCTGAGCAAGTTATTTCCCAATAAAAGTCAAAATCTCTTATTAAAATTTATATGTTATCTACACACCCAAGAATAGCTACAACTCTGCAAATTGGATTACAAAATAATTAGAAAACACCAAATGTGGTTCAAATTGCCTCTTACAATTTAAGGAAAGCAGGAAATTGGTGGTAATTTGCTGCATTATTGCTCAGTGTATCTCTGGACCAGTCACATAAATGTTACATCACAATAGCACACAGCATCTTGAAATGTAGGGTATTCATTGCCCTGAAAATTTCAAAAATATCACTTAGAAATCACTTCATATAAGCCTTTTTTCAAGTCTCTGCAATCATGGAGACCAGGGGGTCTCTGTTAATAGTTGTTTGGTCTGTTAAGGAAAGGAAATGGCTCTAAGAATATGGATTCCTAAATGTCCATTATGATGACTCTGTTCTCTAAGGCAGAATTTTGCTTCCATTTCCCTGGGACTCTGCTGTTTAGAATTAAAGTTCAAACTTTAATATTGATGAATGACCCTTAGTGTAAATAGAGCAGAAGGATTAATATAAGAGTTCCCTGGAGCTCTGCTTAGCTATAGTCATTTGCTTTCCTAGGAGGTGATAGAGACAGATGTGCAAGTGAAGGAGCCAAGGCATGGTAAGGAAAGCATATGATATTAACAATCCTTTATTTGGGTAACCACTTTGCAGTCTAGAAAGCACTTTCACACAACTCGTGAGATTCTCTCAAAAAAAAATGTGAAGTTAGGAAAACAGAGATTTTCCTGCTTTTTACATGAGAAAACTAAAATACAGTGGCATGAAGTGACTGACCCAAGTTCACTTCATTAATAAGAAGAGAAGCCAGGACTAGACTCAGGCTTCCTGATGCTTACCCCAGAGCTCTTGCCAATACATCACACCCCATATGTCTGATCCAGGTTCTAGGAAAGGATTCTGTTTCCAACACTGGTTTCAAAAATATCTAGTGAGAAACCAAGAAAATTTCCACTTATGGAATTAAATTCAAAATACCAAGCATGATTTCTTAAAAATCCTCAGCTTTCCTGACTGTGCTTGGAAAAGAAACACAAGAGATAAGAGAGATATTATAGGAATTCAGTAGTAGGTCTGGGGGATTGTGCTTAAGAGAAAATGATAAGAATGTTTTGGAAGGAATCTTGCAAGTATGATGATATCTGTGTGACATTTTCCCAGCTCAGATGCATTTAAGACGATGACTTCATATAGAAAATGAAATCTCTAATAATTTTCTTTCTTTCCTCTTTTCCTCTTCCTTCTTCATTTACTAATCATGAGCTCTACATTAGGAACATGCTCTGGTGGGCTAGTTATTTTCAGAGTAACCCTTTTTATAAATACTAATGGCTACTCTGGCAAAATACAATAGTGTCACGGAAACAACAAAGACATACTTTGTTCTGACTTTCACATAAAAGTAGCTGCCTCAAAGACTGACAGAAAAGAAAAACCTGAAAAATCTTTTTCTATCCTAACACTTGGCTCCTAAAAACTGTGTTGAAAGGATCTTTCTCTTAGAATACACTTCTTAGAAATAAACTATTGAGACAGTCAATGTCATTGATTTTAGCCATGAAGACAACATAAATTAAAGTGCAACTGGTACCTAGGTCAGGTGTGCAAGGGAAAGCTACAGACTCTGCAGGTTCATGCATGGCCCCTACAGAGGGGACTGGAAATTCTGTTTTCCAAAGATTGAGACTTCGCTTTTGGACACTGATAACTGCTGTTACATATATGTCATATTTCAATGCAGAAATAAGAGCTGGAAGAAGGAGAAATCTCAGGGTTGGGGAGGAAGAATAGTAGCCAGTCCTCGGTGGGGCCTCAGCTAAGGGGTATCTGAAATAGGCTATGAAAAAAGGATGAAAATAGTAAAAATGAGGGGAGAGGGTATCTACCAAGAGAGGAGTTATCTCCAGTGAATACATTCTCTAGGTACCTCTCCCTTCCGCAGCTCACACCCAACTCTAGCTCAACCACATGCTATCATCAACATCACCCACATTAATAAGTCTTAAATTTTGCTAAAGGGAAATTGCTGCTCATAAGTCAGCTTTGTTAATACAATCGGGGAGCCCGGAAGGGGTTGGAGCTTTTAGCCTGTTTGCGTATGTCAATTACACAGCTGCCAAAATAAGCCCTTGGCTTAATGCTTCAGGACCTACAGAAACCCAGGTGGGCCTAAGAAATGAGAACAAAGCCCTGGGTTCAAAGTCAACTCCAAATCCTTCCCTTGAACTTTCCGCTTCCTCCTTATAGGAGTCTCCTCCCCAAGCACACCAAACCTTTATCTCTTCATTTGGCAATGATAATGATGATGAAGATGATGATAGTGATGGTGATGATAATATAATCCAGCCTTCAAGCCTCTGCCTTGCTTCTGCTTAGTGCAGACCATTCCAAACTTTCTTTGCTAAGCTCATACTGCAAACTAAAATTGCTAATAATATCTTCTATTTACTGAGGATCTAGTCTAGCTAAAGATGGTCCTCACAGTGGCCCCAAACTGAGGAAGGGGATTGGGACTTAAGCCAATACAATTGATTGCAGTCTGACCTGCTTAACTTTGGGCAAAAAAGCTGTCAGTTTAGGGCACTGAGAGAGATTCGGCTGACAGCTGTTGGCTACCAGCATTTCTAGCAGCTGGGAAGGTGCTTCCATCCTGCAGGGGGATGTGAGAGTGCACCATTTCCTGCACTACAGTTCACTTCTGATTTGTATTCTCTTTCTTCATCTAAGAGGTTCTGAGAAAATCTTCAGGATTTTATTTGGCCTCTTTTCCTGATAGAAACCCATAAGAAGAAAGGTAACTAAAGCCCCTGCCACTGTAGCTGTTCTTAAGGACACAATTGAAAAGCATTATCTCCCTGTTCCACCACCCATTCTAGAGTCCTTCAAAACATGCTCTACTGGCACCTCTGCTAGTCAATGTGGTTGACCTGTGTAGTGACCCAGACCTTTATTACATTGCCAGTCCATCAGCAGGTCATCCATCCAGCTCCAAAATCCCATATTAAAGTTTGCTTTCTTGAACTGCTCGGACAGGTCTGGTTCCCTGGGAAGCAAGCTCTGGGATGGAAAATGCTCTTGGAATTAACAGGTGAAAGGGAAACAAGATTGAGCAAAAGGAGATGTTAACTGCAAAGCCGTTGCAACAAAGATCTCAGCTAATCCTATAGGAAGCTCTAGAATTAGATGGCCCTTTAAGGTTATACCAAATTGTGGTCAGGAGGCCCAGTCTTGTTGTCTGTACATGAACCAGTCATTGAATGTGGCCTGGCCCCAGGAAGAGGATGAGGTCTTGGGGAGGCAGTTCCCTTCAGCTGAGAGCTGTTGGCCAACATCTCCAGTGCTTCACTTCAGGGAGTGCAGCCTGCCATATCACCATGGCATCCACCACAAATATCAATGCTAGTCCTAATGCTTCAGAAGAATAAAATTCACATTTGGAAATCTTTGGATGGCACTGGGAAAAGCAGACTTTTGGAAGGGATTTGGGTTTATACAGGTAAAAAATGTTTATTACTATCAGATATCATCATGTATAGTCATCAAGATGTCAACAAGTATAGGAAAAATCTCAATTTTATTATTACTTTATTATACTCCTAAAGAAAGAAAAAACATTGCCAGTTAAATAATGAAACACAGCATTACACGTAAGACACATCTCAATTTTAGAGATGAGAAAATATTAATAAAAAGTGGTGATAAAAGAAAGCAATGATATAGGGTTTAAGCTTTAAGACCCAACCCTCTTTCAAACACACACACACAAATGTAGTTTCCCATGGTGTTAGTGTTGCTGAAATGGTAGTAAAGAAGGAAGGGAACATTTGTTGGCAGCATCATCCTCAGTCAAGGTACAATAAAGTAGCAATAGTTAACTGCTTTTACCTCCCCACATTGTATCTTGTATCCAGGTGCATGTGGAGTAAGCAGCACATCCCACTGGGTGACAGGTGGCTGTCATTCACAGGAAGGTAAGGCATTGAGAGAAGATATCCAGGCCAGAAGGAACCCAATCCGCCAACTCTACCAAGAGCCCTTCTCAGCTCAAGGCAGATAGGCCTGGGCTTGGCCATTCGGCCTTTCCCATGCTTTAATCCTAAAATAGCACTTAGAGGAAATGGGGCCTTCACTCTTCCTCCTAATCCACCCCAAGTTTTTCTTTTTACCTTTAATCCCATGGAGGCTCAGCACAGGGGAGAATAAAGTGAGAATTCAGGCATGAAGATGTTAAGGCACTGTTCATTCTCACTCAGCCCACCCACACCTCCAGCTCTGCCCTCTCTACTTCTACCCACTCTACAGCAAACCATTCTTTCTCTCCTTAGTCATCCAAACAGCTGTTCAATGTAATCTTGTATGATGACCTGAAAGAGAAGCAATATTCTTGGTCTCTTCCTTCCTAAACCCCATGAAGTCCTCTTCACTCATGTTTCCCACTTAAATGCACAGACTTTGTTTAATTGCAGCATGTGTCTGGGGTTTGGCTGTCAGCATGTCCTCCACAGGCCGATGCACGACCATGGTGTCTCTTTCCTACATCCTTAGCAACCACAGAGAAAGGACTTGGCCGGGTAAAGTCTATCATCAAACTATAGACAGAGAGCCTCTCATGGCTACCACCGCTGATGGTGAAGAGTTTGGGCCTCACTTAAATTGAGATCTCTAAATTGGTCCTACCAAGTCTATCTTAGAGAGGCGGCAGGGCTTTCTTAGCAGTCCTGCACAATGGGGTGATGTTCTTTTCAGGGTTGCTCAGATTTCCTAAGATCCTGAGGAAAACTCAAAAGCATCAACATTCATCATGCACTAGAGGGTGCCAAAGTCTTGAGTAACTCCTCTAGGACAAGTACATCTCTGACCTCCAAAAAGGAAGTAGTGGTCAAACGTCTGAAGTCCTAAAGCTAGAGTGGACATTAGGGCATCAGTTAGAGTGTATAACTGTGCTATCACATGGACTATCCCAAAATATTCCACAGTGCAGGATCTATGCCTCTGCAAGAGATTTTCAAAGGTACTGCCATCGTGATTTTTAAAAAAAGTCTTTGAAAATACAGATGCCTATTTGCATATTATTTACTACATTCCAGGCACTGTTTTAAGCATTTTATATGCATCAGCATATTAAATCTTCCCAACAGCCTAGAATGGTTTTCTTCAATTTACAAATGAGAAAAATGAGGCAGAGAGGTTAAGAAATTTACCCAAGTTCACATTAGTTAATGGTAGGGCTAGGATTCTAATCTAGGAACCCAGCTTCAGAGTCTGCACTCTTCTACCATGTTCTCACACTAACAAAAAATCACGCACTCAGTTGCCATGTTTCTTGTCATAAATAAAATAAAGTTCCTCCAACCCCTCGGTTAAGCAACCTCCCTACTACCAAACATTTTTATCTTAACATTCCCTTGGATCACCCCTGTGTCTTGCCTCCACTCTAGACTGTGTCATGCTGCTTTTACTGACTGCACTCAGCTTCAGCAAATGGCTTCTAATTGCCATGGTTCTAAACACAGAGTCACATAATCTCTCTGGAAACTCAACGGGCTGTTGGTCCATATTTCTTTAACTCCTAAGCAATGGTGAAAGAACCTAAGTAAAAGTGATGAATTAGGTCCACTGATTCAGTGTTGCATCATCACTAATTTATTTCACAAAACTCTCAGCATGTCTACAACAAAGCTTTAAAAGAACTAAACACCTTACTGCCCTGTAATTTTTCCTTAACAACAACAACAAAATAAATATGTATGGCATATTTAAATGTCTTCCCTTTTGTCTTGCATTATTGGTAGAAGTTTATTAAATGAACTGGAAGTTAATTGAGCTTGAGTTGAATCTAAACTTGATTACACTCTGGCTCCATCAGCAACTTGCTGTGGGACCTCACTAAGTTAACTCTTTCTGTGGAGCGAGAGAGAGTTTCTTCTACCTAAGAGATACTTTCTGAGAAAGTTGTGCAAAATAGATTTTGGTGAATTAAATCACATTTTCAGTGCATTTGGGAGAAGTTGTTCCATTGCAGGGAGCATTGTGATTATAAAATATGAAAGTTTTTTCTCTCTATTGCTAATTTCTAATGTATCTACATGGGATTTTCTGAGGGTGTTTGGGCCAAGCAGATTTTCTGTAGACATCTTAGCTTTCAAGAAGGAACAATTAGTTCAGAGACCAGGGGTATATTGACAACTATATATGTAAACATTCATATATTGTATAAATACGAGGACTTATACTAGGTTATGAAGACTGCTAGATGCAGGTAACAGAACATAACATAATGGGCTCTGGAATCAGAATGCTTGGATTCCAATCCCCGTTCCTCCACCTATTAGCTATTAGCTCTGAGAATTTGAGCAAATTAACCTCCTTGTGACTCAGTTTCCTCATTTGCAAAATGGGAATAATAATGGTACTATCCTCATGGAGTGATTGTGAGCATCGAGTGAGTGAACATATGTAAAACACTTATAACAACACCTGGCACTGAATACATGCTTCATAAATAGATGCTATTAATCTACTTGCTTGTGTTTTTATAGTGCTGGTCATTGTTATAATTCCCAATAATGCATAGTTGCATTAAAGTTGTTGCTCTTAGAAGCTACAAAGAGAATATGGAATAGAGGAAAGCAGCTTTCTCTGAATCCTTTGTGTAATATCAGCACACCCAGGTTTCTAGCTGTGGCTCTGAAAAGTAAAGCATGAAAAGCAAAGCATGGAAATGTTGGTCCAGCAACAATGGCAAGTCTCAGGTGTTACCTCTGAACAGTAAGGCAATTCCAGGAATACTTTAAAAAGAAGTCCTGCTGGTTGTACCTGAGCATGACCTAGCAATGAGGTCTCTTTTCAAAGTCCAAACACCAGGTATGCACGTCCAAGGCCCCAGAAACCTGTGTGACCTAATTAAGTGCTCAATGGGATCTCTGATTTTGCTTCACGGAAGATTCCAGGTTTCCAAGGAATGACATTCAGTGGTCCTGGTAAAGGTCAGTCTTAGACTCTCAAATGTCAGCTTATTATCTAGTTATAATATGGTTTTCTGTATTAGCAGGAGTGTATTTCCAGTTACAGAATGCTGATTGGGATGCTTTATGTTGCTCAGAGAACTGGCAATCAGATCTCAAGACTGCAGACAAGAAAGGTGCATTGTAAAGTGGCCTCCAACATTTGGACCAGACGCTTCTCTCAGGCTGATTAAGAGGGAGCCATCAAACCTAACGCCCACCTACCCCAGTAGCCTACTTAACAACCTAAGGGATTGTATAAAGAGATTTAGAGAATCATTGCAGTCATGAGCCATATCCTTGGGTGGGGGTATGGGGGTTTCCTTACCCCCATACTATGAGAGTGAATTCCAAGAAAAATACTTGCTGAAATTATGGGTACCTTCTGGAAGAAGGTGGATGTTATCTCGTTCTCATACTGCGCATCAGCTCAGGTTGCAGACCTGCTGGATTGCCCTTGAGCTTATCTGAGCAGAGGAAGAGAGCAATGAACTAGAATGGCAGAGTAGAGAGGTAGGATGGTGGTGGAACAGCCTAGGCCAATGACATCTCTCATGGCCAGAATGCATGGATTGCTTGTGAGCCACATGGACAGTGTGGAAGGAGCAACATTTGAAGCATCTTTCTGTTACCCTAACTATGAAAGCTGCGCTTCAGGTAAGGTGCCCCAGCAACCAGAAGTTTTAGGAAGTCCTTGGAAGATATACTGTCAGAGGGAGCTATCCCATATCAGAGAGCTAAGAGGTGGGGAGCCACCTCGCTCACCTCCACTCCCATTCAGGTATCCAAAGGATTGAATTCAGAGGACTGCCACACAGAGGTTTCTGGGGACCAAACACTGTGAGCCAGAGGAGAACAGCAACCAGAAGGAAACCCAGCAGATGGCTGTCAAGGGCAAGTTGGGTAAACAGAAAAGATCATTCGGGGTTACTTTGATTTTGAAATTAATATTCCATTTACTCAAAAATCTAGTTCTTTCTGAAGTCTTTAAGTTCAGCTCACAGAACTTATCATTCTAGTTATACTTCTAGAAAACTTTAACCATTTTTAAGGGACCTTTGATTAACATTTAGTTTCATTTACAAACTTTGTTCAACTCATGCAAGTGTTTTAAATTGCATTTATACTTCAAGTCATTCATGTATTGTATTTCCCTTGTAGTTTTCCCCAGGCTTCCTGACTCAAAAGCTTCCCTAAGTGCTTGAATAACTCTTATAAATCCAATCAATTAAATGCATAAATAAAAAAACTTGCGATTACTTAAATGCTTCAATGAGATATATAAAGTTAATAAGATTTCTACTTAAAGTCACAGTTTCAAAACAATTACTCAGTTAATCATTTTAAGTTAGAATCACAAGATTGTTATGGTCAAATTTTTTTAAACAATGCAAACACCTCAAATACCAATATGTATAGATTCCTTACCAATACCACATTGTACTTTGAGTTTAATTCTCTAAAGCATATTATCTATATATACGTACTTCCATATCTTATTGGGGCTAAAACAACTCCAATTGGCTCCAACAACTTTGGAGGATACCTTCTCAATTGTTGAGGTTGAAAGATGCTCAGATTTAGAGGCGAGGTCACAGAGACCTCCAAGCACACCTCATCCAGGCCCCAGGCCACTAATGGAAGTCTGAGTTCCTCAGCTGCTTCTTACCTTAACTAAAGTTTGTGTTTATTTGGTCCTTAGGATTTTGCCTTTATTCAGTCCTTAAGATATTTTTACAGGCACTCCTTCCCATTTCTTCCCGGCTCTTAGTCCACAAAACGCTTACATTAGTAGAGCTAATTAAATGAATCCCAATTGAATTCTGGATATCTCTGATGACTCAAACAACCCATAAACTCACCACTTCCAAGGTCATTCTGTGCACAGAGGTCAGCTCTCTGTGACTCCTGCACTCTCTCCTCTTCATGCCTCTCCATTCCCTGTCCCAGACAACCTGGAACTAGGAGAGCAAGGGTAAGAAGAGAGAAGAAGGTTCTTCTCCCTACAGATTCTTAGGTCCGCAAGTCAAACCTGAGCTGGAAAGAGGAGAGGAGAAGAAATGGGCATCTTAAATCGAATGGTCTAGACTTTTTAAAAAATATAAGCTTTGTCTTTAGAGCAGTTTTAGGTTTACAGAAAAATTACACAGAATGTGCAGAGTCCCCATGTATAATTTCCCCTACTATTTTTTAATGTGAAATATATATACAAAAAAGCACTAAATTTTCAAGTGCATTTTAACAAGTGGTTGTAGAACAGATTTTAAAGTTTGGCATGAGTTACAGTTCCACGATTTTTTGTTTTTTCCTTCTAGCTGTTCCAAGACACTGGAGACCAACAGAAATATCAATATATTGACTCAGCACTCATGCTCATTTATTAAACCTGACATTCTCTGTATAACTCCACCATCAACTTTGATCTTTCTCTCACTCTTTAGAGGTACTTGAGCTATGCCCATTCTAGCTTTTACATGTTGGAAGAAGCTGTCCATAATGTGCAATAGGGGGATGGAACTAGTTGATGTTCTGGAGAGGCTGGCCCCTCTGCATTTCAGGAGGTATCTGGTCCAGGAGCCCATCTAGAGGTTGCAGGTTTCAGGAAAGTTACCCTAGTGCATGGAACCTTTGTAGAATCTTATATAATGCCCTAAGAATTCTTTAGGCTTGGCAGGAATGGTTTTGGTTAGGGTTTGGTAAGTTTTGATAGGTAGAAATGTCTAACTGAAGCTTGCATAGGAGTGACCTCTGGATTAGCCTCTCAACTCTATTTGAGCTCTCTTAGCCACTGATACCTTATTTGTTACACTTCTCTTAGTTCCCCATATCATTAATGTCTTGCATTAGTGTGATGCATTTGTACAATTGATGACCCTATGTTGAGACATTACTAGTAATTAAAGTCTGTAGTTTACATTCAGTCTCGCTCTTTGTGTTGTATAGTTCTATGGGTTTTAGCAAATGCAGAGTGTCATGTATCCGTCATTACTGTGTCATATGATTTCACTATCCTAAAGATGCCGTGTGCTTGACCTATGCACCCCTTCTCCCTCTGCCACAACTTGTGGCAACCACTGACCTTTTTACTGTCTGTACAGCTTGGCCTTTTCAACAGTGTCATCGAGTTGGAATCATACAGTATGTATGTAGCTTTTTCAGACTGGCTTCTTTCACTTAACAATATGCATTCAGTGTTATTCCATATCTTTTTATGACTTTATATTATAGCTCATTTCTTTTTATTGTTTAATAATATTCCATTGTATGGATGGACCACAGTTTATCCATTAACCTATTGGAGTTGCTTCCAATTTATGGCAATTATGAAAAAAGGTGCCATAAACATCCAGGGGCAGGTTTTGTGCGGACATGTGCTTTCAGCTCCTTTGGGTAAATGCCTAAGACCATGATTGTTGGATCATAATGTAAGCTCATGTTTAGCTTTGTAAATAAACATTTGTAACTTCCGAAGTTGTACCACCAGGAATGGATGAGAGTTCCTGTTGCTCCACATCCTTACCAGCATGGCCTGGACTTTGTAACTACTGAAAATAACTGGAAAAGCTGTGGGTTTTGCTTGAGGTATCAACAAGATAAACAACAGGAAGAGTCAACAGAGAAAGAGTGAAGACAATGATTTGATAAAAGTTGACCTTTGTTTATATATCTTTGAGTCCGTACTGTTCAATAAAATGTAAAATTTGAGCAAGGACAATTTGTGTGCCTTTTATAAAGCCCTAAAAGATGTCTGGCTTTAATTATATTTTACTCTTTATACAATGTAGGCACACTTAACCTTCTACATCAATCTCTTTGAGTCCAAGTTACTAATTCTGAAAGAAAAAGAAAAATCCCCTTCAACATCTTGTATGCTCATCCCCTAAGTAATAATTCGCTCCTTTGCAAAAACTCACAGGTCAGTCGTTGCCTGGAATTCTGTAATACCGTGTCATCCTCAGATCATCCATGCCTCTTCACACGTGGTCTCACCCTCATGGCCCTGTTTGCATGTCTAAGGTCCCTGGCAGGTCCAGTGTCATTCTGAACTGCTAAACAAAGATTCATAATGCATTCTGGATGAAGGTTCCCTTGCCAGTGCCACCCAGAAGATTGTAGCTCTCATTATGCCTTTCCCTTTCTGAGAGCTTCCTTCTCTGTTTTATATTTAGCTCCTTCTGGATAAAGCAGATGCCACACAGGGAAAACCAGCTGGCCAGAGACTGGGCAAACCACACAGACCCAGGGCTTATGGCTCCTCCTGTGATCTCTGCCTCAGGCTCTGCGGCAAGTGAGGGCCCATCACTCTATTACAGCCATGTATCCAGAATAAGGGAGCAACCAAAGTGAGGAGACCAGAAAAGGAAATTAAAATCCTTGGGTTGTAGTGTATTAAGTCATTGCAGCACTCAAAGGCAGCCATTCATATCATCCAGGAAGCCCTGAATAAATGTTTCAGTAATGAGACATGCAGAAAGGAGCTTGTCACCGTGTGATAGTCTTTCTGCAAAGAGTTTTATTTAAGGTTGGTATCAGAGCATGAACCATGTTAAAATACAATTACAAAAGAAACAGGAATTTCATTAGCGGATTGCAAGGAACAGTTTGGAACTGAGGAGGCTGGTGAGAGCTGATAGGTGTTAGAAAAAGGGGGAAAGAGGTGGTGTGTGATGGAAGTCTCCTGTTCTTCTGGCGCCACACTGGGAAGGAGGATGGAGATGTCAACTTCAGAGAGAGGAAAGCAGAGGATGTCTTCCTCCTGTGAGTTGAGTTCATGACCCCTGAGAGGATTTGGGACTTCCATGTCCCATAGGGTCTACAATCAGAATTACTGCAAATCTATGCCCCCCTATCGTCCTATCACCTTCCATCCAACACATATACCTTATTTCTCTAATCATAGGACCCTGATGAGTTGCAGAAAATACCAATTTGGAGGAATTTGGATAAAAGAGATTGAAGTCCCAGCTCTGCCATTTACTGTCCCTGTGACCATGTAGGTACTAGTAATTAATTAGCAAGTCACTAAATCCCTTTCTGAACCTTCATTAGTTTCCATGTTTTGATATATGGGTACCTGGCACATGGCAAACGCCCAATAAACAATACAAGGCTGATTATGACCTGGTTCCAAATAGGTGATTGATCAGCCATCTCAAAAGTGGAGTGCAGTCAACCCAGGATGTCCAAGATACTTCAAGAGGTGTGAGAAGAAAAGATAAGAATTTATATTAATATGTACTTTTAAAATTCTAAACATAAAAGCAAAGCTAAGCTTTATTCATATTTATTTGATAGATCAACAGTAGTTAATTATGTAAATATATTTACATGAGATGAGTGATCATTATTTTTTTATGATGGAGATATACAATTAAAATTGAGATTACAGATTAAGCAATTCATGTTCCAGGGAGATGAGGAAAAAGAAAGAGAGAAGGAAGGCAGAATGAAAAAAGAGAGAGCCCAATTGCACTGGGACACCCTGATGAAACTTCTTCCTTTGCATTGGACAGCGCTAGCTCAGAGGGAATTTCTCTTTTTCCTCTGTCTGCACTGGCCACACCTTGTCAGCACCTTCGAGAGACCGTCCCTGCATCATCCTCTCAATCTGAAAGTGGCCTGGCGATTTCTACGCTTTTGAAAGCATATCCCTAGAGAACAAAGGATATCTTCCAAGTCTTGTTTCCTGATTCCTTCCCTCAGGTCAGGAGGTGGTGTGTGTGTGTGTGTGTGTGTGTGTGTGTGTGTGTAGCTAATGGGTCCAGTCCTACAAGGATGAATATCTTCCAGAACACAGCTCTTTACTAGGCATCTGATAGAATATCAAAACCAGACAGGATTTCAGGTGTGAATCAAGCTGGAAGCTCATCTCTCCATTGATTATAACTAAAAACTCTGAACACAGTAACAAAAACAACTAGCTGAAAACTCCAAAAAGTAAACATTAGCATCCAGATTTGAATGGGAACAACCAGTAAAGGGTAGGGGTTTGGAATTTTGTACTCTTTTCTCTCTTGACTTTGACCTGAGGTGGGCCCTAATTGTGGAACTGGGGCACAAGCTCAAACAACAAAAAATGTGAGAGAAAATCCCCTTTTATGGCCTGAGGACCAGAATAGGGGACTCCAGTGAACTGGCAAGTTAAGGAGACTTACTGGTCTCTTTTCCTTTCCTTCTCCTTTTTGCATCAGTGCCCTGCCCTGGGGGCAGCACTAGGCTGCCTGAGGTGGCAGCAGCAGTTGCAGTGTGGGCACCTGATACCCCGAGATAAAACCCATCTTTCTTGGTGAAGGACCTTGGAAAAATGTCCCTATTGTCAAAAAAGGGTGAAAAGAATCCCTACAAGTTTTTTTTTCTCTCTCTCTTTTTTTTTCTTTTTAACACTGTAGAACTCAATATAAAATGAAAACAAAATTCATCAAAAGGTGTGAGATGCAGCTAAAGCAATGTTTATAGGGAAAGTTAAAACATTAAATGCTTATTTAGAAAAGAAATAAGGCCTCAAATCAATAATAGAAATCTTGACCTTAAGAAAGTAGAAAAAAATAGAAGAAAATTAAACCCAAAGCAAACAAAATGAAGAAAAAAAATCAAGAGACAGTAGAAATAAATGAAATTTAAATGAGAAAAAACAATAGATTCAATGAAACAAAAAAAGATCAATAAAATTGATAAACTTCTAACCATGTTGACCAAGAGAAAAAGAGAAACACATACTTTCAATATCAGAAATGAAAGAGGCGACACAGTACAGATCCCACAGACACTTAGATGGATAACAAGGGGAGATTGTGACAACTTTAATTTTGAAAACTAGATGAAATGGACTAATTCCTAGAATGACACAAACCACCAAAACTCACTCAAAAACAGATAATCTGAATGACCCTGTCTCTATAACAAATGAAATTTGCAGTTAAAACTCACAAAGAAAACTCCAGGCCCAGATGGCGTACCTGGTCAATTGTACCAAACATCTAAGGGTGAAATTATACCAATTATATACAATATCTTCAGCAAATTGAAGAGTCTGGAATGCTTCCCAAGCCATTTAATAAAGCCAGCATTAGACTGATATCTAAACCAGACAAAGATATTACTAGAAAAGAAAACTACAGATCTATATATCTCATCAATGGATCTAAAAATACTAAAAAATTTAGAAAATCAATTCTAGCAATGCATAAAAAGGATAAAATACATCATGATAACATGGAGCTAACCCTGCAAAACTTGTCTCATCATTTAAAAAATCAATGTTTCAATAGTAAAGAAAGAGTATTTGATACAATTTATCACCCATTCATAGCAAAAACTCAGTAAACTATGAATAGAAGGGAACTTCCTGAAAATGAAATTTCAAGTGGTATATGGGAATCCTGTATTTTATGCATGATTGTTCTGTAAACCCACAACTTCTTTAATAAATCTATAAAAAAACAAAAATTAATATGATATTTAGTTATGAAAGACTGAATGTTTTCCCAATAAATAAGAAATAAGTAAATGATGCCCACTCTCACAATTCAACAACAGACAGGAAATCCTAGACAGGGTAATATAGCAAGAAAAAGAAAAAAAAGGCCTACAGATTGAAAAAGAATTAAAATCATCCCTATTTGCAGATGGCATGATTGGCTATGTAGAAAGTCCCACGGGAGATACAAAAACAATCCTGGAACTAGTAACTGAGTTCAGCAAGGTTGCATTATATGAGATTAACACTCAATGGGAGAAAATATTTAGAAACCACATATTCAAGAGGATTTAATATCCAGAATATACAAAGAAATCCTTCAATTTAACAACAATTAAAAAAAAAAACAATTTTAAAAGTGGGTGAAAGACTTGAATAGATATCTCTCCAGAGAAGATATGCAAATGGTCAGAAAGCACATGAAAAGATACTCAACATAATTAGCCACCAGGGAAATGCAAATCAAAACCACAATGAGTTACCCTTTCATACCCGTTAGAACAGCTACTATTAAAAAAAACAACTGAAAATAACACGTACTGGAGAGGATGCAGAAAAATATGAACACTCATTCATTGCTGATGGTGTGTCATGGTTAGGGACAGGTGTCAACTTGGCCAAGTTGTGGTACCTGTTCATCTGATTGGGCAAGCGCTGGCCTGTCTGTTGCAATGAGGACATTTCATAGGATTAGGTCATGATCACGTCAGCTGCATCCACAGCTGATTCCATTTGTAATCAGCCAAAGGGGAGTGTCTTCTGCAATTAGTGATGCTAAATCCAATCATGGGAAGCCTTTTAAGGAGGACTCAGAGGAGACAGGTTGCATTCCTGCTTTGGCTGGTGAGCCTCTCCTGTGGAGTTCATCCAGGCCATCCATTGGAGTCATCGGCTTCGCAGCCTGCCCTGTGGATTTTGGACTCTGCGTTCCTACGGCCACGTGAGACACTTTCATAAATTTTATATTTGCAAGTGTTCCCTGTTGGTTCTGTTTCTCTTGAGAACCCTAACTAATACATGGTGGTTCCTCAGAATTACCATTGTAGAAGACAGTATGGCAGTTCCTCAAAGAAAGTGAAGTATGGAACTACCACATGATCTGGTAATTCCACCACTAGGTGCATGTGCAAAAAACTGAAAGTAGTGACACAAGCAGATAATTGCTCCCTGATGTTCATTGTGGCATTATTCACAGATACCAAAAGATGGAAGCAACTAATGAATGGATGAACAGAATGTGGTGTGAACATACAGTGGACTATTAGTCAGCTGTGAAGTTGAAGAAGTCCTGATACGTGAACAACATGTATGAACCTTGAAGACATCATGTTGAGTGAGATGAGTCAAATACAAAAAGATAAATACTCTATGATCTCACTGTTTTAAAACAATACGAATAAGCAAACTCATAAACAGAATCTAAAATATAGGTTAGCATGGGATCGGGTGGGGAAAGGGAATGGAAAATTAAGGCTTAAAATGTACAGGTTCCTATTAGGAAAGATGGAAATGTTTTGGTAATGGATGATGGTGATTATAGCACAAAATTGTGAACTCAATTAACAGCACTGAAATGTACATCTGAATATAGTTAAAAGGGGGAATGTTAGATTGTATATATGGTAATAGAAAAAACATTTTTAGAAATCCATGGGACTATGCTACACAAATAGTGAACCCCATAGTCCAACTATGGACTTTAATTATTAGTACAATTATAAAAATGTGCTATAACCAATCATTACAAATGTTCCACAGCGATGCCAGGTGTTGGTGGTGGGGTGGTATATGAGAATACTGTATTTTATGCATGATTGTTCTGCAAACCCACAACTTCTTTAATAAAGAAAAGCACACTCAAAAATCAATTGTATTTGATTCCCAGACCATGCACCTAAAAAAAAATAATCAATTGTATTTCTGTAAACTAACAATGAAAACTAAAATTTAAAACAAATGCCATTCACGATCACCTCAAAGAAAACGAAATACTTAGGGATAAACAACACAATGAAGACCTAAATAAATGGAGAGGCATATTGTGTTCATGGATTGGAAGACTCTACATAGTAAACTGCCAGTTCTTCCCCAAAAGATTTATAGGTCCAATGCAATCACTGCAGACTGGGATAAAAGTAATAAAATGGTCCTTTTTTTCCACAGATAATTTGACTGTGCATGTAGAATATCCGAAGGATTTATGAAAATAATCCTAGTGCTAATAAGAGAGTTTGGCAAAATCACAGGGTATAGAACGTTATACAAATCAATTTTATTTCTACTTACTGGCAATGAACAATTGGAAATCTAAATTAAAAAAAAACACTACTGTTTACAATAACACCAAAATAAATTAAATACCTAGATATAAATCCAGCAAAATATATACAGGGAAATTGTATAGAAAATATGTGGTGAAACTATAAAACACTGATAAAAGAAAGCAAAGAAATCCTAAATAAATGGAGAGATATAAATTATTGTCATAGGCTGAAGAATCAATATTGTTGAGATGAAAAAAAGAACAAAATTGGAGGCCTCATTCATATTACCTTATTTCAAGATTTACTATAAAGCTGTGGTCATCACAATTACTGGCAAAAGTATAGATACAAAAATTGATGGAGCAAGGATATAGAGTCCAGAAATGAATCCATACAAATATGGTCAATTTATTTTTTATAAAGATGTATAGACAATTCAATGTGAAAGCATAATATTTTCAATAAACAGTATTGTAGAAATTGGACATCCATACAGAAAAAAAAGAACTTCACATTTTTTATAAAAATTAGGTCAAAATGGATTATAGACCTGAATGCAAAATGTAAAACTACAACATTTTTAGAAGAAAGCATGGAAGAAAATTTTTGTGACCTTTCATTAAGTGAAAAGTTCTTAAAGATGACCTTAAAAGCATGATCCATTAAAAAAAAAAAAAGATAAATGGGAGCTTTACAAAACTTAAAATCCTTTGCTCTATGAAAGACACTCTTAAGAGAATGAAAGAACAAGCCACAAGCTGGAAGAAAACATTTGAAATCACATATCTGACATACAAAAATATACACAGAACTCTCAAAATTCAATAATAAGAAAACAGACAACTCAATTTTTAAAATGGGCAAAAGATTTGAACCGACGATTCACTAAAGAAAAAGAATGGAAAAATAACCACATAAGAAGATGGTCAACATTATTAGTCACTTGGGAAATGCAAATTAAAATCATACTGAGATACTACTGCATACCTATTAGAATGGCAAAAATGAAATAAACTGAAATTACCAAGCACAAGCAAGGAGGCTGAGCAAGTGGAACTCTTAAACATTGCTGATGGGAAAGCAAAATGGTCAGATACTTTGGAAAAGAGTTTTACAGTTTATTATAAAATTAAACATATATTGCCTAGCACATGATTTAACAATTTTACCTCTATTTCCAAGAAAAAGAAAGCCTTATATGCATGCAAAAATCTGTCTGTGAATGTTTATAGCAGCTTTATTCATAATTACTAAAAACTGGAATCAACCTAAATATCCTCAACTAGTGAATAGATAAACAAACTGGTATGTCCATACAATGCGATATCATCCAGCAGGAAAAAAAAAAAGGAATAAGCCACTCTACCTGTAAACACGCATTAATCTCAAATGCATTATCCTAAGTGAAACAAGCCAGATTCAAAAGGATGCATACTGTATGATTCCGTCTTATGACGTTCTAGCAAAGGTTAGATTAGACCATAAGGAACAATGAGAAGAGGAGGTAACCAGAAGGAAGGAGCACCATGAGATTTTTGGTGGTGCTACATGACTCTAGGTATTTGTTAGAACTCAAAGAACTGTACAACACACAGAGTGAGTTGAATTTTATGCTAATTAAAAAATAAATTGGAAAAAATAAAGAGGGACCTTGTGGCCCACCTTGTCTACTTTTTTCCTTTAGCAGCTGAGACCCATGGAGACACAAGAGTTACCTAAGGCCCTGCAGAAAGGACTATAATCTCAGCGCCCCATTCAATGCTCTTTTTTTTTTTTCTTGCTGTAGGAGACCTCATCATGCCATCTCCTCTAGTCTTATGTCATTCAAGAATTCGGGCCTATGCCCTGTGTCAGAAGGAATCCCTCCCTCCCTTATATCTCCTATAGCCCTTGGTCCCTCCCTTCCTCCACTTACCATGTCCTGCCCTTTATCTGAGTATTTCTGTGTTTGCCTTCTTGCCTCTACTGGGGGGTAAATTCAAGGTGAGCAGGGCCCTTGAGCCCATTGTGTCCAGCAATGCCGTGTTTCTCTTCTCATGGGTGATGATTTACATTAGACTCAACTGATCGCTGTATTCCCATCTAAACCAGCAAAGGCCTGGGGAGAGCCAGCATTGATCTCACAACTGTTACTGGAAGCCTTTTCTCGTGAATGTTGCTGCAGCTCATTGATCCAACCAACAACTTATGGGCATCCACCAGGAACTGGGCTCAATGCTGTGGGTGCAGTGGCAGGCAGAAAACAGGCACGTTGCCTCCTCCAGCCTCCTGGGAATGGTATAGCAGCATCACTTCAGTAGAGATCAAAACAACAATCTCAGTTTAGAAAGGTACAAATGAAAAGAATATTTTCTAGGAAAGTTAGCCAAAATCCCAACTTTCTCTAGAGGTTAATACATTTAACGAAAATATCACCCAGAAATGTGGCTTTCATGACCCTTTCCTTTTTGAAGTGACACTGGGACCTGGGGATTTGCTTGTTCCTTCCTTAACTAGCTTCCTGTCAGCATGCCAGGGCCTGATGGCTCTGTCTCAAAGGTCCCCTGAGTGCCCCACACTGACACTAGAATAGGCCAGCTAAATGGCATGCTGACTCATTATCATTCTTTACTAACCAACCAAATGACACTCCAAGGACATTGTGGAAGTGCAGCCACCCTGGAGGCTACCTCGGAGCCAAGATTCTCCCCAGACTCAGCACAGAATCTGTGGGATGTGGGTCAAGGAGGATCCATCAGGTATCAGCTCAAGATCCACTGCTCTCTCATCTTTGTGGATGGGTCAAGAACCTCAAATCCCTTTCCCAAAGACGGAGATTTAAAGGGCAGTGGTGGTGGGGGGGGGGCGGGGAACCAAACTTTATTCGTGGGGTTGTGGGAAAATTAAATGAACTAAATACTAATCATAGTTGCAGGGTATGCAATATGTTCTTGATAAAGGTTAGAGTTCTCCCCTATACCCGCTGCTTCTCAGAAATGGAAGAGCTAGTCTGGGTCTCTTCTCTAAGGTAAAAGAGGTCCAAGATGGCCTTGCAGTTCCAGAATTTCTCCTCAATCAGATTAGCTTAAATTCACACCTACAGATCTCATTTATCAGTTAAGCCCAGGTTAGTTCCCCGTGTCCCAGAAACCCCAAGTGGGCACTCAGCACCTGGCAACCTGGGCCCCCATGCGTGCCCTCCACCGACTGAGGGTTGCCATCCTCCTTGGGGATGTTTCCAGGCCAGCAGAGTGAGGGGTGGGGGCCACTTCCTAACATGCATTAAGCCATATGGTATCTAGTAAAATATTTCCCCCACTCAGCCTCCAAGTGGAAGGAAACACTAGGCCACAAAGCACTCAGGCAGAACCACTTGTATGATGATGTACAAACTGCACCTTGGAATAAATAAAACCTCAAACCCTGAAGAGTTATCTCCGCCCAGCACTCAGCCCTAGCTCTGAGAGATACACCTTTTTTGTGTTCCCCCAAGGCTTGCATTAGGTATGTCTCCATCATTGCCTTCAATTCTCTCTATTCTAGGGCTGTTTACACATCAACCTGTCTCACACACCAGGAAGTGAGACCCTTTGTGCCCTGGCTGGAGTCTTACTCATTTTTACACACCCAGTCACCAGCAAAGTGTGAGCCACAGGTGCCCAGTAAATGTTTGTTAAGTGAATGAGAAGTTCCTTCTCTAAGTATACCATCTAAAGCTTTTATCTCTGAGCACACAGGCCCAGCATTTCCCCACGGTGTCATAAATGGATGAAGCTGCCTGAATAATTCTACAGGAGAAACTGGCTGCCGCTGGGCTTTTCTCTTAAACACAGGCTGCTAATACTCTTTCCCTGGGCGCACCACATAGGATGCCAAGCTTTATTAGTCTAAGGTGTTTGCTTCATGTAACAACTTGCTTTTTAATGAACTTGTTTATCTCACCATCTTGGATGTTAATATTGTTGAAAGGGGAGCACGCTGATTGACTGCTACCAAGCAAAGATGAAAATCTGCAGGGAGAATATCAGATGCATGCTCTGTGTTAACGGTTATTCAATAACTAAGTGCTCTTTCAAAAAGGAAAGAAAAAAAAAACAGAGAAGAAAGGGAAAGGAATGGCTTTAAGATGAGCAATAGAAAAGTATGAAATTGGAAAGTTGCTCCTATTTCTTTCTCTCAGCTTCTAGCACAGCCCACCAACTGAATCAGTGATCTCAAGTTCTGCCTTTCAGGTTGAAACCAGAGGCCCAGTGGGGCTGCAGGCTCACCTCCGAGCCACCCACTCTATAGGGGGGATTAACAAACTCTCTTCTTTGAACATAAAGGTAAGGTTGAAGGTTGAACAGCCCTGTCCTCACCAAAGTTTCCATTTCTCATTTGTCATTTTCACCATAGCCCTTTGCTTATTGAAATACAGCACTTCCCCCAGAGAAGCAAAGCTTCAGTGCTGGCTATGCTGTCCTCACTGACTGCCTCCATTCCCAGACCAGGCTCCATGCTTCTCTCCCCCGCTGCGACCCAGAAGGCTGACTCAGAGGCCTGCATTGCTTGGCTCCTTTCCTTCTGGCTGCTGTTGGATTTGCCCACCAGCCAGCAGCAGGGGATGAGAGCATGGAGGCCAGAGAGGAGTGATCCTCCCCTGACCCCCTGACCCTTAGCATCAAGACTCTGGCAGGAGCGACACGCTTCTGTGCTTGTACCTGGGCTCCTGCTCCCGCTACGTGCGCTGCCCCCCAACAGTGCTCTCACTGACGTCCTGAATGCCATTTCCTTCCCTTGCCCCTGGAGTCCTTGGTGAGATAACTGCTTCCCACTGGGACTAATCTCTGGGTGCCTCAATGCATACTGTCTGTGGCTTTGATCCTGCCCACACTTCTGAAATAGTCCTGCCATCAGAGATGCATACCGGTAACGCCTACTATCTCAAATCAGATGAGGCCCCCAGTTAGTCTTTTTCATATTGTGTCCCTCTGGGGTGTTTTCTAAGTTTGTGAAGTGTTTCCGATTCCACCCACACATTTGATCCTCTCAATGATTCTGTAGGCAGGGTGGGTTGTAATCCCGGCTGCACAGATGAGAAAGCTGAGACTCAGAGGCTAAGTCACTTATACAGAGTCACACAGGCAGCTAGTAGTAAAATTGGAATGAAAATGCAGGCTTCCTGACTCCAAGTCCAGTTCTCTTTTCACTAAACCCTGCTGCCCCTCTCTCTCAGTAACTGGGTCTGAGGGGGCAATCCAACAGGGTTCCATGGGCTGTGGGACAGGCCCAAAGTATAGCCCAAAAGCTGCATTTGCTGGGAGAAAAACACTGCAGGAAGCAAAGAAGTGGCTCCCCCCAGTTGCCAAGAGAGGCTTTGTTTCCCATCTCTGAGTCCTTTGGGCTGTGACTCCATAGGGATCTATGCACAGAATGAGAGAAACATAGTTAATGCAGCGTAAGGGAGAACTTTCTGGAAAGAGCGAACTGTTCACTGTGAGGGGCTGTTGACTGTCTTTTTGTGAAGAGGTCGAGAGATAAAACTGGCTTTTCTGTACTTTGGAATAATTTAGATAAGATCTCTCCTCACTACCAAAAGCTGGATTAAAGATGTCAAGGTCCTTTCCAGTTCTGGAATCTTCTCACTCCCTATGAAATCCCTCAACTAGTCACACTGTCAAACCAACTAAATATGAGTTCCTATTTGTTTATCAGGATCTCGAAGTTCAAGATCATCTGAGAAATATTCTAGGCTTATCCTTCACTGATTTAGTGGGCAATTATTATGGGCCAGTCACTACTATTATATTATATTACATTATATTATATTACATTATATTATTTTTATATTATGTTATATTATATTAATTTAATTTAATGACATAGGGTTTGTGTTACTGTACCCCCTTTTGCATTTGAAGAAATCAAGGATGGGAGATAATTTGTCCAGGGTCACTTACCATTAAGTGGTGATGTTAGAATGCTAACCTGAGTTGTCTAACTCCAAAATCAAGCTCTTAACCTCAACACCTGTATCAATTACATATCGCTGTGTAACAAATAGAAATTAGAGACTGGAGAAGTAATAACCATTTTATTTCCCCATAATTCTGAGACCCAACAATTTGGTTGAGGCCCAGCTAGAAGGTTCTTATGTTCATATTTCCCTGGGTTCACTCATGCAGTTGTCATTCGGGAGCTCAGCTGCAGCTGGATGGTTTAAGAGTTCCTCACTCACATGCCTGGAGGCTGGTGGTGACTGATGGTGGCCATGTGTCCCATTAGGTTAGCCTGGGCTTCTTCACATAGTAGTTATGCTACAAAAGCAGCAACTGAGAGAAAGAACAAGCCTCATCGTGCAGAAGCTTTTAAAGTCTCTACTTGCATCACATTTGCTAATATTCTCTTGGGCAAAGGACGTCACTGGCCAAGCCCAGAGTCAATGTAAGAAGAGGCCACACCAGGGTCGATACAGGAAATGTGATTTATTGGGTTACATTATTTTAACAACCTACCTCAACTCCTTGGTGACTTTAAAAAAAAAAGGGAAAATGAAGGAGCTTATAGAAACACAGCCAAAATAACTTCCCAAGCAGGGCTGCTGGTAGCCTATCAGCATCCTTGTGTAAATTAGATAGAGACACTCTTCTGAGCAAGCCCATGCATGGCTTGATAATCAGAGCACCAGCTGGATTTCAGCCCCTTTCACCCTCTCACCCAGGTAACCTCATTCAGTGAACAATCATAAACAATGTCCTCACCAAAAGGACCCAAAAGAAACATCTCCAGTAAAAGCAGCTTGCCTTCCCCATCTAAGAAGCCACTTTTTCCAAGACCGAAACAAACAGACAAAAAATCCACCACAACAAACCTCATAGCCTCTTTGGAAAAATAGCATGTCAGTCTACTCTGAAATTAGAAAACCTAAATAATTCTGTCCTGTTTTCTCTCCATGCTCTTGAAATGAGAGGGGATGAGAGGAACAAAACATAAAAGGAGATTGACATTTTCCATTACAACAGGCTGGATAGCAGGGTGTATGGCTACAGCCACAGTAGTTTGGAGGAAATGGCTTTAAGAGAAAGACCTAGTTTTTTTTCCCCACTATATCTTTGAAGCCAAATCAGCTGGGAGATGGTGGTAGAGCTTGGAAGAAAAGAAAGGAAGGTGTCATCTCAGAGAGTGGGAAGGTGAATTTCTACATTTAGGAAAATGTAATGGGATTGTCTGCCAATGTAGAGTATTCTTTTAAGATTTATGGTCATAAATTTGAAGGTTTCCAGTAGAGTTGTGTTATTTTTGTTTTGCACTTTTTTTGTTTGTTTTAACCATCCTTAGATTCTCAGGCATGGGCATCAAGTAGATGGACAGTTGGTTTTAACCAGGTTGGAATTTTGCCAGCTGTTTGCTACAGGAAGTGGAGAGAGATACTCAGAATTTTTAGAAAGGAGTGGCTATAGCGCTAGAACCTGGAAGCCAGGTGAAGAGGAAATGATGATACTCTGACAGTGAGGACAATGGAAAAACTGGTATGACCAGTGGATTTGGGTGCTCTTAGTGAGGTAGAAGGTAATATTTGAGCAAATTAGCGGAAAGGATAGAAATTTGTGCTTAAAAATGAAGTGATTGGATGAACTCATTAGCCCCAATGTCTTATTCTTGTTTTCATCCATAGCATTCAGCACAGTGTTTGGCATGTAGCCAGCACCAGACTAAAGTATGCAAAAGTAAATGAATTGTCAGTCTCAGGAGAGGCTGGGATTTGGAAACATTTTGTTTCTGCTGTCCATTTACTAATAAGCGCATTGCCAGTTTCTCCTTCCTGACCCCTCTCTTTTACTGTGTCCCACTCTTTCTCCCTTTCACACACACACGCACACACACACACACACACACTTACACATACTCTTACATACACTATACTCCAGCCACACTGATCTGTTTTCTATTTGCCTAAACTTCTGATCTCTAGTGTCATCCTATCTCCCTAAGCCTAAAATAGCATCCCTGTCCCCCTTGATCTGCCCTTGCAATGTCCCCTATCCTCACTGTAACTTTTCCGAAGTTCTTTATATGTAGTAGCATTCTCTACCCCTATTCCCTTAGCACACGGCTAACAGCATTGTTGTAGCACCTGCTCTTTATGCCTTAATGTCCGACCTTAGCTGTCTTTGCCCCTTGACCATAAGCTCCTTGAAGGGAGTTTCTAGTCTGATTCCTTTCTGTGTGCTCACACTGCCTAGCAAGTGCAGAAACCACCTTTGTTGAATAAATTAATGAACAAATAGAGTTCTGCAAATGAAAATCACTACCTAATCAAACGATAAATCAACCAAGTGCAGGCTCGGGGTAAAGAAAACAATAGAGCTAATGAATAGCGAGCTTTACTTGAGCTCAGAGAATAAAAATAAAACCTCGTGCTTATCAGCAGAGATGAAAATTGAAATTACTGACTCTAAGACCATCTATTCAGTTAACATTTTCATACCGACAGAATAGAAGAAGTTCTGGCACTCTGCTCCCGTCTACTCCTCCAGCTGTTTCTAGATCTTCTGCCACAACAAATCTGATCATGTTTGCTTGATAGAGTAAAATCAATAATAACAGCTAACATCTATATAATGCTTTACTTTTAGGTATTTTTCATACTTGTTACCCTATTTAATTCTCACAGTGTGGTAAAGTTTTGTTTATAATATCTGTTTTTATGGGCAACAAACTGAGGTATAGAATTACAATGTTATTTGCTTAAGGTTGCACAAACTAAAATCATAGCTCCAAGTTATTTGAATCTAAATCCCAAGTCCTTTTTTTTTATACTTATTATTCTTTAAAGAATCCCTGGGACTCTGAAGGGATCAGTGCTGTCCTGGGCCTTGGGAAATGGAGACCCAGTGGGACTGGCTGACACTAACCCGGGGACCTCAGGCTCTGCAATGGTGGTGAGCATGTGGGGAAGCCTCCATCATTCCATTCAGAATCTTCTCGTTTTCATTAGAAAGAGGATCCATAGCTTGAGTTATACTAAAGATAGGTCTGGAAAGGAGAGCTTCCACAGAGAAAATGGCCCCCACTCACAGAAAGTGGCAGATGAAAGCAGACCTTAGGAGAGAGTCATTCCCAGGTTAGGAGGGAGGTGGAAATCCCAGTTTCATTAGTCCATGGAGGCAAGAGCTTTACTTATAGCCCTAACGTGTGGTGGGAGCAAAGGAGAATTTTTTAAGTAGGGGAGCACGCACAGTCTTACAAGTACTGCAATGATTTAAAAGCAAGATGTGAATGTGAGTAGAAAGATGTAAAACTTAATTTGCAGTAGTCAGACACCTGCGTATAAAAAAAATGATACCAGGAATACCATTCAACCTATGTCTTAGTTTTAGTTTTGGGACCATCTGCCTCTGCCTAATAGGGGTTGTTTTCAGGATCTGACCAGATGATGTGGTGATCTGTGTGTATTAATGCAGCCAGAGACTGGTTGGAGGTCACTCCCAGCCACCGTGCTATGGGTGCCTCCGCTGGTCTCTCAAACCAGGTCCCAAGAGTGTTCTTGGGAATGTGAGTGATTCTAGAAGAAGTTTTAAATTTTGCATTTTCATTTTGATGGTAATTTAAAAAATAGTAATCTAAGCATTTTTTTTGCACCATCCGAAGACAACCTTATGACCAATTCTGCTCCTCAATTCCTATTCCCACGTGTTGGTTTGTGTGTAGTACCAGCTTTGCTGGTTCTTACTCTTCTCCCTGAGTTCTTGAAGCTGAAGTGACCCCCTTACCCTTTACCCTGACTCTGCTCATTGGTCCTCTACTCAATTTATACTCACTCATTTTGCGCTCCCATCCAACTGTATGACTTTAGAAACTTTATAAGCGGACAGCTCCTTAACTTATAACTCTGGCCCAGAACTCTCCTGAATTTCACTCCACTGTCCACTCAACATCTCCACTTGGATATCCAGTAGATGTGATTGGAACAGTTCTGGCAATTCCTGTTAATACTGTCTCCTTTCTCCTCCACACTCAAAAACATCCTAATATGGACAATAAATTATGTTGTTACTCTACCAAAAGGCTTCCCAAGCTTATCATGTCCAAAAGCGAATCACCTGATCTTCCCCATAAAACTTCCAGACCCACTCATCTTCCAGATCTCTTGGAGTCATACTTGGCTCCTTTCTTTCTTTCCCATTATACATCCAAACCAAAGGGAAATCATGTTGGCTGTCCTTGTGCAGAACCTGTGCAGAAACTGACCACTGGCTCTACCTCTGCTGCCACCAGCCTGGTCTGAACCACCATCGTCTTTGCCCTGTGTCACTGCAGGAGTCTTTTCATCCCGACCTCCCCTAGTCTAACCCTAACGCAGCAGTCGGGGGGAAACCGTGAAAATGTAAGTCAGACCACGTCACAACTTGTCTCAAAAATTCTCCAAGGAATCCTGTTTCTATCGAGGTAAAAGCCAGAAACCTTACTATGGCCCATGCGGGCCAATGAGTTCTGACTCTCCACTGGCACTCAGATGCCTCCCCCCACCCCTTCCCCCCACCCAACCCCACACACCTGCTGGAGAGGCATTTAGGGCCTCTGCCATGTATCCTCCCTCTCCCTGTGGATTATTCCTCACCTCCTTCAAGTCTCTGCTCAAATGTAACGTTCTCAAGGAGGCTTAATGACATCACTCTATTGAATGAACTCCTGCACCCAGGCACACCCCACCCCAGACTCCCAGACGCACTTAACCTTGTCTATTTTTTTCTTCACTTTTTTTCTTTTTTCTTTGCAGCACTCATTAACTTCTGGGATTAGTACGCTTTACATATTCATTACTTTTTATTGTTTATTGACTCTCTTCCTCCCATGATAATGTAAGTTCCACAAGGGCAGGGATCATTTTTGTTTCTTTAGCATAACTATATAGCACAAGCAGCTAGATCTATGCCCAGAACATACTCAGTACTCAGTAAATAATTCTGGAATGAATTAATTTTGGTGCTAATAAATACTCTTTTATTTACCCCAAACTATGAAGAAAATCACTTAGGAGGATATATACATAAATGATGTCTTCTAATCAAAGGAGAGGCAAATGGTCACTTAACATGGGCTTAAACTTTTCAAAGTGGTGCTAGAAATGAGTCATCATGTGGCAGATAAGAGCACAGCATGCTGAAAATAAAAATAATCTGTCTCTTAGCACTCAGCAATGTATTCATATATAGAGGTTCAGTTTAGTTTTGCAAACCAATATCATTCTTCATATTCAATTAATGTCCCTTTGAATTTTATTGTATTTTAGTTTCATTCACATTTAACTTGTAAATTTGATTAGGTTTTATAATTGTATAGGTGTTATAAGGAGTTTATATCTGGTTTCATATTTCTTCATTACTTAAGTGAAAGTATACCAAAAAAACACAATTATTTAAGTTAACCTTATGGATCTACAGAGATTTTTCTTCCTTTAAAAAGACCCTTGTAGTATTGAAGTTTAGAAAATCGTTGATCTACAGCACATTTGGACTTTTTAGGACTATAGTATCAGAGTAACCTCAACCACTCATTTCTCCAGATGTGAGGCAAATTTAACCGATTGCTAATTCAATCTGCCAGGTCAACAAGCCTCATTACCACTCTCGTCTCGTCTCCTGCAGTTCAACGATCCGCATCATCAGCTCCACAAATTTAATCAAGTGTCCACCTTGTGCTAGGTGCTGGGCAGGCAAAGAAGAAGATGGCTGGCAGGGCCTCTGCTGCTTTGGGCAATTTTAACACCAGCATCACCCAACTTACCAGCTCAGAAGTATTTCTCGTGCTATGGAGTCCACAAAGTACTCAAATGGACTTTCACCCTCTGAGATAGGAATGTCGTCTCGTGTGGAAACTAAGATTCCAGAGATTACTGACTTGTTCAAAGTCACATGGCTAATAACATCAGAACCCAGAACTCAAGCAGCAATTTTCAATGCAACCTCAACACCGTTATCCCCATTTCGCAGCCTCTCCCACCTCCCTGCCTATCAGCCAGGTTTTCCTAGGACTTCTGATGACTTCCTACTTCTGAGGCAGAGGATCATGAAACCAGAACAAAGTTTTCTTTCTTCTTTCTTTCTCTTCCTTCCTTCCTCCCTTTCTTTTGTTCTCTCTTTCTTTCATTCATTAGAGAAGTTATGGGCTTAAAGAACAATCATGAATGAAGTACACAATTCCCACATGCCACCACATCTCCTACACCTTGCATTGATGTGGAATATTTGTTATAATTGATGTAGCACATCTTTATAATTGTACTATGAATTAAAGTTCATGATTTTAACTTAGGGTTCCCTGTTTGTGTAGTGTAGTTCTATGAATTTTTTTAATGTTTTATTTTGTTACCATATATACAATCTAACATTTTCCCCATTTTAATCATATCCCAATGTATATTTCAGTTCTGTTGATGGCATTCATATTGTTGTGCTACCATCGTGATCATCCATTATCGAACATTTCCATCATTCCAAATAGAAACCTGAACATTTGAAGCCTTAACTTCCCATTCCCTATTCCCACCCCATACCATGGTAACCTATATTCTAGATTCTGACTCTATGAGTTTGCTTATTCTTATTGTTTTAAAACAACGAGATCATACAATATATATTCTTTTGAGTCTGGTTTATTTCACTTAACATGATATCTTTAAGAGCCATCCATGTTTTATTATATAACACGGCGTCATTCATTTTCACAACTGAATAATATTCCATTGTATGTTCATACCACATTCTGTTTATCCATTGTGTCCGTTGGTGGACACTGGATTGCTTCCATCTGTTGGCGCTAGTGGATAATGCCACTGTGAACACCTGTGAGCAATTATCTGTTTGAGTCCCTGCTTTCAGTTCTTTTGGGGATATATCTACTAGTGGGATTGCTGGGTCATATGGTAGTTCTATACTTAGCTTTCTGAAGAACAGCCAAACTCTATTCCACAGTGGCTGCCCCATTTTAAACTGCTACCAGGAACGAGTGAGTGCTCCTGTTCTTCCGTATCCTCTGCAACACTTGTTATTTTCAATTTTTTTTTGAAATAGTAGTTCTTCTGATGAGTGTGAAATGGCGTCTCATTTTGGTTTTGATTTGCATTTCCCTGATTGTTAAGGATGTTAAACACCTTTTTATGTGCTTTTTTTTTTTTTGGCCATTTGCATATATTCTTTGGAGAGATGTCTGTTCAAGTCTTTTTGCCCATTTTTAAAATTGATTTGTTTGTCTTTTTGTTGTTAAGTTGAAAGACTGCTTTATATACTCTGAATACTAATCCTTTATCAGATATGTGGTTTCCAAATATGTTCTCCTATTATGTAGGTTGTCATTTTATTTTCATGATAAAGTCCTTTGTGGCACAAAAGTTTTAAATTTTGATGAAGTCCCATTTACAAATTTTTCCTTTTGTGGCTTGTGCTAAGAACAATGTTTCTTAAACTGTTTGGCTCTTCTCCTTTCTTATTGAAGTTTGGGTACACAAGAGCAAACACAAGTTTATAGGGTAGCATGTAGCCAGAGTTATTGGTAATAGCATGATTTCTGTTCAGAGAGGGCCCGGTGCTCCCAGGCCTTGCAAATACAGTCATGTCTATGTGTTTAGGGAAAATCATATTATGACCCAGGGAAGATGAATGCATTCCTTAAGGCTTCTAAAGGAAGCCTTATTTATCACCTGACAGATGGGACCAACACTGTATTTTTGCTGCATTATCCAATCTGCTGTGCCATGTTCTGCTGCAAAAGTCCATCTGCCATCTGGACCTAGAGTGTCACACAGCACCTTGTCAGGGCATCCCACCAGATCACTTTGTTCCCGATTTTGGCTAGTGTCAACCTTGGAGCCCAGGAAAGCCTGGACAAGAGCTAATTTCACTTGGACTTGATATTTGCAGTATCTACATTTGTAACAAGTACCTTTTCAAACAATCAGCAAAGGCCTTTTTCCTGTTACTACAATTCAGGCCTTTCAAAATGTTTGCATAGATTGTTTCTTCCTTCCTGTTTCTCTCCTATCAGTGCATCGGTTTAAAACAGCCAACTATCGACACTTCATACCCATCAATCAGCCTTGGATGGATTTTTTTTTTCTTGAATAATGCTTTGCATTCAGACAGCACTTTTCTCCCAGAGAGACTCATTTCCATTTACAAGATGAGAAAATGGATGAGCAGGGAAGTGATAGCTTTGCCTGGCAATAATACACTGAATCTGGGATGGAATTTCCCAAAAACTACGGTATAAGCAAAACACTTTCATCAAAGGTATAGTCCTCAGGACAGAGAGTGTAGGGCACAGCCTGCACTCCATTAGTTTTACAGGGAATAATAGAGATAGCATCCAATGAGTGGGTGGTAGGTGGACAATAAATATTTGTATAAATGGTCAAGAAATCACCATCACACTCACTATAACCACTCTGAGTGGTAAAATGGAATGGGTGTGATTGTTTCCAAATTATAGAGAAAAAACAGAAGGGTCAGTGAGGTTCTTCTCATTATCACACAGCTGGAGCCACAGCAAAGTCTTCTAATTGCAAAATCAAGGATCTTAGGATCTGGAATTAGGTTAGAATTCTGACACCATCATGCACCATTTGTAGACTTGGGCAGGAGTTTCCTGAGCAGTAAATTGCACCATAATTCCCACTGTTTTGGAGTTTTGATGAGAATTAGCCATAATTAATGTAGAAGATCTAGCACAATGTCTGGCTCAGAGCAGAAGACCAATGAATGGTTGTTGTAACTCCCATTTTATACTAAACCACCTCCGGTTATGAGCCTTCTTATTTAAATAAGCCTCCTATCTTCAGATGGAGGGAATTAAATATGCAGAGACATGTAACTGAAACCCACTGGACACATGTAACTCATAAACAACACCAGCAGCCTATGGCAGTGGAGGCTGGGGCCATGGGGAGACGGGGAGGTAGATGCAGGCACAGCCGGTCTCGGGCCAAACGGGGCATCCTCAGACAGATTCTTTTGGTGCTCCTCTTCCAACCAATATATATACACCCCCCAATTCCTCCTGTGATGCATGGGCCTTCCAGTGGGACATAATGCACCTGGGATTTACTTTAGTTCCCCTTACCTCTTCTTCACAACTTCTGCTGTCAACAGGGGACACGTTTTCTCAGTCTGATCACTCATATGGCTAGCAACCCAGTGGGTGGATGAACTTGGTAGAACCTGGGATCCATTTTAAAGGAAGGATTTCTGGATTCACTGCATCTTCAAGTGCTATGATGGTGTTGGGATGATGAAGAGAGTGGAGACACAGTTTCTGACCTTGAGAAACTTACATTGTTGACGGGGAAAAAGATGAGTAGATCAATATTTAAGAATAACTTCACTTTGTAGGTAATTGAGTTTGATAAAATCTTTGTGAAAAAGATTATTTAAAGCCAATCTTAATAGCTGCTGTTAATAAGTTAGGTTCTGTTTTATATATTTAACAAATGATATCTGATTTCATCCTGATAGCAAGCCTGGAAAGAATCATTAATCTTGTTTGATAGTTAAAGAAATTGAGGTTCAGGGACACTAAGGAACTTATCCAAGGCTGGACAGTTGACTGCAGCAAAACCAAGCTTGACTTTAGATCTTGCCCCTCTTTTTATTATCTATTCCTAGAAGATGAGAAATGGTAGAGGGGGGTGAGGTGGCTCTAGACTTAAGAGCACAACCTGGATGGAGGGACCTTTCTCAGAGCCCCTTTGGTGACTTCTCACCCATATTTTTTTGTTCAAGTTATCCCCTGCTTCTTCTTCTGCTACACAGAACTTCTGATACCTAACACTTTCCCATTATATCTCCCAAGACCACCAGCTCGGAGTCAGACTGCCCGGGTACAATCTCAGCTCCACTACTTACTGAAGCAATAAGGCAGTTAATTCCTTTTGTGCCTCAGTTTCCTCATCTGTAAAATGAGAAAAATAACTGTACCTTCCACACAGACTTACTGTGAAGATTAAAAACACTTTACTCTTGTAAAGACCATAATAAATGCTCAATAAATGTTTTGCATCTTATTGTGATAATTATTATCACTTCCTATAGAACCCTTCACTTCCAACCATATTTATCTCTATTCCCTAACCATGCCTTACAGTTTTCTATCTCCATGACTTTTGCTCAATGTTCCCTTCAATTGAACTGCCCTTCACTCTGCATCATAGAATTCTGTTTTATTCATTGAGGCTTTTATTTATTGATACCCTCTGTCATTGCATTCTATATACATTAGTCCTCAACAACTTAACAGTTGTTTAATCAATAATTGTTTAATCAAGCATGTTTTGCAAAGTAGCATTTATCCAAAATTCAATTAATCATATGAAAGTCAGAATTTCTTATCATATGGTATTAGATTACAAGATTGGCTGCAAAAAATATTGAAGTGCTTTCTGAGTCAGGGAAAAATCAAATTGTGCTCCATCTAATAAGAACATGTTCTTATTAGATGGAGTACAAATTGATTTAACTTTAACCTCTGTGCAAGACCAAAGGAAGAGATGTTTATTTGGTGCAAAATTTATATTTTGGGTAGCACATTATCTAATTTAACTGGTGTGGTCAATTTACTTGAATGCCATAATTACCTGGAATCTTGAATAGGGCGTGAAATCTTGTTGGTTTGTCCAGGTTAGTGTGATGCCCTGATATATCCCAGAGTAATTTGGACAGACAATAAAAAAGTATTTGCAAAGTCCCCTTTGGGGGTCTGGGGAGAAAGGAGGAAATATTCAACTTTCCCATCTGGGGAATCCTTGATGTTCTCACAAGCAGTGAGGACAACAAATTTAATTGGCTGAGCCCTCAATCTTGGAACTGGCCTTGATGAAGCCTATTCCTACAAAGAAGAAGCTAAGCCTACTTATAGTTAGGCCTAAGAGTCACCTCTGGAGAACCTCTTTTATTGCTCAGAGGTGGCCTCTCTCTCTAAGCCAACTCAGCAGGTGAGCTCACTGCCCTCCACTCTATATGAGACATGACTCCCAGGGGTGTAAATCTCCCTGGCAATGTGAGACTGGACTCCTAGGGATGAACTGGGACCAGGCATCATGGGAATGAGAAAGTCTTCTTGACCAAAAAGAAGAAGAGAGAAATGAGACAAAATAAAAGATTCAGTGGCTGAGAAATTTCGAACAGAGTTGTGAGGTTTTCCTGGAGGTTATTCTTATGCATTATAAAGATATCCCTTTTTAGTTTATGGTGTATTGGAGTGGCTGAAGGGAAGTACCTAATACTGCTCCAGCTGTGTTCCAGTAGCTTTGATTCTTGAAGAAGAATGTGTAAATATATAGCTTTTACAATGTGACCCTGTGATTATGAAAACCTTGTGTCTAATGCTCCTTTTATTCAGGGTATGGACAGATGAGCAAAAAAAAAAAAAAAAAAAAAAAAAGAAGCATAAAATAAATAAATAATGGGGTGAGATAATGGGGTAGATTGAAATATTATGGGTCAAGAGAAGAGGGGTAAGGTGTATGGGACATATGAGTTTTTCTTTTTTCCTTTTTATTTCTTTATCTGGAGTGATGCATATGTTCTAAAACATGATCATAGTGAAGACTACACAATGTGAGCAATTGATTGTATAATATGGTTAGGTGTTTCTCAATAAATATATTAAAGAATAAAGATAAAGAACATGGTCTGTTATCTTATATTCTAACCCTTGGACATTAGTAATCAATTTACAAAATGTATGGTGACTTTCATCCCCCAACTTCTCTGAAAGACGGTGTTGTAATTTATAATCACAATATCACTTTGCATTTGAAGTTATAATTAATAATAGCATTCATATTTGAATTTGTGCTTTTCAAAACATTCTCCCAGGCATCAGCCTTCATCATTTCAAATTGCTCAGCAGCATGAGCACAAATGATTTCAGGGCAGAGTCCATCGTAGGCAATGAGCTCTAAAGCAGCAGAAGAATGAAGCAGAAGTCCAGTCAATGTCCTCCTTCCAGAAGAGATGCGACCTGACTGGACCCCTCCCACTAAAGGAGACAGCACCCTCCAATGGAAAGAATAAACATCCTTCTTGCACTGACCTCTGCCAGCAAGAAGTTTCTGAAATAAATGTGAAACTTGCTAACCTGAGGGAACCACAAGTCAAGCCACCCACTCCATGGCCAGCAAGGACTCTTCTCTGGAGCAAACCCATAATCTGCTGAAACTCTGAGGCCTGACAATTGATGCATGAGGTAGAGTGGCTTCCAAGAAAGACTGATTTACTTCACTGACTCAACCAAAGCCCCTTTGTTATGCCACCCTGAAGTTGCCTGATTGAGAACAGGACAAAAGAAAACATAAAAGGTTAAGAGGAAAATGAGGAATACAGTGCCTTCTTGAAAGCCAGGAGGGTAAAATATATATTAAACATTTTTAGAATAAGATTTTCTCCCTTATGTACACAATTTTTATTTTAATAAAAACAATAGCTAATAATGAGCTTACCATGTGCCAGGCATGGTTCCAACCATTTTACATATGGTAACTCCTTTAATTCTCACGGCAATAATATGAGGCATTTATTATTCATCCATATTTTAGAAATGTGGAAAGTGAAGTAGCACAAGATTAGTAAACCCAAGATGACACAACTAGCAAGCGGTAGAGACTTGCACTGAAGCAGTCTGACTCATTTCCTCCTTTCCGCACTAAATACATGGTAAGCAAATATTTAAACTTAACTGGATTGAAGGGCCATCAAAACATTAGTCTACATGTTTTGGCCAATTATTGCTTAAGACCCCTCACTCCCTACCAAGCCATGCTCTATGCAGGGGGTTAATGGTGGTCCGCCAAAAGATGTCCACATCCCACCTCCAGTAACTATGGATGTGTCCTTATTTGGAAAAAGCATCTATGCAGATGTAATTCAGTTAAGGATTTTTGAGATGAGATCATCCTGTAGTCCCTAAATCCAATGGCAAGTGTCCTTATAAGAGATACATACAAGTGAGAAACGCAGGGAGAAAGAATCATGTGAAGACAGAGGCACATGCCAAGAAACACCTGGAACTACCTGAAACTGGAAGAGGAGAGGAACTGTGTCCTTTCTGGAGGGAGGGCAACCCTGTTGGCACCTTGACTTTGGACTTCTGCTCTCTAGAACTGTGAGAGAATAAATTTCTGTTTAAGCCATCAAGTTTATGGTGATTTATTTTGGCAGCTCTAGGAAACTAATGCACTTTAATTGCATAGGATATTTGGGTTCTAAAGTAGAGCAAGCAAGTCAAAGTGGGCAGTTTGCACCAACCACTCCAGGAACTATGGGAAACAGTGGGTGGCAAAATCCATGTAAGCCACAAGTTCTCAAAAAAAACATTCTAACAAAATGCCACCCATCTGGATAACAGAAAACCAACCACTGAGTGGTATAGGGGCACTGGCAGAGTTCCAGAGGGGAGCACTAAATGAATCTCTAAATTGAGGCTCTGAAGGTATTGAGTAGTTCAGCTGGAGAGGGCAAGCAAGGGGTCATCATAATGGGTAGGCAGCTACAGAAAGCTCTGCAGGAGCCCTGGAGGCTGGTTCATTTTTTGAGATTAGTTGTCTTTCTTTCTGAAATATCTTTCCTTTCCTTTCCTTCTCTCAGTAGGGCAGGTCTCCATCTCCAGTTGAAAAAGGCAAGTTTGCTATCATTCCCAGAGTATAAGAGTACATCCTTTGAAATACCCAATGTAAAGTTGATACTGAATCTTAAATCTTGGCTTATGTATGCATTTGTTTAATATATGTTTATCTATCTTGCATTTGTTACAAGTCAAGCACTGTACTAAGTTCTAGAGTATAGGGAAGGGGGTAAAAAAGAGAACATTATTTAAGACATACTCACCCTCTAGTGGAAATGATGGACATGGACACAAATTATATAAGGAAGAAAATGAACAGAGAAAGGAAAGGAGCAGGGGCATATGCAACTAGCCAAACTGAATGTTCCAATTGGACACCATTGCTCAGAGGAAAAGGGACTGCTTAAAAACAATCTTGCTCTCTCACCCTAAGTCATTAAAGGGTCCTACCCAGGTCTGAGAGCAGACTTAGGATAAAGAGAAGAAACTGGGAATTGCACAAGAGTCATTAAATTCCTGGCTGAGGTCCAGGAAGCAGGAGTCCTGGACTAGAAAATATTCCATCCTTCTTAATGTAGGGAGGGGAGCTCTGCAGTGGTGCTAGGTCCCATTGAAAGGCAGACTTTATTTTTCTTACAGGGATAGATGTCCCTATTGCTGTTTAGAGGTGAGAGGAAAAGCCAATAGAGCATTTTCTTTGTTCTCATTCATGTCCAAGGAAGAGGGTATAAGAAAGGAAACACATTGCTGGAGTTGTTCTCCTATGAAATATCCAGAAAGATAGGCTTTAGCAGGGAATATGCTTTCAGAACCCCAATGAGTAGAACCTATGCTTCCTGAGATTCCTGGTTTGCTTGTTCCATAAGTGGTATCCACTTGCTCCTCTCCTGCACCAGGGTAAATGCTAGCCAACTCCTCTGGGGGCATCTCTCAGAAGCCATGATAATTAGGAAGTGAGCTAAGGGGGTGGTAAAGACAAGGTGGGTCATTTATTGCCAGCACTGGAGGAGAGAGAGAAGACTTCCAGCACTGGACAGCCTCCATGCTTTCTGAGAATGAGGACTTTTCTGTCATTTTCTGTCTGATGAAAAGAATTCCCAGAAATTCTAGCCATAGCTGGAATTCACCATGTCAAAAGGATTTTGGAATGTCATGTTCCATATGCCGTGATTTCTGCTTGGTTCAAGTGCATTACAAAAGTGCCTAAGTATATCATTCTGCTGTACATGGCGTGTGATTGCAAGAGGCACCCGGCTAATATGCTGATACACACCATCTTCACGGGCTATCAAATGTGCTGCTGTTTGGTTTCACGGTTACTGCTCCAGGATAGATTTTGTTGGCAAGGGGAACAGTATCCCCACTAGTAATTCCAGGCAGATCTTGCAAGTAGGGAATCTTTTAAGAAACAAACAAGGTTATCTGTATTAGTTACAAGTGCTGGTGACAGCTTTGCCCAGGTGGTAGTCATAGCTTTTAAATACTTGAGAATTCCCCATTTGAAGATGTCTTGATCACTTACAGAGTTGGGCCCAGGAAAGGAGAACTAGAGCATGATTTTTTTTTTAATGTACCCTCTTCTTTTTTTTTTTTCCATTGGAATGCATCAGGAACCCTTCTACATATTGAAGGCACAAAGATAAATAACACCTGGTCTCACCTCTTAACAGACCTCAATATCTTGGGAATGGAGAAGAAACGGCACGCAAGTAGTGCAAATAATCACAATAACAAATTTAGAAACTCATGGAGCTCTCCATACTTTATTTTACTTGATAGTCATAACAAGTTTATAGGAGGTAGGGAGGAAAATAGGATTGTGTTAGTGCCCATTACCAAAGAGCACCAGAAGCACACCCCATAGTCAATATAGTTGATAAGGCAGCTTACATCAAGGGGGTCCATGGAGCATTTCCAAAGGGGAAAGTCTGGAAAGAGGTCCTTATAAGGTTTTTGGAGCTGTAGCTAGTCACAGAATGGACTTGGCAGGAATAAACAAAGGAGTTGTGAAACAGTTCATGGCCTTGTATGTAGAACGCATGGGTCCTTGCAGAGTCACTACTGGACCAGTTTGTCTGTGATCCTGTCTTGGAATTCATAGATCCAAGCAGACTGGAGTTAAGAGAGCTGAGGCTTAGATAACTTGTAAGGAGCAACATGGTTTTGGTTTGATACTGTTTATCTCTTTTGCCAAATCACAGTGTAATCCATTTTGAAAAATTTGGGTGTCTATTTAACTTATCTCTATTGTCTCCTCTCACAGTTTAGCTGCCAGCAGGGTTCTTTTTCTCTTTATCAGTTATTATTATTATTATAGGAACACCTTGGAGATATTGTGGGTTCAGTTCCAGACCACCACAATAAATCAAAACCACAACAAAGAGAGTCACATGAGTTTTTTGGTCTCCCAGTGCTAACTATCATCTGAGCCTTCAGTGAGTCGGAATTTTTCGGCTGGTGGAAGGTCTTGTTACCATGTTGATTGCTGCTGACTGATCAGGTGGTGGTACTGAAGGTTGGAGTGGATGAGACAATTTCTTAAAATAAGACAACAATGAAATTTGCCACATCAATTGACTCTTCTTTTCATGAAAGATTTCTCTGTAGCATGCGATGCTGTTTGATAGTATTTTACTCACAACAGAATTTCTTTCAAATTTGGAGTCAATTCTCTCAAGTCCTACTGCTGCTTTACCAAGTAAGTTTATATAATATCCTAAATCCTTTGTTGTCATTTCAACAATATTCACAGCATCTTCACCAGTAGATTTCATCTCAAGAAACCGACTTTTCTACTCATCCATAAGGAACTACTCCTCATCCATTCAAGTTTTATTGTGAGATTGCAGCAATTCAGTCACATCTTCAGGCTCTACTTCTAATCCTAGTTCTTTTTATATTTCCACCACATCTGCAGTTACTTTTCCCACTGATATCTTGAATCCCTCAAAGTCATCCATGACAGTTGGAATCAACTTCTTCCAAACTCCTGTTAATGTTGAAATTTTGACCTTCTCCCATGAATCATGATTGTTCTAAATGGATACAGAATGGTAAATCCTTTCCAGAAGGTTTTCAATTTACTTTGCCAGATCCATCATAGAAATCACTATCTTTAGCAGCTATAGTCTTACTAAGACTCTTCCTTTCACCTGGACATATTAGAGGCCATTATAGGATTATTAACTGGCTTAATTTCAATATTGTTGTGTCTCAGAATAGGGAGGCCTTAGGAGAGGGAGAGAGAGATGGGGAAGGCTGGTCAGTGGAGCAGTCAGAATACACAATTATCAACTAACTTTGCTGTTTTATATAGGCATGGTTTGTGGGACCCTAAAGCATTTACAGTTGTATCATCAAATATCGCTGATCAAAGCTTATGAAAAGAGATATAATAATAATGATAAAGTTTTAAATATTATGAGAATTACAAATGTAAGACAGAGACACGAAATGAGCACAGATTTGGAAAAATGGTGCTGATAAACTTGCTCAACCCAGGGTTACCACAAGTCTTCAATTTGTAAAAACTGCAATGTCTGAGAAGTGCAATGAAGCAAAGCACAATAAAACGAGGTATGCCTGTATTTCAGTTTTATAAGTGAAAAACGCTAAGAAGGAGAATTCACCAAAGTTTACATCTTCAGAAATCTGCAGAGGAACAGCCAAACCCAGGTCTCCTGACTTTAAATGTGGCCTGCAAATAGATTTCCTTGACACAAGCCATCTATTTAAGCTACAACTTCTCTTTCTTGCTCTATACTTATTTGCATCCCTTTCCTTCTTATATCTCCAACTGTAGACTTATAAACTTATAAAATTGTGAATTGGACCGTGGTCTTTGGAAGTAACGTGCCCAGCTTCAACTGGTGTTGGCAGAGTGGTCTTAGGCATCTTATCAACCTTTCTGTACCTTGGGATTTCCCCACTTTAAAACGGGAATAAATAATATCAGTATCTCCCTTATAGGATGCTTGTGAGAATTAAATGAGATAATGGGTCTGAAGTGCTAAATAGAGTGTCTGCCATGTATAAGGTGCCCAATTACAAAGGTACTTTATATTATCATTATTACTGTTCTTTCCTCTTCTTGCAGCATCCAGCACAGCGCCCTACCAACTGGCAGCTGTGGTGTAGAGTAGAGCGTCTCAAATTTCAATTTGCATACAAAGCATCTGGACATCTTAAAATGCAGATTGTTTCCACCTTCTGAAGCGGGACCCTAGATTCTGCATTTCTAAGGAGCTCCAGAGTGACTGCCTTTGGGACCTTCATTGGAAGGGGGCAAATAGTTCTCAAAGAGTTGTCTCCATTCTAGCAGCATCAGCATCCCCTGGGAACTTGTGGAAATGCAAATTCTCAGTCCTCCTCCCACACTTCTGTGTCAGACACCCCAGGGTCAGGTCAGCAATCTTTGTTTTAATAAACTGTCCAGGTGATACTGATGGTAGGAAACAATAACTGATTGGAAGTCAAGTCTTGTTGGCATACTGAAAGTACCACATATAAGTAGTAAGTGTAGCCTCGGGCAAATCACTTACTAGCACTGAAGCCCTTTAAAATGTTCATTCTTCTAAAACCAGAAAGAACTGCAAAAGTCTCCAGGCTAGAACAGGACCATGTTTAAATGCCTTGGGTTTCCAAATGGGCTGCTTCTTTATTGCTTCTGTAAAAGGGAAAAAATTATACTTACCTTGCTCATAAGGCTGTTATAGAGTTCTATTCTAATAAGAATAATGTAAAAGCACTAGGAAATTACAAAATAATATATAATTCAAAATACTTGAAATATATAATGAATGATTAAATGAGAGGTGAAGTATCATGAATGTAACAAATACACTTTTGGAAAGTCCAGATAGGAGACTTGTTTCTTTAGGAAAAGTTAAGCTGTAGACATTTTCCATCAGGAGCAGTCATCTGATCATTATTGTTTAATGGAGAGCTAAGATATTTCATTTTAGCACTGTTAATAGATCAGTAAGATAACAACCATGCAAATAAAATGGTCCCTGCATTGCAGGGCAAAAACACCTCTTATGTGAATATTTCCCCACCTTTGCAACTCTTTTGCACAGTTGGGAATTTGCTGAGGCATCCAAGGTTGAATGAAGCAGCCATTCTTACCTTAACATCTGTCCCCTCCAACCATACTGGATATTTATGTATCAAGTTATTTATCTGGCTCTATCAACACTCTCACCAGCTGCCACTGTCTATAATTAGGCAAACCTACTTATGACTCAGTCAACTCCTACCTCAATCTAGAAATATTAATTGAGAAGAATGATGGGAATTTTACTTTTGTGTATATGTTCAGTAAATCCAATATATTTTAAATAACTATTATTGAAGACCTACTAAGTTTAAGACAGAAAGATAGAAAAGTAGTAATCGGACTTTCTATATACTCTCCTGTTGCCACAAAACTGCTTACATGAATCCAAAATGCATACTTCCCAGACATACCACATCTATCACACATCAGAATAATTTTCAAATGTAACCATGCCATGCAACCTTAACTACACAATGAAATCTAATTATTCCAATGGAGACAGAATATTATAACAAATCAAGGAAACCAACATTTACTCCTGCTAACCATTTTCTCTGTGTTGCCTTGTGGCTGATCCCAGTAGTCCAACGGGTTTGCATTGTACATCCATTAAGAGACAGAAAGGACTCCGAGAATTGTCCTGCTGCTTTTTCAGACAAAAAGTAAAATCTTTTTGGATTGTAGGACCTGTCCTTACATGGGAGAGAAAATAGGAGGAAAAGATGCACTAAGCCCATCTCAGGAAAGCTTCTCAATTCCTGTTGGTAGAACTGCTTCTTAGTGGGATCACTCAAGTCAAGACTAGTGCTCTATATAGAATCATAACATGTCTGTCCCTGAAATTCTTATACAGCCCTCTTTCCCCTTGTGAGGAAACTGAGGCCCTGATATGGGATGTAATAAACCCAAAGCATCTATCTGGTTAGGAACATAGTAATTAGGGTCCATCCATGTCTCCCTCTACCACTGGGAACTTTAAGAGCATGCAATCCAAGTGCAGAGAAAAATGTGGCACTATCAGGCACTGGAGGCAAGGACAGCTGTTTGCAGAATTTTATTCCAAGAGAAACTTGAAAATTGGTGCATTGTATTAGAAAGTTGACAGCATAGAGAAATTATCAGAAACAAATAGAGTGAAGTTTGATAGGGGCAAGTGCCATAGAGAATACCCAGGGAAAATGCCCGAATATAATATGCTGCAGAAATATTATATGCAACAGAATATTCTGACTGGTTATGTGCATCCAATAGATAAATATTATAGTCTTAAGGGCCTAGAAGCTGAACATGAGTCAGCAGCATGGCAATATTGTCTAATAAAGCAGGAATGGAATTCGTATGCAGACGAGAGGCATAGAATATTATACTCAGCACATTTGAGTGCTCTCGCTTTCTTTTATTATTCTCTAATTGTGCCTTATGTCTCAGTCTTGTCTCCCCAATGAGATTAAAGGCTCCCAAAGGACAGAAGCTAAGTCTGATTCTTCCCTTGTATCTTTTTACCACTAGCAGGAAAAAAATACATTGAAAGAGAGAGAATTTGGAATTTTAGGAGAGTGACGGTAGGGATTGGGATATAATAATTCCAGAGGGAATGTTTTTAAAAAAACATTAGGATAATAGGGCATGAAATCAAAATTAGAAGAGTTGGTTTGACATACACCTACTCAAGTGATGGCTGAAGGGACAAATGATGACAATTGTAGGTGACATTTATTGAGTGTTTATTATGCTGCAGGCACTGAACTAAATAACCCTTTGCATCCATCATCTCTAATCCTTACAATGACCCAGGTGGGTAGGTTTTCGTAGATCCATCTTAAAGTTAAGAACCTATGCCTAAGACTCAGAGAACTTAAATAATCTGCTTATGATCGTAAAAAACTTTGAATGACTAAGAATTAGAACACAGGGCTACCTGGCTTTAAATTCCAGGTCCAGAAAATGGGGAACATCTACGTCCTATCACTGTGGAGAACAGGAAGCAGACTTTATGCAGCAAAAGGATTTGTAATATCTTTCTGGTTGGGAGAGTGGTCCAGGTGGGTGAGTAAATACCACCAGCTCAATGGAGCTGAAGGTATGTGGGATATACAGGATCAGGTGCACAGGTACCCACAGTGTCTGAAGCTCAGGAACTCTGCCTGAAGTCCTAGATTCATAGGAAAATGCAAGCCCAGTCTGCTCTGGACAGAGTCCAATTCCGTCTCTATTTATGTCCAGTCTGTGCAGTGTTGGCTGACTCATCCTGCTGCTCTCCATGCAGGGAGCTCAATCACTGTCCTTCTTGTCACAATGAAATAAGAGATCTCAAAGCAAACTTCCTCACTAAGAGCTGCCGAGTAAAATAAACAAGGAAATATCCCTGGTACAGCTAAAAACAAACAAAAAGAGTGGAAAGAGATATTTAAAATTTTTAAGTATTGGCCTTAGAGGTTATTTATTTATTTATTTTTACTTCCCTCTTTATGCTTCTCTGAATTTCCCAGATTTTTAAATAAAAATGCACTTCCTTAATTAATAGACAAAGTAGTGCAAAAAATTAAAAAATAGAAAACATATCTACAAGAGATTTAGAAATATATGGAGAGGTACTTTTTCTGTTCAATTATGACCTTTCCTAGGGCTCTCCTCTGGTGAATAATCCCCATAATTTAATTCAATTCCTGTAATCTGAGAAATCTTCCTTCCAGGTCATAAATAAAAACCACCAAGCAAACATACAGAATTTTTTTTTTAAATATGTTAACAAAATGCACAAGCTCCAAAATTGACTAACACAGCAGTAGCCTTTGGAATACAGAAACAGGTAGCAGAAAACAGATTGGTGGTCACAGAGATAGCAATCAGACAAGGGAATTCCTCCCACTAAGAATTTGAGCCAGGCTGGTCAGATCCTCAGCAATACCTAGAAGGAGTTTTGGATCCATTTTACCTTAGAGCTCTAAGGTCAGAAATGTCCTGCCTCTATATCGTCAACACAGAGTAGGGGGCAACTTTATAGGAAATGAGGGATATGAGACCTGGAGATGGTGAATGAGATCCCATGTCATAAAATCATGGAGAAATGTCACTGGATAGTGTCAACAGCATAACTTCTCAAACTTTAATGTTCATGGGAGAAACAAAGGGCTCTTGATAAAATACAGATTCTGGTTCTGTAGGTCTGAGATGGGATGTGATATGCTGTGTTCCTGTCACATCTCCAAATGACATTGACGTGGTCTAAGGACCAGATTTTAAGATCATCTAATTTCCAAATAACAAGTAAATTTCTTCTGGAATGTCAAACAAGATAGATTGATTGTGGAGCTAGAGCCCTGTTTTGAGAAAGATTGTGAAGACTATGAAAGAGCTTCAAAGCCCAGAGAGAAAGTTCTATAATCAGTGATGTCTGCCATGAGTGGGCGTTGGCCATATTTCAGTATCCTTGAGGTATTTCCATGTCCTCATGCTTAGAATAATTGATTCAGGTATTTTCCTGGAATAAATGTGGTCCAACACAATATTTTCTGGGAGGACTAGTAGCTACCTGGAAGAAACTGTGGTATAATGATAACAGTACTGACCTTGGAGTTAGAAGTCCTAGATATGATTCCCAGTTATAATTCTGAGTCTCTCTGAGCCTCAGTTTCTTTGTCTGTGAAGTGAGGATGATAAAACCTACAAGACAGAGTATTAGAGACTGTGTAAACTTCAGGAATTACTCAAATAAAGATTATTATCTCATGTCTTATGATTTATTGAATGATGATTCAGTGTGCCCCACAGCACAAGAAAGGGGAGACAAATTTGGAAACTATGGTATGCGATATGGATTTTATATCTTAGTTTTCTAGGCCTGCTATAGCAAAGCACCACAAACCTAAAACAATAGAAATTTATTGTCTCTGTTCTGGAGGCTGAAAATCCAAAATGAAGTTTCAGCAGGACCATGCTTCCTCTGAAGTCTGTTGGGAAGAATCTGTTCCATGTCTCTCTCCTGGTCTTTGACCATGGCTTGCGGGCAATCTATGGCCCCCTCTGCCTTACTGTCCACATGGCAGTCCCACCTCTGACTGTCTGTATCTAATTCTTTCCATTTTTTAAGGACATTAGTCATATTGGATTAGGGCCCACCCTAATCCAGTGTGACTTCCTTTTAACTAATAAAATATTCAAAGACCATATTTATAAATAAGGTTGCATTCCTTGGACTGGGGATTAGGATTTGAACATGTGTTTTTGAGGGGCACAATTCAACCCACACCACTGCCCAGTCTGAGAGATAGGACCTTAGGATGCTGCCATGTTAAAATAATATGGTGTCAACAAGGAATTGAATTGCTAAAGAATTTCAAAGAAACAGCTAGATGGAGTTGAGTGGAAATAATGTGAAGATTTGCAGGAGATCAGTATTGTATTAGGACATTAAAGAAGTGAGGGATGGGGATTGAGGAAAAGATGAGCATATTACTTAAATAATCTAGCTCTTTTCTCATTTGTAAAGTGGAGATTTAAGCAAATAATTAAATAACACCTCACAGAGCTCTTGTGAGGATTAAATGAGGTGATGTGTTTACAAGATTAACACAGTGTTTTATGTGCAGTACGTTCTCACTGCTTGAACTTTTTTAACCCTTACTTTTTTATTTGAATGGGTAATAGAAAGCCATGATTTAAAAATCTAAACCAACATAATAAAGTATACATTGAAAAGTCTTTCTCTCATCTGTTTTTCCTTCTAGTAGGTTCCCCTCTCCCCCGAGGTAATTACTCTTAGTGGTTTGTATATTTTTCCAGTGTTTCTTTACACAGATACAAGCAAATAGAAATATGTACTCTTATTTCCCCCTTACTGACCTCACACAGAAGTTGATATTCTATACACAGGACTCTGCACTTGAGTTTTTCACTTTCTTCTTTTCACAGGAACAATTAGAGGATTGTCCTTCTTTCTTTTTAAAAGCAAAATAGCATTGAAATGCGTGGTTCACCACAGATTATTTATCCAGTCCCCTATCAATGAACACTTGAAGAAGAAATTATTTTTACAAATATGCTGCCATGACTAACTATTGCCTACCTACCATTTTGTATATCTGCTCTTAACTCTATAGAACGTGTTTCCAGAAGGGGGGCTATACATTCTCAGAAGTGAAGTAAATGCATTTGTAATTTCAATAAATATTGACAAATTGTCCTCCTTGGAATCAGAGTTTTTATCACCTGGCATTCCTACCAACTTATGTCCCAGAGCTTTGCCAACAAAGTGTGCTAGCCAAACTTTGGACTTTGACAATCTAATAATTAAGAAATGGTATCTGTGTGTAGTTCTAATTTTCATTTATCTTAGTAATGAGGGAGATAATTCATCATTTCATTTTCTTAAGGGCCATTTAATCCTTCTGTGACTTGGCTGTTTATGTCCTTTGCCCATTTGTTGTTCTGTGCGTGTATATAAGCATATGTGCTTATATATATTTTCTAAATGTTCTTTATATATTTGGGAGATGAGCCCTTTGTCTATGATATGAACTGTTTATATTTTTCCCAATTTGATTTTCACCTTATCTTATAGTTTTATTTATTTATTAATTTATTTGCTATGTAGAAACCTCTTCTCTCTTTAACATAGATGAAGTTATCAGTATTTCCTTTTATGGATTCTGAATTTGAGTCAGAGTTAGAAAAGCCTTCCCGACTCTGATATTGTAAGCCAGTTCTCTGCAATTTTTCTAGTGCTTTCATTCATTTGGAGTTCCTGCTGGCATGTGCTATGAGTTCTGGATCCAAATTTATCTATTTCCAGATGGTTACCCAGTTGTTCCAATAACTCCTTTACCCCACTGATTAGACGTATCACCTTTACCATTTACTCCATTCCTTTTATTAATTCAGTTCTATTTCTGAACTTTCTAGCCTGTTATGGTCTGTCTCACTACTCAGGTATCATTTTCACTGTGCTAATTATTGATGTTGTATAATATGCTTTATTATCTAGAGGGGCTAGTCCCTCTTCACACAGTCTTGTTTTCAGAATTTTTCTAACTATTCTTAATTGTTTATTTTTCTACAAGAAATTTAGAATCAGCTTCCCTATTTCTTCAGAGAGAAGGGTCTTGTTATTGCATTCATTGGGATTGAATTAAAATTTTAAAGTAAGTTGAAGTGGCCTCTTTTTGATGTTCCATCTTCTTATGCAAGAACATAGCATACCTTTCCATTTGTTGCGCTCTCCTTTTGTGTTATGTCATTACTGAGCAAGGGAAGGCACATTTCATATTGAGTTACTGACAGGGAAAAAAACAGGGAGACAAAAGCTAACAAGTTATGATGTCAAAGAGTAAATGGATTAACCTGTCCCAAAGTGAAAGAGCCATACTCTGAATATTGGTGTTGTGCTAATAAGAGTAAGTCCAGAAGGAAAAAGTAGGAGATAAAAGTCCCTATTGTTTGGACTTAATGCTTTATATTGGTTATCTTCTTAAGATAACCTTCAAGATCTTCTTGAAATGAATCCTCATTTCATAGATCATCTGTAATAGCAATAAGACCTATCATTTAGGATTGGTTTACCCATGAGATACCTAATGCAAAGCACTTAGCATTGTGTGCCACACAGAAAGAACTCAACAAATTTAGAGATTATAATGCTGATGACAATGAAGAAGAAAGAGAACGAAGAAGAGGAAGAGGAATTGAGGCTCTGGCATGTAAAATAGTTTGCCCAAGGTCTTAACAGATCCATAATTCAAACCTAGGTCAGCCAGTTTCTGAAGGCCATGCTCTTTGCACTGTATTATTCTGCCTCTGGCAGAGTTAATTTAATTTGGCTCAATAAATGGTTATTAAATATTGGGACAGGCAATTTGAATATTGCATTCCAATCCAGAAGTCACATTGGTCAAGGTTCATTCATTTATAAATAATAGAAGCAATTTCAACTTATCTTAACTATAAAAAGTATAAAAGAAGTATTTTTCAGCTCATATAACCAATTATGGAAAGGGCTGGTTAAGACTGGACTCAGATTTCACTAGATTCAATAATTAGAATGCTGTCAGGCTCATTTCTTTTCCTTCCTTCTCTTCTTCCCTCACTTCCTCCCTCGTTCTCATTCCCCTCTTGCCCTAGATATTGCTTCTCTTTCCCTGTCCCTTCTTGTTCTCATTTGCTAGTTGCTGGAATGCAATATCCCAGAATCAAAATGGCTTTTAAAAAGGGGGATTTAGTAAGTTTGGAATTTACAGTTCTAAGGTCAAGAAAATGTCCCAGGGTGGGCCACCGTGGCTCAGCAGGCAAGAATGCTTACCTGCCATGCCAGAGGACCAGAGTTCAATTCCCGGTGCCTGCCCATGTTTGAAAAAAAAAAAAGAAAGAAAATGTCCCAATTAAAACAAGTCTATAGAAATGCCCAATCTAAGGCATCCAGGAAAAGATACCTTGCTTCAAGAAGGCTGATGAAGTTCAGGGTTTCTCTTAAGTGAGAAGGCACATTGCGAACACAGTGAAGGTTTCTCTCGCATCTGAAAAGGCACATGGTGAACACAGTGTCATCTGTTAGCTTTCTCTCCTGGCTTCTCTTTCATAAAGTTCCCCTGGAGACGTTTTCCTTCTTCATCTCCAAAGGTTGCTGGCTGGTAGACTCTTTGCTTCTCGTGGCTATGTCGTTCTCTCTGCCCTCTCTGAATCTCCAGCTTTCTCCAAAATGTTTCCTCTTTTACAGCATTCCAGTAAAGTAATTAAGACCCACTTGGAATGGGTGGAAGCATGTCTTCACCTAATCCAGTTTAATACTCACACTGATTGAGTCACATCTCCATGGAAATAAGCTAATTAAAGTTTTCAACATACAGTACTGAATAGGGATTAGAAGAAACCGTTGCTCCCACAAGTTTAATTATGATTAAAACATGGCTTTTCTAGGGTACATAAACAATTTCAAACTGGCACACTTCTCTTCTCTCTGCTTCGCTGGGCTTTTGCTTTAAGGATGGTGGTGCCGGTGAGTCCGATTCCCATCCTTGTTGTGAGCTCTCTATGCACATCAACTCCAGTTAGAAAAATCCCCGGGATACATTTGCGTGCCATAGCAGAGGGCTGGGCTGTAGTGACTGACACCCCCTGCTAGAATCACAGGAGTGAAGTGGAGAAGCAGGTGCTTAGTTTAGAATGGGACTATTCCCAAGAATGTTCGAGTTTGGGACACAGGGAACAACAAACGACAAGGACAAAGTTATAGTGCAGCCACTGAGCGGCCTATCATGCAGCCATTTGAAATAAGTCTTAATTTTAATATATTGTGATAGCATGGAGAGACATTTATGCCTTAATAAGAGATTAAGGAAAGCAGAATAACTCATTGTATGGACACAGCCACGTAGAAGCAAAAACTAAACAAAAACTGCATAGAGGAAAGACTGGGAAAAAACACTTCATCCAATGCAAACAAGTATCTTTGGGTGGTGTGACAATTAGTGACTTTTCTCTCATCTACTTTCTTTTTTTTTATTATTATTTCTCTGGTGGTAGTTTGTATTGGGTCCCAAACTTTTTCTTTCTTTTTATATTTTTTATTTTTCATTTTATCTACATATTATTTTATATTTATTTTTAATAAATTATATTTGTTTTATTTTTATCAAAATAATGCACATATCTAAAAGCAGCAGTCCCTTACTCTCCACCACCAATACTCACTGCACTGTTAGTCCCACTGTCCAAATCATCCACTCTGAACTCTTGTGTTATTTCTTCTAAATAATATCATCAAGTAATATTTTACTGTCTTGGTTTATCCATTTCAGACATCTATTCGCTTCTTCAGTATCTATTCAGTATCTATTCGCTTCTTCTCCTGACAATAGAATATTTAAACTCCTTAGTCATCCCCTCCCCTAATAAGTTCTTAAATAATTATATTATAATTATTATCTAAATAATTATCTAAATAATTATTATCTAAATAAGTATAGAGAGATTTTATTATTATGTTGATGCAAATGCATTCCACTACTGAACCAGGCACTGTCTCTTTTTCCTGTTTCACTTTTTTCAGTGAAAAACATCCACAAGTTAGAATTGTCTTCTAACCTTGCACTTGATGAAAAATTTGATGAGCTATAGAATTATAGATTGAAAGGTATTGAAGGGATTTCCCCACTGATGTCTGAAATCTAATCTTAATATTATTAAGACAATGCCACTCCGGACTTTGAGACCCATACTTTTTAATCTCTTTAGAAACTTCCTTATAGATACATATATATTTTTAATTGAGAAATATTCACACAATTGCAGTCTATCCATTATATACAATCAGTGGCTCACAATATCATCAAATAATTGTATATTCATCACCGTGATCATTTTTAGAACACTTCAACACTCCAGAAAAAGTAATAAGAAGAGAAAAGTAAAAACTCATTTATCACATACCCCTCTCATTGACCACAAGTATCCAATTGGCCCAATTTTTTTTACCCCGTATCCCCCTTGTATTAGTCAAGATTCTCTGGAGAAACAGAACCAACAGGAGAGATCTGTAAATATGAGATTAATAAAGGTGTGTCATTCAACCAGAAATGGAACAGTCCAAAATCCATAGGGCAGGCTGTGAAGCTGGCAGCTCCAATGAAGGGTCTGGATGAACTCCATAGGAGAGGCTCACTGGCTGAAGAAGCAATAAAAGAGTCTCTCTTGTCCCTTAAAAGTCTTCACCTGATTGGATTATCTCATCTGAATTATCTCTTAGTTGATCACGGACGTAATCAGCCACAACTGCAATCAACTGAATGACGATTTAATACACCACCCTACTGGTTTATCAACCAGCCATGAAATAGCCTTGCAGCAATGCTAAGGCTGGTGCTTGCCTGACCAGGCAACTGGGCATCATCACTTGGCCAAGTTGACACAAGAACCTAACCATCATACCCCTCTATTATTTATTTTTTTAATCCTTATCTTTTTACTCATTCGTCCACACCATGGATAAAAGGAGCATCAGAAACAAGGTTTTCACAATCACACAATCTCATTGTAAAAGCTATATGATTATACAATCATCTTCAAGAATCAAGGCTGCTAGAACACAGTTCCACAGTTTCAGGTACTTCTGTCCAGCCACTCTAGTACATTATAAACTAAAAAGGGATATCTATATAATGCATAAGAATAAACTCCAGGATAATTTTTCAACTCTGAAATCTCCCAGCAAGTAAGACTTTATTTTGTCTCATTTCTCTCTTCCCATTTTTGGTCAGGAAAGCTTTCTTAATGCCATGATGCCAGGTCCTGACTCATTCCAGGAGTTCTGTCCCAAGTTGCCAGGGAGATTTATACCTCTGGGAGTCAGGAAGGAGGGCAGTGAGTTCACCTGCTGAGTTGGCTTAGAGAGAGAAGCCACACTTGAGCAACCAAAGAAGTGCTCTGGGAGGACTCTTAAGCATAATTATCAGTAAGTTTATCTTCTCCTTTGGAAGAAGGGGGGCAAACTCCAAAATTGAGGGCTCAGCTTATTGAATTGGTTGTCCCTACTACTTGCAAGAAAATCAGGAATTCCTCAGATGGGGAAGTTGAATATTTCCTCCCTTTTTTTCCCAGTCACCCAAGGGGACTTGGCAAATGCTTTTTACTCTTTGCCCAAATTGCTCTGGGATATATCAGGGCATCACACTAACCTATACAAACCAACAAGGTCTCATACTGTATTCAAGATTCCATATAATTATGTTGTTCAAATAAACTGACCATGCAAGTTAAATTATATAATGTGCCACCCAAAATATAAATTTTGCACCAAGTAAACATCTCTCCCTTTGGTCTCACACAGAAGTTGAAGTTTTCAAATATGGACCATATCATCCTTTAACCTGTATTCTGATTCACCTTACTCCTATCCAGACCAGCTTCATTCATATCTCTAGTCAAAGTCTGACCTCTTTTTCAGCTTTCTAAACAGTTGCTGTATGGGTTAATGCTGATTTCCATGGTTTTAGAACTCTAACTCTGAGTCTCAGGTGTTACATAAATACTTGAAGTTTCAGGGAACAACCAGGTTATACACAAACAGCTCAATATCTCAGAATTTAGAAACAGCAGTTACAACTCTGGAACATAGTGACTGCTGTAAGAGCTTACAATCTAGGGAGAGTTCTGGGAAGATGGCCCAACAGGGTAATTCAAGATCAGCCCTGCTCCAAGGAAAAGTTAGAGAAGGAACAGGAGGGCGACTGAGACAGCGATTCAGAGTGCATCTGGAATCTAGGTGCCCCAGAGGGCCTTCTGCACCGCATGGGGCAGCCCTGGATGCAGGGGCTGAGGAGCTTGAGAGACAGAAGGAGCCTAAGGCGGAGGCATGGAGCCCACAGGAGTACAAGGTCAGGGACTCGGGGACCAGGAAGTAAGCCAAGCCAAGTTCTTTAAACGCATTACCCTCATCACCGCAGCCCCATGACCCACGACTCACCCCACACCCCACCCACCTAAACCTCATTACCTGCCCCCCCTCCCCACACTCCAAGCACCCCTGCCCCACCAAACCCAGAGCGTGAACCCGCCCCACATCCCCACAACAAGTGCAGCCCAACCACCTCTCCTGCCCCCCTCCAAAGCACTACCTCCCCCTCCTTGCTCACTGCAGGCTGTTGCCAGTGCATAAAGGCTGCGGGCACTGACTACCATACCCAGGCTACCCCTGCCCCCTGCCCATAATGTCCACAGCCTCACCCTGCCCTCCCTGACCTCTGCACATCAGATTACAGCACTCCTAGACCTGCACATGCGCACAGCCCCCAATCATGTCCTTCCGTTATGGGAATATCAGTTTACAGCACTCATTGGCCCTTGCATGAGCAGGACTCTCAGTCACGCTTCCTAGCTCTGAGAAAGCGCTAACCTGCGCAGCCAGGTCACATCTGCCCCCAGCCCATGTAGGCATAACACTGACCTATTGCCCTAGCTCTGCACATGTGCACAGAGGGCCCTGCACCCTAGGCCAGTGTACACCAGGGTTATGTCCCCCAGACTAGTGCACCCGCACAGCTAAATCCTTCCTTGTCCCTGGGCACCCACGTTCACAAGCACCAATGTGACATCCCCAACCTGCACCTGTACCTGCACTGCAACACATCACTGCACTGTTGTGCCCCACCCCATACCCGGCATCCTGCTGCACATCCACTCTGCAAACACAAGGCTTTAGACTACTGAAGGAAACCAATCAAGATATTCACACATGATGAAAACAACAGAAGATCACTAAGCATGTCACAATGTAGACAGATATAACCCAGCCTAATGACCCCATTGAAACACCAGAGGAGACACAGACATTGGAACAACTAATCAAAGATGTTCATGTGACTCTACTTAATAAAATCAGTGGATGGCAAATGACATATAGGAGATCAGGAAGACAGCAGAAGAGCATAAAGAGGAATTTGAAAGAAGAAATAGAAAAATAACTGATATCATAGAGATTAAAGACTCTGTTAACCAAATGAAAAACATACTATAGGCACACAACAGCAGATTTGAAGAGACAGAAGAAAGAATAAGTGATATAGAGGACAGGACAACTGATTTTGAACTCTCAAAATAGCAAATGGCAAAAAAGATGGACAGATTTGAATTGGATCTCAGGGAAATGAAAGACAAAACAAAGAGCACAAATAAAAGAATTACTGGTGTCCCAGAAGGAGAAGAGAGGAGTAAAGGGCTAGGGAGAGTAATTGAGGGTATGATGGGGGGAAACTTCCCAACCCTCATAAGACACATGACTATATAGGTAAAAGAAGCCCAAACAACTCCAAACAGAGTGAATCCTGATTGACCTTCCCCAAGGCACATACTGGTTGGTCTGTTGAATGTTGGAGAGGAGCAGAAAATTCTGAAAGTGGCAAGAGAAAAACAAACTACTGCATACAAGGGAAACGACATAAGTCTGAGTTTAGACTACTTAACTGGCACCATGGAGGCAAGAAGGCAGTGGTATGATACATTTAACATCCTGGAAGAGAAAGACTTCCAGCAAAGGGTTCTGTACCCAGCCAAATTGTCCTGCAGAACTGAGGGAGAGATTGAAATTTTCACAGATGGACAGATCCTGGAAGAATTTGTCAGTGGGAGACTAGCCCTGCGGTAAATACTAAAGGGAGTTCTGCCAGATGAAAAGACAGGAAAGGGGAGGGAGGTCTGGAGGAGGGCACAGAATTGGGGAGTACCAGTAAGGTAACTTGAAGGTTGGAAAGGTAAAGAGGGAGGGGAAAAATAGATCTGACAAATAAAATAAAAAGAATGGGATGGTGGATTCCAGAAATACCTTTTCAGTGATGACTGTGAGTGTTGATGGACTAAACTTACTGGTTGGAAGGCATGGATTCACAGAGTGGATTAAAAAATGTGATCCAGCTATGTGCTGCCTGCAAGAGACTCATCTTAGACACAAGAATACAGATAAATTGAAAGTGAAAGGATGGAAGGAGATTTTCCATGCAAGTTGTAGCCAAAGGAAAGTGGAAGTAGCTATACTAATATCAGACAAACTAGACTTTAAATGTAAGGACATCATAAGAGATAAAGAGGGACACTATATATTAATTAAAAGGACAGTTCACCCAGGGGAAATAACAATCATAAATATATATGCTCCCGATCAAGGAGCTCCAAAGTACATGAGTCAGACATTGGCAAAACTGAAGGGAGTGATAGATGTTTCAACAATAATAGTAGGAGACTTCAAAACACCACTCTCCTCTATAGATAAAACAACCAGACAGAAGATCAACAAGGAAACAGAGAAGCCAAACAACTTGATAAATGAATTAGACCTAACAGGCATAAATAGGTCATCACACCACAAAACACAAAGATATACATTCTTATCTAGTGCTCATGAAACATTCTCCTGGATAGATCATATGCTGGAGCACAAAACAGGTCTTTATAAATTTAAAAACATTAAAATTATTCAAAGCACTTTCTCTGATCAAAATGGAATGAAGTTGGATCTCAATAGCCACCAAAGAATGAGAACATTCACAAATATATGGAGATTAAATAACACAATCTTAAACAACCAGCGGGTCAAAGAATAAATTGCTAGAGAAATAAGTGGTTATCTGGAGACAAATGAAAATGAGAATACAACTTATTAGAATTTATGGGATGTGGCAAAGGCTGTGCTGAGAGGGAAATTGTTGCCCTAAATGCGTATATTAAAAAACAAGAAAGAGCAAAAATCAAGAACTTAACTGCTCACTTGGAGGAACTTGAGAAAGAACAAAAACTAACCCCAAAACAAATAGAAGAGGAAGAACAAAGACTAAAGCAGAGTTAAATGAATGGGAGAACAAAAGAACAATAGAAAGACTCAATAAAACCAAAAGTTAATTCTTTGAGAAAATCAATAAATTTGATGGGCCACTAGCAAGACTGACCAAAAAAAAGAGAGAGGATGCAAGTAAACAAAATCAGAAATGAGAAGGGGTGCATTACCACAGACCCTGAAGAAATAAAAGAAATCATAAGACGATACTATGAAAAACTATATGCCAACAAACTAGACAACTTAGATAGACAAATTCCTGGAAACACACAAACAAGCTACACTGACTCAGAAGAAATAGAATATCTCAACAAACCAATCACAAGTCAAGAGATTTAACCAGTCATCAAAAATCTTCCTACTGGGTGGGCCACGGTGGCTCAGCAGGCTGAGCTCTCACCTGCCATGCCAGAGACCCAAGTTTGATTCCTGGTACCTGACCATGCAAAAAAAAAAAAAAAAAAAAAAAAAAAAAAACTTCCTACAAAGTAAAGCCCAGGGCCAGATGGCTTCACAGGGGAATTTTATCAAATATTCCAAAAAGAACTAACACCAATCTTGCTCAAACTTTTCAAAAAATTGAGGAAAAAGGAACTCTACCTAACTCATTTATGAAGCTAATATTGTAATACCAAAACTGGATAAAGATGCTATAAGAAATGAAAACTATAGGCCAATTTCCTTAGTGAACATAGATGCAAAAATTCTCAACAAAATATTAGCAAATTGAATCCAACAACACATTAAAAGAATTATACACCATGACCAAGTGGGGTTTATACCAGAAGTGCAAGGATGGCTCAACACAAGAAAATCAATTAATGTAATATAGCACATTAACAAATCAAAAGGGAAAATCGCATGATCATCTCAATTAATGCTGTAAAAACATTTGACAAAATTCAACATCTTTTTCGAATAAAAACATTCCAAAGGATAGGAATCAAAGGTAACTACCTCAATGTGATAAAGGGAATATAGAAAAAACTGATAGCCAGCACTGTAGTCAATGGAGAGAGACTGAATGCTTTCCCCCAAATATTAGGAATGAGACGAGGATGCCCTCTGTCATCACTTTTATTCGACATTGTACTAGAAGTTCTAGCTAGAGTAATTAGGCAGGACAAAGAAATAAAAGCCATCCAAATTGGAAAGGAAAAAGTAAAACTTTCATTATTTACAGATGATATGATACTATACTTGGAAAATCCTGGGAAATCTACAGCAAAGTTCCTTGAGCGAATAAACAAATTCAGCAAGGTGGTGGGATATAAAATTAATGTGCAAAAATCAGTAATGTTTCTATACACAAGCAATGACCTAATTGAGGAGTGAGTTAAGGAAAAAAATCCATTCTAAATAGCAACTAAAAGAATCAAGTACTTAGGAATGAACCTAACTAGGGACGTAAAGGACTTGTTCACAGAAAACTACATAACATTGCTAAAAGAAATCAAAGGAGATCTAAGCAGGTGGAAAAAACATTCCCTGTTCATGGATAGGAAGGCTAAATATAGTTAATATGTCAATTCTACCCAAATTAACCTACAGATTTAACACAGTAGCAATCAAAATGCCAACAACCTACTTTGAAAACTTGGAAAAGATAGTTATCAAATTTATCTGGAAGGGAAAGAGACCCCAAATAGCTAAAAGCATCCTTAAAAAGAAGAATGAAGTAGGATGAAGAACACTCCTTGAATTTAAAACCTATTATAAAGCCACAGTGGTCAAAACAGTATGGTACTGGCACAGAGATAGAAGCATTGACCAATGGAATAAAATCAAAAGTGCAGAAATAGACCACCTAATCTATGATAAACTGATTTTTGACAAGGCCCCCAAATCCTCTGAACTGGGACAAAATAGTCTTTTCAATAAATGGGCATGGAAGAACTGGATATTAAGAGCCAAAAGAATGAAAAAGGACCCCTATCTTTCACCCTACACAAAAATTAACTCAAAGTGGATCAAACACCTAAATATAAGAACTAGCACCATAAAGGTTCTAGAAGAAAATGTAGGGAAACATCTTCAAGACTTAGTAATAGGAGGCAACTTCCTAAACTTTACACCCAAAGCACAAACAACAAAAGAAAAAATAGATAAATGGGAACTCCTCAAAATCAAATGCTTCTGCACTTCAAAAGACTTTGTCAAAAAAGGTGAAGAGGCAGCCAACTCAACAGGAGAAAATATTTGGAAATCACATATTGGACAAAAATGTGATACCTTTTTCTTCTAGTTTGCTAGCTGCCAGAATGCAATATACCAGAAATGAAATGGCTTTTAAAAAAGGGAATTTAATAAGTTGCTAGTTTACAGTTCTAAGGTCAAGAAAATGTCCTAATTAAAGCAAGTCCATAGAAATGTGCCATCAAAGGCATCCAGGGAAAGATACCTAGGTTCAAGAAGGCTGATGAAGTTCAAGGTCTCGCTCTCTCAAGTGAGAAGGCAAATGGTGAACACAGTTAGGGTTTCTCTCTTGGCTGAAAGGGCACATGGGGAGCAAGCCATCACCTGCTGGTTTTCTCTCCTGGCTTCCTGTTTCATGAAGCTCCCCGGGAGGTATTTTCCTTCTTCATTTCCGCTCTCTGCTTCTTGTGGCTATGTCGTTCTTCTCTGGCTCTCTCTGAATCTCTTTCATTCTCCAAAATATTTCCTCTTTTATAGGACTCCAGAAACTTATCAAGACCCACCCAAATGGGTGAAGACATTCATCACCCATTTGATTAGGTCATCACCTAATCCAGTTTAACAATCACTCTTGATTAAAACATCTCCAGGGAGATGATCTGATTACAGTTTCAAACATACAGTACTGAATTGGGATTATTCTGCCTTTATGAAATGGAATTTAGATTAAAACATGGCTTTTCTAGGGGACATACATCCTTTCAAATGGCACACCTATACACAAAGAAATCATACAACTCAACATGGCAGGAGAACAAAAGAACAAACAACCCGATTATAAAATGGGCTAAAGATGTGAATAGGCATTTTTCTGAAGAGCAAGTACAGATGGCTCAGAAGCACGTGAAGAGACGTTCATTTTCATTGGCTATAAGGGAAATGCAGATCAAGACTACAATGAGATACTACCTCACACCTATAAGAATGGCTACTATTAAACAAACAGGAAACTATAAATGTTGGAGAGGATTTGGAGATATTGGGACACTTATGTACTGCTGGTGGGGATGTATAATGGTGCAGCCACTATGAAGACTGTTTGGCAGTTCCTTAGGAAACTAAATATCAAGTTGCTCGATGACCCAGTAATAACACTACTTGGTATATACCCAGAAGAGCTGAAAGCAATGATATTTGCACACCAATGTTCATAGGAGCATTATTCACAATTGCCAAAAGATGGAAACAAACCAAATGCCCATCAACAGATGAATTGATTGAGGAAATATGGTATATACATATGATGGAATATTATGCAGCAGTAAGACAAAAATGATGTCCTGACACATGAAAAGATGGATGAGCCTTGAGGATATAATGCCAGACACAAAGGGACAGATACTATAAGATTCCACTTTTATGACCATAGTAAAGGTAAAATCAGAGGCTTATAATACAGAATATAGGGGACTTAGAGATATATAGAAGCTAGAGATGGGTGAACTGTTAGCTAATGAGATTGAACTCCAATGTAAGGGAATAGATAGAAGTGAGGGTGGTTCTCTAGTGGGTCTATAAGTAATATTACCATATTGAAGATGAACAAGATTGAAAGGGGTTGTATAGACCTACATGTCCCACTAATTAACACTAGATACGTAAATTAGTTCTTGCAAGATTTGTGTACAAAGACTGTTTACGTCCAGGGTACAGGGGGAAAACTGCATTGCATGTTATGGGCTATGTTTAAAAGGAAAACATCAACACTACCACAGCAACAGCAGAGGTATATCATGGGGGAAGGGACAAGAGTTAAGAGGAAGCTTAAATTTCCTATTTGATGAGGGTGTGCTTATTGGTTTTCTTTCTCTTGGGAGCAATGAAATGATCTAAAATTGAAAGTGGTGAGGGACTGATGACTTTGGGTACTATATATCATCCCTGATGAATGCAGGTGGCTGAAGGATGCGCTGACTGAAAAGTAGATTGGCGAACTGTGGTGTTCTTATGAACGAATGTTGTACTGCTACAAAAAAGGAATGAACTTGTGAGGCATGCGATGATGTGAATAGGTGTGTGGGACATTTGGGGAGGCAAAATAAGCCAGAAACAAAAGAACAACAATGGTATAGTCTTCTTTAGAAAATGCTTACAAGAAAACAGGGGCCTAGATTGTAAGCTTTTATAGCAGACACATTTATTCCCGAGTGGTAATAATTATTTCTGGATTTCGAGAGGCTGATATATATATATATATATTTCCTGATACTTAGAGATAAGAACAAAGTTGATCAGGTTAGGGTTGAGGTGATTCAGAACACAGGGGTAAGGAAGATTAGCTTCCTATTTTATAATTTTAGGTTATATATTTTAGAACTATACATACTCTTTGAGACCAAAGGAAGAAAGATGTATTTGGTCTGGAACCTAAATTTTCAGTAGCACATAATCTAACTCAACCTATCTGTATAGCTCATTTGAACAATTGAAAACAAGAAGCCCCAAACAGGAAAGAAGTTCTTTAATCTTATATAGCTTAATATACTGCCTGGATACATCCTAGAGTATATTAAGCAGATAATCAAGAAGTATTGGCAAAGTCCCTTGAGGTATGGGAGAAAAAATATGTAACTATTAAACTTTACCAACAGGAAATCCCCTGATACTATGTCAAACTATAGGGACACCCAAATCAATAGGCCATGCCCTTGATCTTGAGGCTTACTCTTGTGAAGCTTATGTATTTAGCAGAGAAGCTTACTCTATCTATAGGTGTACCTATAGGTTACTTCCAGAGGACCTCTTTTGTTGCTCAGATGTGGCCTCACTCTCTCTAAGCCTAACTCTGCAAGTGAAATCTTTGCCCTCCCCCCAACATGAGACATGACACCCACGGGTGAAAGTCTCCCTGGCAACGTGGGAGATGACTCCTAGGGATGAATCCAGCCCTGGCACCATAGGATCAACAATTCCATCCTGACCAAGCAGGGGGAAAGAAGTGTAACTAATAAAGTATCAGTGGTAGAGAGAGTTCAAATAGAATCGAGAGGCCACTCTGGAGGTTGCTCTTACACAAGCTTCAGTTAGACATTGCTGCCTATCATAACCTGCCAAACCCCAACCAGGACCATTCCAGCCAATCCTAAAGAACACCTAGGGTAGTATATAAGATTCCACAAGGGTTCCATGTACTAGTATAATTTCCAGAAACCTACATCCTCCAAACTGGTCCCTGGACCCGGTAAGTCCTGAAACCTAGAGGGCCCAGCCTCTCCAGAACATCAGATGGTTCGATCTCCCTACCCCATATTAGTGATAGACTCTTCCAATATGAAAAAGTTAGAATGGTCATAGCCTAAACACCCCTAAAGAGAGGGATAGAAAGATGGAAGGTGATGGTGTAGGTATACAGAGAAGATAGGATTTAACAAATGAATATGATTGCTGAATCATTAAATTGATATCTCTTTTAGTCTCTGGTATCTTAGAGCAGCTAGAAGTAAAAATCTAAAATTGTGGAATTGTAACCCATGTCAAACTCTGAAATATGTTCTACAGCTAATTGTGGTGCTGTGCTTTGAAATTTATTGCTTTTTTTGCATATACATTATTTTTCACAAAAAAAGAAAGAAAAAAGTCGATCATGGTGTTATAAAAATATTTAAGGTTTCTAGCCACGTATATTCTGGAGCAGCTAGAAGTAGCCCATGACAAACTCTGGGATCTGTCCTATAACAACTTGTTGAAGAGTGCTTTGAAAACTATTGCTTTTTTATTTCTTTGCTTTGTATATAAGTTATACTATACAATGAAAAAGTTAAAAAAAAAAAAAAAAAAGGGCTTACAAACTAGGACCCTTTACAATAGGCCACAACCTGATGACCCAAGCTCTCAACATCAATTCTCTGAGTTTGTACATTATAGTTAGTCCATATGAGTGAGGTGTGATAATATTTGTCTCATTGTTTCTGACATTTCCCTCAGCGTAGTCTTTAAGGTTCATAAACCTAGTTGCATGCCTCACTACTTCATCCCTCCTTGCAGCTGCTCAGTAGTCCACTGTGTGTATACACCACAGTTCCCCCTTCCTTTCCTCAGTCATTGTACCCTTAGGCCACTTCCATCCTTTGCAGATCAGGAACACTGCTGCCATTAACGCTGGTGTACAGATATTCGTTTCTGTCTCCACTCTCAGTTCCTCCAGGTATATACCTAGCAAGGGGTTGCAGGATCATACGGCTATACCCCTACTCTCCTATGGAACCATCACACTGCCTTCCAGAAGGGCTGCACTGCTCAGGCTCCCTATCAACAGTGAATAGGTACATCTCTTTCTCCACAATTTCTATAGCACTTGTTTCTTTTTGTTCTTTTTTTCTCTCTGTTCATTTTTAAACCATTTTGTTCACACATCATACAATCCAACCTAAGTAAATAGAGATGTCTTCACTACTATAATCTATATGAAGACATTTCTTTTTCTTCCTCAGGGAATCCACACCCCTCCCCCATATCCCTCACTTGTTGATATTTAGTTGTGGCATAATGTCTTTGTTACATTCAGTGAAGCATATTTCTGTTTGACTGCATGTTACTGTTGACTATAGACTCTAGCTTGCATTGATTGTATTTTTTCCTGTACACCATCCCATTTTCAACATCTTGCAATGTTGACATTCATTTGTTCTCCCTCATGCAAAAATGTTTTTATATTTGTACATTTAAGCACCATCATTGTCCAGTCTAGGCATTCCTAAATTATGCCATCTCAATTTTTATCCTTTACTGTTCTTCTGGCGCCCCCAGCCCTTCTCCCTCAATCATACCCACATCCAACTTCATTCAATATTTACGCTGAATATTGAACACTTGAATACAATCAGATAGTATTGTGCTATTTTTGAATTTTTACAATGAGTCCTGCTGCACATTCTGTATTCCTTCATAACCAAATGCCGGTTCTCTACCCTTTCTCTATCTTCTCATAGCCTCTTTACTTCAATTCTCAGTGTTCACATATTAATGTTAATTCATATTAGTGAGATGATACAGTATTTGTCCTTTTGTTTCTGGCTGATTTCACTTAGAGACTTCTTTTTATCCCTGATGGTCTGAATTTTCAAATTTATTTGCCTTTTTCTTTTTCTGTTAACTATGCTGCAAACTTGAAAATCCCATTCAAACTAAAAATCCGTGCCCGTAATTCTGGGAAACTTCTGTTTCTTGAATAATTTCCTGTCTTCTGTTTTTTCTGCTCTCTCCTCTGGAAATCTTGTTTTGATAATGTTGAACATTTTAGGTTGATTCTACAAGTTCACTTATTTTTTCTGCTATTGTCCACCTCCTTCACATCTTATAATTCTTTCTGGACCCTTCTACTATTTCAAATTTTTTATTATAATGATTCCATTATGTGAAATTTCTAGAACAGTAAAATCTATAGAGATAAAAAGTGGATTAGTGGTTGCCTGAGGTCAGAGTGTGAACCAAAATTGACTGCAAATTGGCACAGAGTTTCTTTTTGGGATGATGGAAGTGTTCTAAAATTAGATTGCAGTGATAGTTACACAACTCTATAGATTTAATTAAAGTCATTGTATTGTGCACTTAAAACAAGGGAATTTATGGCATGTAAATTAGACCTCCATGAAGCTATTGAAAAGGAAGAGAGGGAAGGAAGACAGCAAGGAAAGAAGGAAGGAGGGAAGGAAGAAAGGAAATGAGAAAGGAGGGAAGGAAGGGCAGAAGGAAGGAAAGTAGGAAGGAAAGCTCCTGAACTTGGCATTATGAAAAGTCAAAAATCCATCTACAGAAATCTTCATGAATCTGAGATTTCTGATTGAGAAGAAACAAATAATCAAATAGAGAAGCAGGGTGGGGAGACAGAGATCAGCAAACTTTAAAGTTCCAGGGAGTGGGAATACTCCTTTTCTTTGTTTTGGTCTCCAGGGAATACACTTGTTTAAAATAAAATAAAATGCAGAATGATGTTTGGCTAAATTATGGCAACACAGTACAATATGCATAATTCAGAATAAGCCATTTCCAGTGTGTGAGATAAACCATAAGAATTATTATGCTGGCAAATAAAAGAGATGAACAACACAAGAGACGTCCTCTTTATTCATATTAAAATAGGTCACACAATAACTCAGAAGAAATGAAATGATATTATAGAGCCCATTGTGGCAATCCATATATATTGAAGCTACCATGTAATCAGAACTGATTCAACTTTGCCCCTCTCTTTTTAGGGTCAGGTTTTGCGGAAACCGAGAAGCCAAGTTCACCTGGAAATATTATGACTAAGCAAATCAGGAAGTCATTTTAAAATTTAAAAAGCAGAAAATCCCCTTGAAAGAATAGACTCTGCAGAGAATCTGATAGTTCTTTCAGCACAATGTTTGTAATCTGATGCTTATCGCTGCAAAAGCAGAAGAAATCATCCCCCTACAAGTTTTCACCAGTTTCATGAGAGGCCAACATAATGATACATTCTCTCTGGAGTCCTGGTTAGGGATGATGCCACCATCTAATTTCTGTTCCATTAAAAATGAACATTGTTTCTAACTCTTCCAATCTACCCAAAAGGCATTAATAAAGACTGTGGGTGCTGGTATCCTCTGACTGGGTTAGCATCAACTGTACTTACTGCGCCATCTCCAGTTTCCTCATCGGTAACATGGCAATGGTAACTCGTCATAGCAATGGTTATGGGGGTCCAATGAGACAATGCAGACAAAGTGTGTTGATGAGAACTTAGCATCTAGTATGAATTCAGTGTTCTAGGCTAGGATTTCTTCCCAGAAGGAAAGCACCAATAGTGGTTAGTATTTTATATTCACTGCTATGTGATAGGCATTGCACCATACACACAATGTCGCTTAATCTTCATAAGAAACTTGCCAAGGTAGATTTTAATTTCCACTTTCAAATTTCCGGAGAAGCTGAGGATTGGTAAGTATTATTATCGGTTTTGACCCAAGGCCTGTCTTATACCAAGTTCTAGCATATCTCTTAGAGACAAAATTAGAGAATTAAATCACTACTGCCTCTCGAACTGGCCATACCTGAACTTATGAGAATTTAATCAAATTAAGTAAGACACTTGTTAGAGGCCCTTTTATGCCCAAGATTAGGCACTGGAACACACAATAATGCACAGGTTTGGATCTATGACCCCAAATCTGGAGTGTCAAAGGACTATGGGAAACAGAAATGTATCATGTTTGAACAAAGCAGAACAGAAAATGTGCTAAACAAAACTATAAGAAAGGGCTGTGGGACATGAATGAGGAAGTCATTAATTCTGACTAGAAGAATATGGGTGAAGCTACAAATGAGATGAGCCACGAAAGTAGCATAGATATTGATTCATGGAGAAAGTAACCAGTACTCTGGGCCCAACAAAGGTGAGGAGTGGACGTCTTGTGTGCTTGGGGACAAGGCAGATGATTGAGGAAGGAGACTGCAGAATACACCAAAAGATGTAATGGGAAAGGAGACTGAAAAACTGGCATGGGGTGTGAGGCAGATCAGAGACCCCTGAATGCCTTGTTTAAAAGAGTTTAAAAGACTGAAGTAAACAGGGAGCCATTGAAAGTTTTACGAAGACAACTCTAGCAGCTGCCTCAAAAGTGGGTTGGTAAAGCAAACTGTTGGAGACTGGAGACAGTACCGACGAAGGCAGAAGAAAAAGGCTCAAACAGAAGAGCCCAATTCATTCTTCCAGGAAGCTCCATGAAAAACAGTCCCCCAAACACAGGCATTTGTGTGCGTATGTAAAATAAACTCACTTTCCATGGCTCCCTCACAGGGAAGATGCTGTGGATGGACAAGTAGAGAAGAGGGCAGATTTCTATGGCCCCAATCCACTCTAAAATCCTACAAGACAGTGCTTTTCATTATCTTTTGTAGAGCCCTGGTTTTCCACAGAAGTGACTAAGGATGGGGGTGTGGAAAAGGAGGTGAAGTGAGGGGACATTTGAAATTGGCAGCCTCTAGTAGAATGTGAGCTCCTGAAGGCAGGGATTGCATCTATTTTGTTTACTACTGTGTCCCCTGCCTATCACTGTCTAGCACATCCTAGATGCTCAATATTTGCAAATGAATGAATGGATGGATGGAATTACACTGGAGATCTTATTTGAGAACAAAAAGATTCTGCAGAAAGAAGAAGAAGATGAAGAAGAAGCAGGAAGAAGAGGAGGAGAGAAGGAGAAAGACTTGGAATATCTCTACTGAGTGAAAATGTCACTTCTGACATCGTCGTATTTAGCAAACCTGAGAGGAAGTACTTTCTTATATCTGACCTAAATATCTTATTCAGTAGCTTAAGCTTCTTTTCCCTTGCCTGCCCTTGATAAAGATGAAGGAGAATTCATCACAATAACCATTTACTTATTGGAGCTGAATCATAAGCCTGTATTCTTTATCTTTATCAAATTCTATTTGCCAGAGCATGCATTGTATGCCATGAGAATAAACATTCTCTTTAGGAGAAAATGCTCAGTGGGTTGCGAGGTCGGGGGTATCCAAGAGACTAAGCCAATTAAGAAATCAGGGCAATATAGTATATTGGAAAGAGGGCAGCGTGGATAATTAGCAAGATCTGTGCTGTAGCCCAATTAGATCCATTTATTGGTTGTCTGACCTTAAATCACTTAACCTTTCTGAAGTTCAGTTCTCTCCACTATTAAATAAGAATATCAAATAATACCTATCTTGTATGGTTGCTTGGAAAAGTAAAGCTAAGGATTATAAAACAACTAGCATAGTGTTCAGCATAAAGAGGTGTTTAACATTGGTAGCTGCTATTTTAAGGGATGATGAAACAATATACCAGAATGACCTGTCTCCTCTTATCCAAGTTAATAAAAAATTTTAATAAATTTCTTCCTGAACTATAAGTGAATTAAACCTGGAACAATTGCCTTCTACCATAAATATTGTAAAATTATAAACTCAAAATTTAAAAGAAATCTAAGTTGTCTAGTAATATTTAAAAATCATTAATTTATGGTGGCTAAGGGTCCCTAATTTTAATCTATTGAAGGTACATTTTAGTCATTCTCCCAAGAGTCCAAAGAGAGCTCTATACTTGGGAGAAGGGCCCAGTAAATCATGCATCATTCATTCATTCAATATTTTGAGTACAGAGCTGGCTCTAAAGAGTGAGAGGCCTCCAGGAAGAAGAGGAGTTTTTTTTTGCTTTTCAAATAAAGAAGAAATTGTAGAAGACTAAGAACAGCCTAAACCAGCAAGTAATAGAGGCAAAATTATTGAGCTCTGGCAGTAGCCTTTTCCATTTCAAACGCTGGAAAAGGAACCACTACAACAAGCTCAGTGGTGTTGCATCAGAATTACAGATATTCACGTAAAATCACGAATTGTAATATAGAGGAATAAAGAATGATAGTGTGTGAATAGATGTATTTATTTACATACAAATATTCTCTAGTTCTCTCCTCTGGATGGTGTTGGGATCAAAGACACTACAGCTGCAATAGGCACAACTAGCACCCGCTAACTTCTAAATACCATGTTCTACTAAAAGAAACCAGGGTCCTTTGGAGAAATAGCTGATTCCAGATCTGGAGCAGGGAAAATAAAAGATGAGGCTGAAACATTTTATTTTGCCAGACAGCAAGAATATATACAAGAATGATCAAAATAGGTCAAAAGGACACAGAAGCCTGCTTGAAGGGACTCTCACTGGCCAAATTGGGGACAATTTGAGCATCAAAATAAATAACGACAACAGTGGATTATAATTGAATACCAGAGGAAACAATGATCCCATAAGGATATAAATATGTAATTTGATTAAATGAAAGTTTGAAAAGCAATGGGATATTTATGTAATATCAAGGGACCTTCCTACAAAATATGCATTAAATAAAAAAGGGGGAATAAACAACTTTTTAGTGAAGTCTGGCATTTACCCCTTAATGAAGAGATTAAGTCACTTGTTAGTAATGGAGCGAATCAAAATTGTGTGCCACTTGTTGATAAGATGCAACAAGAAAAACACAGTATCATTTCTGTGATATTCCGTCCAAAGACACGTAACCTGAATCTAAACACAAAGAACCACAAGTCAAACCTAAGTTGAGGGTCATGCCATAAAATAACTGCCTTGTTTCCTTCAACACTGTAAGGAAATGGAAATCAAGAAAAGGCTAAAGAACTGTTCTAGACAGAAAAGAGAGAGGAAAAAAAAAAGCCATAATAACCAAATGCAATTTGTGATTCTGACCTGGATCCTTGTGCTATAAATGACATTATAAATATATGGGGGAACTGAAAGTTATTTAGTAATATATCAGTGTTGATTTCCTTATTTTGATGGTTGAATTACAGCTATGTAGGAGAATGTATCATTTGTAGGAAATCCTTGAGTATTTGGAGGTGATGGGACAATCAGGTCAGTAACTTGCTTTCAAATGGTTCAGGTAAGAAATGTTCTTTGTACTTTCTATAAATTCGAAATTGTTTCAAAATGATAACTTTTAAAAAACTTCATGCATAATTGAATATCATGGAGAACTTTCTGCTCCATTTCAGTAGAATTTAAAAAAGCAGTTGTAGTCATGAAAATATGATTAAAGTCAAATAAAACCTCTGATACACGTGTCTTCTGGCAAGAGTCCAGTGTTTTTTGTTCACTGTGTTCCCACAGTCACTGGGATGTAAATATTCTACAACCTGCCCTTTCCTATATTGCTGGGAAAAGTATTAACCAGCACAGCACTTTCAATTCTTAAGTACATATATCGAGATTATTTTTTCTCAGGTCTTCTCTCTAAACACCACTATGAACCATAGTTGATTTTTCATTTGATCAGGATTGATTCAAATTTCTTGAGGCTTCTAATTTTGTACTACAAGACACTCCCCATGAGAAGATCAAGGCTGTCTGGCAGAATGATCTTGGGGCAGGAATATACACTTGGGGGTATTACGTACAATTATCTAAAGGTGGCTGATAATTTGAGGAAGCGGCCAGGCAAGAAAACTCAGCATCAGATCTGAAGAGGGAGGCAAAGATGGATGAAGAGCAGGGTTAGAATCCCAGAAATTTGAGAGAGAGCCCTGATATTGTGAGACCTGAGACAGTTCAGGACTGCCCCCAAGTTCAAGAGTGTATTAGGGTTCTCTAGAAAAACAGAACCAACAGGAGATCTGTAAATACAAGATTTATAAAGGTGTCTCACACCACCATGGGAATGGAAGAGTCCAAAATCCACAAGGCAAGCTGTGAAGCTGGTGGCTCCAATGAAGGGTCTGGACAAACTCCACGGGAGAGGCTCACTGGCTGAAGTAGCAGTGAAAAAGTCTCTCTTCTCCCTTAAAAGCCTTCAACTGATTGAATTACCTCTTTGTGAGAGTTGTGCCTTGGTTGACCGCAGACCTATTCAGCCACAGATAAAATCAACTGGTTGATGAATTAATACACCAGCTTTCTGGTTTAGCAACCAGCCGTGAAATATCCTTGCAGCAATGGTCAGGCTAGTGCTTGACTGACCAGACAATGGGGCATAACCATTTGGCCAAGTTGACACCAGAACCTAACCATCACAGAGAGGTTTGACTGAACCCTTTGCATAGGGTCTAGTATGAGATGCAGAGGTGGGTGAAGCTGCTCAAAGGAAGCAGATTGGGCTGAAGTACCACTCTGCTGAAAATATTTCTTTTTGATAATAAGAAGCATATAATTTACCCTTGCACACTTTAGGCTTCTAAGAAGCCTAAATTAAAAATTATAGCCAGTGAGCTCTCTAATTAGTGTATGTCGTTTCATCTTCACAGAGGCAGAAGTCCAGAATTGCCCCCCAAATCCTGTTCCACTCTACTTCACCCATTAGATTTTCCTCATATTCCCTCCTTCCTTCCTGCCACATGGAAGAGGGGCTCCTTCTGTCCACGGCAATTCCTCCTCACATAGTCTACCACTAATTCCTCCATCCGAGTTCTGAATCACATCTTGTACATCAACTGGCCCTCTCATTCTCATATCTTTAAATATGCGCATTAGTGGTTTCTACTTTTCTACATTTACATTTTCCAAGTGTGACCTTTCTTTAAAATCAAGTAAAGCAAGCCAAAAAATTCCATCCTCAGCCTCTGTGTCCCTACTGTTGCTATTCCTCTCCTGCCTTTCTCACCAAACATTTGTCTCCATTCTCCGAGATGGATGGTTTACTCCTTCTTCCTTGGGCCTTCCCTTCTCCACATTTTTTACAGCCTCACTTCCCTTTGTCCATCTGTAGTGAATTAAAAGAAAATAGGGGTATTTTCACTAACATGATGCCTCAGCATCTCAGACCCTATCCGTTGGTCCCTAATGACCATCCCTGACACTCACTTATGCAAGATAAACAGCTTCTCTCTCTCTTCCCCAAGTCCTGTCAAAGTTTGAGCCCTCACAAGGGTTAAATACAAACTTTCTGACAAGTCACTACTGCTCTGCCCATGTAACTTTATACATGCAGTGCCCCCAAGTCTACTGAACACTTTTGCTCCCCACTGCTTGTTTGAACCCGCACTCCTGACATGTTTCCCCATGAGAACCTGCAAAGTGTGCTGCTCCTGTCTGTTCTAGGACCTATGAGCACTAATAAACTTTTCTTCCATACATCTCAGGTGTCACTCATCCTTGCCACACCTGACTATCTTTAGATCCTTACAACACACTGTTATATGTATATAACATTATTATATGTTACTCTTTCCAAGGTTCCATCCTTATCTCCTTTTCTTACTCCATCCAGTCTTCAGGAACCCTGTTTTATCTCTAAAGGACATACAGAAGGACTCCAGGTAGCTTGTGTATTTCCTGAAAATATATGTAAGTTTTTGTGTATATAGACATTTTCCTGATGAGAGTATTGGAGCTTTTCTCATATTTTAAGGAGTCCATAAACACACAAAGTTAAAAACACTAGCATACATTGTTCAAAATTTGTATGTTCAGATCAGATTTATCCCTGAGCCCAAAAATACCTGTAATGCAACATGCCCAAAAGGCAAGGGCAATACCATTTCCTTCTCCAAACCTCATCCAGGTTACTGTATCTCAATGAGAACCACCACTAACTCACTTGCCCCAGTAAGAAGTTTCATAGTTATCTTGGACTCTCTCTCTCTCTCCATCCCCAGATCCTATTAAGCTCCAGACCTGAATTCATCTACTTCCTGAATATCTCTTTCATAAATCTGTTTCTCTCATTCTCTTAGACATAAATTCATGTCTCTCTGAGTTCTCAAGCCACTGGAGCAACTTCCTATTCTCTCTGGAGATAGAGGGCCTCTACTTCTAATCTACTCACACTGCAACATCTTTTTAAAATGTTAACATGCTCATTTCTTCCTTAAAATTCTTAAACCATGGGAACTCACAGAATAAGCCTAAAGTTTTTGATGTGATATATAAGGCACAAACCATTCTCCATCTTCCATCTCTACATTCCCTCCAATTGTCCTCAATGGACATTGCATTCTGTGGTCCAACTATGCTGAGCTACTTACAGATCCCGGAAAGGTGTTGTGATGTTGCTAGACTCTGGGAATTCACACAGTTTAATGCTGCAGGATCCCCTGGATCCCTACCTTCATACCCAGTGAATATCATAGTCCCTAGATCACAATAGACTATCATGGCTTCATACTGTATCAACTTGGCTAAGTTGAAAACTCTATTTCCCAGAATCCCATATCTATAGGGTTCCAGGTGAGAATTGGCCAAAAGAGAAATTTGTACAAGTTTTGGAAGAAAGAAGTGAAATAGCTATTAAGCTACAAAAATCATTGTGGATGGAGGAGAGGAAATGTTTTTGGATGCAGAGGTGTTAATGGATCCCATCTTGCCCCTGTCTTCCCTATTCCATATTCAGCTCCTCTTCACAACTACCATCCCTGCAGACCAACAGCAGCCCAGGGACCACTACCAGGCTGTGAACTCACAGAGACAGCATCTATGAAGAAACTGCCTTCTGTAAGCACTAGCTCCCTTTCAAGATTCCACTCCTATTAACAGGAAATGCCTACCTTCCAGATTCCCCTGCAAGTTCTGGCTTGTTGAGTCATACCAGCTTCTCAGGAGGGCTGATGAATAACTTTTTTTCTGACTATCCAAATCTACTCTTCAGACCTTTATTCCAGATCTTTCCACATTGAGCAAGGACTAATTCTTCTTAGCTCCATATTCCATAAAAATCATAATGGTTCTGCTTCTCTGTTTGAACCCTTCAGTTTCTGTTGAACAGTTAACTTGTATGCATGCTTCACTATGTGCTCTCCTTGGGGAAGCATCTTTCACCCCAGGGCTGTACTTGAGGTGGTGCCTCTCCTCTGTGCTTCCAGGTCTTCCTGAGCTTTCCCCAGACTGTGTGCTTGTCATGTGGTCTACTAATTACCTAATTATTTATTTCAATCCTCCTCTAGCCTCCAAGACCTGCGAAGACAGGAGCTGTATCTTTCCATTTAACAAATATTTGTTGAATGTCCAATGACTGGTTGGATTCTTATATTTGCTTCCTCTTTCTTTCCTTAGTTCTGATTTTCTTCTTCCATTCTTTTTTTTTAATTCTCAGAGGATACATTGTTGTAAACCATACTCAAATTCAATCTGGAAAGAAACAAAATAAAAGGTATTAAACAAAGTCCTTTGAAGAGAATTTTAGTCCTCAGGGAGATGCTGAGGGCATCAACTCTATGGAGGAGCATTGTTAGACATTGTTCAATCTCCTCCTAATCTCAGAAGCCTTATACATATATTCTGCACATAAGAGAAAGAATAAAAATAATTGCATCTATTATAGTACTGTTAAGTAGCTGTTTAAAAATATAGGTGATATTTATCAAGCATTTACTATGTGCCAGACACTGTTCCAAACACTTGGCTTATGCTATATCATTTATTTCTCATGACAAACCAAGAGGTAGGAACTATCATTATTCATATTTTAAAGGTAAATTACCTGAGCCACAGAGGGGTTAAACAGCTTGCCAAATTATATAATACTAAGTGAAGGGACCTGGATGTGCGCTGAGGAAGTCTGCCACCAGAGCTCAGGGTACTTTCAGGAAGTGTGGAAGATGATTGGACTTAGGTGCTGACAACTCAGATATGGGCAGACTCAGAGTGGAGGAAAAATGCAGAGATTCCTCATGGCTACCCAGCTCCTGGGCTCACATATCACCCAGCTACTGGATGCAGTTCCACCACTGAGTGAGGAGAAACCTTGCCCTGCTTCTTGGGGTCTTCTTCTCAGGAATAGAGTGTCTCCGTGACCACAATGACTCCTTACACATCTGGTAACTGCCTGCAAGTGGTTGGTCACTCACTAGGACCTTCCCCATGCCTCAATTTGCGTGTTGGGGAAAGAAGGAGAGACACAGGCAGTGGTAGGGGACCCATCTTTTGTTTAAAATGGCCCCAGGAAAATGTACTTGAGGTTCAGGAAGGTCCTCAATGTGCTGCCTTTAGGAGTAATTGGCCAGCACCCAGCCTCCCATGGACAGAAGGAAGGCACCCACCAAGAGACGGGAATGGATGCTGCCCCCAAGCAAAGATGGGTTTGGTCCAACCCTAGAGGTAGCTTTTATCCAAATACACCATGAGCACAGTTAGAAAGGTGTCCATGATGCCGTCAGGTCTTCCCCACTCCCACTTCAGAGGCCTATCTCTTTGCCTCTTTAATACCCAGAAGCCAGCTCTGCCAAGGGAGTAGAAGACAGGTAACTCCATCTATCCCTTCAGAAGCCTCTCTGCTTAGTGGTGACACACATAGATGGTGCCCAAATGTCACCATGCACTTTGAAGGCACTGTTGGAGACTGTGAGTTACTGAAGGTCTGGGACCTTGTCTGAAGCATCTTGTTTTCCTCCTCACCCTGGGGATGGCCGGTGCCTAGAGAGAGAGGAGGCCTTCCAGAACCTCAGCAGGCAGAGAGCTCTGGAGAATAAGGACCAGGACTGCCAATGGGAATGGGAATGAATGGGCTAAAACAACAGGAAACTTCTAGCTATAGAATGAGGCCTGCAGACAAGTTTGAGAATATTAAAACAGAGACATTGCCTGATTTGGATCTCCAATGAATAATTTCAAAAATAAATAAAAGGTGGTGAAAAGGAGTGAAGATGTAGGCAAAAGGAAGAGGGGACAGGAAAGAAGTTAGAGGCAGAGAAGGAGCAGTCATCTTGCTAATGGGAAATATGATCATCTCCTCTACACTTTACATCCCCACTTACTTTGAAGGTTATGCCTACATTACCACAAAGTTCTTCTGGGGACAATGGTCTATTGAAGAAATGACACTAGCTAACATGAAGATTTCAGAGCAGATATTGCTCACACAGAGTGTGTTTTGGAGCTGTTACCTTGCTGAACCATACAGCTCACCCAGCTTTGAGAGTGCTGTACACCTCAGGTTTTGGTTGGCACCGGGGATGTGGAGAGCAATGAAGAAATGGCCCACTTTTACTTCACTCTCTGGCTTCATCTTATCCTTCAAAAACCCAGTGCAGAAGGAGAAGTATCTTATATACCCACTATAGAGAAGAGTGAACTGAGGCCTGGAGAGATTTGTGACTTGAGTAAAGTCAATGAGGAAGTTAATGGATTTGAGATCACTCTGCATAGACCAAAGAATTTAGCTTTGGTTTCCAAGACTTAAAAAAAAAAAAGAGAAAGATTAGATAGATGATTAGATAGACAGACAGACAGACAGACAGATAGATAATAGTATAGAAATAGTAGAATATTGAGATACTAAACTATAGAGGTAAAGATTGAGACATAAAAACAGAGCAGGGGACTGCTGTCCTACCAAAACCACCACCTTCAACCTTGGGGAATACTAAAGCATTCACGTGGGGATATCTCCGAGTTTCGGTGGGTCCCTTTAGGCTGAGCAGATCACAGATAGAAAGCCTTTCCATCCATGACCACATCTACCCGGCGTTCACTTTGCCAGTGGGGCCGACCTGTATGGCCTGAATTTGTCCCACTTTACACTGCACCTGCTGCATGATGCTGGCCAGGCACTTTTGTTAGCTCATATGCCCCATTTCCCTACTTTCCAGGAAGAATAGAAAATGTTTCCAAAGAAATCACCCCCTGCCTACTCAGGAGCCACTCTTTGGACTGTTTCTTCAGAAGTGGTTTGCACAGACCCTGTGATCATACAAAGCTTGCTGTCTTGAAATCAAAGGGCTTCAAGCTTCTCTGTCCCAATGAACCACAGGCTCCTTGAGGGCTGAAGCTGTCTGTCCTGCTCACCATTAAATCCTCTATGGCAGAAACATCATCTGACAAAGAGCAGGTGTTCCATAAAACATTGATGAATGAATGAACGTGGGTGTGGTGGGATTTCTAAAGGCCCAGGGACTTTTCTCCCTGTGTCTGCCCCTCCTGTGATATCTCCCTTTTCAAGGTCAACCAACTATACAGAGAAGATTTTAACCACTGACCCATGAAGCAACTTCACATCTTTTCCTGGAGAAAGCCTCACTTATAAAATAAACTGTTTGCCAGGAAAGCTTTGTCTCCTGGGGATTTTCCTTGCTCTACTTGGAGATAACTAGCTGTCCTTATCCTTGGTATAATATTTCCCGAGATCATCATTCTACAGGAGAAATGATTTCTCAGTGGAAAAAAAGGTAAAGTGATGATAAATTGTTCCCTCGCTCACCTTGCCTGTCTATAAAATGAGTTCACAATTATCTATCCCAACCAATACATTAAGCCTACGAATACTAAAAAGCTTTCATCAGAAGGGATTGTCTGCCAGCTCAGGCAGGTCGTCAAGGAAAGGCAGTCTTTTAGGGAGTAATCACAGATCAAGATCTGACCTCCAGCTTCAGAGGTCCAGTAATTAGAATAATTCGCATGTTTCAAGTGGCCACCACAAGCCAGAAGCTATGTTAAGTAAGTTTAAGCATCATTTCATTTAATCCTCATGGTAACCTTTTTAAGCGTGTTCTATGGTTACCCCCATTTTACAGCTGGAAAAATCAAGGCTCAAATGTGAACTTGCTCTGGTTGACAAAGCTAATAAGCAAAGGAGCCAAGAATAAAACCCAGATGGTTACAAATTTTGAGCCCAAACTCTTAACCACTGAGCTCTAAGGCCACCATAATTTGTCCTTTCAGTTCTTCCATAATTGGTCAGATTTGTGAGAATTATCTTAGGCTAACGAAAACCTAGAAAGGATAAATATGTAATTATGTAGTTTACATATTTCATGCCTAACATTCAGAATATCTCCCTTTTCTATACAAGCTTATTGAAAGCCTAATGTGCATCTATCAGCAGCTAGGAGCTGGACCGTCTGGGATATACTTCATCCCAGTTAAGGAAGAACATGACAAGTGGCACTGGGAGGCAGGACAGCAGAGTGGCTAGGACCAGGGCCTCAGGGACAGACAGGCTGCCTTCAAAGCCTCCATACCCCACTTACCAGCTGGTGGCTTTGACTTGCTAAGGCCGGGCTTTCTCATCAATAAAATCTGGATAGTGATAGTCCTCTGTCATGGGGTTATTTTAAGGATTAAATTATTAATTCTATTAAACCACTTTAGCATCAATAGGGCCCAAAATATAGTAACATAGTAGGTGCTAAATATATATATTTACCTATAAAATGAAATACCTGCCACTGCTCCCCTTACAGTGCCCCCTAAGTGATCACATTGCCCATGTCTGTAATTGACAGGCCCTCCATTCCGTGAACAGGACAGGGTAAACCCTGATAAATCCTCTCTTCCTTTAGCATACAGACCATACCTGTCACCCAGATAGATTACAAACACCATTGATTCAGTTCTAGCTCTCGGTGGAAGCGTCCCCATCATATGAATACATCCCGGTCACCTTGATTGGACTTGGGTATTTGCCAAGGCTCCATCAGCAGCACATTTGCAAACCATCTCTCACGAGCTCCCTTCTGCCAAAGGAAGCTCTCTTGGACTTTTAATTGATTTTAACTAGGCTTCACTTTCAGATCAGAGTGTGGTCTCTGCTAGCAGAGTTACCTTTTGTACAGATTAGATTAGACATAAACAATGACCCCAAATTTACCAATTTGAGGATAGTTTGGCTTTATTTATGTTTTTTTTCTTTTCCTGCCCTTTTCTCCCTCCCAGGAGTCCACAGACGGGAAATCAGCAGACTTTTCTTTTTCACCTGGCATAAATCGTACCGTCTGTATGACTCTGAGATTGCTGCTGTACTCAGCATGAAACACTAGATTGAATGGTTTGTAGACAGAAAAGAACTTCCCAGCACTCATTTGATTTTTCATCTTAGATTTCCTGGGCTAATAGCATTCTAGTGTTTGTCCCCTCTGTAGATCCACCCCACACCAGCTAGAAAAGCAGAAATGGCTCATGTTTTCAGTGCTGGATGAGCATGTATGCAAGTGATTGGAGAGAAGCTTTAAGTGCTGTACACAGGCAACATATTCTGGAAAGAGTCACAATTACTCAGCAATCTGACAGCAGTATTTAGGAGTGACTTGCAAATGCTGGAGGAAAGGTCTCATTCTCTGAATTTCGACAAAACTCTTAAGCATTTCAAGTGTCCAAGGAAGTCACCAAAGAGGCTGATGGGTTCTCTCTCTGTTGTGAGGAAGGTGGGAATGAGGGGTAGAGGAGAAAGATAGCAGTAAGAGTAGGGGTGGGTGGTAATTGAGCACAGCCTGGCCATGGGATCATGGGTTCATGGAATGAAAAGCTGGAAGGGATTGGAAGAACATTTTGCTAGATGCTAAATTAATCTGGGATGGCTCTCTGGAATCTGTATTTTCAATGTGGTCTCCCATATATTCTAATGTACAACGCAGTTTGTAAAATACTGATCTTATAAATCAAAAGGCTCACATGTTACAAAGGAGACTGCAGCCTGGAGAAATAATGGATGTGACTTAGACAAAGTGACAAAGAAAATAAGGAGCAATTGTCTGACGAAAATATTTCCTATAGCCAAGGCATTAGCATAAATATTCGCGACATCACCAGAAAAGAATGCTTATGTGACGGACAAATGGGACCAGATGACTCAGAAAAGCCAGCCACCCAGAATCCATGTCCCTGCCACATCTCTAGGTGACAGGTCAACTGTGTTAATTTTTAGGGTTAGAAATCACTCCTGCCAATTTCTTTAAATGTCTGTCCCTACAGTACTACGGACTGTTTATATCTGCTCTTCAAACACCTCTAGCTCTTGTTTGGTAGAAATGGGGGAAAAGCCTTTTTTATTGTTGTCATGGCACCACTATAATAAGCTGTTTGGAAGCATTAGATATTTCGAAGTGACAAGCTCTGTTTTGGGAAATGAGAATGCTGAAGGGGGTTGTGAAAACTGCTAACCTCCCAGGTATCGAGGGGTTGTCATGAGTCAGCCTGCTCCCCACACCAGGAATTTCTTCCTGCAATCAGGGAACACGTGTTTTGACAATATACCACTAACCTTCGGCCTTGAGTGGACGTAAGAACAATTTCCTCTCCTGGTCAAGCAACTAGCTAAAAGGCCTTGGCCAGCTGATGACCGCTTCTAGTTGCATACTATAAACTGAGTGAGATCTGTTCCATGTTTGCCCTCGGGTGGAAGGCAGATGCACACAGGGCTGAATCATGGAGGAAACACTGGTATGATGGAAAATAACCAAGCATTTATGTCCTTGCCTTTGTTTTCTATTGCTTAGATGTATCTCCCCACCTCTGAAATTAAAGATAAATTAACTGCAGGCCTCCTATTCCTGGGACAGGATAGACAAAGAGCGCTTTAACTAGAATACCTGCATTCCAAGCACAACCTTGAGGCAGGCGATTTCTTTAGCCATGTTTTCGCTTGTGGCCTTGTATTTTAATTGTGTGATGCATGTGTGTGTCTTTCTTCCTGCACTGTAAATTCCTCGAGGATAGGGGTCATGGTTTATTCATCCTATATCTACCACAGTGTCTGGCATATAATAAGCACTCGTTGTTGTTCGTTAGGGGTTACAATAGTGAATTTTTTTTTAAAGAGGTGAAAGTGTTTGGGGAGATATGGGCCTGGCTTAGTGAGATGATAGAATAGAAAGGAAGAGAAATCTGAAAGCTGTTTTCAAGGACTCTCCAAAAGGAGTTGTTATCTAACTTTTGTTGGCACCATAAGATCCAAGGAGTTCATTTAAATAACAGATGTGAGGTCCTCATACCTGGGGGTTCTCACTCGCCTGGGCTGGGTAAAGACCCAAGGATCCTTTCAGTCCAAGTCCCCAAGGCATTCTGATGCACACTAAAAAATCCTGTAGTAGATAAAAATGAAAAGGTGAAGGATGCTTAAACATTAACAGCAATACCTTTAAATAATTTGCAGCATTTATTAGGAGTTTCAAACTTCATAAACTTAAACAACTAGACATAAAAAGAAATACAATAAAGAAGGTATGAAGGCAGATGCAGCACTTAATCTGCTCCAATGTAAAAAAATGAGAGTCAAAGAATAAATATCTTTGTGGTTCTCAGACACCATCAGGAAGGATTTCATGGAAAGGTGAGATTTGAAATAGAAATAGGAATTTAAGGGCAAGTAGAACTTTCCTGGGAGATAGGGAGGATATATTTCAGGATAATAATTCCTTATCTCTACCATGTCTTGAAATCCTAAGCTATTAATGAGGGCATTCATGAGCAACACTATAACCTTTTGAGGACCAGACTAGGCATGGCAATTTTATGCTGAGAAATTAGGGACTTTAATATATGGCTATGGATTTAGCTCTGCCTCCTGATTTTCCGAAAACACCAATCCCACAGCCTGCTCCAAGGCTCCAATATTCCCCAGCAGTCAAAGTTTTATGTAGATACAGGTACAGATGGAAATGAGATAGAGATAGAGACGGAGATACAAATGAGATAGATATAAAATAGATACAGATATAAGCATCAAATATAAATATGTTCTTATTTTCTTGACTCTGTCCTTGAAGGCATTTATTCAGGGAAGAACAAGAGAGTCCTTTTAAAATCAATGTTAGATGAAGGGAAGCAGGAGCTTGAGGAGAACAGAAAATAACCGACATGGCTTTGTAAGTAAAACATCTGATCGCGAGAGGTTAAACAATCATTTGTACTTAGAAAAATCGAAAGAAGCAAAGTAAGAATCTGCTGCATCAGTAAAAGCTTGCGGAGGATGATAAGGATAGGGAAAGAACCACAGGAGGAATTAAGAGAATAATAAGAGCTTTCTCAGACACCTGTGCCAGCATAGAAGGAAAGAACAGTGTAAAGGTAAGCACACTGACAAATGAAGGTGTATTAAATAAACGATTAGTATAAAGCGATCCACATGCAGGGCCTCTCTCAGAAAAAAAAAAAAAAAAAAAAGAATGTCAAGAAGCTGTGGACAATTAGGAGCTAAGGCAGTGCAATCGGAAAGCCATGGGGGAACGGATGCCAGAAAGGGGGAGGGCTCAGGCAGCTGGCGTGGAGCAAATTAGCAGGGCCCTGGCTTCCAGGGAGCCCAGGGAATCAGTAATGAACCTGGGCCTGCCAGGACTGACTTGTCAGAGGGAACAGCAGGGGTAGGGCCTCAGGGGACTGCAAAGAGCCAAAGTGCAGCTCCAAATGTCTCAAGAGGCTGCAAAATTAGTGGGCAGCGCCAAGAAATAAGAGCATCAAACTGTGCCTATGTGACCGCGCAGTCCGTGGAAGGTGTGTAGAGACACACTATCTGCAAGTCAGGGCTCTCTAGAGCAAGGCCGATCTGTTTAAATAAGTGCATAAATAAATAAACAGATGGGATAAGGCGTGCCAGCTGTAAACGCGGAACATTTATATAATCGGACCAATCAGAATAAGTGCTTCATGGGAACTCACGGGACCTAAGTTCTATTTCCTACTATTATTATTAGTGTTATGGAAAACAATTGCTTTAATTTATCGCTTGCCACACACCAGGCACTAGTGCTATGCACTCTGAATATTTTACTCTTATTTAACCCTAAGAACATTATTACAAATTAAGCGTAATTCTTATTTTAAAGAGGTAAAAATGGAGGTTCAGAGAGATCACATAAATTACCTAGGCTCACATAGCTAGTCAATGGCAGGGGAAGAACCCAGGTCTGGGTGCCACCAAGCAAACCTCGGTGCTGCCACCACGCACTGTGGATCCCTGCATGGGTCCTTTCACTTCCTACGATATGGGTTATTTTCATCTGGGGGGTGTGGACTGACGAGGGGCCCTCTAATCCCATGTGGTTCGCATCACTAGTAGAAAGAACCAAGGCTTAGAATTTTGATAGGACTGAGTTTAGCTCCTCCCAGCACCATAACACAAGATAGCCCTATCCCTCAGTTTCCCCATATATAAATAAGGAAAAGCACACCTAACTCATCGTGCTATTGTAAAATTCAATGAGGTAGCCCAGCGGGTGTCTTGTAGCTTCTATATTCGACATTTCAACTCTGGTTGTGAAATGACCTGGCTAGATTTACACAGAAATCAAAAGATAAAATTGGTAATTCATGAAAGAAAAATCTTTTTAAAATTAATGTAATTATTTTTTGAAAACATTAATTTCTAAATGTGTAATATAGTGTTAGATGCTATAATAAATTATTTTAAAGGGGGCATTCAGCCTTTATGTTCCATTATTTAGAAAGAAAAGTTATAAAGCTTTTATTCCACTAAGTCACTCAAAAATTGAATTCTGAATCTAATAACTGAGTCCAAGGCCTCTGTGAATAACAAGGAAGTAATCTTCCAAAGGAGGTCCTGTTCTCAACGAAGTAAAATCATCATGTATTACCCAGTCACTTCAAATAGGGTGCATTCATGTGATAGAAATATTTTGGAAATTTAGGCCCATTTTGACCTAAGACCATGAACTTTTATTATTTTTAAATATTTCAGTGGGTATTTACTTTTATAATCTCCTCTCCATATCAATTTTAAATCCTTTCTCAGTTGTCATTTGCTTCAACATAGCAAACTAAATCACGAAGTGTGTTGAAGTAGTTTCTTGGTATGCATTATTGTACTTGGTTTCATCAAAATCAGTCTTCCTCTTTACAAGTTACTGTGGAATCCTCACAGGCAGACAAACAGGAAGTGCCAGATGGCTGAAAAGGAACAAAAATCTAACTGCATTCCTCCCACCAAAAAAAAAATGTAGAAATAAAGGAAAATTTATATTAGCTGAGACAAACATCTTCTGCTTCCTAATGATAAAGTAGTCTGAAAGGATATTTATTTCAGCTGATATTTACTGAGTACTTACTATGTAGAAGTTTTTCTAAGGTTTGGAATTTGCCTTGCTCAAAAGCATTGTCACACTTGATGCTCAAAATAATCCTATGCGGAAGCTAAGACTACCTATAGTTATGCCTAAGAGTCACTTCCAGAGAACCTCTTTTGTTGCTCAGATATGGCCTCTCTCTTTAAGCTCAACTCTGCAAATAAAGTTGTTACCCTCCACCCTATATGGGAAATGACTTCCAGGGGTGTAAGTCTCCCTGGCAACATGACACATGACTCCCAAGGATTGTGGGATGGACAATGCCTTCTTGATCAAAAGGGAGAAAATAAAAGCAACAGAATAAAGTTCCAGTGGCTAAGAGATTTCAAATAGAGTTAAGAAGCTACTCTGGAGGTTACTCTTATGCAAACTTCAGCTAGATATTGCTAAATGCCATGGTATGCCAAGTCCCAGCCAACAGTATTCCTGAAAACCCTAAAGAATACTCAGGACTCTATCTGAGATTCTATAATAGTTTAATGCAGTTTATTTTTCAGAAATCTAAAACTTCCAGATTGTTCTTATGCTAGATAAGCCATGAAATCCAGAGGTACCAGTCTTTCCAAGAACGTCAACCAGTTGTACCCCCTACTCCATAATGTCAACACCCCTTCTCATCATGAAGAAGTTAGAATGGTCATTGTCAAATATCTCTAAAGACTGGGAGAAGGCTCAAATGAGAGGGAGGAGTTGTAACAGAGAAGATAGGATTTAACAACTGAGTATGACTACTGAAAATCACTATACTAATATATCTTTTTAGTCTCCAGTGTATTAGAGCAGCTAAAAGGAGATGACTAAAATTATGGAACTGTAACCCATACCATAATCTGAAGTTTGTTCTATAGCTACCTGTTAAAATGTACTTTGAAACCTATCATTTTTCTACATATATGTTATATTCTGCAATAAAAAATGTTTAAAAAAATAACTGTATGAGGGACATGGTGACTGTTACCCTCATTTTACAGCTGAGAAAATTGAAGCATTGACTTCCCAAGGCTCACAGTAGGTCTGTGGCAGACGGGAAATTTTAATTCCGGCAGTCCTGCCTCCAGAGCCCAAAGTTCCAACCACCATGCCAGACCTGAGCCCTCTCCTGAGTGGTCAGAGCTAGCTTCCGTCCTGGCTTGGCCATGGGTATCATGGGTATTCATTCTAAAGTCCCCTTCCATGATTTCATTACCATTTTCTAATTTTAATTAACAACAAAAATGTTTCTATCAGTGTAGCCTATTCCCACAAAACATTTGATCTACACCTATTTCCTGGACTTCCACAAAATTTTATGATGTAGGCAGACCTTCATAAGTAAATAAATAAAACCATTCATTTCAGATGAGGAAACAGGTTCAAAGAGATGAAGAGACTTGTCAAGGTCATGAGGTCACAAATGATACTAAAAGGATTTAAATCCAAGATTTATGGATGAAGAAATAATCAATTCCTGTAGTTTGCTGTGGTTCTGTGAACCAGAATCCCTCATAGCACTTCTTGGACAGAAAGACTGATTTTCATTTATTCATTTATAAATAAATGGATTTTTAACTTTATACCAGGAACTATTTAAAATGTTTTATTTTATTAATCTTGTTTGTGCCACCACCTCAGTCCTAAGATGGGAGTTCAGTTAATATTTGCATTTTAAATGTGAGGAAATTAGAGTTCAGCTAGATTAAGTAATTTGTTTCTGGCCGCACATTTCCTAATAGAACTAAGAACTACAAAACCTGAGCTGGCTATGGACATGCAACTATTTGATTACAAAGCCAATGTTCTTTTTTTTTTTTTTAGCAGTGATCATCTTTGATAATTTTTTTTTAAATACCAAAAAACACCAAACATTCGTAACTTTTGATCATTCTGTTCTACATATATAATTAGTAATTCACAATATCATCACATAGTTGCACATTCATCATCATGATCATTTCTTGGAAAATTTAAAGCCAATTTTCTTAAACACAAAGCTATAAGCCTCATTAGGCAGACATGGGGGTGTCCTTCCAGAACTTATGGAAATGCTGGCAATGGTGTATCGCCAGCGTAGCCGTGACGTTCTGTGTTAGTTATCTGTTGATGAGTAACAATATTACTACAAATAGCAGCTAAAACAGCACACATTCATCATCTTGCAGTCTGGAATCCAGTCAGGAATTTGGATATGGCCTATCTGGCTTCTCTGCAAGACTGCAATTAAGATGTTCACCTGGGTTGTGGTCTCATCTCAAGGCTTAATTGGGGAAGGATCCATTTTGAAGTTCATGTGGTTGTTGGAAGGATTTAGGTCCCTACAGGCTGTCAGAATGATGGCCTCAGTTTCTTGCTGGCTGTCATCCTGAGCCTGCTGTTAGGTCTTAGCTGATAGTTGGCTGAATTTCATCCTCAGTTTCCTGACATGTGAGCCTCCACAACGTGGCAGCTTGCACCATCAGAGGAAGCAGGGAAAGGGTCTCCTAAGAAGAAGGTCTACAATCTTATGTAATGTAATCTTGGAAGTAATATTGCATTATCTTTGTCATATTGTATTGGTAGAAAGAAAGTCACAAGCCCTGTCCACACTCCAAAAGAGGGGCTTGAACAAGTGCTGCATACAGGGAAATGTGGGGCCATCTTAGAGTCTGCCTAAGGCCAATCCCTTCTCAAAGCCAAATTTAGAAGTCATTGCTATGAAAGATAGGCTTATGGTTTGATGGAAAGACAAAGATGGGGGTCTTGCTGCCTCCAAGACATAGATCTCCTGAAATATCTAGTCCAGAAAAGACTAATTCAAAGATGGTTATTAATTTGTTACAAGTACAAGATTCATAAGCTATTACATGAAAAAAAAAGGATAAAGGCATTAGGAAAAACAAAAGCAGTTGAAAACACATACATAACAAAATTGTTGCAGCAGAACAGATGAAAAATTTTAATCAAACATATCACAATTTAAAAATAATAATGAAGTTAACACCTCTCCTACAGGGTGTTTGTTTTAGCAGCAAGGAAGGTGAAAAGAAAACCCACAAGATAATTATTTTAAAGATTAGAAAATTCCACATTTAAAAAAGTCTTGGAAAAAAATTAAAATCTAAGGCAATTGACAAACCAGTAAAAAGAAATGGTCTAATTTTCAAATCACAGATTGAAGGCTAAATACTATATAAAAAATTCCTACAAATTAATGAAAGGTCAAAATCCCAATTTTCATAAGAACAAAGAATATCGACAAATGAATTACAAATACTCTCAGGAATAAAACATGTTTATCCTCATTCATAAGAGAAATGAAAGCTAAAACCATAATTAGTTATCTTTATTTTTTTACCAATCAATAATATAAGATCAAAATGTTTGCATACGTTGTTAACCATAATGCAGAGAAACAGACACTCCTCTCACATACCTGATGGTGGTATAAATTGGTTAAATCTCTACTGAAACAATTTGGCAATATATCCTATCAAAATTATAAAGGCATATAGCTCAGTAATTCTACTGTTAGGACTTAAGCCTGCATATATTCCAGCATTCATATTGAATGACGTGTTCCCAGCTATTTATTGCAGCATTGTTTGCAAGAGCAATCTGTTGAAAACTACCTAAATATCCATCAATAGGGAACTCTTTTTTTAAAATTATGAAATGTCCTTATAATTGAATACAGCTACTAAAAAAAGAATGACAGCTCAATATGAATTGATGTGAATTAACCTCCAAGACGTTATATGTTATTAAATGAAAAAGACCAGAATATAAAAGTCAGCTCAGAATGCCAACATTTTCTCTTTGAGAAGAAAATAAGGAACATATACACATGTTTTTGCACATGCAGAGAATTGGACCGACAGAATATACAAGAAACTGACAATAGCGATTGCCTTTGGAGAGAGAAATGAGGTGGCAAGTACAGGGTTAGAAGACAGTCCTGCCTTTTACCTTCAGCCTATCTTAACCTTTTTACTTTTGTACTATGCTCATTTGTTCTTTATTTAAAAATAAGTGACTATATGTTAGAAAGAGAAAAAGTGCTATGGCAGCTGACTGAGATTTGGGGAGTTATAAGTAAGATGGCACGGATCATTTGCACCCGACATGTACCTCCTCCACTGCCATGATTCAAGATCCATGCCTCTGAAACTTGGAGATTTAAAATCAGCCTTGTGTAGCTTCAGGATGTGCCAATTGGTCAGCTCCGTGGGTCTTTAACTTTGGTCTCATCTGTTCTGACTGTAATAGGATATCATTGACTGTTGTTACCAAGGCTCTATAGAAATAAGGAGATATAACTTAAAAGCTGTGGAAAGAATGCCCCCAAAATGGGAGATATGAAAGCCTGCAGCAGACCAATTACCAACTTACAGTTTTCTTGAAAGACTGCTGAGCAAGTTGCCTCACCTTTACAGGATAAGGATAGCCTACCCTCCATTTCTCATTCTTCCCCCTCCTCTAAGACACCCTTAAGCTAAATTGAAGGAAGCAAGTTTTTCCCATACCCAAGGACTAACGCATTGCCCTTTCTCTGGGGCTATAGACAGCCTTAATTTGGGTTTTGTTTGTTCCAAGACCCACTGTCTTCTGAAATCTAATTTGCCATGTGCCCTAAGCTTATCTGGAGTTCCATGGAACAGGAATTAGTGGAAGGTAGCAGAGTCTCCAAGCAGGCCCAAACAGGAGGGGGTCAGTCAATCATAATAATGAGATTCATTAATGGTCACTAGAATGTGGCCGAAAGGTATGAAAATAGACAGCCTGGCTGGGGACGGGAGGAAACACGTCTTAAAATGTCCTCTGCTTTTCTTCTCACATTATTAGCACCCAAAGCATATTTTAAAAAATTGAATTTCAGTCCTCAGGACTACTAACCATTTTTTTTTTCTTTCAGAGCTGTCAGCAGCAGCAATAAAGAGAATACAATTCCCTCAGCAGACAGTCTTGCAGGCATAGGGAGAGAACAACTGAAGGGGGCTTGAGGGAATGCTACATGGCCAACCACCCCAGCCCCCACTTTGTTCTAATCTCTGTAATTGTCCAACCAGATCAACTAGGAGTAGGTTTTCCTAGATAAATCTAGATAAGTCACTTTTTGTCCATCTGTTCCTCAGACCCAAGAGAAGCTGTACTCTTGAGTTTGAATTGCAGAAACTATAAAAATTGGTTCATGGTTAAGAATTTGGCCATTCCCAAAGAGAAAAGTCTGTCCCCTTTGCTTCTGGGAGGTAATCTATATCATTCAGAGAGGACTGTCTTTGTTTAGGGTGGGGACTGGCCGCACAGGGTCTTAGGGTGGGGTTGGCCATGCCAGAAAGACCAGGGTCTTTTTAGGGTGAGGGTCTTGGTCATACAATATCGGTAATCCTGGAGCCTGAAATCAACCACGTGAGCAATCAGTCACCTAATCATGCTTATGTAACGGAACCCTGATAAAGACTCTGGATGCTGAAGCTCAGGTGAGCTCCTCCCCTTGGTGATGTTTTAGGCATGTTGCCACACACTAATGCTGGGAGAGAACATAGCCTGACTCCAAAGGGAGAGGACACCAAAACTCCTTGTTGGCACCTTCCTGGACTCTCTGTTCTATGTGCTTCTTACCATGGCTGATTTTAATCTGAATCCTTTTCAAATTCAGCACAAGTGTAACAGCTTTCAGTGAGTTCAATGAGATCATCTAGTGAATTGTTGAACCTGAGAGTGGTTTGGGGACCCCCAAACTTGCAGTTGCTGTCAGATGTGAGCATGGTCTTTGGGAGGACTGTGTGCTCTCTAACTTTTATAACTGGCTCTCCATTTGGCTGTTTGGCTAACTCTGGGCACTAGCAGTATAAAATAAATGTAAGGTGTCATCCCTGCCCACCAGGACTTACAGACCAGTTAGTAAGATATAAAAAGGTATGCATATACAGAACCAGATAAGACAAGAATTTGTGATTGATTCTTAATTTATATCACACATTGATGTTCAATGGCTGACAGGTTTCTATACTTTTAGGCTGTGTTGGAAGAGTAACCACTGTATGGTCTTCCTCAACTAGGCTGCAACACAGTTCTTTAATAGAACTTTTCCGTTCCCTTGAAATCCATAAAGAAAGAGGAAACAGGTCTCTAAGAACAGCTGAATTGTTTCTTAGTGCACTGGAGATGTCAACTAATAAGTGACATTGCAGGCTTCCTTGCAAGGAATGATGGCCAGGAACAGATAATACCTTCCTTCGCTGTGTGTTTGAATCTCTAAGTCTACGAACTGAAACCAAGGGGACTGGAATTTGATCTCCCTTTTTGAAAAATACTAAGGCTAAAGTCCTCCACTTCCAGAAATACAGTAGGCTGTATGTTGAAGGGAAATAACAGGGAGAGCTGGGCCCCCCTTAGAAAACACTCTCTGGGGAGTTGATTTGGACCCAGAAGCTACTCCGAATATTGTTGAAAAGAGAGTCCTGGGAAGGGCATTTGAGGAACCAACCCTAGAAGCTGAGTGGAAAGTTGAAGAAGACCTGAGTGCAGTCATTTGTAGATGGAAGGCTGTGAGCAGCAGGCCCTGACACTTGCAATTCGTCTTCTCTGTGAAGGTCCAACATGGGAGCCACTCAGCCAGACCCTTGTGGCTTTTCTACCCAGAAAGCTCGTTTCCACACATTTTCATCCTGAGTTCAGAATGTCCTACTGATGTCAACTGCTGGTAAACATTTTCGTTCTAAACTGTACTGAAGGTCAAGGCCTTTCCAATAAGACTAGCAAAATTAGAATTTGCTATGATGTGTTCTAGCTCCATGACATTGAGAAGTTACCCAATTCTTCTAAGTCTGTTTTCTATTCCAGAAAATGAGAATTCTAATATCTACCTTGCAGAGTTCTTGTAATGTTCATAAATAACACATGAAAGGGGTTTGACTCTAAGTAGGGGGCCCCAAATGGTAGCTTTTGTTAATGGGACTGGTTCAATGTGCTCCTCAAAAAAGATAGGGAATGAGATGAATGCACAGCTATATGATGATACTGTGAACCACTAATTGTAAAATTTGATGATTATATGGTATGTGAATATATGATATAGCTTAATAAATTTGCATTAAAAAAGAGATAGAGAAAAGAAACAAACTTGCCATACAATACATGGTACTGCTTCCCTGAGGCAGAAGGAGTGCTACTTACTGTGCACCTACATCCTGGACCTTCTGAGCCACATACATAATAAACATTCAAGAGTTGATTACTAGATTTGCTTAACTTGCCAGCTCTGGTATTTATTTTTGTACCATTTTATTATTGTCAACAAAGGCTATTAATTCATTAAATGAATTCCATTTAGGCTTTGCATTATGTACATTTTAAAATTTGAATTCATGAAATTGGGGAGAAACATCCACTATATGCCTTGATTTTTGTCTTGAAAAATATAGCCAATTTGGTCATACCTCTTTAATATCCATGTACTGGTTTGAAGCTGTTATGTACCCCAAAAAGCCATCTCCTTTAATCCTCATTCAATATTACTAGGTGGAATCTTTTTTTATTGTTTCTATGGAGATATGACCTACCCAATTGTGGGTGGTAACTTTTGATTAGATGGTTTCCATGGAGATGTGTCTCCACCCATTCAAGGTTGGGTTGCTTACTGGGGCCCTTTAAGAGGGAACCATTTTGGAAAAACCTTTAGAGCCACCAGAACCAACAGAGCCAACAGAATGGACAGAGCGCTCTGGGCAGGGCGGGTCATTGAAGAAGCCTGGAGAGAAGGCTACTAGATGTCGCCATGAGCCCTCCCAGATGAGAGGGAAACTCTAAATATCATTAGCCTTCTTGAACCAAGGTATCTTTCCCTGGATACTTAGATTTGGACACACAAAACCTTGCCTAAATTTGGACATTTTCATGGCCTTGGAACTGCAAACTTGCAACTTAATAAATTCCCCCTTCTAAAAGCCATTCCAGTTCTCGTATATCGCATTCCAGCAGCTTGCAAACTAATACAATCCACGTTTTTAATGGCCACTGCCACCAGCAAGTTGCGACCTTCCAAAAGCCTTGAAATGATGCTGTAATGGCTAAGGGTGGGCAGGGCCAGTAGGGAAGCCATTCTGAAGCCCACAGATGCAGGATGCACCCTGAGATTTTTGGCCTGGGAAGGTGACTTTGTACTTTGCTGGCTTTACCCTAGGACAAAAGTTTAATTCTTTTGTTTCTATGTTCCAAAGGATTTAAGAGCACTTATGAACAAACCCAGTCCTCATTATGACTTTTGTGGGCTCTAGTCATGTTCATTTTCGTGGATTCCTTCTGGAAAAAAAAACAAAAAAACTGCGCTGTCACATTTTATGTGTTGCTATAAAGATGAATATTGTAATTTTGCACATTAAAACATTTTGTTTGACTCAGCAGTTAATTTTTCTTCTGATTTTAAAATATAGTAAAACAGTTTTGTGGACCCATAAAAGTATTGTGAAGTAGTACTATGCCTATTGAGCTTAATGGATAATTTGGCCCTAATGGGGTGAGAATTAAATCAATAGATGATGGCAGGAAGGAAAGAATTGGAAATATGAAAACAAACAAACTCAGCAAGGACCACAGAATAGTGGGTTAAAGGAAGCAGAAAATGAACTACCCAAATTTTGTTAAGGTCCCTAAGTGTGGTTTCACTTTCTCAGAGGTTAAAATCTCCAGGTCTTAAAATTTTGCTCATTTTCTATTCAGGCTGATTACAGCTTGATGCAAAGCACCATGGTGATCACTTTTTTTGGGGCATGGGCAGGCACCGGGAAATGAACCCTGGTCTCCGGCAGATGATCACTTTGTAGGAGCAAATGTTTTCCTGATTACTTTGCATTTGTGTATCTAAAATGTTTTCCTGATTACTTTGCATTTGTGTATCTAAAACTGGTATTCGGTGAACGCTAGCTCTGCAATTCACTTCCAATTGAATTGTCAAGTGGTGACTTTGTTCTCTCCCTTGTAAACTTCTGTGTAATTTCATAGTTTCTCCAGTTTTTCTCCTTTTCAGTAATCTTGAAGTGTGTTTAGGGGCAGTCAGTCCCTGCCAGCAAACCTGGAGGGGCTGCCACAAAGAGGAGTTGTACCGACAGAGATCAGAGATTTTACACTTAACTCACCACCAGGTTCATGTCCTTTTAGCCCAAGATCTGGGCCCAACACACCTGGTATTCTTACCTGCCAAGGAGAGTAACCAGGACTACCCTGGAAATATTAAGTGAACGTATACAGTGTGTGCACCCATCAACCCAGCCACTGCCACCTCCAAAGTAGGAGCGGTGCTACAATTAATGACATTCCCTGCCTCTGGGGTGTCAAGATTAACTTTTTTCTAAGCAGTATTATTATTAATACGTAGCAGGCTTCCCTCTAGGTACAGACCCAGATGAAACAAGATATCTGCTTTCTAGAGGAAAGGAAGGGCACTTCAACATATATAGTGATATAGTTTCTTTCCCATGTGAAATGGTAAAAAAGAAATAGTGCTCCTGCCAATGGGATTTGTTTTGGTGCCAGGGCATGTGCCCAGAACTGTTTTCTCACTTTGTATAGACAAAGGTATACTGACTTACCCCTTCTCTTTAAACCCCCACTGTCATCACAGATTGTATGGAGACTGTTTTCCTCTAAGGAGAGGGATTAATTCTTACTGAGCACTTCGTATTGGTCCACCTTGTTTCTTTCCCAGACATTATATCATTTAATGTTCACATCACTTGGAGGAAGAAGCAATAGTCCTTAATAGATGAAGAAACTAAGGCTTGGAGCAGTAAAGATCTTGAGAGAAGTTGGCCATGGAAATGAGAGATGAAAAAAAGGTGTAAAAGACAAAGTACCCCAGATAATTAAGGAGGTGATTTTATTCAGTCTATTGGAATAGAGTGTTCATTAATGAGGAACATCTCACCGAAAGAAAGAACAGGTCTGGAGCTTTACAGAGGCAGGTATACAAAGTGGTTGCTCACAAGTTTTATGGGAATCATGAGTGAGTAGAAAGGCAGTGATATGCCAGGGCAGGGCTGTGCTTTGTGCTTCCCAAAACACAAAAGGGTTGGAGAATTTCTTAACCTCCACTGCTTTCTGAGAGCAAAAGGCTCTCAGATAGAGTTCAACATTGTCAGTCTCCCTTTTGCTCAAGATGAATAGCATTCATGGCTGAGCAACTGAGAGGTGATCATAAACTTTCTCGGATGGGTGAAGCAGGGTCTAAGAAATTGTCTTCTGAGGATCCTAGTCAGAGCTGTTCTGGCAAAACCAGTTGAACCACCTGTTGAGAGGTGGGAGCAAAGATCAATTTTTTTAGGGTCCTGGAAATCAGGCATCTTAGAAGAGGGATGCCTAAAATGAAAAAGAGAAAGAGTAATATTAAAGGTTCTATTAAAGAGCCAGGAGTTGTCTCCTGAGGATAAACCAGCCATTGGATTCCAGGAGGCCAGAGAAGGAAACTCTTCGGGTTACTCAGCATTAGTTGAGTTTCTTAAGACTCTAGCTAAGATGTTGGTATTTTTGGTGATGTTGCCCACAGACTTAGTCAACTCTTGAAAGGGGCATGTATACTCAAGTGTTTCACTGTGCTTCCTTAGTGGAGCAGATGGTAGCCTGTCTTGGGAGAATTCTGGCCACACAAATGGTCTGCTTTGCTGGTGAGTTCTTTGAAGTTTATATCAAATCATCAGGCTTCAGCTTGCAGGGCTTATTCAGATTGTAGCGGAAAGGGCCAGCTACAAGGCTTAGAGTTCTGTCTCAATTTGCCAGGCTGCTATGATAAATGAACAGGGCCACAATCTGATATCCTGGAAAGGTGTGGCATGGTTTTCCACTGAAGTACAAAATATCATTCTATAGTCATCCCTCTTTTGATCAAAAGTAATTGCTAGGAGAGATTATTCATTTGTTTTTTTTTTTTTGTATGCTGTATGGTGGGGTCACATTTCATTATTTTTCCACGTGAGTATCCCATTTTTGCAGCACCATTTGTTGAATTTTTGTTTGTTTGTTTGTTTGGGGGGGGAGTGCATGGACTTGGATTCAAACCCAGGTCTCCCACCTAACAGACAAGAATTCTATCACTGAATTATGCTTGCACCCCCTATTCTTGAGCACAAAATAGGGCTGGTCTCATTAAATTCCACCTAATTGTTTCCATAAGTGCAGTAAGAATGGTAATTTACTATGTAAGTCTTTTTAAGTTTTTGTCTTGCTGGAAGTTTTCATAACAAATATTAGATTGGACTTTTAAAAGCCTCTTGAGACCAGGAAGCCAACCCAAGAACTCACCACTAAATTTTACCTTCAGTAAGTAGAAATTTGGTTTAATTCCTTTTTTTCTCAAGGGCCCCCAAATATCCCAAGGCTCCTCAGCCTGGCAGAAAGTCACCTCCCTTACTCATTCTGCAAGCCAAGCACCAGCCCATTTGTTCCAAGAGAGCTTTGTAAGCTTTGATTCATGAAGTCAAGCTTCATTCCCTAAAAGTATTCAGACATATTTGATTAAACGAACATCTTTCTCAAATATGACATTCCAGACAAGGCTTTGGTTGAATAGTATAATAGATTGGATTATGTGCCCTAAAAGAAAAGGCATGTTCTTAATCTTAATCTGCATCCCTGTGGCCATGAAGTAGTTTGCAAATAGGACCCCTTGATGATGTATCATCAGTTAAGGTGCAGATTCATTTGTGAATAGGATCTTCTCAGATCCCATTTGGGTATGGCCAAACTGACTGGGGGTGGGCCCTAATCCATATTGCTGGAGTCTTATCAAAAACCAGAGGTCAGAGAAAGCCACAGGAGGAGTTCAGGACATATCATGTGACAAGAGGCAGAGGAGCAAGACAAGGAAACCCAGGGACTGTGCCAAGCCAGCACCAGAATTCTATGGACTTTGAGAAGAAAGCATGGCCTAGACCACACCTTGATTTTGGATTTCTAGACTTCACGACTGTGAGATAGAAAATGCTTGTTTTGTAAGATGCCACATTGTGCGGCATTTGTCATAACAGACTGGCAAATTAAGACATATAACCAATGCTTTCCATTGTGTCTTGGTAAGAGGGAGGACAGATTCTTGTTGAACCTATGTAAATGATTATATTGCCATGAAAACAGAAATACTCAATAAGAGTTTCTGAATTTTGAAGGTGTCGGTCAGGGATAAAATGTTATCATTTACAAATACTTCATTTCAGGTAATGGAAGCATAGTCTACCAAACCGTTAAAAATTAGAGATGAATTAAGAGAAAAGAGAGAGTTTCCTTATACATTCAGAAACTAGAATATTAAAACATCAACAATATTCCAAACAAATGGTCCACAACCACCCTCATCAATGAATCCATCCTATGTAATTAATTCTTGTTCCTTCCACTCAGTTTTGATTTAGCAGTTCCATGAACCCATCTGCTTGTTGAATAGAATCCTGACTCAGTCCACTGGTATGGTCTCAAAGTTGTTCAAACAATGTCTGTACTCAAAGAAGGACTCTGGCATAGTCCTTTTCCATGGGGCTCTGACACAGTCTTTCTTTGTTGAAGAAAAAGTCCTCTTGCCAGTGCTTTTGGGGAAGCATCAGAGTAAAACAAAAAACTATTTGCAAATGACAGAACACTTAAAATGGCTGTTTGTTAACTAATAATTTTTAAAAGTGAAAGATCTGATGAGAATTCATTACAAGAAAAATGAAACTGACAAGGAGATTTGGGGTTTTTGTCTTTGATATGCAAAACAAGATAAAAGTCAATCCCTAAAAAGTTTTAGACAAAACATCTACAAACATAATTATGATCCCCACTTTTAAAAAATAGTAGACATGAGGTCTGATTTATAAAAATGGATTAATATAATCATTTCAAAGAGAAAAATTCTCCATATATATAATCGTCAGACGTAATATACCATGAAGATACCAAACATATAGTTAGAATATACTAAGAATATACGAAGAATATCATTATCTTAAAAGAGATTCTGTGAGTCTGGAGCAGGTCCTAAATATCTGAATATTAATAGAACCCCATAAGTTTCTGACTTCCTACTTAAAAACTGCTAGCCTACAATATGCCAGATTCAAATTAAAGAAGTAAAGTGACCAAGTTAACATTTTAAATAATAACTAAAATTACAGGTGATAAGACTATACTGTTGTTATCTAATTTAAAGCAAAGCAGCACTGAGATTCTGATCAATAAAATATAAAATATATCATAGGCCACAAGGGCACTGAAATCTCTAGGAGCATCCCATATAGTATGCAATTTTGAAATATTTGTACTAACAAAGCTGCCAGAATACACTATACCAGAATTGGAACAGTGTTTAAAACAGGGAATTTAATAAGTCACGAGTCACTAGTTCTTCACCTATAAAAATGTTCACACTAAGGCATCCAGGAAAAGATATCTTAATTCGAAGAAGACTCATGGATCTGAAACACCTCTGTCAGCTGAGAAGTCACGTGGCTGGCATCTGCTGGTCCCTTACTCCTGAGCTCTGTTGCTTTTAACCTTTGTTCCTGTGGAGATTCCTCACTTTTCTTCCCTGAGGCTAGCTGTCATCTCTTGGCTCCTTCCAGGTTCTGGCTTGCTTAACACCTCATGGGAAGGCACACAACAACTTCTGCTGGGTTCCAAGAATTTCCAAACACCCATGTCTCTGCTCTCTCTGTCAGCTCTGAACTCTCTCCAAAATGTTTCCTCTTTAAAGGACTCCAGTAATCTAATGGAGACTCAACAGGAATGGGTGAAATCACATCTCCATCTAATCAAAAGGTCACACCACACCTTGCTGGGTTCACCACATCTCCATGGAGATAATCTAATCAAAAGTTTCCAGCCTACAGTATTGAATTAGGATTAAAAGAAATGGCTGCCCCCATAAGATTAAGTCAGGATTAAAACATGGCTTTTGTGGGGTACATAATACTTTTAAACCACCACAGGGAGGCTAAGCCTCTCTTCTGATTTGACAACTCTTTCCATGCAATTCATCAATAAGTAACATTTGAAATAAACCTGATTATTTCTAGCACCTCACCTTCTACAAGGGAAAGAGCAATTTCTTTATAATATTCCAGGGGTCCTTTGGGAAATCACAAAGACAGTTTTGATGTAAAAGACATCATTTAGAATTCAATTTGGGACAGGCAAAAGTCAAAAGTTGTTAGGAGAATTGAACACCTGAGATAGGAATTGGATCATGGGTGCCTAAGAGACAATATTTTGCTGCTCATTTCAATGTGGCAATAACATTTAAAAATAAACAGAGAAGGTAACAAGAGTATAAAGAATCTTAGCTCTTTCCAAAATGAAAAGTCTTTGTTCTCTTAAAAAATTCAGGGATATAAGGAAGTCAACATAAATCATAAAGAGTTATTCTGTTAAGACAGAATCTTTACTATGTAGGCCAATTACACAGAAGATTAAGAATAACATCTTATAGTCTCTTATTATGAGCAGACCATAATCTAAGAAAATTTTATCATTTTACAGAAGTAGAACCAAATTCTATTTTTGCATCAGTATAATATTTTATACTAAAGCACTTTATGAAAATCTTATAATCAAATCCATCAAACCTTAGCCAGCTTTGACCACAACAAATAAAAAGACTTTTCCAGTTTTTCCATAAACCTTCTACAACTTTCTATACTCAATCAGGTTTTGTCTTATGCTTTCCTTTTTTCCTGCTCTGGAACAGCCTGTTGCTTTATTGTGGAACAAAACTACTCTCTTTTCCTTAACAAAAACACATCCTGCATACCTTACATAAAAAGTTGTATCTCTCAGCTACTTTTGCTCCTCATGGAGCTTCATCTATGCCTATTGATTGTAACTTTTAACCATAGTAACTTCTATTCCACAGAGAAAACCAGGAGGCAGATAATTGTGAACTGTCCATCATATGCCAGCATTTCACAGCAGATGAGCAGAGCTCACAAATTTCTATAGCCATACACATCCCTTATAGAACAACTTCTCAAACTGGCAAAAATGAATGTGTTCATTAACAGATCCAAATATATATAGCTTCTCTGTAGTATATAAAAATTAGAAAGAAAAATATATAAACTTAAAATTATGCTCAGTAATTAATGTTTCAGTACTCTACTTAGAAATGATCTCTGTATTCATACATATTCATTAATTAACTCAATTATGTAATAAGTCCAAGATTTTAAGTTCCCTGAAGATCTTGGAAACTATCTTGAAGCTGACATACTACAAAACATAATTACTATTGAAATAAAACCTGTCATAATAATGATTCAATTTGGTTAAACACAAATTTGCACTTTTCATAATCTTAAATTTTAAGTAAAGTAATGCTAGCTTATTCAAACAGCAAACCTGTATAATAAAAATGAATGCTTCTATTACACTTAATGCTGATAGCTCAGAACATAGCTGCTTGTATTAAACCAAAATTATTAAGATAGTTTTGTTTGCCAAAGCTAAACCTAAATTACATGTACTTGAATTCTGAAAGTATTTCCAAGTAATTTCTGTAACAATATCTTTTTTTCATGTTGAAAGTATTTGAGGATTAATTTCCTTAAATTCTGGGAATTTTAGGAATATTCAAGTAAGATAAGCATTTATTTGTCCCCAAGCCAATCAAAATAAACCTCCTTTAACAGATTTTATACTCTAATTTGGTAATAACAGCCAGAGGTAGGAAAATACTATGTACTCACACAATGAGTGGTAGAGGCCTTTCTGAATTAAAGGCATATAAAGATAACAGACACACACAGTGAGAAGGCTTTATAAGAAATTCTAAAATTTCAGCCATAAGTCCAGCTTAAGTACAGAAATACAAAACTCACAGGTCCATATCAAAGAGTTGTTCTCTTCCCAATGAATACAAATTCTTAATTGATTTGAACTCAGACACACAGACCTACAGAGAAACCTCACAAACCAAATTCTTGGTCATCTTTCACCCACTACTAATAAACTACTAATCTATTTGCAGAGATCACCAAATGGTTAGACCATAAAACCAAAAGGAATCAGTACCAGAAATCAAATGAGTACTCAAAAAGAAACAAACTCAAATCCTTACCATGCTACCAAATGGACAGGAGTCCTGAGGACAAGACTAGGAATTAGACTCAACGTTCAATTTCCAGATCATAATCCAGGAAGGAGCACAAAAGGTTCTGAGAGATCCATTACCCGGATGAAATAAATACACAGGGATTCATGGGTGAGGTCAAATCCTATTTGAGTCACAGCACCAAAACTGTGACAGAGAAAATGCACTGGACAATTTAAAATATGGTTTTACTCAGGCTACTGCAATAAGGAGAAAACTCATTAATGATGAATGTCTCAAAGAAAAGAGGATTCATAGAGGCTATTCCCCAAAGAAGTCAAAGCAAGTCTTATGAGAATCATGAGGAAGGACAGAGATGATCTGTCTCTGAATAGACAAGAGCAGGGTGGTCCTTTGTGGTTAGTCCTCCCTGAACACAAAGACTGTGGGGTCTTAACTGCCACTGCTTTCTGGGCGCACAGGCTTTGTTCTTTAAAGAGTGAAATCCTTTCCAATACCTTTACCTTCACTCTTTTAACCTCCCTGGTCCTGGTTTTGCCTCTGGGCAGATAGAAGTCACTTAAATATTTGTTAAGTATACTTTAATTGAATATGATGATGGAGGTTCTGCCTACTAGAGAGAGTTTGGGAAGAAAGGAAAGGTTCCATGTGCTCCAGAGAGGGAACCCAGGTCAGGCTGGGAATGTCAACAATGAATAATTTAATGGTTAGAGTGGATATTTTTTCTAAAACAAAAATTTTTTTGGGGGGGGGGGGGGTGCATGGTCCAGGAATCAAACCCGGGTCTCCCGCATGAAAGGCGAGCATTCTACCACCGAACCACGCAGGTACCCAGAGTGGATACTTTTTAAGGGTTGAAATTTATCTCTGCCACTTGGAAGATATATAATCTTTCGTAATCTCAGTTTTTTCATCTCTACAATGGAAATACAATAAGATATTTCATAGATTTCTCTGCACCTGCAGGGAGAGAATGACAGTAAAGTGTCAGCCATATATCTGGCATTCAGTAAGTATTTCTTCCATTCTCCCCACTCCCATCCCCACCTGCTTCCAGAGCACTTTCCTTATAACTTGTTTACAGCCCATCTCACTGTACTGTGATCTCTTTCACACTAGACTAGAAGCTATGCCTGGGCAAGAAGCATATATCATTTATCTTTGAATCATATTTGTATGCTGAGCATAATAAATGCTCAATGAATGCTAATTTCTGTATTAGATAGGTCTCGGGTGAGCTGCTACAACAAAGAATACCCAAATACACTGATTTAAACAAGGACAGACATTTTTTTTTTTCTCATGAACTAATCTGAAGTAAAGAAGCCCAGGATAATGAGTTGGCTCCATTCCATGTGACTCTTCAGGGATCCGGTTCCTTCTAGCCTATGGCTATGCTCTAAAATAGCCATGGATCAACAACTTGTTTTGTAAATAAAGTTTCATATTAACACAGTCATGTTCATTTGTTTACATACTGTCCACAGCTGCTTTTGTTCTCAAAGGGAAGAATTGAATAGCATTTAGAATATATAAAGAACTCTTAAAACTCTCACAAAGATAATTTTTTAATTGTATCAAAACCAAAGATCTGGAGGCAGGGAAAGAGGTGTGGTATTTAGTTCGTCCTCTAGGGCAGCTAGTAAACAATCAGGAACTTTTTGGAACAAATGTTCCAGACATGGGGATTTCCATGACCAGACACACATCATACACCAGTCTGGAATAGGTAGAAAGGCCAAGATCACAACACAGAACTGTAAGTAAATTCTCCCAAACCATGGAGACTGACATCCCTCCCCCACTGTCATGGCAGGCTGTTTTGGAGACAATTCCCTGTGGGAAAAAGAAGCAATCTCTACTAGGAGCAAGGTAAGGAGAGCTCAAGTAAGCTCAAATTGCAGACTTAATTAACAAATTTGGACTGCTGAATACAAGCTCCAAGCACAGATAAACACAGAGGAAGCATGAAAGGAACCCTGAGGTCTCTCCTGATAGAGAGGAGGCTGGGTTAAAGGAAAAAATGAAAAACAGAGGCTTTTATAGTCACAGAGCTCAAAATATTGGAAAAGGGCCATGAACCAAGAAAAGGGACATATGGAGCCAGGTACCAACTCTGGTTCTTGATTGGCAAACTGGAGGGAGAGCCAGGGAGGTTGATTTACTTAAAAAAAAAACAAAACTTTTTTATCATCTGTGCTGGTTTGAAAGGAAGTATGCCTCCTAGAAAAGCCATGTTTTAATCAAAATATCATTTCATAAAGGTATAATAATCTCTATTCAATACTGTATGTTTGAAACTGTAATCAGATCCCTGGATGATGTGATTTAGTCAAGAGTGGTTGTTAAACTGGATTAAGGGACAACATGTCTCCACCCATTTGGGTGGGTCTTGATGGGTTTATTGGAGTCCTATAAAAGAGGAAATGTTTTGGAGAATAAGAGACTCAGAGAGAGCAGAGAATGCTGCACCACCACGAAGCAGAGAGTCCACCAGCCAGCGATCTTTGGAGATGAAGAAGGAAAATGCCTCCTGAGGAGCTTCATGAAACAGGAACCCAGGAGAGAAGACAGCAGATGATGCCTTGCTTGCCATGTGCCCTTCCAGCCAAGAGAGAAACTATGACTGTGTTCACCATGTGCTTTCCAGATGAGAGAGAAACCCTGAACTTCTTGAACCAAGGTATCTTTCCCTGGATGCCTTAGATTGGACATCTCTATAGACTTGTTTTAATTGGGACATTTTCTCAGCCTTAGAACTGTAAACCAGCAACTCATTAAATTCTCCCTTTCAAAAGCTATTCCGTTTCTGGTATATTGCATTCCAGCAGCTAGCAAACTACAACATCATCCCATTAAAAAAAAAAAAAAGTCTTAGGCATTTTCAATTGTCAGCACTGACCCTGGCAAAGGCAGAGCTAAGGTATGCCTGAGAGACAAATTAACTATTCAAGTGAAGGAAATAATTTCCTAAGGCCCATATCTTCCCCAAGAAAAGGGAGGTGGCAGGGCCCAGCACAAGTGGCAGCTCTCATTCAGAGAATTCAGACCCCTGTGGCTGAGAAAGAGTAACAGCTTATGTCCACCTTCTACTTCAGCCTTGTCTCAACCATATCCCTGGAAGGTACAGAGGCTGCTGAAAATTAAAGGCACTGCTCCACTTTACACTAGTAGGGAGCTGCAGGCTGACAATGCCACTTGCTGGGAAGGATAGGAAAAGCACAGTGTCAATAGGCTTCTCAGGAAAGATTGGTAATCTGCTAGGGCTCATCCTTAGGGAAACCTGATACTGATTACACCCTCTTCCTGAGACTTGAGCCTGTCTTGTCTGGAAAGTCTGATTGGGGTCAATCATGTCTGGAGAGATCCTCTTCCTCCTCCTTCTTAAAAAAAAGGTTCCATATAGGCAAAGAAAGAGCCAGAAAAACAAGAGCTGAAAAGTTCTGATCAGTTAAATAGATGCTAGAGGTCTAGAATAAGTTGAACTGAATATCAAAGAACAGATAGAGAACAAAGCCAACCAACTAGAAAATCCTAGGTAAAAAAGTGAAAATGACTTCCACAATAGACTAATCAAGGAAATTAGAGGCCTAAACATCAGCAAAAAATCATGAGTCATACAAGAGAGAATGAAGATATGGCCCAGTCAAAGGAACAAACTAACATTTCAAATGAGGTAGGCATTCAAACAACTAATTAAACATTTTCAAACAAATCTTCCAAATCAAATCAAGGAGTTGAGGAAAGATATGGCAAAAGAGATAAAGGATATTAAGACATTGGGTGACCATAAAGAAGAACTTGAAAGTTTGAAAAAACAAATGGCAGAACTTATTGTAATGAAAGGCACAATAGAAGACATGAAAAATGCACTGGAAACATACAATAGCATATTTGAAATGGTAGAAGAAAATATTAATGGAGTAGAGGACAGGATATCTGAAATCCTACAGATAAGGAAAAGAAGAGTTAATGAAAAGAATGGAAAAATATGAGCAGGGTCTCAGGGAATTGTATGACAACATGAAGTATGTGAATATAAGCATTACAGGTGTCCCAGAAGGAGAGAGGATGGAAAACAGGGCAGAAATAATATTGGAGTAAATAATTACTAAAAATTTTCCAACTCTTATGAAAGACATAAAATTATAGATCCAAGAAGCACAATACACCAAAACAGAATAAACTGCAATAGACCTACTTGATGCAATTACTATTCAGATTGTCAAATGTCAGAGACAAAGATAAAATTCTGAAAGCAGCAAGAGAAAAATGATCTCAGTAAGATTATATGTGGATTTCTCGGCAGAAACCATGGAGGAGAGAAGGCAGTGGCACGATACATTTCAGATACTGAATGAGAAAAACTGCCAACCAAGAATTCTGTATCTGGCAAAACTGTCCTTCAAAAATGAGGGACAATTTAAAACATATTCAGACAGCTATCAAGAGAGTTTGTGAACAAGAGACCTACTAAAGGGAGCACTACAGGCAGATAGGAAAAGAAATCATAGTGATTAAATGTACAAACATAAGAAAGTTTTTACATGAGGGAGAACAAATAAATGTTAGCATTGCAAGATGTTGAAAATGGGATGATATACGGAAAAAATACAATCAATGCAAACTAGGGTCTATAGTTAACAGTAACATTGTACGTATTGGCTTTTACGTTTCCATTAATTGTAACAAATACGTTTCCATTAATTGTAACAAAGGTAATATACCGAAGCTAAATGTCAGTAAGTAAGAAGGGGATATAAGGGAAAGGTATGGAATTCTTGTTGTTGTTTTTGTTACTCCTTTTTATTTTTATTTTATTCATTTTCCCTTCTTCTTCTTTCTTTGTGGAAGAAATGAAAACATCCTCACATACATTGTGGTGGTGAATGCATAACTATGTGATTATACCAGGAACTATTGATTGTTTATTTAGTATGGATTGTGTGTTAGTTAGATTCAGTTGTCAACTTGGCCAGGTGAGCATACCTAGTCTTGTTGCTGCGGACATAAGCCAATGGTATGTGAACCTCATCTGTTGCTAATTACATCTGCAGTCGGCTAGGAGGCGTGTCTGCTGCAATGAGTGACGTTTAACCTAATTGGCTGGTGCTTAAATGAGAGAGCGCAAGGTAGCACAGCCTAAGCAGCTCGGCATTCTTCATTTCAGCACTCGCAGCTCAGCCCAGGCCTTTGGAGATGCAGAAAGAAGTCACCCCGGGGAAAGTTGTTGGAACCCAGGGGCCTGGATTGAAGATCAGCAGAGACCATCCTGTGCCTTCCACGTAAGAAAGAACCTCAGTGGAAAGTTAGCTGCCTTTCCTCTGAAGAACTAACAAAATAAATCCCCTTTTATTAAAAGCCAATCCGTCCCTGGTGTGTTGCATTCCAGCAGCTAGCAAACCAGAACAGATTGTATGGTGTCTGAATAAAACTGTTTAAAAAATAAACAGAAAGGTCCAGGTTCTGGAGAAAATGTGGAGAGAGAGATATACCTATCCACTGTTGGTAGGGAAGTAGAATGGTGCAGCTCCTCTGGAGAGCAGTGAGGTGGTTCCACAGGAGACTGAGTATAGGATTGCCATATGATCCTGTAGCCCTGTCATTAGGTGTATACTTGGAAGAACTAAATGCAAGGACAATAATGGACATTTGGAAACTGGTGTATATGGCAGCAATACTCATGATTTGCAATGGATGGAGGTGGCCTAAGGCACAGAAGAACAGAAGGGTGAACTGTGGTATATACATACAGTGGAATACTGAGTGGCTGTTAGAAGGAATGAAGTTGTGAAGCATGCAACTAGGCGAAGGAACCTTGAGAACATTATGCTAAGTGAAATAAACCAGAAACAAAGACAAATATTGTAAGCCCTCACTGATATAGACTAACTATAATGTGCAAAATCTGAGAATTGAATTTGGGAGCATAGGTTATCAGGGGATAAAACGTGGGCAAAAATTGAGCAATCAACAATTAAGGAGTTCAGAATGTTCAATAAGGCTTATTATAAAGTTTCCTTTATAAACTCTTACAGCAGTCACATCTATTCCTGAGTTTGAACTGTGATTTCTAAGTTCTGAAATGTGGAGCTCTTTGCATATAACCTGGTCATTTCCTGGAATATTGGGTATCTGTGTGACACCTGAGACTCAGATTTAGAGTCCTGCAGCTATGAAAGTCAGTATAATGCCATACAGCAACTGTTAAAGAAGATGAAAAAGAGATCAGACTTCAATTAGAGATATAAATGAAGCTGATCTGGTTAAGACAAAGGTAGATCAGACTAAGGGTAAGGGATGATACTGAATGTGTTTTAAAACTTCACCTAGTGTGTGAGGCCAAAGGAAGAGATGCTTATTTGGTACAAAATTTATATTTTCTGTAGCACATGATCAAATTTAACCTATATGCTCAGTTTATTCAAACAACATAGTTACATATAACCTTGAATAGGGAATGACATCTTCCTATTCTGAACAGGTTAATATAATACCCCAATACATCTCAGAGTAATTTGGGCAGAAAATAAAAACGTATTTGCAAACCCCCCTTGAGGGACTGAGAAAAACTGCAGAAATTTTAAACTTTCTTCACCTAGGGATTTCCTGATATTCTTACAAGCATTAGCGATTACCAATTTATTAAGTCAAGCCTTCAATCTTGGGGTTTGCCCTTATGAAACATTTTTATAATGGAGAAGCTAAGCCTACTTATAAGGATGACTTAGAGTCACCCCCAGAGAACCTCTTTTGTTGCTCAGACATGACCTCTCTCTACAAGCCAACTCTGCACATAAACTCACAACCCTCCCCCCTACATGGGACATGACTCCCAGGGATGAGTCTGGCCCTGGCATAACGGTTGAGAAACACTTCTTGACCAAAATGAGGAAAAGAAATAAAACAAAATAAAGTTACAGTGGCTAAGAGATTTCAACTAGAGCTGAGAGGTCATTCTGAAGGTTATACTTATATCTTATTCTAGTGTATTAGATAAAGTAGCAGGAAATACCTGAAATTATTGATCTGTAATGCAGCAGCCTGGATTGGAGATAACTGTATAACCATACAGCTTTTATGGTGTGATTGTGAAAAGCTTGTGACTGGCATTCCCTTTACACCGTATATGGGCAGATGAAGAAGAAAATAAAGACAAAAAAAAAAGAATAAATAATAGAGGAGAATAGGAGTGTGGGGTGTTTGGAGCATTCTTTTTTATTTTGAGAGTAAAGAAAATATTTGAAAATTGATTGTAGTGATGAATGCACAACTATATGATGATACTGTGAACCACTGGTTTTATACTATGGATGATTATATGGTATATGAATATATCTCAACAAAATCACATTAAAAAAATAAAAGATCCAATTAGAAAATGGGCAAAGGACATGAGCAGGCATTTCACCAAATAAGATACACAGATGACAAATAAACACATGGAAAGACGTATGATATGACTCGCCATTAGGGAAATGCAAATTAAAACCACAATGAGATATCTCTATGTACATATCAGAACAGGTAAAACAAAGAAATAGTGACAACACCAAAAGCTGGTGAGGATGCGGGAAAACTGGATCGTTCAGCTATTGCTGGTGGTAATGAAAAAATGGCACAAGCACTCTGGAAAACAGTTTCCTACAAAACTAAATATGCAATTACCATATAAACCAGCAATTACACTCTGGGGTTTTATCCCAGGGAAAGGAATATTTATGCTACACACAAACCCTTCCACAAAAATACTATTCATAGCAGCTTCATTCATAATAGCCCAAAACTGGAGAACAAAAACACACATTCTTCAATGAGTGAATGGCGACACAAAGTGTGGTACATCCATTCCATGAAATACTACTCAGTAATAAAAAGCAAACACGCAACAACTTGGATGGATCTCAAGGGAATCAGGTTGAGTAAAAAAAAAAAGGCAACCCCCAAAAGATACGTTCTGTATGATTCTATTTATATAATATTCTTGAAAGGACAAAATTATGGAAATGGAGAGCTGATCAGCAGTTGCCAGGGATTAGGGGTGGGGACAAGGGTTGAGGGGGGCAGGAGGGAGGTGGGTGTGTTTATAAAAGGGCAACACGATGCACCTTTGTGACAACAGAACCATACTGTATCTTGACAGTGTGGTGGATACACAAACTCACAAATGTGGTAAAATTGCACAGAGCTAAAGATAAACACAGCAAATGAGTATAAATGAAATTGGAATAATATGAAAAAAAGAACGGAAGGAGAGGATATATACTGGGGGGCAGTCAGCAGTCTCTACCCCACTATGTTATTGCTCCAGTGTAGGAATAAGAGATAGAGGAATACATGTATCACTATGATTTCTTTTCTGCCCATTTCTTTTCCAGAAATTCCCTACATGGTATGAGAATACAAGCATGTAACAGACCGTATCTCTCCCTCCCAACCTCCAAACAAAAAGGAGAAAAGCTGAGAGCAGCAGCTGTTCCTTTGCTCGTTAAATAAGGACTTTTTATGATGCCACAAGAATTCTCCATGGAAAGTTTAGAGAATTCGAGATAAACTTCCCTTTTTATCAGATAACAAACTAATACACCGAACACTTGAGGGTTTTAACAGAGCAAATAACAATGAGGCTGTTTTCCTTTTTGTAAAATCTGAGTGCATGGCTCATTAAAATTACAAGAGGGATTCTTGGAAGTGGCAAACATAAACTCTTTTAATAATCTGAGCTTTCCAAGGCAACAGGAATTGCATAATAATGCTTGGTACAGAAGGAATTAAAGTGCGATCACCTGGATTGAAACAGTAACTTGTGGTTCTAGAATCTCGATTAGTAATGGTTAGCCCCAGAACCATCTTTGGTGTCCAGAAAAGGTCATTAAACTGCCTATCTGTTGGATGTGCACCTTAATGCAGACCACTTTCTCTTTGGTACCAATATGGCATAAAGAGGTAAAAGAGTTTGTGCCCGGACTTCCTGGAAGATGGCGGCTTAGTAAGACGCGCGGATCTTAGTTTCTTCTCCAGGACACCTACTAGGGGAGTAGAAACGATACAGAAAGCGCCCAAAGCCACAACAGAGATAAAAAAGACAGCGTACCCCATCCTGGAACGGCTGGCTGGCTGAGAGAAGCAGCTCGGATGAGATCGCCGAGGCGCGCGGGCCTTACCGGGCGGGGTGGCAAGCGGCCGGAGTTACTCCCTTCCCCCTTCCCGGGCCGGCTGGGAGAATTGGAGAGGCGGTCCCCTGAAACAAAGACGGCTGGCGCCCACACCACACGCAGCCCCCGGACCAACTGAGAGAATTGGATCGGAAACCCCCAGGCCGCGGAGAACGGTGACGGGTGGGGGAGGCCCCTTCCAAACCCGTGACTCCTGGGGAACGTGCACTCTCTCGGGCGGGCCGCTGCCGCTGGCGCCCTCGCGCCACGCTTGTTGCCCAGGGCCGACTAGGAAATTCGGACGGGCTCTTTCCCTGGCTGCGGCGACCAGCAACCCTCCCTGCGTTCGGACCCGGGCCGGCTCAAGCCGCTTCGGCTAGCGAACCCCCAGGACGGCGAGAGTTTTCCAAAGTTTAAGGTCCCACAGCACCTTTTACGGGTGGGACCCGCAGACAAACGGGTGCCACGAGCGCCACCTACTGGGCAGGATAAGAAAAACAGAACCCAGAGATTTCACAGAAAAATATTACAACCTTGCTGGGTCCAACACCAAGAGAAATCTGAATAAATGCCCAGACGCCAGCAGCAGAAGATAACTGTCCACGCTCAAAAGATTGAGAATATGGCTCAGTCAAAGGAACAAACCAATAGCTCAAATGAGACACAAGAGCTGAGACAACTAATGCTGAATATACGAACAGAAATGGAAAACCTCTTCAAAAATGAAATCGATAAATTGAGGGAGGACATGAAGAGGACATGGGCTGAACATAAAGAAGAAATAGAAAAACTGAAAAAACAAATCGCAGAACTTATGGAAGTGAAGGATAAAGTAGCAAACATAGAAAAAATAATGGATAGCTACAATGATAGATTTAAAGAGACAGAAGATAGAATTAGTGATTTGGAGGATGGAACACCTGAATTCCAAAAAGAAACAGAAACTATAGGGAAAAGAATGGAAAAATTTGAACAGGGTATCAGGGAACTCAAGGACAATATGAACCGTACAAATATACATGTTGTGGGTGTCCCAGAAGGAGAAGAGAAGGGAAAAGGAGGAGAAAAACTAATGGAAGAAATTTTCACTGAAAATTTCCCAACTCTTATGAAAGACCTAAAATTACAGATCCAAGAAGTGCAGCGCACCCCAAAGAGATTAGACCCAAATAGGCGTTCTCCAAGACACTTACTAGTTAGAATGTCAGAGGTCAAAGAGAAAGAGAAGATCTTGAAAGCAGCAAGAGAAAAACAATCCATTACATACAAGGGAAACCCAATAAGACTTTGTGTAGATTTCTCAGCAGAAACCATGGAAGCTAGAAGACAGTGGGATGATATATTTAAAATACTAAAAGAGAAAAACTGCCAACCAAGACTCCTATATCCAGCAAAATTATCCTTCAAAAATGAGGGAGAAATTAAAACATTCTCAGACAAAAAGTCACTGAAAGAATTTGTGACCAAGAGACCAGCTCTGCAAGAAATACTAAAGGGAGCACTAGAGTCAGATACAAAAAGACAGAAGAGAGAGATATGGAAAAGAGTGTAGAAAGAAGGAAAATCAGATATGATATATATAATACAAAAGGCAAAATGTTAGAGGAAAATATTATCCAAACAGTAATAACACTAAATGTCAATGGACTGAATTCCCCAATCAAAAGACATAGATTGGCAGAATGGATTAAAAAACAGGATCCTTCGATATGCTGTCTACAGGAAACACATCTTAGACCCAAAGATAAACATAGGTTGAAAGTGAAAGGTTGGGAAAAGATATTTCATGCAAATAACAACCAGAAAAGAGCAGGAGTGGCTATACTAATATCCAACAAATTAGACTTCAAATGTAAAACAGTTAAAAGAGACAAAGAAGGACACTATCTACTAATAAAAGGAACAATTAAACAAGAAGACATAACAATCATAAATATTTACGCACCGAATCAGAATGCCCCAAAATACGTGAGGAATATACTGCAAACACTGAAAAGGGAAATAGACTCATATACCATAATAGTTGGAGACTTCAACTCACCACTCTCATCAAGGGACAGAACATCTAGACAGAGGATCAACAAAGAAATAGAGAATCTGAATATTACTATAAATGAACTAGACTTAATAGACATTTATAGGACATTACATCCCACAACAGCAGGATACACCTTTTTCTCAAGTGCTCATGGATCATTCTCAAAGATAGACCATATGCTGGGTCACAAAGCAAGTCTTAACAAATTTAAAAAGATTGAAATCTTACACAACACTTTCTCGGACCATAAAGGAATGATGTTGGAAATCAATAATAGGCAGAGTGCCAGAAAATTCACAAATACGTGGAGGCTCAACAACACACTCCTAAACAACGACTGGGTCAAAGAAGAAATTGCAAGAGAAATTAGCAAATACCTCGAGGCGAATGAAAATGAAAACACAACATATCAAAACTTATGGGACACAGCAAAGGCAGTGCTAAGAGGGAAATTTATTGCTCTAAATGCCTATATCAGAAAAGAAGAAAAGGCAAAAATTCAGGAATTAACTATCCATTTGGAAGAACTGGAGAAAGAACAGCAAGCTAACCCCAAAGCAAGCAAAAGGAAAGAAATAACAAAGATTAGAGCACAAATAAATGAAATTGAAAACATGAAAACAATAGAGAAAATCAATAAGGCCAGAAGTTGGTTCTATGAGAAAATCAATAAGATTGATGGGCCCTTAGCAAGATTGACAAAAAGAAGAAGAGAGAGGATGCAAATAAATAAGATCAGAAATGGAAGAGGAGACATAACTACTGACCTCACAGAAATAAAGGAGGTAATAACAGGATACTATGAACAACTTTACGCTAATAAATACAACAATTTAGAGGAAATGGACGGGTTCCTGGAAAGACATGAACAATCAACTTTGACTCAAGAAGACATAGATGACCTCAACAAACCAATCACAAGTAAAGAAATTGAATTAGTCATTCAAAAGCTTCCTAAAAAGAAAAGTCCAGGAACAGATGGCTTCACATGTGAATTCTACCAAACGTTCCAGAAAGAATTAGTACCAATTCTCTTCAAACTCTTCAAAAAAATCGAAGTGGAGGGAAAACTACCTAATTCATTCTATGAAGCCAACATCACCCTCATACCAAAACCAGGCAAAGATATTACAAAAAAAGAAAACTACAGACCAATCTCTCTAATGAATACAGATGCAAAAATCCTCAATAAAATTCTAGCAAATCGTATCCAACAGCACATTAAAAGAATTATACATCATGACCAAGTAGGATTCATCCCAGGTATGCAAGGATGGTTCAACATAAGAAAATCAATTAATGTAATACACCATATCAACAAATCAAAGCAGAAAAATCACATGATCATCTCAATTGATGCAGAGAAGGCATTCGACAAGATTCAACATCCTTTCCTGTTGAAAACACTTCAAAAGATAGGAATACAAGGGAACTTCCTTAAAATGATAGAGGGAATATATGAAAAACCCACAGCTAATATCATCCTCAATGGGGAAAAATTGAAAACTTTCCCCCTAAGATCAGGAACAAGACAAGGATGTCCATTATCACCACTATTATTCAACATCGTGTTGGAGGTTCTAGCCAGAGCAATTAGACAAGAAAAAGAAATACAAGGCATCAAAACTGGAAAGGAAGAAGTAAAACTATCACTATTTGCAGATGATATGATACTGTACATCGAAAACCCGGAAAAATCCACAACAAAACTACTAGAGCTAATAAATGAGTACAGCAAAGTAGCAGGTTACAAGATCAACATTCAAAAATCTGTAGCATTTCTATACACTAGTAATGAACAAGCTGAGGGGGAAATCAAGAAACGAATCCCATTTACAATTGCAACTAAAAGAATAAAATACCTAGGAATAAATTTAACTAAAGAGACAAAAAACCTATATAAAGAAAACTACAAAAAACTGCTAAAAGAAATCACAGAAGACCTAAATAGATGGAAGGGCATACCGTGTTCATGGATTGGAAGACTAAATATAGTTAAGATGTCAATCCTACCTAAATTGATTTACAGATTCAATGCAATACCAATCAAAATCCCAACAACTTATTTTTCAGAAATAGAAAAACCAATAAGCAAATTTATCTGGAAGGGCAGGGTGCCCCGAATTGCTAAAAACATCTTGAGGAAAAAAAACGAAGCTGGAGGTCTCGCGCTGCCTGACTTTAAGGCATATTATGAAGCCACAGTGGTCAAAACAGCATGGTATTGGCATAAAGATAGATATATCGACCAATGGAATCGAATGGAGTGCTCAGATATAGACCCTCTCATCTATGGACATTTGATCTTTGATAAGGCAGTCAAGCCAACTCACCTGGGACAGAGCAGTCTCTTCAATAAATGGTGCCTAGAGAACTGGATATCCATATGCAAAAGAATGAAAGAAGACCCATCTCTCACACCCTATACAAAAGTTAACTCAAAATGGATCAAAGATCTAAACATTAGGTCTAAGACCATAAAACAGTTAGAGGAAAATGTTGGGAGATATCTTATGGATCTTACAACTGGAGGCGTTTTTATGGACCTTAAACCTAAAGCAAGAGCACTGAAGAAGGAAATAAATAAATGGGAACTCCTCAAAATTAAACACTTTTGTGCATCAAAGAACTTCATCAAGAAAGTAGAAAGACAGCCTTCACAATGGGAGACAATATTTGGAAATGATATATCAGATAAAGGTCTAGTATCCAGAATTTATAAAGAGATTGTTCATCTCAACAACAAAAAGACAGCCAACCCAATTACAAAATGGGAAAAAGACTTGAACAGACACCTCTCAGAAGAGGAAATACGGATGGCCAAGAGGCACATGAAGAGATGCTCAATGTCCCTGGCCATTAGAGAAATGCAAATCAAAACCACAATGAGATATCATCTCACACCCACCAGAATGGCCATTATCAACAAAACAGAAAATGACAAGTGCTGGAGAGGATGCGGAGAAAGAGGCACACTTATCCACTGTTGGTGGGAATGTCAAAGGGTGCAACCACTGTGGAAGGCAGTTTGGCGGTTCCTCAAAAAGCTGAATATAGAACTGCCATACGACCCAGCAATACCATTGCTAGGTATCTACTCAAAGGACTTAAGGGCAAAGACACAAACGGACATTTGCACACCAATGTTTATAGCAGCATTATTTACAATTGCAAAGAGATGGAAACAGCCAAAATCCCCATCAACAGAAGAGTGGCTAAACAAACTGTGGTATATACATACGATGGAATATTATGCAGCTTTAAGACAAGATAAACTTATGAACCATGTAATAACATGGATGGACCTAGAGAATATTATGCTGAGTGAATCCAGCCAAAAACTAAAGGACAAATACTGTATGGTCCCACTGATGTGAACGGACATTCGAGAATAAACTTGAAATATGTCATTGGTAACAGAGTTCAGCAGGAGTTAGAAACAGGGTAAGACAATGGGTAATTGAAGCTGAAGGGATACAGACTGTGCAACAGGACTCAAAAATGGACAGCACAATAATACCTAATTGTAAAGTAATCATGTTAAAACACTGAATGAAGCTGCATCTGAACTATAGGTTTTTGTTTTGTTTTGTGTTGTTTTGTTTTGATTTTACTATTATTACTTTTATTTTTTTCTCTATATTAACATTCTATATCTTTTTCGGTTATGTTGCTAGTTCTTCTAAACCAATGCAAATGTACTAAGAAATGATGATCATGCATCTATGTGATGATGTTAAGAATTAATGATTGCATGTGTAGAATGGTATGATCTCTAAATGTTGGGTTAATTTCTTTTTTTCCGTTAATTAAAAAAAAAAAAAAAGAGAAGGGATAATTGGAGATGAAGGGATACAGACTGTACAACGGGACTGGATATAAAAACTCAGAAATGGACAGCACAATACTACCCAATTGTAATGCAATTATGTTAAAACACTGAATGAAGCTGCATGTGAGGTATAGGTTTTTTGTTTTTGTTTTTTTTGTTTTTTTTCTTTCTATTATTGTTTTAATTCTTATTCTGTTGTCTTTTTATTTCTTTTTCTAAATCGATGCAAATGTACTAAGAAATGATGAATATGCAACTATGTGATGTTATTAAGAATTACTGATTGTACATGTAGATTGGAATGATTTCTAATTGTTTTGTTAATTCTTTTTTTAATTAATAAAAAAAAAAAAAAAAAAAGAGTTTGTGCCCGAGATTCCCTAGAAGGTAACGGCAGTCAGAGATCTTGACTGAGACCAGCACAGGTGTTAGACCCACTCCAGAAGCCTGAACACAGCTGCTAAATTCTGGGCCAGAGGCCTGCTGAGATGCAAGCTCTTGAATGGTGTTTTCTTCTCCACGGCTGCTTTCCACATGCCAAGGAAGCATTTGCCACCCACTATTCCTCTGATGTTTCAGAAAGGATCTTTAAGGGAGCCAGGTTAGAAGACTGTCCTTGCTCTTTAACGATGCTGGATGTATCCCCGAGTGGACCTGGGAAGAGAATATCCAATCCCAGGCCCCAATCAATGAGATGATGCTTCTGGTCAATAATCTCAAAGGATTATTTTATTCATGCATTCAGCAAGAGTTTATTAAGCATCAACTATGTGACAGGCTTTTCCAAGGTGACTCTGACACCTGACAGCACACATTCTCTGACCTTCATGTCACTGGACCCTGATTGGGGGAGATTGGGGGAGGCTGATCTGAGTCTTGCTCATACCTGGTGTCCTTTATTGCCATGTTTCTAAGCTTAGAAAATCCTGCCACACTTAATTTGTATAATTGTCTGTCAGTGGTTTCAAAATTAATTGTACATTAGAATCACCTGCAAGGCTGGTTAAACCATAGATTGTTGGGCCCACCCCCAGAGTTTCTGATTCAAGAGGTTTGGGGCAGGGCTGGAGAACTCACATATGTAACAAGTTTCAAAATGCTGCTGCTGCTGCTATCAGGGATCGTACTTTGAAAACCACATATAAGCATCTCCCCAAAAGTTCTTCCTTCTGCTCCTTTCCTTACTCTTAGCCATGCATGATACAATGTTTGGTGAGGCAGAAGTTAATTTTTTCCTAAGCTAGCACTGCCTCAGTGCTTCTTTGTGTTGGTAGAGCTAGTAAATCCTTTTGACAGGGAACTTTATTAGAGGAGAATCTCTGGAATGATCCTCCTGGTTGTATAAATCTAAAAGCAGCAGGCATCTAGGAGAAAAAGATGAAAAGGGACTTTGAGGCCTGATTTCTCTCCCAGAGTGTCTTAGTGTGCAGAGCTCTGGGGAGGGAATGGATCAATGTGCCTAAGGAGCCCAGGAGGACTGTTGGGTGAAATGGACTGAGAACCCATTTGTCGTAGTTTTCTACAGCTGGGTAACTAATTATCCCAATTTTAGCAGCTTCAACAACACCTGTTTATTATCTCATGGCTTCTGTAGGTCAGAAGTCCAGGCAGGGCTGAGCTAGGTTTCATGCTAAGGCTGACTGAAAGCCAAGTGTCAAGCAGGCTATATTCCTTTCTGAAGCTTGGGGTCCTCACATGGTTGTTGTCGGAATGCAGTTCCTTAAGAAGGTAGGACTGAAGTCCTCATTCTCTTTCTGGTTCTTGGCTGAGGGTTGCTGTCAGCTCCTAGAAACAGCCTGCAGTTCCTTGCTACATGCCCCTCTCCCTGCCCTCCACCCAACTGGCCCTTTTATGCCTTGGATTTCTTCTTCTTTCTCCAGGCTGACAGGATTGCATCTTCCCTGGCTTCTTTTAAAGGCTACCCTGATTAGGTTAGACTCATCCAGGAAAATCTCCCTTTGATAAAAGTCAAATGATTAGTGACCAAATTATAGAAATGATATCCCACCATATTCACAGATCCTGCCCCTACTCATGGAAAGAAGATTATACGGGGCATATATACCAGGGATAGGAATCTCGAAGTCCAGCTTAGAAACCTGCCCATCATCTTTCACCTGAGAGTCAACATTACTAAATCATATTGAGATGGATTAGAGTGATCCTACCCAAGGTCAAACTGACCAGCAAGAATGCCAGGGGATCCAGAAGGCACTGTACAAGGGAGAAAGGGTTAGAAATGGTGGCCTGGAATCACATTAAGGTTTAAAGGCTTCTGGGAAGGGGATATGTGTGGTCCAATAATTGGCTGAGGCCATATTGTACTTACTTGGGAACAATGACCAGGCAATGCATGGTGGTAAGACCAGAGAAATGCACAGGGCTAGACACTGTTCTGAAGGTAACTGGGATCCCTTGGAAATTAGGCAGACAGTGGCATGGTCAGACTTATGTTTTAGAAGATCACTCTGGCTGCAGTGTGAGCTATTGATTGCATGGCAGCAAAAATGGAAGATTTAGGAGGCTTTAGGTATCATCCAGGTAGACAGAAAAAGGGCCTAAACTAGAACATGACAATGGGGACAAGGAGTTGAACACTTCACCTGGCTTGACCTCCCCCCGACTAGGAACAGCCCACTATTTGGTTGTTGATACAATGTCACTGTTTTCATTCAGATTTTGCCATGTCCCCCCTTGATTATATCAACAGCCCACTCATCACTTGGTAACAGGTCTATTATTAAGGCCAGATCCAAACTTCCTGGTCTGGTAGTCAAAGCTCCAGCTTTGTCATCTACTTTTCTCCTACCATAAAGTCAATAGTGCAATTATTTTGAACTTGGCCCAGAAAAACCAACTCAGACTATTATCCTCAAGAACCATAAAAGAATACATTTTTGTTGTTTTAAACCACAAAGTTTATGGTAATTCATTGCATGAGCAATAAGAAATTAATACAAACTCCCTTAGCAGTTAGTCACTCACACAGCCCTTTATGTTTCTAGTGAAGTACTCAGCACATATTTTAATTACTAGTATACAAGTGTATCACTCCCAATAGACTGTGAATTTCTCAAGTGAAGGGATTGTGTCATTTACCTTTGTTTTCTCACTGCCCAACATACTATTCAGCACATAGTAGGCTCTGAATAATTGTTTGAGGAAAAGAAAAGATGGAAAAAAATGCATCAAAGCAAATAAACGTTCCCCATATGGCTTCTTTCCACCAAGTTTGTCCCACTCTCTGTTTACCCCTTTCTACAAGGTTTTATAGCTTCTTTCTGACACATGACTCTTCAACCACCCCAAACACCCAAACTGGGGTGTCAAGAACTAAAGAGGGAAAAGAGGAAATCTGGCTAAGAAGAGTGTTCTCCTCTTTCCTTAATCAAAACTTAATCTTCAAGGAAACTGGATAAGAGAATTAATTGTCAATCATTTCCCTTGGGAACAAATTGTCCCTAGTTGAAAAGCACTGGTCTTTTTTTTTTTTTCTGTTTTCAAAGTTTTTTTTAACATGATCTTATTGAGATGTATTCACATAACATATAATTATCCAAAGTATATAATCAGTGGTTTATAATATCACCATATAGTTGTGCATTCATCACCACAATTTTTGAACACTTTCATTACTCAAAAAAAAAAATAATTAAAAAGAACACCCAAAACATCTCATACCCCTTATCACCCCTATTACCTATATATTTTTTCTCTTTATTTTCTTACTCTTTTTTCCATACCCTAAATAAAGGGAGTGTCAGCCACAAGATTTTCACAATCATACAATCACATTATAAAAGCTATATAGTTATACAATCATCTTCAATAATCAAGCTACTGGAGTGCAATTCGACAGTTTGACGTATTTCCTTCTAGTTATTCTAATACACTAAAAATAAAAAATGCTATCTATAGAATGCCTAAGAATAACCTCCAGAATGGCCTCTCAACTCTATTTGAAATCTCTCAGGCAGTGAAACTTTATTTTGTTTCATTGCCCTTCCTCCTTTTGGTCAAGAAGCTTTTTCAATCTCATGATGCCATACCAGACTCATCCCCAAGAGTCATGTCCCATATTGCCATGGAGATTTACACCCCTGGGAATCATGTCCCACATAGCAGGTAGGGCAGTGAGTTTACCAGAGGAGTTAGCTTAGAGAGAGAGGCCACATCTGAGCAACAAAAGAGAACCACTGGTCTTGAGGGGTGTGTCCTTCAGTATATGAGAAAATCTTCACTACAACGGAACCTCTCTCTAGAATTTAAGAACTTTGCTATCTAAATATGTAGATCTTTTCCTTGCTGCTTTAATTTTAAATTGGTTTATGAAACTTACTTTGTAAACAGGCTTTACAATGATTATATGGATGCTTTATTTAAATATGCCTATGGTTAAGCTAACTAAGATATACACTGTTGGTGGTTCTAAGTGTATTGTTTGTTTTCTTAAATAAAAAAATAAACAAAAAAAATAGAACTTCTCTGTGGACCCATGTTCATGTGGTTGCTAGATATGGTGTCCATGAACTGCTAGTTCTGGTAGAATCTGACAGCTCAATTCCTATTTCCCAATTTCAGTGCAGACCAGCCAATCTGCCAAGTCACACTTCTTCAGATGGGTCACTATACAAATGTTTCCTGCCATTAAATTCACACCCAAGCACACATCTGCAGCCAGACTTGAATATTTCCGAAGTCTCCATCAGCAACACATTGACAAACCACTTTTCAGGTGAAGTCACTTGTAGCATGGCCAAATGCATCCTCTTTTTGCTGAGTCTTCCTTGGTTTTCTTTTGGAAGCTGATCTCATCTGCCACATTCTTGAGACAACTCATTGAAGACTCCAATGTTCTGCTCCTGGGCTGAACAAGAACAGAGCAAGATTCAGAATGACAAATGCAGACACGTCATCCAAGCAAAATTGAGGCAGAATTTCCTGTGCCCACTATTGGGGTTAGGGTGGGTGATCTTAACAATAGTGTGCTCAAATATAAGATTACCTATTTTATATTATTAATACTAAGACATTGAAAAGTCATTCCTGTAGTGCTGGCATTCTTGAAGATGAAACAGGTCCAAGTGAGGTCAATTATGGAAATAGAGGTGAAAGGAATCCCTGAGCAATTTCAGGATGGGCCCGCCAGTGGAAAATATTGAGCTCTGAAGAAAGATGCTGTACTAAATGAAACCAGAGTTTTGCAACCAAATGGAATCAGATAGTCTCGTGGACCATCAGAAAGCTGCAGTGAGCTGAGCAGTAGCCAAAGTCATTAGGAAATTGAGCATAAAGCTCAGAATTTAGGAGCCAAAGCAGAGAGTATGGGACACCTCAGCTATTTTGTAGGTAAGAGTTGACTCCAATTCAAGGACTGATCATTTGGAGGCTATCCCCAGAAGCACACAGTTCTCGATTCTCCACAAATATCCATAGGACAAGCATCACTTCCTTGCTCTTATATAATACCTCTTAGCCCAGCACAATGCTAGGCACAAAGGTGTTCAATACTGTGGATGGATGTGTTTAGATTAAACCATAGTGCAAACCTAAAACAGTAGATATGTACTAGATAAGGAAACTGAGCCTCAGGCTTGTTTGAAGATTGAGAGGCAAAGTCGGGGCACAACTCAAATTCTGGCCTATGGCTTCTAAGTTATTTTCTTTTTTGCACAAATAAATAAGAATTACATGTATCCTTACAGCTACATTTTGACTCTTCCTTCCAAATTATGCCATCCTAAATCATTTTACTGGAACTGACACAAGTAATAAAATAAGCGTATTTCACTTTTCATTGTTTTCTTTTCCCTGAGGGGAAGCAAAAGTCATGGGTTAAAAAGGAATTGGGTAATAGACCGCTGAATGATCAAGAGCTGGGTTTCCCCAGATGACCTGCCAATTTACAAAACCAAGGAAAAGCACTTAAGCTTTAATGTAAAATGCTTCAAGGCAAGCACCAGCACAAAGTCTGGTGAGATGAAGGCCTGGGATGCTCTGTATGTGAAGGGACAGTGGTGCTTGGGAAGGATGCCCACCCTTCAGAAGACCTGAATTTGATCCCAGCTCTGCTACTTCAAAGCCATGAAACCTTAGAAAAGTCAGTTTTCTGAGCCTGTATCCTTATCTTTGTGACGGAGCTAATAATATCTACTTCACAGGTTAGTGGTGAGGATTACATAAATAATAATAATAAACATTTGTGGAGGGTTGGCATTATGCCAGAAGTTGTGCTCAGTTTATTGGTAATCATCCCTACCATTTAAATCTTTACTCATGTCAGACTGCACTAAGTACATTATGCATATATCTTACTCATTCTTATTCAAAATTTCGAAAGGTAGGTCTTGCTATCTTCATTTCACAGATAAGGAAACAGACTTGCAGAGGTTAAGGGATATTTTTAAGTTCATAGTACCATAACTAAGTTTCAGACCCGTGAGTTTAACCTCTATGCAGAACCTCCCAGGAATACAATACCTGGTTAGGAGCCAATGCACAGTAAACATTAGTTTCTTCACTTTCTTCCTGTCTTCCACTCTAAGTCAGGGGAAGATCCCTTCTGAACCATAACTTAAGGCAAGATACTCTGAACCAAGTATGACTAGGTAGTTCAGCAGTCCACCACTAATGACCCAGAACTTCCATAAAGGATTCACGACACAGCAAAACCAACCAGTATGTCCCTAATGGACATATCACTTCTTTTCCATGGGAAGCCTTCACACAGAAATGGATTTCAGTGAAAAGAGGCAGGTATATGAGAAGTGTCTTCTGTTCCAACATTTGATGCCAGTCACAAATCCAAAAGATGGTGAGAATGGAAATACAAGGAGCAGCTGGGTCTGGTTGGTGAGAGTCCAGCTGTCAAATTGGTCCACACCAACTTGATAATCACCTGGCCATGGCTGCCACAGATGCCTGGCTTCTCTACTGGGTCACATGACCAGTCACAGGCTTTTACACAGAAAGCCTTACTCTGAGTCTGTTGGTTCTCCAAGACCCACTCAGACAATCAATTACTCCAATAATGCAAAATGTAATATTATAATTACAAAATTATAATATAAAATTATAACGTTGCCCCTGTCCTCAATGGGGCTTACATCAATCAGAATCTCCCAGAGTTGGGAAGGGTATCAATGGTCCCCAAGTTACATGGCTGCTACCCAGTGAGAAGGTTGTAACTCAGAAGAAAATTTTAATGCTATTAGGAAGGGAGAGGAGGGGCATGAATGCTAATTAAAAACCAGCAAATGCCCACCAATAAGGCTCAGTGGATTCATTAGGCCTCTCCATCAGCTAGAAGGTCCTCAGAAAAGGAGAAATGCACAGATGGATCAATAACTTGTATATGTCAGGAATGGATAGGTACTTTATATGTATATTACCTCATTTCATTCTCCCTACAACCTTGGACATGGGCTTACTTTTAGAATTCTGCAGACAAACACAAACTCAAAGGATTCAAGCAATTTGCTCAAATTTATACAACCAGTAGATACTAACACCTAGGTTTTAGGCCAAGGCTATCTGGCTTCAAAGTTGTTCGTCATTTTACTGCACTGCGTTACCTCCCCCAAAAGATAACAAACACTTTTCTCTTGGATTCTGGTACTCAACAGTTAGTGAATGGGAATAGAGAAGCAAATTTTAAAACATGAACATTGTGAATCAAGGAAAAGGGAGAAGGGGAGGCAGTTAAGTGCAACCAGCAGTGACAGATGCAAGTCGTCCCTGCATATTAAATCTTCCCTCAGTATATCATAATAGAAATTGTATCTGGGACTGTGATAGTTAGGTTCAGGTGTAAAGTTGGCCAGGTGATGATGCCCTGTTGTTCTGTTGCTGTGGATTTAAATCATCAGCATGTGAAATTCATCTATGGCTGATTACAACTGCAGTTGGCTAAGGGGAGTGCCTTCAACAATAAGTGAGGTTTAAATTAATTAGCTGGAAGCTTAAAAAAGAGAGGTCAGAAAAGAGCTTAGCAGATCAGCATACCTCATCTCAGCCATCAGAGCTCAAACCCCAGACTTTCAGAAATGCAGAAAGGAATCACCCTGAGGGAAGCTATTTGAACCCAGAATCTCAGAGGGAGGACCCACAGATGTCTACTCTGTGCCTTCCCATGTGACAGAGAAAGCCAGAGGAAAGCCAGCTGCCTTTCCTCTAAGAACTATGAATTTGTAGCTAAATAAATCTCTTTACTAAAAACCAATCTGTCTCTAGTTTGTTGCATTCTGGCAGTTTTAGCAAACAAAACAGATTTTGGTACCAGAGAAGTATGATGCTGCTGCAGTTTGCAAATACCAAACATACTGGAATGCTTTTTTAAATGGATAAGGGGAAGATTTTGGAAGAATTGTGAGGAGCTTGATAGAGAAGGCCTAGAGTGCTTTGAAGAGACTGTTGGTGGAAAAATGAACTCTAAAGATAATTCCATTGCAAACTGGAAGGAAGGCAATCCTTGTTTTGGAGTGGCGAAGAATCTAGCAACATGCACTACTGGCTTTGGATGGAAGGCAGATTTTTAAAACCATGAATTGGATATTTGGCAGAAGAGATTTCCAAGTTGAGTGTGGAAAGTGCAGCCTGGTTTCTCCTTGCAGCTTATAGTGAAATGCATCAGGAAATACATAAATTGAGAACTAAACTCTTGGGTACAAAGAAACCAGAAATTGATGTTCTGGAAAATTCTGGGATTCCAGAAAGAGAGACCCCAGAGAACAGTGCCCCAAGTGAGGATTTAACCAAATGTGGAAGAAGTCATCCATTAGAGGACAAGTGAGGATTTGAGATGGAGTTCTCCAGAAAGGATTTGTGGAAAGTCCTTTTGTCTAATGGGCATGATCCCAGTGTACTGCATAGCAAACCAACAACAGCACTGTGAGATCTATATAAATGGAACCACTGCCAGTCTGGACTAAAAGGGACAGAAAAGGGACAAATTGAAGGAAAAATAACTTTGGAGGTAGAACCATGGAAGCTAAGATCTGAAGCTATGAAACCTCGAGCTAGGAGAGGGGACCCACTCATATATATGAAGAGATATGCATTTGCCCCAGGAGCAGAGGGAAAGCCTCCTGCTTTGTTGCTCAGGAAGAGTTGTGCCACCCCAGGCATTGGAGAGGGTGGGGAGCATAAACCAGTGATTGGGGGAGCCTGTCCTAAGACAGGTCTAACACCTCACACTTGTACTTTTCATCTTCAAAAGAACCTTCACAGACATTACTTCCAGAATTCTGTGAGCCAAATATCTGAGCCCCACAGGGGCCAAGGAGATTCCAGGGATGGTGGGTAGAGTGTAGCCTCTGCAAAGATGTCCAAACCCTTATCCTTAGAACCTATGAATAAGTCATGTTACATGAAAAAAGAGGTATTTTGCAGATGTAATTAAGGTTATTAGACTTGAAATAGAATACGATCCTGAGTTATCCAAGTGGACCCAATCTAATCACTGGTGAACTTAAAAGTAGAGAATATTCTCCAGCTGGAAGCAGGAGAGATGTGGCAGAAAACCAAAGAGATGCAAAGAGATGAGAAAGACTTGACCCACTGTGGCTGGCTTTGGAGATGCAGGGGGCCATGAGCCAGGGAATGTGGTGGCAAGTAGAAGTGAGAACAACCCTCAGTCCAGAGCCAGTAGGAAAACTGGGCTTCAGTCCTACAACTGCAAACTGAATACTGTCAACAACCTAAATGAGCCTGGACATAGAAACTTCCCTTAGCCCAGCTGATACCTTGATTTTTGGCATTGTGAGACCAGGAGCAGAAAATTCAGCTGAACCCACCTGAACTTCTGCCTTCACCATGAGATAAAAAATGGGTGTTATTTTAAGTTTCCAAGTCTGTGACAATTTGTTATGGCAGCAATGGAAAACTAATCTGCAAGGTAACTACCACTGAGTAATCAGAGACTCTGAAATATTTATAATGGAGGGTTTCCTTCCACCTAGGAATCAGGCTCACTTAAGAGGTCTTGCTTCTGTTGACTTCCCAAAAGTGTCAAGATGATGCTTTGAACTACTATTAAAGTATCATGCTCTTCTGGTCCACCTGGTATCAGAAATTTAAATGATCCATAATAATGAAGGCTGTGCTATATTTTTTCCCAGGTTGTGGGGCAAACATTTTAGAGACTTTTCCCTTTGCATGGCTGGGCTGGGTTTGACTAATGGTCTGATTTTCTGTTAAGCTGTAGGGGAAGTGAGAAATTACTGCTTTCATAGAATTAGTAAATGCCACCAAAACTAAAGGTCAAACCAAGTTGACATTAAATACAGTATTTCCAGTGAGGCAATGCATGGTACTTTAATGAGCAGTTCCCATAAGTCCCCCATAATGCCTATTCTCTACGCTTGTTTTGAGTGCTAATGGAATCCAGTTAAACTCTTTGTCAGGTCTCTGGCCTTTCCCACCTGCGACCTATATTAACCACAATAAGTCTGTTTTGGCAGACAAAGCCTCCTTGGTAACCCACGTGAAGTAGGGTTATGTGGCTGGTTCCACACTTCAGATGCTACATTCACTCATGCAGGCTGCCAGCTTTCAGAAGCTGTGTGAGCAGGGCACTTATTTATCCTCACATTTGATTTTGGGGGACAGAGAAACAATGGACGACAGACACAGGGCAGATTCCAGCTGAGGTGAGTCTGCACAGGAAACTCAAGCTTGAACTAAGAGTCTGACAACCTGGAGGCTTCAAGAAGCAGAGGGAAGCAGGCATATGTGTAGAAGGATATGCACAGGTTATCCTGGGCACCAGGCTATTATAGGCTTAAATCCAAGCTCTACCACTTATTCTCTATGTGTCCTTAGGTACAATTTAACCTTGATGAGCCTTAGTTTCCTCTTCTGTAAAATGGGGATAGTACCAGATTTAAAATAAAATTAATGAAGTAATGCGTGCTCCCCACTCTAGTACTTTCTAGCACTCTTATTGTACTTTATTTGAATCAGTGGCACTTGTCATCATTTAACAGCTATTTTATTTTGGTGTTTTTGATTAATGTATGTCTACCCACTTCCTCATCTACTAGAATGTAACCCCCATGAGAGCAGGGAGTTTTCTTGGCCACCACTGCATCCATGGTGCCTAGAACTAACAAAAGCAGTAGAGCTTAGTGGTGAGAGTCTGGGCTCCAGAGCCAGGTTATCTGGGCTGTAATATGGACCTTCAAATCACTGGCTATGTGGACTTGGACAAATTATTTAATGTTTGATTTCCTTGTTTGTCTCATCTTAAAACGAGGATAACAACAGAACCTCCCTCAAAGGGTTATCCCAAGGATTAAGCAGCTACTGCAAGTAAAGTACTTAGAAGAGTGCTAGATACATAGTAAGTACTCAAAAAGGATTAGCTAAAAAAAATTGTTTTAATTGAAAAAAAAAGCTGTAAAAAGGGTGGGCAATGGTGACTCAGTGGCAGAGTTCTCACCTGCCATGCAAGAGACCCGGGTTCAATTCCAGATGCCTTCCCATGTTTAAAAAAAAGGGGGGGGGGTTAGTTAATAATAATGATAACAATCTGACATGTCATAGATAATGAGTCAGTATTGGTTGAATGATGAAAAATATTTACGATGCTCTTAGAACTATGTCTCACACATAGCAGGCCCCTAATAAATAACTATTCACCATGATTTGCTGGTAAATATTTAACAACCAGCTCTCAGAAGGCAGGACATTAATACATGGAGTTTGCCAATGTCTGGCGTAAATATGGCTGACATTGCTGAACACAAAGTTGGGAAGAGATGTGGAGTTATCACACCATTATATGGTATTTCTACTATTGTGATGGTTAGGTTCTGGTGTCAACTTGGCCAAGTGATCATGCCCAGTTGTTGAGTCAGGCAAGCACTGGCCTGACCATTGCTGCTAGGATATTTTGTGGCTGGTTGATAAACCAAAGTGCTGGTGTATTAAATCATTAGTGAGTTGACTGCATCTGTGGCTGATTATATCCGTGATCAACTAAGGCATACCTCCCACTAATGGGATAATCCAATCAGTTGAATAATTTTCAGGGGAAAGAGAGACTTTTTCACTGCTTCTTCAGCCAGCAGGGCTTTCCTCTGATGAAGGGTCTGGATGAACCTCAGACCCTTCATCAGAGTTACCAGCTTCACAGCCTGCCCTATGGATGTTTTACTCTTCCATTCCCACAGTTGCATGAGACACCATTATATATCTCATATTTATCAAAAGCTCCTGTTGGTTCTGTTTCTCTAGAGAACCCTGACCAATACAGCTTGGTACTGGGAGTGGTTATTAAAAAACAGAATCTTAAACATTGGTTTTTACAATTGGTTTTCTACTGGGATTAGACTCAGAGGCACTAATTACTCTGGTTCCAATAATCAAGCTGGTGCTGATAGTCAATGGAATGAAATGGCAAAAGAAATACACAAAATATCACCAAAGAAAGAAGCAAAATATCACCATTAGATTCTGCTAACTGTATGCTTATATGAGGCAAGACTCTGGGTGAGAGTGTTTTTGACACCTTTACAGAGATTTGTGGAATTAAGAGGTATAATGATCTTGGCTGGTTGTTGCTGGATTCATTGAATACAGTGATGAGAGAAAGGGATGAGCTGAAGGCTTCAAATTTGCAACTTAAGTTGCTGTACAAATGATGTAAAAGTTTTCATGTTTGCCCTGAAAGAAAATCTTACTTTCTGTGGTCGCAGACTTGAGATCTCTGAAAACCAGACACAGAGCCTCACTCTGTGAGTAGCAAGTTTACAATGTAAACTAAAATCTCAAACTTACAGGGTGTCTGCTATTAAAGTAAGGGATTTGACTGCGAAAAAATGGGGTCCTGCAACATGAGATGGGAACTTTGGCTTGATTATTATGGTAATGAGGAAATGGACTCCCTGGTATCCTCTGAGTCTTGGCTAGATAGACCTGTAATGCACTACTCTGAGGAAAGAGCTTCCCAACGTCCAGCCTGCCTTGAGAAAACAGCCTCCAGTCTCGGCTAACGAGTCTGCCATCCAACCTCCACCTAATGAGATTAACCCTTTAGTGCCTGCTAACCTGTAACCACCTCCCCTGGGGAAACAGCCCTCACTCCTGTCTGGAACAACTAATCCTGTTTCATCAGATGAAATTGCAATGGAATTCCCTGGGGTAATTGGCTTGAAAGACACTTCTATTTGTTTTCATGACTCGCCCCCACCACTCTTTTCTTCCAGACCTATAACTGGACTAAAGTCCCATCCGGCCACAAAAGGTAAGTTACAAAGTATGACCCTTGAAGAGGTACGTTATACTCCAAAAGAACTACATGAGTATTCCCATCTATATAAACAAAAATCAGGAGAATATATTTGGGAGTGGCTATTAAGTGTGTGATCAAGTTGACTTTATTGATATGGGTCCACTAAGCAGAGATTCTGCATTGAATGTTTTATCTCCAGGTGTTAGAAAGGGCATTAACAGTTTGCTTGGATGGTTGGCTGAAATATGGATCAAAAGGTGGTTGACATTCAGTTTAATTGAGCACCATAAGTGCATGGAACCTTGAATAAGGAATGAGATTTTGTTGCTTTGTCCATGTTAGTACGATGCCCTGATAAATCCCAGAGTGATTTGAACAGTGAATAAAGAAATATTTTCAAAGTCCCCTTGGGGGAATGGGGAAAAAGGGAGAAAAGTTTGAATTCCCCATTTGGAGAATTCCTGATATTCTCACAAGCAGTGGGAACAACCAAATCACTAGGCTGAGCCCTTGATATTGGGGTTTTCCCCTATGAAAGTTATCCCTGAAAATGATAGGCTAAACCTACTTAAAATTAGGCCTAAGAGTCACCCCCAGAGAACCTCTTTCATTACTCAGATGTGGCCTATCTCTCTCAGCCAACATGGCAAGTGAACTCACTGCCCTTTCCCTCTCTATGTGGGACATGACTCCCAGGGGTGTAAACCTCCCTGGCAACATGGGACAGAAATCCTGGGATGAGCTGGGATTTGCCATCATGGGATTGAGAAAACCTTCTCAACCAAAAGGGGGAAGAGAGAAATGAGACAAAATAAAGTGTCAGTGGCTGAGAGATTTCAAACAGAGTCAAGAGGTTATCCTGGAGGTTATTCTTGCGCATTATATAGATATCCCCTATTTAGTTTATGGTGTATTAGAGTGGCTAGAGGAAGTACCTGAAACTGTAGAGCTGTATTCCAATAGCCATGCTTCTTGAAGATGATTGTATAATGATATGGCTTTTGCAATGTGGCTATGTGATTGTGAAAATCTTGTGTCTGATGCTACTTTTATCTACAGTATGGGTAGCTGAGTAAAAAATATGGATAATAAATAAATAAATAATAGGAGGAACAAAGATTGAAATAAATTGAGCAGATTGAAATACTGTGGTCAATGAGAGGGAGGAGTAAGGGATATGGCATGTATGCATTTTTTCTTTATTTCTTTTGCTGAAGAGATGCAAATGTTCAAAGAAATGATCATGGTGATGAATACAAAACTATGTGATGATATTGTGAGTCACTGATTGTACACCATGTATAGAATGTTTGTATGTCAAGAATGTTTGGATATTTCTTTGTTGTGTACAATAAAAATATTTTTAAAAAATGATTCAATAAAGTTAACAATTTATTGATTTAAAAAAAAAAGGTGGCTGACATTACCTGAGGTTGAAATGCCAGAACTACTGCCCTGGTATAATGTAGACAAGGGGATCCAGAGGCTTAGAGAGATTGGAATGTTAGAGTGGATTTATTATGGAAGACCTGCTCACACATCCTAGAAATATCCAGAGAATTCATCTCTCACCAGAACATTGAGAAGTAAATTTGTGAGACTAGCTGCATCATCCCTGAAGAGCTCTGTAGTTGCCCTCCTCTGTAGATCAGACATTACTGTGGGAACTGCTATTACTGACCTGGAATCCTTAAACACAATGGGAATTATCAGATCCCAAGTTGGCAGAAGCCAGGTGGTATCAGTTAATCACCATAGACAAAGTGGGCATGCCCACTATAATGGACAGTAGACTCAAAGCAGGAGTCACAATAATCTGACCCTCAGAGACTTGTAGCATTGGCTAGTAGGTTGTGGGGTACCTAGAAGTAAAATATATGGGCAATATACAAAATTCTTGTTTGAGTTGTATAAGCAGAAGAATTCTAAGTCAAGTGAACAGAAGTCTAACTTGCCTTACAAAAACAGAGAGTCATAGCCCCTTAATCAATTCCCAGACCTGAGCCCCTTGAATAAGTTTACAGACCCAGAGCCCCTTGAATGAGGAGAGGGCCAAGTACCTTCAGGGAAGGACCCTTTTACACTTCCCAAAATTTAAACTGTTAACCTTTCTCCCAGCTGTCCCCAAGGGGAATTATGGGTCTTTGACCAGGGTGACTGTGCAATGAGGAAAAGGAAATAACTAGATATTTGGGGGATTTTTAGACACTGGCTCAAAAGTGACACTAATTCCAGGAGACCTGAAACATCACTCTGGTCCACCAGTTAGGAGTAGGGGCTTATGGAAGTCAATTAATGGGTGGAGTTTTAACTCAAGTACATCTCACAGTGAGTCCAGTGGGTCCAAGAACCCCAGTTCCGGAATGCATAATTGAAATCGACATACTCAGCAACAGGCAGAATCCCCACATTGGCTCTCTGACTCGTGGAGCAAGGGATATTATAGTAGGAAGGGCCAAGAAGAAGCCACTAGAACTGCTCCTACCTAGCAAAAGAGTGAATTAGAATCAACACCGTATTCCTGGAGAGATTTCAGAGATTAGTGTCACTCTTAAGAACTTGAAGGATATAGGGATAGTGATTCCCACCACATTTCGACAGGTGGCAACTCCAATTGCAGCTGCTCTTCTAGATGTGGTATCATTGCTTGAGCAAATCAACACATTGCCTGGTACCTGGTATGCAGCTATTGATCTGATGCTTTTTCCTCAATGGCTGTCAGTAAGGACCACCAGGAACAGTTTGTATTCAGCTGGCAAGGCCAGCAGTATAACTTCACTGTCCTGCCTCACGGATATATCAACTTTCCAGCCCTATGTCACAATCTTGTCCACAGGGACCTTGATCATTTCTCCCTCCCACAAGACATCACACTGGTCCATTATATGGATGATATCATGTTGATTAGACCTAGCGTGCAAGAAGTAGCAACTACTCTAGACTTTTGGTAAGGTATTTGCATGTTAGGGGATAGGAGATAAATCCAACAAAAATACAGGAGCCTTCCATATCACTGAAATTTCTAAGCATCCATTGGTGTCGGCATACTGAGATATCCCTTCTAAGGTAGAAGGTAAGTTGTTGCATCTGGCCCCTCCTATTACCAAAAAAGAATCATATGCCTAGTTGGTCTCTTTGGATTTTGGAGACAACATATTCTTTATTTAGTGTGATACTCTGGCCCATTTACTGAATGACCAGAAAAGCTGCTAGTTTTGATGGGTACTGGAACAAGAGGAGGCTCTGTGACATGTCCAGGCTGCTGAGCAAGGTGCTCCGCCACTTAGGCCATATGATTCAGTGGCTCTAATGGTGCTGGAAGTGTCAGTGGCAAATAGGGATGCTGTCTGGAGCCTTTGGCAGGCCCCTATAGGAGAATCACAACACAGACCCTTATGATTTGGGAGCAAAACCTTACCATTCACTACAGATAACTATTTTCCTTTTGAGAAATAGCTTTTAGCCTGCTACTGGGCCTCAGTAGAGACTGAATGCTTAACCATGAGTTACCATGAGACTTGAGTTGCCTATCATGAGCTGGGTGTTGTCTGACCCACCAAGCCATAAAGTTGGGTGTGCACAGCAGCACTCCATCATAAAATGGAAATGGTATATTAGAGATAGGGCTCAAGCAGGTCTTGAAGGCACAAGTAAGTTACATGAGGAAGTGGCCCAAATGCTCATAGCTGCACTCTTGCTGCATTACCTTCTCTTTCCCAGACCAGAGTAAATGAAGCATGGGAATGGGCACATGCTGATAGAATTCTCTATTCTTACCATGTTCCCCATCATCCAGAGGCAGCTGGGTTGATAAAACAATGGAACGGCCTTTTGATGACCCAATTACAATGTCAACTAGGTGGCAATAACTTGCAGGGCTGAGGCAATGTTCCAGGAGGCTGTGGACAGGAATTATGTCCACTCTAGGATACTGTTTCTCCCACAGACAGGATTCACGGGTCCAGGACTCAAGGCATGGAAATAGGAGTGACACCACTCACTATCACCTCTAGTAATCTACCGGGAAATTTTTGCTTCCTGTCTCTGAAAACTTAAGCTCTGCTGGTCTACAGATCTTATTTCCAACAGGAGGAGTGCTCCTACCAGGAGACACAGCAATGATTCCGTTAAAACTGGAAGTTAAGACTGCGATCTGGTCACTTTGGGCTTCTCATGCCACTGAATTAAGAGGCACAAAAGGGGAATATTGTACTAGTTGGGGTGATTAATCCTGACTATCAAGGGGAAATAGGACTGCAACTACACAATGGAAGTAAAGAAGAGTTTTCCTGGAATACAGGAGATCTGCTAGAGCATCTTTTAGTACTATGATGCCCTGTGATTAAAGTCAATGGAAAACTGCAACAACCCAATCCAGGCAGGGCTATCAATGGTCCAGAAACTTGAGGAATGAAGGTCTGGGTCAGCCCACCTGGCAAAGAACCACAGCCAGCTCAATACTTGCTGAGTGTAAAGGAACATGGAACGGGTAGTAGAAGAAGGTAGTGATAAATATGAACTACGACCACATGACCAGTTACAGAAACAAGGGCTATAACTCTATGAGTATTTCCTCTGTGTTTTGTTATGATTACATTTGCATTTGTATATAAGCAAATATCTTGTTTTCCTCTTAGCATATGACATAAGTTGTATTGTTCATATTATAGTATTTAAATCAAAGGATATAAAGTTTAAGAGTGAATGTTACCTAACGACTTGCACCCTATTCTGGAGAGATGTCATGCATTTCTCGGTATACACAGGACAGTTGAGTGTTGTTAGTGAGAATTATGTCTGTTATTGTGTTCTATTTGGAAACAAGCATGTTTCAAGGTGATGTGTATAGATGCCAAGTTGACAAGGGGTGGACTGTGATGGTTAGGTTCTGGTGTCAACTTGGCCAAGTGATTGTGCTCAGTTGCCTGGTCAGGAAAGCAGTGCCCTGACCATTGCTGCAAGGATATTTGATAAACTGGAAAGCCTGGTATATTAAATCATCAGTCAGTTAATTGCATCTGTGACTGATTACATCTGCAATCAACTAAGGCATGTCTCCCACAACAAGGTAATCTAATCAATTGAATACTTTTAAGGAAGAAGGGGGACTTTTTCACTGTTTCTTCAGCCAGTGAGACTTTCCTGGGGAGTCATTCAGACCCTTCATTGGAGCCAGCCTCACAGCCTGTCTTACAGATTTTGGACTCTTCCATTCCCATGTTTGTATAAGATACCTTTATAAATTTCATATTTACTAATATCTCCTGTGGGTTCTTTTTCTCTAGAGAAAAACTAATACAACTATATAGCTATAATATTTATAAATATTCTTGAGAACACAGATAATAGTAATTAGGAAGTGAAGGTTTTGAGCATTTGTTACCTTTACTATAAGAAAAAGTTGGACTATAAAAAAAAGTGCTAAAACCAAGACAGTTTCAGGAAAAACAGGACACATGCAATAGAGGACCACAAATGCCTCAACTACAGGAATGGTCCATGGTATTCAGGAAACCATTTTCGGGCTATAATCAGTGAAGCCCAGGAAGATTACCAGGTCTGAATTAACTAAGTTTTCACTGACTCTCAAACTTCTTTCTTTTTAGCTCTCATCCAGGGGGTGGTGAGTTCCATTGTCTGACCCTCAGACACTAAGGGCTCTTTCCTCTCTTCATTTCTTTTGACTTTTGATCCTTAACTGCAACAGAGTTCATTAAATCCCTTTCCTCCATGGTGGGGCTGATTGGCCCATTAGGCAGGAACACAGACTGCTGAAAGGGAAGAGTGTTTAGTTTCCCTGGAGGGTGGAGAGGGTCCAAATTTTGGAATCCCACTACAGGCCTACGGATGCGTGGTGGGTGGTTAGGATTTCCTTTCTTCTTTCACATCTCACCCCAAGAAGTTTATCAACATATCCCTTTCAAACAAATATAGCCTCTCCCCAAGAGGAATTCTTTTTTCTCTATCTCATTAGCCTTAGAACAAACTTGTGATGAATGTGGCAGACAGAGCAGATGTGAAAGGTTCCACTCCCACTTTAAGTACATAGAAATGCTTGGTAAAAGATAAAAAATATGTGTTTAAATACATAGTTGAGCTTGAAAAAATTTGAAGGAAATCTTCAGGTGCCAGAAAAAAAGGTGGAGCGCAATGCTTGAGTGGCAGATGGAACTAATGCTAGGACAGGCTGGGCTGAGGTGAGGGAATGGGTGGAAGATTCAGATAAAAGCCTCCAGGGCTGGGACGGGGTGGGGGTGGGGGCTACTGCCCATCATGGGGCAGGAAATCAGACCTCAGGCCTGTGCAATGTGGGGAGTTAAAAGGGAGGCCCCTGCATTGGACTGGGAACTTCAAAGGGCCGCCCTCTCCTTGAAGGGAAGACTAGGAAAACTGACAGACAGACTGGGGGGTTGACCATCTGCTTGAGTCTTGCATGGAAATAATGCCACCTAAGAGAAATCAGAGTTCTAAGTTTGAATCATACTTGGATATGTGGTCAAATTTTTCCTTACCTGTGTACGACAAGTTGAGAAATTGAGGTAAAAACTGTTTCAACCAGCAAAAAATATAAGGGTCCTGTCAGAGGCCACAGTGGAACCCTGCTAGGGATGAGTCCCACAATCCTGGGTATATGCAAGCCCCATGCAAAACAATTCCTGCTGCTGATAAGCTGATAGTGAAAAAAAAAATCACAAACCACACTAGGAAACTGATTCCACTGGAGGCTGCAAACAGCAAAACTAGTACCCCAAGAATTAGAGAAAATCAAATAATCTGAAAAAGATTATAAAGAAAGAATCTCGCAAATCATAATAATACTGTGCTTACCATGCACTACACACTTTTATAAACACTTTATATATATTACCTTCCCACCAGTACAATGAGTTAGAAATTATTACTACTCTCTCATTGTACAGATGAGAAAATTGAGGCACATATTTGTTAAGAAACTTAACTAATGTCAGGCAGTGAGAGAGGGCTGGAGCCAGAAATAAAGCAGAAGATTCACCAGCTTCTAACCAGTGTGACAGAAACTGAAGCTGTCACCTAAATCTGTTCTCCTCTTCCTCCATCATAACAGAATTTTAGTCAAGCACATGAATGCCCAGCTACCCTACCTTTCCCAGTCTCTGCTGTAAGTTAGGTATAGGCATGTAATTCAGTTCTCACTGATTCAGTGAGTGCAGAAGCAATGCATTCCACTTCAGAGCTGGCACTTGAAGATGGTGCTTTCTTTCCCTTTCCTCCCAAACACTGTGGCATTGTGGGACTGGCTGCTGGTGATCCTTTGGTCCTCAGCTTGTCATATGGCAAGCCACGTGGTGGTACCTCCTGCCCTCTCCCTTCTCTTATGGGTTCCCTTCATGCTCAGCTTCTTGCTTGCTGTGGCTTTTTCTCTGTCGGAATTTCCATTCTGCTTATAAAAAACTCCAGTAATAGGATTAAGTACTGGTGGTTCAGTGGTAGAATGTTTGCCTACCATGTGGGAAACTCAGGTTTGATTCCTGGCCCATTCACGCAGAAAACAAAAACAAACAAACAAAATGCATCCTGGTTGAGATGGGCCACACCTTAATGAAGTAGTCTCATCAAAAGTCCTACTTACAATGAGTTTACATTCACAGGAGTGGATTAAATTTAAGAAATGTTTTTGGGGGCTACATACAGCTTCAAACCACCACAATAAGAATTCTTAATTTTAGATTACTAATTGCTCCAAAATCAACACACCTCCAATAGAGACAAAGTGGAGGATAAAAATAAATATAGATTTTTATACAGTTGTACCATTTTCCTGCACAAATCCCAAAGGTATATATAATTTAATGTGATTAAAAATTATTAAAATCCAAGACTGCACCTTTTGCATTTGGATTATGTCACAAACTCCAGAGGGAGTCTTAAGAAAATGAATAGTTACTTGGCTTATATTCCCTAAATCAAAAGACAGATCACCAATGCTATTCCTTCTAAAACAAAGACTCTGTCCCTGAATTGAAGGAAGCAAAATGCCAGTAACTTGAGCTCTTTGGACTCTGTTAATCGAGCAAGGAAAGTTCCAAAATTGTGAACATGAATCTCAAAGCATCTCACTATATACTCAAGTATTTTTAGAAAGTATAAGATATTGGGCAAAATCAATTTATTTTATTATTATTTTCATTTTATGGGTTGAGAAACTATAATTCAATGGTGTCCATTTCAATATTGCACATTGGCAAACCTACATTTTACAAATGGGTAAATTGAGGCTCAGAAAGTTTACGTGACTCACCCTAGATCACCCACAAAGTGAGTGGGAGAGACCACCAGAGCCAGTCAGGCTTTTTCATCAGTCACTAAGGCCTAATTCAGCGACAAATGAAAGAGTTGTTTCTCCTAGGGTCATCTACATTTGAATAGGGCCCAAATTCTTCTTGAACTAAACCCAGAATTGTGAAATTTCAAATGTTAGGCGATGAACAAAAAATTAAAGGCTTGGGGCAAGAGGATATAGGAGCAGAGAAGCATTCCCTGCTATAAGGTTGCAAACCACATCCAAAGCCACATATTCAAAACCCCAGCACTTGTACTTCTCTCCCATGTGCCAGGTTCTGGGTTCAATCTCGGGGTTAGTGACTCTCTGGACTCATGGACCTGGTTCATGCCTGTGGATTCACATCTCTGGGTTCATGTCCAGGGAAGACCAGGCTCTGGGCAGAGTCTTTTCCATCTATGAGACTCAATCTGCCAAAGTGAACTGTGATAAAACATGGCAAGAAGGGAAGATCGGGCCTTAGCTCACTTCTCAGCATGTCCAAGGAAATTAGTAGTCCATTATCCAATATTCATTGAGTCCTGTTTATGCACCAGAACTGTGCTAGATCCTGGCTGGGACTGGGAGAATCAAGGATCAGGGAATAAAACAGGGAAAAGATAGAAAAATAAAAAGAGTGAACAGTATATTGTACCTGTGTTTAAACAAAATAATTACTTTTCATTTAGGGAAAGAAGATAGCTGCATACGGACATTTAACAAGATCAAGTATAGAAGGAAAGTGCCAAAAGAATGCACAGTGCAAATGGGAGTTCCTATGGGAGTTCAAAGGATGATAAGCAAGGACGGGGACTTGAGGTGAGTTCAGACAGTTTGATTATGAGTCCTGGTCAAAGATTTATTACAATCCTGCTACCAGAGAAAAAGCCTCAGTAAAACAATTCAGAGATTCACTCTTGGTAGGGACATTTTATAGGAAAAGACAGTGGTTAGATAATCATTTTAGATTAGATGCAAAACTTGCTTGGTTAAAGGTCTCTAGACTCTTGACTGACAGTGAGTTGGGTGGGTAAGTGGGTGATTAGTTTCCCAGAACAAGTCTTAATCCCATTATAGTTTTCAGAAAATAGGTTAAGCCTTTTGTCAGGAATGCTAATTTCTCCCAAGATTCTCTCCCACCCTAGGTCTAGAGAAAGTTTTCTTTTTCAGTGCAGTCTTATTGGTCCCTACCTGGCAACAAGGCGTGCAAAATCCATATTTATATTGGATGTATTTGCCAGGTTGGGAATTGGACATATAATCTCTAAAGGAGAGGATGACCCCAATTAGCCTGCTCTGGTGTGAAAGAAATACAGGGACAGACCCAGGTTTTGTTGGGTCTAAAGCGTGTATAATTTGGGGGATATTCCTTAAGAAAAAAGTATAAAATTATGAATATACAACTAGGTATAGGAAATGAATGTTTACTTAGGATGAGAAACGAAATCCCAGCAAATTCCTGGATCCTAAGAGATTCAAGCTCTTTTTTCTGAAACCTCTTTTCCAGAAATTGTTACATGGACATGCTTTCAAACCATAGCACAGCTTCCCCTTCTAACTTAGAATGCTCTATAGCTCTCAGCAACTCCTGGCTCCTACAGGGACCTTTAAACTTAAGCTTCATTCACTTCCCAGTCAGTAGGACTCTGATGTTGCTTCTGCAGGTTCAGCTACAGCCTCCCAGAACCCACACTTCCTACTCTGGATAATTGGCACCAAGCCACTCTGTCCTGGCCTCAGTTATTGGATTAAATTGAAAATTTGTCAGAAAAACCAGGGATTCATCTGTAAATGAATTCAACAAACATCCGTTGAGTACCATTTTGTGCTAGGCACTGTGCTGATGTGGAAATGAACTTTTTATTACCCAAACATAATATCTAAGAATATTTTGGATAAGTGAATTTTCACTCCCTTTATTCTGCAATATTCCCTGAGAATCTCCTATACACCAGGACTGAACCACACAACTACCACATGAGGTGGACACAAATGTTCCCATTTTACAGATGAGGAAACTGGAGGATCAGAGAAGTTAAGTAGCTTAATGATAGCAGAGTCTGGGGATTAAATCTTAAAACCAGAGCCAGAGTCCTTAACCACTTAAGCATCTAGCAGGGCCTTTTGTTTTAATACACACACAAATATACATACTCACTGTCTTAGTTTGCCATGTTGCTATGACAAGTACTACACAAAGTCTTAAACCTCAAGGATGTATTGACACATTGGGTTTGAGGCTCGAAGAAATTCTAAACCAAAATGTTAGCAAGATCACTTTTTCCCAGAGTCTATAGTGTTGCAGTACTGGTATGGCTGCTCGCAATCCATGGATTCCTTGGCTTGCATCTGCCTCCAGCCCAATGGCACTCTCTCACTCCTTGTATCTGCTGACTTCTGCCCCCTTCCTGTGTGGCCTTCCCCCACATCTGGCTTCTGGTCTCTTCTCTTGTGAGGTCTCCAGTAATATGAATTAAGACCCATCCTATTCAATCGGGTCACACCTTAACTAAAAATAGCATCTTCCAGAGGTCTTATTGACAGTGGGCTCAGATGCTCAGGAATGCAGACTAAGATTAAGAACTTGTCTAACTGAAGTACATAATTCAATCCTCCATAGGCATCCTCAAGATGTCAGACAGAAGAGCCATGGAAACCAGAACGGAACCCCCCATCAGGAATCACATTTATGAAGATGAAGTGAGGCATTGGAGGAGGGTGGTTGTGGGCCTGGGGACTTGCATGGCGGGGTGGGACAACAGCACACAGGACAGTTTGATTAGAGAGGAGTGCATGTGGGAACAATGAGGGAAGAAAAACTTTTTGGATTAAAAAATGTGAGGGAGCAGGGGAGAAAAGGTCTAATGTATTGGGAGCTAATGAAGTTTTTTGAGTATTAGAGTCATGCATTATTTTAGGAGGAGTGATGTGGCAGCAATACACCAGTACACTGCAGGGAGAAACCCTTGGAAGCCAGTCAGGAGGCTGCAGCAAGCTCCAGAGAGAGGACAGAAGGCAGAATCACAGGATCATATGATTTCAAAGTTTTTTGGGTGGGGGATGTGGTGGCAGTTAAACATCAGAGATGAGGGCAGTGTGATGGCTCAGAGGTGTTGCAGATAAATCACTGCCTAGACACAGACAGTTCTACCTTTGGTCTCTGTGCATAGAAAATTTACAACTAATTAATTTGCTTATATTCCTCATCCCAATCTAATTACTTTCAAGGGTTTTAAATAAGTATCACCTCTTTTGACCCCACAGGCATGTAGGTCCATTTTAAAAGGGGATGTCTTCTAATTGGAGTAGTTGCTTATAATCTCAGAAGGCCCTTGATGTACAAACAAGTATCTGCCCTTTTTACATCACTCTACAGCAGGCTTCTCCTATTCGTTCTTAGCTCAACAAAACTGGGGCCAGAGGCTGCCATGGTGTGTCATTTTGTGAGACTGTGATTCTCTTTGAGAATCTGATTATAAATTTAAGGGTCTGCACATCCCCTGAAGTCTATCATTAGCCTAGATTAGAAACTGGAAGGATTGAGGAAAAGAGATCAACTGAACAGAAAATATTTTTTTAAAAAGAGAAAAAGATAAATAACTTTAAAAAAAGGTCAAGAGAAGAGGAAAAAACTCCCCAAGTGAATGACAAAATATTTTGGGAATTATTATCTTCTTTCTTAAAATACAATTCAGGGGACGGTGCCACGGTGGCTCAGCAGGGAGAGTTCTTGCCTGCCATGCCAGAGACCCAGGTTTGCTTCCTGGTGCCTGCCCATGCAAAAGAAAAAAAAGGAAAAAAAAAAAAAAACAATGCAGGGATCATAGGGTCTTCTTATCCCTGAGTTGTCAAGGGATCCATTTAGGAAAAGAAGGGGCGAGAAGGAGGACTGTTGTGGGTGAAAGCTTTCTTTTTGCTGGGTGCCTGGGCTCTTTACTAGGTCTTCTGTCCCCTTGGGAACTTCATTCTATAGGGACAAGCTCAGAAAGCTTGACTGCAGGCACTTGTTGAGCAGAAACAAATCCCAGTTTCTAGTGTTCTCCTCAGCTTTGGGGGCATTTAGGCCAGAGAACTCTTGAGTCTTCTCAGCTGCAGATTTTCTCCTGCCTCTGAGTATATTCAACCCCCTGCCATATATTTCTCCCCTCATTTTCCTACCCCCTGCTTTCCTTCTCTGATTCTATACACACATGCCAAAAGGGTCTGTGGGGAGGGGTGTTTGGTCGGGGCTGGCATTAAAGATCAAAGGTTGCCAGACTGGGTAGAGCCTTAGAAATGATCTAACCCACCCCCATCATGTTTACAGCCCAAAGCGATTCATCCGAGGTCTCACAGCAGACACAGGACAAGGGCCCAGGCCTTCCCCAATTTCTCCCTTATTTTTCAGAGTTACTGAAAAGATGGATAATGCAATATATGTGAAAATTCTTTATAAACTATAAAATACAAATATACAGTGTATGCTATATGTGTGTGAGTGTGGTAGATTGAATTATATACCCCAATTTAGACAAGTTCTTAAGTCACAATCCTGAGGGCATAAGCCCAATGTCAATGGACCTCTTGAGGATGTTACTTTTAGTTAAAGTGTGGCCCAACTGCATGAGGCTGGGTCATAATTCATGCTGCTGAGACCTCATAAGAGAGAGACCAGAAGCCAGATGTGGGGGCAGGCCACACAGGAGGAAACCAGACATTAGCAGGAACCAGAAGAGCTGACACAGGGAGTGAGAGTGCCAGGGGGTTGGAGGGGAAATCCCAAGGATTGCCAGCAACCAGCACCAGTACCAGAATACCACATACTCCAGGAGAAAGCAAGTATGCCAATATGTTGGCTCAGGATTTTTTTAGCCTCAAACCCACAAGCCAATACATTTTTGTCATTTAAGCCAGCCCATAGCAGCACTGGCAAACTAAGTCAAAACCCTACTCTGTTTCATCTCCTGTGTTTCTGTATTCTGCTGCAATTTCATTCAACTTGTTCTGTCTCCTCTCTCTAATGCTATTACGGTTCCATAAGGGCAGGGCTTTGTGTGCTGACATTTTGAACCCCTTACCACATTTGATGCAGCATTTTAAATATGGTAAGAGCTTAACATTTATTGAAAACTGAGCACAAGATGGGTCAGAGCTGCCTGGGGTCAAAATTCTTGGTACACTGCCTACTCGCTACGTCTCCTTGAGTGATTTAATTTATTAAAGCTTCAGTTTCTTCACCTGTAAATCGAAATCATTGTAATACCCATCTCATAGGGATGTTGTGAGAAGTAAGTATGATGAAGCATATACAGCATCAAGGGCATTGTCTGACATGTAGTATCCTGTGCAGATGAGATGTCATCATCAGCACAGCCAGCAGTGTTGTTACTGGAATCAAAAATATGAATATCCAGGTAATCCCTAAGGAAGATGGAGATAGGCCAGCACCACAGTGAGGCGACTCTCTCCAACACTCAGATAATTGCAAAGAACTGTGACCTCAATCCTGCAGGGGGTGGGAGTGAGGAATCTGGCTTCTGGCCAGAATCCTATGTCTGCTCATTCACACCCAATCATAGACAATTACAAAGGCTTGACCTGGAAGGCCTCATGGTGGAAAGCTGCCCTTTCCCCACTAGATTTGGTAAACGGCCAGGGCGTTGCAGTCTCTCACAAGAGTTGCATTCAAGGACTAAAGCTCCCTGGCTGCCAAGCTCTGATCAGGAGCCCAGAGACAGAGGCCTTCCTCAGGCACCTCTGCTGAGACCTCCTTATCAGGAGAAGGGGAGGTAACCTGAAGCCACTTTTCTCCACTCTCAGTCCTCATTTCTAGCCCTTTCCCCTTATTTCTCTCCTCCCCCACCTAGATGGTTAGGGCTATAAAACAGCAAGAGTCTTTGGTTTAGGGCTCCTTCAGCAGTGAGATGATTCTCCACATCTGCATGGGTCTACCTGCCCCTCCCCTGGTGTGGTTCCATGGGTGAAAATGGTGGATTGGGAATGCTGGTGCTTTCTCCAGGTTAGCCTCTTACTTATACAATCACAGTAAGTACTTAAAGTTTGCTGGTTACTTTCGTTTGGGTAGTTGCCTTAAACAACTGCTTGAGATCTCAGCTCAGCTCTTGACAGGGAGAAAGTCAGATAAAGTAGACAACTGAATAAGCAAGAACCAGCTTAACAAAGTTGCCTCAAGCCAGTGCTTTCCAACCAGCAAATTATCACCTCTATGTAGACAAATGAGCCTGCACATGTCAGACCTCCCCCTCTCCAGATTCTATGTGGCTCTCCATAGTCACTTTCACAACGTGTCTTTTCTGTCTCCCTTCCAACCGTCAGTATCTTGACTTCCTATTCTCCACACAACTCATGTCATTGCCTCATCTGCCTGGGTCTGCTGTTCCCATTAATGAATATATGACTTTGAGGAAAAATAAAATTAAAAAAAACTTCTCATTAGAAAGAGTTGAGGATCTTATATTAGATTCAGAGGCCAGAGCTGCTCCCAATCATACCAATCAGGTAACCCCTAACTGTTGCATGTCCCAGGAGGTGCCTTGGTTCACACTTAGAGTTTTCCTGTTCCTTTAGCTTTCTTCCCTTAGGAAGTTTGCAGAAAGAGGAGCATAGTTTTATTATTTTAACTGTAATAAAATAACACTGTGGAACCTCCTGGTCCTCTGAGAGTTGCTCCTTCCACAGGATAAAGGAAGGGCGGATACATTGTCTATATTTCCATGTGTTATCAATGCTACATTTTCCATGCCAGGGGAGGAAGCAGTGCTAAGATGGGCATTATGTTTGTTAATAAAGCAATTAAGCATGTGGCTGGCACTGTGCTAAGTGTTGGAAAAAGAGTGATAAATATGGCAATTTTTTTTGTCTAGTATTTCCTACCTTCAATCTGCACAGAGGTAAAGTGCTCTTTCAGAAACATAAACCATCATTCCCTTGCTCATAGCAAGTCCCCATTTAGCCAGATCATCTCTCTAACTCCAGTTTCAGTTTATTAAAATCACACAGCAGAGTGGGGGAACATCTGGGATCTGCAATTTAGAAATCTTGACTTGCCATGATCCCAGATCGAGGTCAACATCTTTAAATGCAGCAATTGCTTGCTGATAAACACAAAAATCATATGAAAAGAGCTATGAGTGTTCAAAGCTGGGTCCTTGGCCTGGAGAGGCAAAGCGTTCCTAAGAGACTATGGAGAAATATATTTTCTCTCCAAAAATGCTTCCTCAGAAACTGGATGTTCTGTCTCCAGTCTTCATACTCCTCCGCTTCAGAGACTACTTTCAAATCTCCCCTCATCGTAAGAAAGTTGATCACATATTTTCCCAGACATTGCTCAGACATGAAAGCAGTTCGGTTTGCTAGGAACCTCTGAAAATCATCAAATAAGCTTGTGTAATCCCCTGGAATGTTGTCTTCCTCTTCACCAAATGAAATTACTTTACTTCTCCTTAGAATAGGCTCAAAGGTCACCCCATCTCTAATCATGTATTCACTCTTTGACCTTCCAACAATTATGTGTTCAATTTTTATTATGTTATTCTCCACTTATTCATATGTTGTTATGACTATAGCTTCTTTATCTTTCACCCAAACCAGTGGAATTAAGACCTTTGGAATGCAAAACTTTTCAGGTCTTAGAAAGGCAATAGAGTTTCTGGAGCAGCACCCATAATCAAACACTTTATTATTTGTTGAGTGAAACTTATGAATAGCCACCCTAAGTGGGACACATAAAGATCATAATTAACTTTAAATCTGTTCAGGTAGGATTTTGCAACAAATATGTTCAGCATTTTAGAAGTGTGGATCTGGGCAACTAATAGTGGCCCCTCCTGAACAATACCAGGGACTCTACTCTCAATCCTACAAAACCACCACATGAAGGAGGCATTGTTATACACACATTATCGATTAGGAAAGTGAGGATCAGAGAGGTTAAGTAATTTGTCCAAGGTTGAACCTCTAGTAATCAGAGGAAACAGTGTTCAAGCACAAGCCTTCTTGACAATAGAGCTTGATGTCCAATGGCCAGCAGTTTTCTTACAGAGTGTGCTTCCTCTCCCAGCTCTTATTACAGTGCTCCAGATACACTGTATTTAGACAACATCATAATGCTTGCCAATGATGAAAAACAGATGAACCTTTAATTTTTTAAATGAAATTTACAAGTTATACCTGCCTTCTTGCAAAAAGACTGTGCAGCACTTAAAAATATGAATAGTTCTATAAGGTGAGCATCAGGCCTTTGGCAGGCCCAGAGTTGACAAAAGTAGATGAAATTGACAAAGTTCTGATCCGCTACAAGACAGATCAGAACTTGGCAGTGCCGGTGACATTGACTATCACATGTTCTAGACCTATGCAGAATCAAGAGCCACCATTTAAAATTCAGGATATTTCAACCAAAGTCCAAATAGTTTCTCTAAATATTTAAAATAGGTTGCTTTTTTAATTGTTCACAATTCCTTCTCTTTAAAAGCTTGATATTGAGGGAAGAGTCAGGGCAAGGTGGCAGTGTAGGGACATGTAGAATTTAATTTATCCCCTAGAGCAGCTTAGTAAATAGCTAGGAACTGTCTGGAACAACTGTTTGGGGGACATCCGTGAGCAAACACACATAGAACACCAGTCTGGAATGGGAGGAAGGGCTGAGATCACACCACAGGACTGTGAGTAAGGCCCTGGAGACTGGTGACCCTCCCTCACTGGCACTGCAGGCTTAACTGAAACCTTTTCCTAGGAAAAAAAAGAGGCCTCTTATGGGAGCAAGGGAGGGCAGCCCAGCCAAGCAGTTTTAATTAACAAATATGGTCCAAGCATAGATATACCCAGAGCAAGCAGGGAAGGGATCCTGAGGATACTCCAGGCAGACAGGAGGCAGAGATAAAGAGAAAACAAAAACAATTCAGTTAGACATTGCTACTTACCATAACTTGCCAAACCCCAACCAAAACTGTTCCCGCCAAAGAACACCTAGGGCATTATACAAGATTCTTCAAAGATTCCATGCACTAGAGTTACTTTCCAGAAACTTACAACCTGGACCAGATAAGTCCTGGAGTGCACAGGGGCCAGCCTCTCCAGAACAACAATAGGGGGATAGTCCCATCCCCCTATCCTGTATTACCCATAGCCCCTTACAACATGAAAAAGTTAGGATGGGCATAACCCAAATACCCCTAAAGAGTGAAAGAGAGACCAAAAGTGATGGTGGAGTTATACAGAGAAGGTAGGGTTTAACAAACGAATATGATTGCTGAATCATTATATTGACATTTCTTTTAGTCTCCAGTATCTTACAGCAGCTAGAAGCAAAAACCTAAAATTGTGGAATTGTATCCCATACCAAACTCTGAAATCTGTTCTACAACTAATGTGGCAATGTACTTTGAAATTTATTGCTTTTTGTACATATGTTATTTTTCACAATTGAAAAAAAACAAGACCTTTGGAGTTGGCCCAGCTCAAAATACTGGAAAAGGGCTGTACCCCAAGGCACATAGAGCCAAGATCCAATCAGCTCCAGCTCATGACAGGAAAGCATTTGGGCCGCTGGGGACCAGGTCTAAAAAGGGATTTTTAAAACTATTCTAAGTAGCTCATTACAGAAAGCCTCAGGCATTTTCAATTGTCAGCCCTGATCCAGGCAGAAACTGAATTAAGATAGGTCTGAGAGTCAAAGTAACAAGTCAAGTGAAGCAGTTAATTCCCTAAAGGGCATATCCTCCAAAAAAAAAGGTGGGTAAGACCTAGTTCAAGAGGGGACCATCAATCAGAGATTTCAGACCTCAGGGCCTAAGCCCTAAATCTACCTTCTACATCAGCCTCTGTCTCAAGCACTCATCTTACAGCTAAAGGGTCAGCATAGAAATAAAAGCACTGTACCACTTTACTCCAGTGGAGAGTTGCAGGCTGACAAACACCACCTGCTGAGGAGGATAGGAAAAGCTCAGAGTCTAGAGGTTTCACAGGAATATCTAACAACCTACTGGGTCTTATCCCCAGAGAAACTTAATACTGATTACACCTTTCTCCTGCAACCTGGGCCTGTCTTGTCTGGGAAAATCTGACTGGGGTTGATGATATCTGGGGAGAGAATTATAAAAAAAAGAAGAAGAAAAAAGTTCCATTTAGGCAGAGCAATAATCAGAAAAACAAGAGCTAAAAAATTCTGAACCATTAAAGAGAAGCTCTGCTAGAGGTCAAGAATTAGTTGAACTGAACACCAAAAAAAAAAAAACCAACAACAACAACAGAAAAACACAGAAAACAAATTGAACCAACAAGAAAACACTAGGTAAATGAGTGATAAGAACTTCCAGAGTAAACTAATCAAGGAAATCAGATGCCAAGTCACCAACAAAAAATTATGAGTCATACTAGGAAAAACAAAGATATGGCCCAGTCAAAGGAAGAAACTAACACTTCACATTAGATAAAGGAATTGAAACAACTAATGAATGTTCAATCAAATTCGCTAAATCAAGTCAAAATTCAAATCAAATTGAAAGATGATATGGCAAAAGAGATGAGGGATAAAGAAGGAATTAGGTGACCATAAGGAAGAACTTGAAAGTTTGAAAAAAACAAATAGCAGAATATATGGGAATGAAAGGCACAACAGAGGAGATGAAAAACACAATGGAGACCTATAACAGCAGAATTGAAGAGGCATATGAAAGGATTTAGTGAGTGAGAGGACAGGGCATCTAAAATCCTACACCCAGAAAAACAGACAGGGAAGAATGGAAAAATATGAGCAGGGTCTTAGGAAATTAAAGGAGAAGGAATTAAGTGAAGCACACAAATGTACATGTTATAGGTGTCCCAGAAGGAGAAGAGAAGAGAAAAGGAGCAGAACGAATAACAGAAGAAATGACTACTGAAAATTTCCCTTCTCTTATGAAAGATATAAAATTACATATTCAAGAAGCGCAGAATAGATTTGCATAAACCTACTCTAAGACACTTACTAATCAGATTGTCAAATGTGAAAGACAGAGAAAATTCTGAAGGCAGCAAGAGAAAAGCAATCCATCACATTCAAGGAAAGCTAAAGAAAATTATGTAGGGATTTCTCAGCAAAAACCATGGAGGCAAGAAAGCAGTTATACAATGTGTTTAAGATTCTGAAAGAGAAAAACTGCCAACCAAGAATTCTATACCCAGCAAAACTGTCCTTCAAAAAATGAAGGAGAGTTTAAAATATTTTCAGACAAACAAACACTGAGAGAGTTTATGACTAAGAGACTGGCTATACAAGTAACAGTAAAGGAAGCACTAGAGACAGATAGGAAAAGACAGGTGAGAGAGATCTAGAGAAGTGTGTAAAAATGAAGACTATCAGTAAGGGTAGAAAGAGACCAAAAGAAAGATATGACATATAAAATGAAAAAAACAAAATGTATACAAAAGTACTGCCTTTACAGTAATAACATCAATTGTTAATGGATCAAACTCCCCAATCAAGACACAGGCTGGCAGAATGGATTAAAAAATAGGACCCATCTGTAAGCTGTCTACAAGAGACTCACTTTAGACCCAAAGACAAAAACAGGTAGAACATGAAGGGTTGGAAAAAGATATTTCATGTAAACAACAACCAGAAAAGAGTGGGGGTGCTATACTAATATCTGACAATTTAGATTTCAGATGTAAAATGAGTAAAGAGACAAAGAAGAATATTATGTATTAATAAAAGGAGAAATCATAAATATTACACATCAATATTTATGCACTGGGCCAAAATGCATGAGGCAAACACTGACAACACTGAAGGGAGAATTAGATACCTCATGATAATAGTTGGATACCTCAATACATGGCTCTCATCAATGGATAGAACATCTAGACAGAGGATCCATAAGGAAATAGAGATTTTGAATAATATAAATGAGCAAGTCTTAACATACATTTATAAAACATGACACCCCACAACAGCAGGATACACATTTTTCTCAAGGGCTCATGGATCATTATCCAGGACAGACCACATGTTGAGTCACAAAGCAAGTCTCAGTGTTTAAGATGATTGAAATTATACAAAATGCTTTCTCAGATCATAATGGAATGAAGTTGGAAAACAATAGCAGGTAGAAGGCCAGAAAATCCATAAATATATGGAGGCTAAACAACATACTCTCAAACAACCTGTGTGTGAAGGAAGAGATTACAAGATAAATCAGTAAATACCTTGAGGCACATGAAAATAAAAACATGAGATACCAAAACTTATGGGATGCAGCAAAGATGGTACTGAGAGGGAAATTTATTGCCCTACACACCTATACTAAAATGAAGAAAGACCAAAAATCAAGGAATTAACTGTCCACCTGGAGGAACTAAAGAAAAAACAGTTAACTAACCCCAAAGCAAACAAAAAGAAAGAAAGAATGAAGATTAGAGCAGAAATAAATGAAATGGAGAACATGAAAACAATAGAGAGAATCAACTAAATAAGTTGGTTTTTTGAGAAAATCAATAAAGTTGATGGACCCTTAGCTAGGCTGATAAAAAAAAAGATATATAGAGAGAGCTAATAAACTAGACAATGTAGATGAAATGGACAACTTCCTAGAAAAAACAAGAACAACCAAGAGTAACTCAAGGATAAATATATGAACCCAACAAACCAATCACAAGTAAATAAGTTATCAAGAAGCTCCCAAGAAAGAAAAGTCCAGGACCAGATGGCTTTGCATGTGAATTCTACCAAGCACTCAAGAAATAATTTGTACCAAATCCTGCTCAAACACTTTTAAAAAAAATTGAAGAGGAGGGAAAGCTACTTAACTCATTCTATGAAGCCAACATCTCCCTAATACTAAAGCCAGATAAAGATACTACAAGTAAAGAAAATTACAGACCTATCTCTTTAATGAATATAGATGTAAAAATTCTCACCAAGATACTTGCACTCAAATCCAGCAGCACATTAAAAGAATTATACACCATGACCAGTGGAATTTATTCCAGGTATGCAAGCCTGGTTTAACACAAGAAAATCAATTAATATAATACATCACATCAATAAATCAAAAGTGGAAAAGCCACACGATCATCTCAATTGAGGCAGAAAAGTCATTTGACAAAATTCAACATCCCTTCTTGATGAAAACACCTCAAAGGACAGTAATAGAAGAGAACATCTTCAACATGATAAAGGGAATATATAAACACCCACAGCTAACATCATACCCAATGAGGAAAAACTGAAAGCTTTCCCTCTGAAATCAGAAACAAGACAAGGATGCCCACTGTCATCATGGTTATTCAACATTGTGCTGTAAGTACTAGCTAGAGCAATTAGACAAGAATTCCTGGCAGTTACTCAGGAAGCTAAGCACAGAATTGCCATATGATCCATCAATCCCATTACTAGGTATATATTCAGAAGAACTGAAGGCAAAGATTCATACCGATATTTAAAATGACATTATCCATGATTGCCAAGAGATGGAAACAGCCCAAATGTTCATCCACAGAAGAATGGCTAAACAAGCTGTGGTATATACATACAATGGAATATTATGCAGCTGTAAGACAGAATAAAATCATGAAGACTATAACAATGTGGATGAAGCTTGAGCACATTGCATTGAGTGAAATTAGCCAGAAACAAAAGGACAAAGACTGTATGGTCTCACTAACATGAACTAATATTAATGAGCGAAATTTGAGAGTTAAAGTTAAGAACACAAGATATCAGGAGTTAGAAAAGGGAAGAGATTGGGCATTTGATGCTGAAGGAGTATGGAATGTTCAACAGGACTGATAGTAAAGATCCAGAAATAGATAACACAATGATATCTGATAGTAGCACAATAGTAAAAGACCATGAATGAAGCTGAGTGTGAGAATGGTTGAGGGAAGAGGACTGAGGGCACATATGACACCAGAAGGAAACTCAGAAGATAAAGACGATGGCAGTATAACATAGTGATGTGTAGCGTGGACAATGATGATGATAAAATGTACAATATAGGAATGTTTTTTGCATGAGGTAGGACAAAGGAATGTCAACATTGCAAGATGTTGAAAATGGGATGGTATACAGGAAAAAATATAATCAATGCAAATTAGGGTCTACGGTTAACAGTAACACAGTAATATGCTTCCACTGAATGTAACAAAGGTAATATGCCAAAATCAAATGTCAATAAGTGAGGATGTGGGGGAGGGGATACAAGTGCTGGAGGAAATGTGGAGAGAGAGCTGTATCTATTCACTGTGGTTAGGGAAGTAGAGTGATGCAGTCATTCTGAAGGGCAGTGTGGTGCCTCCAAAGGAGGCTAAAGGTGGAGATGCTGTATGATCCTGCAACCCCATAGTTGGGGGTATGCTTGGAGGAATTGAGAGTGGGGACATTTGCACAGTGGTGTTTATGGTGGCAGTGTTCAATGGATGGAGGTGGCCTAAGGGTATACTGAGGAATAGAAAAGGAACTGTGGTGTATACATACAATGGACTACTGAGAAGCTGCAAGAAGGAATGATGTTGTGGAACGATCCTTGAAGACAGTACATTGAATGAAATAAGTCAGAAATGAAAAGACAAATATTATTAAAACCTCAGGACTAACTATAATGGGCAAACTCTGAGAATTGAATTCGAGAGCTTAGGTTATCAGGTGAAGGCCCATTGTAAAGATTGTAAGTTCTTACAGCAGTCGCATCTATTTTGAAGTTTTAACTCATTTCTAAATTCTGAATCTGAGCTCTTTGTGTATAACCTGGTTATTCCCTGGAACTCTGGGTATCTGTGTGACACCTGAGACTCAGAGCTAGAGTTCTGCAGCTATGAAAGTCATCATTACCTCATGCAGCAACTGGTAAAAACATTGAAAAAGTAATCAAACTTCAATTAGAGATATGAATGAAGCTGATCTGGTAAAGACTAAGGTGTATCAGACTAATGGGTAAAGGATGATACTGACAGTATTTTAAAACTTTACTTTTGGGTAAGACCAAACTAAGAGCTGTTTATTTTGTGCAAAATTTATGTTTTCAGTAGCATGCTATCTAATTTAACTAGTATAGTTAGTTTATTTGAACACCATAACTTCATGTAACCTTGCATAGGGAGTGAGATCTTGTTGGTTTGTACAAGTTGGTGTGATGCCCTGATACATCCTAAAGTAATATTGGGAGAGGATTAAAAAATATTTGCAAAATGCCCATGAAGAATTGGGGGAAAATATGGAAATTTTAATCTTCTATACCTGGGAAAGATCTGACATTCTCACAAGCATTGGGTAATGCCCATTTGATGGGCCAGGCCCTAGATCTTGGGGCTCACCCTTATGAAACTTATTCCTGCAAAGGAGAAGCTAAACCTATTTGTGATTAGCCCTAAGAGTCACCACAGAGAACCTCTTTTGTGTCTCAGATGTGGCCACTCTCTGTAAGCCAACTCAGTAGGTGAATTCACTGCCCTACCCCCTACATGGGATATGACCCCCAGAGATGAGCCTAGCCCTGGGATTGTGGGGTTGAGAAAGACTTCTTGACCAAAAGGGGGGAAATAAATGAAACAAAAAAAGTTTCAGTGGCTGAGAGATTTCAAATAGAGTTGAGAGGTCATTTTGGAGGTTATTCTTTCACAGTATACACATATTCCTTTTCAGTTTTGGAATATCTGAGTAGCTAGAGGGAAATACCTGAAACTATTGAACTATAATCCAATTGCCTTTATTCCTGAAGATAATTGAAAAACTATATAGCTTTTAAGATGTAGCTGTGTGACTGAAAATATTGTGACTGACATTCCCTTTATCTAGTGTATGGACATATAAGTAAGTAAAAAAAAGACAAAAAATAAATAAATAATCAGGGGGTTGGGATGTTTTGGGTGTCCCTTCTTACTTTGATTCTTAATTTAATTTTTTTATTTTTTGAGAAATGGAAGTGTTCAAGAATTTATTGTGATGATGAATACACAGCTATATTAGGATACTGTGAACCAGATTGTACAATGTGAATGATTATATAGAATGTAAATATATAATATATTTCAATAAAACTTGCATTAAAAATAGTTGATATTTCCACATTCCCTCATAGTGATAATCAGCTGATACTGAGTAGCAGCTTTAAATGTGGTAAGCATTCACCAATTAGCCACAGTCCCTCCACTTCTCCTTGACTATACTGTGAAGGAATTCAAGTTGGGGATGCCTGAGTCTGACAGAGGGGACCAGAGAGCAGTAAGCTTGTCCTGTCACCTTCCACAGCAGGCTGATGGGCTTATGGGCTTAAGGTGTGCAGTGCTTCCATTACAAATCAAGGACTTCCAGATGACAATGTACACAGAGGTTTCAGCACCATCACAGCTAACAATGCACTGCAAGGACAGAGAGGGAGGGTGGGAGGGAGAGAGAGAGAGAGAATTCACATGACATAATCCCACTTAGAAGTGAGATACACAATTCCTTGTGCCAAAGACGGAAAAGGAGGCTGAGGTGTGTAGTAGTTAGGTTCAGGTGTCAGCTTGGCTAGGTGAAGATGCCTAGTTCTATTGCTGTGGACATGAGCCAATGGCGTGTGAAGCTCATCTGTTGCTGATTACATCTGCAGTCGGCTAGGAGGCATGCCTGCTGTAATGAATGATGTTTCACTTAACTGGCTGGGGCTTAAATGAGAGAGCTCAATGTAGCACAGCCAAAGCAGCTCAGCATACCTCATCTCAGCACTTGCAGCTCAGTCCAGGCCTTTGGAGATGGAGAAGGAATCACCCCGGGGAAAGTTGTTGGAACCCAGAGGCCTGGAGAGAAGGCCAGCAGAGATCACCCTTCTTCCCACATAAGAAAGAAACTCAGTTGAAAGTTAGCTGCCTTTCCTCTGAAGAACTATACATTAACTAAATAAATCCCCTTTTATTGAAAGCCAATCCATCTCTGGTGTGTTGCATTCCAGCAGCTAGCAAACTAGAACAGATTTTAAATGGGCTGGAGCACAGCCATGGAACCCAGAGTCCAGGAGGAGGCAGAGGTGGTTTGAGTGTCAGTGCCTACACAGGACCACTGGCACCTGTCACTTCTTGAACCTAGGCTCCATCACTCTTGACAAGAAGCTGAAAAAAGCTACAACAAACTGCTGCTTGTTTGTTGCATGGGGCCATGGCTTATAGAAAGCTCTGTGATTTGAGGGACTAGATGAATCAGGCAGTGTCACAGCAGGACAGATCCTAGCCACCTGCAGTGTCTGTCTTTCTTATGATCTCAATACCAGTGTGGAGAGGAAGCTGGATTCATCAACACAAGACCTGATTTTGGGCTGGGGTGGGGTGGGATGGGGCTGTTGGTGACTGATGGAAGAGGCCAGGAGGAGGAAATGGAAAAGCAGCCAGTAAGAAAGAGGCAGTGGTCAGCTGGTGGGGAGAGGACAGAGAGCAAATGAGAGCAGAAAACTCTCACTTAAGCTGAGCTCACGAACAAAAATTCTAAAATACATAAGGAACCAAAAAGAGAAATAGCTAACAGAGTTGATAATGAAAAGACTAATTCACCTCAAAAGATGAATTCTTGTTCAGAAAAAAAGCATAAAGATGTCAAATAGCTTAGGCTTTGTTGGAAAAATTTATTCCTAAGTATATATTTTAAATATATGAATAACCACCAAAAGAAGAGAAATATATTCCCTATTTTACCAACTAGTAGAGATAAGGGAAAAAGAAATTCAATGAAATTAAAATAAAGAGAGGGGGAATCAAGGAAAATATCCTGGACAATGAAAAAATATTTCCCAGATTCTCTCAGTTTCTGAGATGATCATCCAAAACCCAAGTTTACAAGTTAGTGACTTTTATTGAGGTCAGTAAAAAACCCTTCATGTAAGACCCAGCAGAGTTTATAGTGGAATTTGTATGTGAAGAGAGGTAAGTTTGCCTTTTTCCACACTTTGGGAAGCCAGATGTTTGCCAGTTATTATCTGAAGTCCACTGTATGAGAAATGCTTGCCTTTGGACCATTTCTAAGCACTGAATCCCTCAGAGGGGCCATCTTGTTTGTTTATAGAGCTTTCAGGGAGGCTCTCAAGAATAAATACAAAGGTAGCGATAAAATCTGAGCAACCAATTATGCCAAAGTTTGTGAAGGGCACTGCGGACAAAAGGACCTTGAACAAATCTGTTCACTTCTGATCTTATAAGGAATGGCAACAATGATGGCCTTAACCTTTTGCAAACAGCCCCACTGCCTACCAGAGACATTTATAATGCTGGTAAGTGGATTCCAAGCAAATACACCCTCATGTCAATACTGTAAACTGAATGGAGGCAATGAATTTGTAAGTCTTTAGAAACTTTCCAAATTTTCTGGCTCAGCTTGGTTTCGGAGTCTGGGAAGCAAGCTCATTGGACTGGATGCCCTGGTGTCCTAGAAAATGAGGTGCTTGCCAAGTCCACGCTCTGAGACCCAGAAATGTAAAGCAGGTAAGGTAAATTGCATTGTTGTTTTTGTTTGGGTCTGAGAAGCAAATATCCTGTTTGAGATCAAATAAATGAATTCTGGGCCTGATTAAGCTGATTAAATAGGGTTCGATCTAGAGCAGACTGAAAATGAGAAGGACCTGTCTTTGGACCAGTATAGGCAAAATTCTCCCATCCTTCCTGTGCTAAAGAAGAGAAGCCTCCGAAGGAGGGGACTCATCTATACCAGACAAGATGTTTTATATTTAGAAAGTGCAGTTACAGGCTTAGGGAATAGAGAAGCATCTGATATGATTTTGACTTGAATGAAGGTACACAGAATTTTAACTTACAGTACCAACTGGCTCAAAAGTAGCCAGCGCTAACATTTATTAAGTACTTGCTATGTACTAAACACTGTCCCAAGTACTGAACAATCACACGATATTGGCTAACTCACTGTTTGCAGAACTATGAGGTAGGTACTGTTAGTGTCTCAAAGAAAATGAAAGAACAGCTATTTTGCTCTAGCACCAAGATTCAAACCTAAGGAATCTGACTCTAAAGCCCACATGCTTAACCACTAACCTACACTGCCATAAGGAATGAATTTTCTTTGAATAGATTGTAGTCTTATGATATGTTTCTCAAAAAAATTCCAGGACCTATGTGTCTCACCTGCCAAATTAGCAGATACCATTTTTACCTGCACCCAAATGGCCTTATATTTCAAATTTGTTGGAAAATCAGTACCTCAAAGAAAGAGGGCCCCGCCTTCAGTCCCAGGAGGTGAACCATGATTGGTCTAAATAACAATCCCACGTCTCTTCATTGGGGATTGGTTTGGGGATGGTCATGTGACACAGATCTAGTCAATGAAACCTGGAAGAATTTTGCTGGAGGTGTCTAAGGGTTATGTGGTGAGAAAGTCCTCTTCATTTACCCTCCTTTGAATGTGTGTATGTAAAGCATGATGCTTGGGGTTGAGGCAGCCATTTCAGGCATGTCAGCTGAAGGGCACAAAGCCAACATGCTCAGGATGGCAGAGCAGAAAGATGTTTTAAAGCCTGGGTCTCCAAAGACAGGTTGAGCCACCACACCCAACCTGGAATCACCTATCTCCAGACTTCCTGGTATGTGGGATAATTAACTTTATTGCCTAAGCCATTGTTCGGCATTATGTCACTTTGCATGCAAACCCATCCTCACTTATACATGTATCTTTTTATAGATAAGATATTGGCTGTGTCACTCCTCCCAACATTACTTCCGGAACCGCCCCTTCTGGATGACATGACTTCCGGAACCGCCCCATCTGGACACCTGTCTTCTGGAACTGATGAACCGCCTCTTCCGGACACCTGACTTCTGGAGACCCGCCCCTTCTGGACGTCACCTGACCCACTTGGTTAAAAACTGCCCACCCCATCCCCCAGGTGAAGACTCACCTCTCTCCATCTTGGGTTGGGTGAGCTCTGTCCAGGAGCGCAGAAATAAACCTGCCCGTTTTAAATTTCTCGGTCTACCTTCCTTCTTTCTCACCCTTTTGACTCCTAAACCTTTCAGATATATATTTCTGTATTCCAGCTACCTGGCCAAATAAAGCCAGTCAAGAGAAGAAAGGGAATATATTTGAGCAATAATTGTCAACACCATTCTGAAACAAAAAGAAATAAAAAGTTCAAGAGTACTATACTATCATTTACCAATCCTTGACCCCAAATCTCTGCTTAAATGCATTCACCTGTATGCTATGAATCAGTAGTAAGCAAAATAAGACATAACCCCAGGATTCCTCATTAATAAAATAAGAAATTTGAACCAGATGATCCTCAGATAAATTCAGCACAGGCTTTTTATGCTGTATGCTCTATTAAAAAGGGTTTAGGTTGTAATAATTCCTAGCAACACTTTATAAATAATGACCATATCGTTAAATACTTAATAAGATAGTAACAATTTAACAATGGGTTCTAAGTCCTTGCTCTCTGCAGGCATCAGTTCCTCATCAGTTAATGTGAAAAACTAAATAGATGTTCTTTAAGGTCCTTTCCAGTTCAGACACTTTTGAATCCGTGCAACTTCCTAAATGCACAGTTCTAAATCTCATAGGCTACTATTCACAGCTTATGCAGTCAGGTACCTGGCAATGTCTGAATCACCTTTCTGGAGCACATACTTAACGTTAAAGTTAACTGATTCACTTAAACTGTGAGCTCCTTATCATCTTCCAGCTCCTCAGTACCAGCACATTTGGTGCATATTAGGCATTCAGTATTTAATGGCAATACACCAATGGCTACCAAATTTTGATCATGCGCTCTTTAACAGATATTTTAAATGTGTCTCAAGTCCTCATTACAATCCTGCAAAGGTGATATTTTTACATCTATAAACTGAATAAAACTGGGCTCCTGTAGGGCCAGTCCAAGCCTGGTGTCACCTCCAAAATAAATACAAGTCAAAACCCAACAACTTTGAAAATTATGACAGTCTTTAGTGGGGTCTTGGGAGATATGTCAAAAGGGCAATTATTGTGCAAAGCATGCAGCAAAAACTCCTTTTTACCCAGCTCTCTTTCCACAATCCTCACACAGCAGGAAAGAAGCCCTCAATCTCCATCTTCCCCAAACCCTCTAGTGAAACTCCTGCCTCCTCCCCACCTAACTCACCCCTTTTGGAACTATTCTGTCTTTGAGAGTGGCCTCATGCCTTGGGCATCCTAAATTAGTTAAACAATTTAACCTTTCTGAGGTCTCCAGTTTCCCCCGGTGCCCACTGATTTGCCCAAGAACGCTCTACAAGGACTGATTGCACCAGCATTTGCACCGAGAGCTGTAATTCAGAAGCAGTGCTCAGCATTTAGACCCAGTCCTCTGAGCGGAGCCGCTGTTCTTCCCCAACCCCAGGCTGCTGCTCCATCTATGTAAAGATGCTCTGTTCACATGGAGATAGTCATTAACCACGGGCTGCCTCCAAACCATATGAGGAACTTGTCAAAAGAGCAGATATCTGGTCCCCATGCCAGTCCCTCTGAAACAGAGTATCCTGGGGTAAGGACCACGATTCCACATTTTTAACAAGCTTCCCAGGTGATTCTGAGGCATAGTCAGGTTTTGAAGCACTGTTTTATACCACAAAGGATTTAGAAATGAGCTAAAGGGTAGCTCATGCCCAAAGAACATGACTTCCACTTTAATGTTTGACCTTCCCTACAACAATTTCCAGGCATACAGGCAGTCTTCAACTTCTGAACCCTCTGAGTTTCAAAAATGTATTAGTAAGTGGTGGCCTGCAACTCAGAATGCGTTCCCTGGAGAAGCAGTGGCTGGAGATCTGGTGGCCTCGGAAAGTGCTCCAAGCCTTGTGTCCCTTCTAAAAGCAGTTCTGGAAATCACTTTTATATATTATAGACATAGAGTATATACTGTAAAAATCTTCACAGGAACAGGGACCATTTCTCCCTGATGTTGGCAAAAAGAAGCCAACCCTGACTTCCATCCTTTCTAGGGTCCTATTGGCAGGAGGGGGAGGTCAGGTGCTGACCCAGGGAACAGACTGCTCTGATAACTATTAGGGAAGAAATCAGAAAAAGTTTTTTATTTTGGTTTGGTAAAGCTTTTGGAATGTAATATACCAGAAATGGGTTTTTAAAGTTGTAACTTTAAAACTTGTAATGTTTTAAACTTGTAACTTTAAAACTTGTAAAGTTTACAAGTTTACAATTCTAAGGTTGTGAAAATTAAGGCAATCAACAAGATGAAACCTTCTCTGAAGACCAGTTACCAGCAAGCCTGGGCTTTTCTGTCAGAAAGCAAGACACGTCTACTGGTCCTTCTCTCCCAGGTTTCCTTGCTTCCAGCCTCTGGCTTCAGTGGCTTCCTCTGTCAGTTTCTGTGGTGTGTTCATGTCTCTCAGTTTCCCAGCAGTCTTTTCCATGAGCTGCTCTTAATTTCATTGCTTGGCTTCTGCATGTGTTTTATCCTCTCATAAAAGACTCCAGTAAGAGGATTAAGACCCACTTTGAATGAGGTGGGTCACATCTCAATTGAAATAACCTAATGAAAGCTCCTACCCACAATAGGTCTACACCCACAGGAATGGATTAAAAGAACTTACTTTTCTAGAGTCCATAAAGCCACTAAACCATCACATGGCTCTCTATAAAACTTCCAGGAAGCAGACCCCCAGTGAGCAGGGGATGTGAAAATCAGGGTTTCATTGGGGAAGTTTCCTGCCTGCAGTGGCTTCCTTTACTCTCAGGTCTCTGTCTGGGAGGGAGGAGAAGTTCACTAGGCTGAAGAGGCACCTAGAGACCAGAGAGTGGGAGGGGTCAAAGCCTCAACTCCCTGGCAGCAGGAGCCAGGGCCAGCCTTCCCAAAGGATAAGACTTTTATCAAGCAAGTGCTCACTGCTAGGATTCCCACTTCTGAGCCTTCCTCAAAGCCCTGTTCTCTTTGGAATGTGGACTCTAAGCATCTGGAGTCTCCACAGTAGATCCCTCTAAGGGCTTTAGCCACTGAAGAGCAAAAAGCTGACCCTATTATAAGGTAACCACACTGATTCTGAAGACAATTTTAGAGTGAGGACCAAAACTGCATTTTGGTTATGATCAGTAGAAATCCCAGTCAAAAAACACCTATCAAATATATACTGATGTGCAAGGCCTGAGGAACATGTAGGAAAGAGTGAATCAATCCTCTGGCAGCGTGTCGAGTACCAGGAACAAGAACACATGATCTGACAAGCACAAATGTCCTATGAGTCTGCTGGAACAAGATATTTAAATTCATAACTATCTTAGAAAAACCAAGATGTACTTGACTGAGTTGTGAGAAATAGGTTGGAAAAGTCAGTGGGATCATTGATCAAAATAAGACAGTTGGATCTTACATGTGTGTGGTTAAATCCAAAGTAATCAAAGCATGAGTTCTGATCCAGCATCACATGTGAGTCCTGTACAGCTGTAGAGATTTCACCTCTTCCACACAGGGCTTCCACAAGATGCTGTGACAAACCAAGGTGATCCTCTCTCCAGCTGGCTAAAGGGACATGCACACAAGGTCACATTTTTGTTACCTCATGCTCCTCTATTTCTCATCCTTGCAAATATATTATCTCCACATTCCTTTTTTGTAGTGTTCCTGCCCTCTATTTTTTGTTTTGATGGACCCCATTATTTTAAAGGTATAAACAGAGATCTCTGTGCTTCTCCTTCCCCTAGACTCTATCCAGCTTCAGAGGCTACCCTAAAACACCACTCAGCACCAATCCCTACTCTGAAGCACAGACTGCAAGTTGCCATTCCAATATCTCTCTCCTTTCTTCCTTAGTAACAGAATTCTAATTAGGGTAGAATGAGATCAACTAAAAGACTACATTTCCCAACCTCTTTTGCAGCTTGGAAAAGTGAATCCTGTGACTAAAGTCTGGCCAATGAGATGTAAGTATAAAAGGTATGCAGGATTCCCAGGAAGACTTCCTAAAACGAGGAGTTACACCCTTTCTGTCTTTCTATTCACCTTCCTTCCTGCTACATGGAATATGGACATGATGGCTAGAGCTTCAGCAACCATATTGGACCATTAGGTTACTTTGAAGATGGAGATGACATACTAGAGATAGTGGGGCAGAAAAGATTGGCAAAGTCAGGGTCCAAATGACTTCATGGGGCTTGCGATACCAGTTCTGCACTCCCTGCCTTTGAACCTCATTTAATAAAAATAAGAATAAGTCCTTTGTGTTTATTGCATTGTTGTTTTGGTTCTAGAATATACAGCCATATCAAATCAAAACTGATACCAAATCTGTCTGTAGTTAAATTTCCAGTGAAAATGTCTATGATGAGTCTCTTCTTATGTATCAAGTTTATAAAGGTAAGATTATGTAGATCTAGGATAACACTGTGTGACCACGACTTTATATACCATAGCAATCAAATTTGGCTATAAAATTAATCATGATAGTTGGCATTTACAGGGTGTTTACTGTGTGCTAAGCCATCTGCTAAGCGCTTATGCCTACATTATTTCATTTAATACTGAAGTCAATCATAGACTTAAATAATAGTTTTCAGATAAGGAAATGGAGAGGAGTTAATGACTTGCCTAAAGTCGCACCACTAGTTAGTTTGAGACCACTTCTCTCTTCTATAACAAACTCGTAATTGAAGGTTGTTTAAAGTCTAGCAAAATAAATAGGCCAATAAATAGGACTTCTGCATTGCTTTATAATAAAGACAGTTAAAGCAGAAGGTAGCTTATCCTAAGAAGATTTGATTTATGTTCTTTTTTCATGTTCTAAACTTGAGATGGGGCATCTCTGGAATCAGACTGACTTAGGTACAAATCCTTATTCTATCTCCTCCTAGCAAGTGTGATCATGGGCAAATCTCTTTAACTTCTCTGAGATTTAGGCTGCCTTGCACAATGAAGTGGGGATTAAATGAAACAGCATATGCAAAGCTTGCAACATGTGTCTGGATGTAGTAGGTATGCTGTGAAGCAGGATGAGATGAAAGAAAAGAGCTAAGAGGCCAGCCCACTTACTTTCTAGAAGGATTTGAAAATAGTTCCTTGGCAATCTGGTGGAGATTAGAACAAAGCTTACGGTATTTGTGTGTGTTCCAATTGTGTGGAGCTAGCGAAACACTTCTTTTTAGTCTCAGTTTTCTCATTGGTAAAATGGGAATAACAATATCTTTTTCACAGGGTGTTTGGAAGAAAGAACTGATTACCTACAAAATGTTGCACATGTTAATCATCATTATTATAGTTACTATAGTTAGTCTTGAAGAATGCTTACCAGTACTTAATTTTTCCAGATGAAATGAGAAAAATATAATTCACTTTTTTGCTTTTCTTCTTTAAAGCAGTTCCTAGGATTTCTTTCTCATTGTGGATATCAGTCACAACAGTTGTAATTCAGTAATGCTAACCATATTATAAGTGAAAGAATCAGATTGGATGATAGAGAAAAAAAGGAGCAGCAAACACACACACACACACACAAATGATGGCAGTTTTAAAAAAGAAAAGTGATTGCTTCTAAATTCAAAACCCCTTAGGAGAATGGCAATAGGAGGAAGAGAGAGAGACAAAATGGAAGAGGGAGCAGGTGACAGGAGTGTGATGACATGTGGGTATAGTGATGCATTTAAGAATGACTTCCATGAAAGTTGTGCTCAAAATTAAATTGGCCTGTTTTTCAATGCTCTAATCCAAATGGAATGCTAGCAGGGTGAAAACATTGCAACCAGGGATAAATGGGAACTGTGTCTGGTTGGAAGCAAAAGGTCCATTGGGGCATGTGCGAGGCCGGTGTCGGAACTGGCCTTATTTAACAACTCATTAATGAGCTAGACGAAGACGGAAACAGCCACTGCTAATGCAATTTGTGAAGTTATGCTGGCAGTGCCCTGGACTTGGCCATAACGGCATAAGCATTGCTGGGATGGAGAGAGATTTTCCACTAGGTAGTTAACTAGATTAAACCAATGACTTTCTGGGATAAGAACCGTTACCCAGATTCAACTCTTGTCTCCAGTGCAGAAAGCAAATTCTGAAATGTATTGCATTCCATAAAACCAATTGATAGAGGCTAGTGAAAGAGTAGTGCTTTCCCAGAACACAGTTCTCCCTTTGTCCTTTACCTCCAGGTCAAAGACAATGGCATTGACACACAAAAAGAGAGAAGAAAGTGAGAGGCAGGAAGATGCAGTGGTTCTTCTAGGGAGGAAAGTCTGGGCAAGATGTTCATAAAACCTGAAAGTACAAAGCTCTGAACAGTGATACAGATTGTGTCTCCAACTCCCCTGCTAAAACCTGTCAGCAGTTTCCCAGGACTTAAAGCAAAGTTTAAAATCTTCGCCAACACCCTGAATGATCTGGTTCCTGCCAGGAGGTTGTCCAGCCTCATCTTCTGCCACTGTCTTCCTCATTCACGTAATGGTCCTTTGCTGATTTTGCCATCTCCCCTTCTTCTGCCAATAGCACCTCGGTTTTTCTTGAGATTCACTCCTCTGTTCTGTTTGCAGTCCATCCCCAGCTACTGGGCTTGGCTCAGGGGTAGAGTGAGGACACAGGCTGTACCAATCTGATTCTATCTCAGTACTTTTAGAGCAACTATTGCTAGGGAACAGCTCTCCTTCTGATGAAGTTGACTGCTGTGAGACTGACCTGAGCCTACAGAGTTTAGATGAAGGTAGTGTTGACATTTTCAGCAGGACCATCCTGCATGTTGCAAGCATTTAGCATCTCTGCCTCTGGGCATAAATTCCAGTAGTATCCCCTGAATCACTGTAACACAACAAATGTCACCTACACATACACATTTGAATACCACCATGGTGGAGAACTACAAGACACGATAGAAGGTTTTGCCATTAGAAGGGAATCTGAGAATTTTGCACTTTGCCTGAGCACTCTCTCCCCTTTATTCAGATCTGCTACATCTCACTTCCTCAAAGAGGCCTTTTCATACCTCCTCAATGTGAAGTACACCTTGTCATGGCACCTTCTACTTTTTATGTCCAGGACTAAACCACTTTACAGATACATATTTAGTTGCGTGATTGTTTCATATTTGTTTTCTCCCACTAGACTGTACATTCCATGGAGCAAATGGCTTGTCTATTTTGGTTTCTAATAAATGGCATTCAATAAATATTTGTAGAGAAGAGGAGATGGAGAGAAAGGAAGGTTGCTTGGAAACTGGTAACACTTAATGACTAGGCTCTCAAGCCAACCCACAAAGTCTGTTTAATCAAAGAACAAACCTAAATGTCATCTCCTACACCGTTTCTATGGAAGGTTGGAAGAAAGAGCTAGGGTTGACTGAGGAGCCCCAGGAACCCATCTGCCTCTCCTTAAAACCAGTTCTGGGAGTTTACCTTGACTACCCTCAGGACAGGGCCCACTCTGGAGCAGCAGGTATGGAAGGGGGAGGTGGGGTTTCAGCAGCCTCTTATTCCTCTCCTCCCTTGCTCCAGCCTTGGCAATAATGTCAGGAGCTCCAGCCATGGGGGAAGGCATGGGCGTAAGTAAGGGATCACTTGTCCACTTTGGAAATCAGAGAGCCAGCTTCTAAAATACGCCCATGTATGCTTGTGATCACCCAACACCACTTCCTCCTCCTAACACACTCCTGCCCATCAGGGTGTGGCCTTTGGGGGATGGTAAATTCAGGTGCCTGCCTCTAATTTAGAGGCCAACAGAGGCAGATCTTTCCAATCAGAGCTGTCACACAGTCATGAGTCACACAAAATCTCCTGGCTTTGAATCTTGAGTGAGAAAGGAAAAAAAAATCAAGTAGAAAATATTCACCCAGTTATGTGATCCTGAAGACAATATGCCTGCTGTTTGGCCAGTCTGGATGCACAGTTTCCTGGCCCTCAATGGGCGCCTTGACTTCCGCTCATTATCAAACCTAGTTTTTCAGGCTTTTCTGAATTCTGGGACTCTCTCAATACTATTCCAATAAACCCTCTGTGTTGGTTTGAATCTAAAAAATTAGATTCAAATGTACCCCAGAAAAGCCATGTTTTAACCCTGACCTAATCTTGTTGGAGCAGCTGTCTCTTTCAATCCTGATAATACTGTAGTGTGAAGCTTTCAATTAGATTATCTCCATGGAGATGTGGCATGTCCCATTGTGGGTGTGACCTTTTGATTAGGTGGAGATGTGACTCCACCCATTTCAGGTGGGTCTTGATTAGTTTACCAAATCCTTTAAAAGAGGAAACGTTTTGGAGAGAGTCAAAATGACAGAAACCTCAAAACCAACAGAGCTGATAGAACTTCAGAGCAGAGCTGACACAGATGCCAACACATGGAAAACAGAGAAACGGATGCTTAGATGCTTGGAACCCAGCAGACATTGCCATGAGATGTTAAGCGAGCCAGAGCCTGGAGGGAGCCAAGGGAAATCAAGAGGTGAAAGCCAGGCCCAGAGAAACAACGTGGGGAAGCCTCACAAGAACCGAGGCTGAAAGCAACCGAGCCCAGGAGCAAGGGACCAGCAGATGCCAACCACATGACTTCCCAGCTGTCAGAGATGTTCCTGACCCATCAGCTTTCCTTGAATTTAGGTATCTTTCCATGGATGCCTTAGTTTGGACATTTTTCTAGACTTAGAGTTGTAAACCAGTAACTTATTAAATTCTCTTTTTTAAGAGCCATTCCATTTCTGGTATATTGTATTCTGGCAGCATTTCAGAAACTAACACACTCCCCTTTCTAAATTAACTAGAGTCAGAAGCTTTCTTTGCAACCCAAGGGACTAGATGGACTTCCTGAGGCCTGATCAAATCATTCACTTCAGTTTCACATTCACATTTATTCATGCCACCTAGAGGTAATCGAAGTTCATTATGCCCCATGCACTGTGCTGGTTTTGTATTGGCTGCACAAAAACAAAGAGGATTTAAGCCTAGGCCTAAGAGAGGACACACTCTGCTTGGGAAGGAAGAGAAATAAATGAACAATTATTGCAAAATTCATGGCAAAGAGTCCTGGGAAGACAGTGATCTGAACTCACTTCTCCTCCTCTCAGCCACACCTTCAGTCTTCCTGCCTCACTCAATTCTAATGGCTCCTGGGGCCCATGGGCAGCAGATTCAATGAAGCTTTGGGTTCTGTGGGAACCTCTGCTGAGACAACTGGTGCAAACTTTTTCCAGAGTGGGGTGAAAATGAGCACAGGGAAGCCAGAGGTGGAGAGCCCCAGAGTGGGGCCATACGGCAAGGGTGGCAATAAGACCCAGAGCCCCTGGGTGTGGAGTTGCCTGTTTTCCTAGCCCTCAGAGGCCAAGAAGAGCAGAGCAGGTAAGCTGAGCCATCCCTGCCTCAGAGACAGAGAAAGCAGAAGAAAAAACTAAGGAACAAGGGGATCCCGACAGGGCCCTAACAGTCCGCCTGCTTCCACACAATCCTCTAGACCAGTGCGAAAGGCAGCTTTGTCTTACACCACTGCTGGGGCTGCTGCCACATTAGGGGCTTAAGCAGCCATCCCTGGGCCTCAGGAAGCTGGCATGTATCTTGTCTGGTTGCCAGAAAAATATCTGTTCGAAGATATACAAAACAATGTGCAGTGAAATAGAGCTGCTGAAAGGGAATGTCAACATTTTTAGTATAAAAAAATGAAACCAGTGTTTAAGGAGATTCAGGCACTGCATACACACAATAAAAGAACAACAACAAATCTGGAGATTAAAAAAAAAAAGTCCAACTAAAAACTTCAGAAGAGAAATCAAAATAAAGGATGGTCATTGTTGAGAATCAAATCAGTAGCCTGGATGATCAAATATAAGAAATGCTTGAAAGCACAGAGAAAAAATGTATAAAGAAGTAGAAATCATGAAGGAAAAAAATAACAGAATTAGAGGATATATTTAGGAGATTTGATATGTGAATTGTAGGTGTTCCAAAATAAGAAAAAGGATAATTATAGTAAATAAGGCCTCTGAGTTCAGTAAGGTCTGGAGAGAAAATGGACACACCAAAGAATATTCTAGAACATTTCAAACTTTGGATAAAAAGGAAAGACTGCCAAGGATCCAAACAAAAACAGCAAAATCCCTATAAAGGAAAAAAGTCATACTGGAATCAGATATCTGTACTACGACCCTGGAAGATGAAAACTAGTAGAATAATATCTCCAGATACTATAAGATTGCTACCAAGCTAACATATCTAGTCAAGATTATTCACATGTTAAAATGATAAGAAGAAACATGGGAACATGCCAGAAATCAGAAATTGCAATACCCTAATAACTCATCTTAGGAAAATAATTCAGGGAAGAAATCCACATGTAATAATGCAGTTGGGCCCCTACCATAAACAAAAATTAACTCAAAGTGGAACATAGACCAAAATGTAAGCGCTAAAGCTACGAAACCCTGTAAGACAACATTGGAGTAAATCTTTGTCACCTTGGGTAAGGCAATGGTTTCTCAGATATAACACCAAAAGTAAAAACAACAAAAGAAAAAACAGATAAATTGTACTTCTTCACCAAAATTAAAACCTTTTGTGTGTCAAAGGTCACCACCAGGAAAGTGAAAGAATGGCCCACAGAATGGGAGAAAATATTGGCAAATATATATCTGACAAAGGACTCGCATCCAAAATACAAAAAGAATTCTTACAACTCAGTATTAAAAAGAAAAATAACCCAGTTTTAGAAATGGACAATCAAAGTAGACATTTATCTAAAGAAATACAAATAGCCCAATAAAAGCACAGAAAAGATGATGAACATCATTTGTCATTAGGGGGATATAAATCAAAGCCACAATGTGATTCTACTTCACACCAACTATGATGGCTTTAATCAAAAGCAGACAATAACAAGTGTCAGCATCCTCATGTCTTACTGGTGAGACTATAAAAACAGTGTGGCTGCTTTGGAAAACAAGTTGGTACTTCCTCAGAATATTAAACAGAACTACTGAATGACCCAGCAATTCCTCTCCTAGGTAGATGCCCAGGTATATACCCCAAATCTTGTACACACACGTTCATAGCAGCATTAGTCATAATAGCCAAAAAAGTTGAAACAACCCATATTTCCATCAGTTGATGAACGGGTAAGCAAAATGTGGTATATCCATACAATAGAATATTACTCAGCCATTAAGAGGAATGCATACTGATACATGCTACATCTTGAATGAAACCTCGAAAAAATGCTAAGTAAAAGAAGCCAGGCATAAAAGATGACGTATTAGATGATACAATCTCCATAGAATGTCGAGAATAAGCAACTCTTTAGAGACAGAAAGGTGATTAGTGACTGCCTAGGGCTTGAGGGATTGGGGAGAAATAGACAGCGACTGCTATTAGGTACAGGGTTTCTTTGTAGGGTAATAAAAATGTCCTAAAATTGATTGTGGTGATAGCTACACAACTCTGTGACTATCCAAAAAAACATTCAATTGCACATTTTAAGTGGGTGAATTGTATATGTGAAGTATATCTCAATAAAGTTGTTATTTATATTTTAAAAAGTAATAGGAGGGTGGGCCACGGTGGCTCAGCAGGCAGAGTTCACGCCTGCAATGCCGGAGACCCCGGGTTTGATTCCTGGTGCCTGCCCCCCCCCCCCCCCCAGAAAAAGTAAATGGGAGCTATACCTCAGAAATAAAATTCTCAGTAGATAAGAATTCATATTCAAGGATGTTTATTGAAGCATTATGCATATTAGGAAAAGAATAATTTATTTTAATTAGAATTGTATTAAGGTTCTAGAAACAAAGTGAACGTTAATCTATATAGGAATGTTTAGCTTAATACAGTATATTCATGCCATGAAATATCACATAGCCATTAAAAAGAATATGCTCATGCCCTAACAATTGCCCGTAGGGATTTCCATGAAGAGTAGGAGCGAGAAAGGCAAACAGCAGAGCTGGGTATGTAGTGTGATAGCATGTTTTTGTAGAATAAGCAATGACCAAAAAATGTGCTTCCTGTGCATTTATTTGTATTTGTATGCACAAATGTACTCAGTCATCTGAGCATGAAGGGAAGTGTGGAAAAATACCCTGAGAGCAGGTTGGTCATTGGTGTGATATTGAATGGGTTTTCAAGAAGACAATGAAGTCATTTACACTAACCTTAAAATCTGAAAATGTAAAAGCTAGTAAAATGTAAAATCTGTATAATTTATAAAGTGTGAGGTTCACAGGATCCACTATGCCACTGACTGGTTGTGTTAGCTTGGGTTCATTACATAACCACCCTGTGCCTCAGTTTCCTCATCCAAAATGAGATACTAATTGGAGACCTGGGTTTGATTCCCAGAGCCTGCCATGCCAAAAAAAATAAAAAGAGATAATAGTAAAACCTACCTCAAAGGGTGGTTGTGAGGACTTGAAAAGTTAATATACATAAAATGCTCAGAATCTTGCCAGGCACATGATAAACATTATTTAAGGATTTTCTATTTATTTTTATGAACGGTGTGGCTGGTGCTTCGCTGCAAACTTTGTTCAAAAACACAGCCTGTACCAATTCAGTAAATAAAGAGATGCACTTTTTTGTTTTTTTGCCTCATTGGCTTTTTCTTCTTCTTCTCTTCATCTTAATCTGGTAATGGAAGGAAATGCATTCCTGGCTTGCTCTGTGGCCACTCTGAAGTCATGGCAACACTAAACTGAGAAGTAGGCCAAGAACCAGGCAAGGCCAAGTGGTAATATAAGTGGACTCAGCACATTAGAAATACGGACAGCACATCATGAAATGAGATTTATCTTGGGAGGAAAATGCAAACCAGTTTATCTACAAAGAATAGCTCAATACAAATTCAACCTGGAAGGGAAAAAGTGTGCATCTCTAGGAGATAGAAACAAGGAACAGAGAGGAAATTGGTCAGAGGATCCCTGCTCTACCCAGCGTGACGCCAGGACAAGAAAGCTCCTTGTGAGATGCTCATTGATCAAATATCTCCTTATCTGATGGATTGTTCACTTTCGCTTGATATAGATTTTTCAACTCTAACAAAGATCAAGTGGTTGATGTAATTATGCACCAAAAAATATTTTTGCCACTTGTGTTAATTGTTGTTTTGACAGTTTTCAAAACCAAATTGGAGCAATTGCAGACCATCTGAACCACTGTTAGACACTAGGCCCCCATGATAAGTGCAAATAATAACCTACTAAAGAGACAGGTCTCGGTTACACTGCAGAGATACAGCCTTGGATTCCAAAGCTAACACCCCAAAACATACTCTGGTGACTGATCTCACTACCCAGAAACCTATTCTGACTGAGCACTGGAGCCAGTACTGAGAGAAACAGAACTCTGGCTGCATCTCTCAAATGATTGCAGTGGAGCCTGCCTCTCCTTCCCTTAACTCTCCTCCTCACCTCACCTCACCTCCCCTCCTCTCGTTTCCCCTCACCTCCCCTTCCTGCATACTCCCCTCCTCCGCTTCCTTCACCTCCCCTCCCCTCTCCTCCCCTTTTCTCTGCACTCCTCATGAGTCAGGTCACTACAGGCTTTGTATCTATTGACAGGAACAATGAATTCATCTGAAGCACTAAGGTTTTAGTATGAAGCTCATCAATAAAAAGCCAATCCTACTTGAAATCCCTCAAACTTAATTGGCTTAAAATTGATATCAATAAAGAAAACCAAAGCATAGTGAGCCCATGGATGAGGCTGTGGGGACCAGAGGTCTAAACAAGGGCCAACCTGATTGCAACTGTACCACATTCCCTCAGGAATGCAGAATCCCTGGGGAGGATCATTAGCCTGGGAATCCAAGGCCTTGGAAGCTGGAGGGGCTCCTGGAACCCCTAGGTGAGACCCATATGAACCAGCAGGATGTATCCCTGCTTCTTGATCATTACAAAAGAGGTCCCTTGAGAATTGCACCAAAGCAAGTTATTATGTTCCCTCAATTCTCCCTTTGAAACATCTCTTAGATCTGTCCCTAACTTCAGAACCGCTGATTGTTCCTTAGTTCAAGACCCCACTACATAGGCCTCCAAACTAGACCCTGTCTCAAGGCCACCCTCTTTCCAAAACTTCCCCCATCTTCACTTATTAGTCACTGCGTTGGCCTTTTGAAGAATGAAATTTGGGCAGCCCAAGTGATCTATGGAAAACACAATTTTCTGAAGAAACGTAATATGTGCAGAGATACAGATGATGAGGAGGAACCAACTAAACCAGTGTTTCTTGCAATCTATTAGTAGGCCAAGGAAAATATTCTAGGATGTCACAACCAAGATCTTTTGAAATGAAAAAATAGACTGGACTTTTAGAATTAAACAGGATAGGATAGAATAGAACAGAATAGATAATAGATAGAACATATTGCAAGAGACAAGTATTATTGGTATTATTTCATGAAATATTTGTATAGGGTTACAATACGAAGTGTATCTCTACTGTAGGTTGTTAACTAAACAGTGGAGGAAGCCAGGATGATAGAAGCACATTCCAGATAAGGAATAGCCTATGTGGCGGCTCAGTGGGAGAAGAAGCTTAGGGCCTTTAGCATCAGTTTTGTTCTGGAAGAAAACCCACCCATAATCCATCCAGTAAATGCCGATGTAGTTCTCTATCAAAGCAGCCAACACTATGGGAGTCACAAAGAAGAAGCAGGCACAGTCTCCTGTCTTGATAAGCTTACACACCGTTAGGAGAGACAGTCTGGCATGTAAATAAATATCAGACTAAATTTGAAAAATAATACAGGAATAAAATATATCAAGGTGATAGATAGAGAGTGAAGGTATTCCTTCTGGATAGGGAGGATTTCAGAGAGCTTTATGAAAGAGGAGGATTTTTCTCGGGGATTACAAGAATGGGTAGGAGTTAAACAAGTGAAAACAAGGAGGACAGCGAGCAAACATTCCAAAAGGAGGACTGGTGACAGTAAAGGCATGGGAAATAGAAGATGCATTCTGGGGAAGGGCGCGTTGAACCTGACCAGTGGGTCTGGGAATGAAGACGGACAGAGAGAACGCCATGGAACTCCAGGCTGGGATGGTAGACTGAGGCCAGACTGACGTAACATGTAGTCACAACAGCACAATGACTAATGAGTTTGGGCTTTTCTTTGCAAGCGAGAAAGAACTAACAAAGGTTTCTAGGCAAGGGAGTAACGGACTCAGAGCTGTGCATTAGTGAAATTCCTTGGACAGCAACATGTACTGGAATAGATGAATGAAAATGGCAGTGAAGAGAACAAGTCGGAGGCAATTGCAAACTCTTGCCTCGCATTAGGCAGGGCTTAAACCAAGGCGGGGACCATGGGAATGCAAGAAGAAAGGGCATCAGCAGCCAGGGTGGGCATGGGTCTCTGGGGGATTACACCTTCTCTCAAGGATCACAGTGGATTTGGGTCGGTCTCAGCCTCCAACTGTGACAACTCAGACACGTCCTCAGCCTTGGTTTTTTTTCCCCCTTTATGAATTGGGGGGTCTAACTTTGGCCTCTGATATTATCAGCAGAGACTGGGGAAAATAAAGTTCGTTCAACCACATAAAATATTTACAACTCGCTGGAGTAAAGGCGCCTGAAATCTACAATAATCTCAGTACCCAAAAGAAAGCCAGTTGTTTTGAGAGTAACTGAAAATTTTCAGTCCTTAATATTTTCTTATTTCCTTTTTGAGAAAACTTTTCCTTTTTGAGGCTGAAAATGGAAAGAACTGTGAGCCATCATAGACCAAAGTGACAATTGAAGGAATCCTCTGTAACTAATGATACCAGCAGCACATTTGTACATCGTAGGGTCTATGCCTGCACACTGATATGGAATTTCATTGGTCAAAATCTGCTGATTTCTTCTATCTCAGTTCTGGATTCTTGAATCACTAAGATTATTAGATGATAATTTCTATCAGGGAAGCAAACAAGGCTAACGTGTTCACCTGCCACATTCCAAACACCTCACGCCAGGAGACACCAAACCATTGAATAAATGGATGATGAATGAAGAAGCTATAGGGCTTCTCTCAGTGGGTGCAGAGTGCTTTCTCTTACCAGCAAGATGTCACAGAATCATTTCAATCAGACCTGTACAACAGAGGGAGAAATGTTCAATTGACTGCAAATGTTTTCTAGGGCAAAAGAAGAGATATGTTTAAATATGTACATATAGTTCTAAAATTCTAAATTTCCTATAGACTTACTTCTTCTACCTCAATCTAACTTTTCTTAAGGCTCTGTACATCAATGATATGTTGAGGTAGGGTGGTATTGTGATCAGCAACATCATCAATTTGGTCAGGACTCTTGGGTGTAAGAAAACTCCTATTCAAAATGACTTATAAAATGGAAAAGTCCAAGCCCAGGACTGTCTTCAGGCATGACTGAATCTACAGATTCAAACAATGCCAGCAGGAGTCTCTCTTTCCATTGCTTGGCTCTTCCTTCCTCTGTGTTGCATTCATTCTCAGTTGGGCTCTCCTTCAGTGGTGGCAAAAAGACCAGAAGCTCCAGGCTTAAAATTTTACCAATACAAAAACTCAAGAGGGAAAAACAGAGCTTCTCTTTCCTGATAGTGCCTGCTAAAGTCCCAGGGTTGGTCTAGCCCAGGTCACATGCCTATCCCTGAACCAAGCTCTGGGATTTTAACTGCCCAAGCCAGGTTTGGAGCCAGGGAAATGGGATCAGTCCTACTGAAACCACAGAGAATAAAGCAGAGAAAGAGTGGAATAAAGGGTGGATCCCCAAAAGAAAATCAGGTGCTATTAACAAAAAAGGGAGAACAGTTGCTAGGAAGGCTAGAACAGCTAAGATGTCATCACCTCTCTCTGTCTGGAATGAAGCTGAATAGGGCCACAAATGATGGGCTGTCAGAAAGAAAATGATGGGGCCTTTTGCCACTATCTATGCTATGCATGCACTAATGATAACAGATGAGATCCAGCACAAGTGAGCAGCTGCAGGAAAGGAGCCAGCAGGGCTGGGAGTGGAAGCCAAGCAGCAATCCATCTTACAGCCTAAGAGTTCCCCCAAGTCGATTTTACTACGTGAAATGCCCAAAGTTACTCAGGCACTTTTCAAGTTGCAAAACTTGTTCTCATACTCAGCAGATATATCTGAAACTGTTTTATGACCAACAGTTAAACAGGAGGAAATTAAGGGAGAAAATCAAGGATACAGGCTGGTGCATAAAACTCAGTCGTACAATTAACAGAGCCCACATTAATCACACTTTAGTTAGGCCTCAGTGATTTGATAGTTATTTGTCTGTACAAAGAAGCTGATCCTGATAGGCAAAGAGGGTGGATGCCAATATAACAGTAAAACTTAAACAGAGGGCCCCTTTCATTAATTAATCGAGTAATCACTTTCTTTGTGATATTGGTGTGCTCTTTGGTAATTAGGTTTTTTAGTGTTCTCCCCCTCTGGCTCCAGCTCTTTATCACACCAGCATTCCTTACCTAGACATTCCAGTTGAAGATGAGATATGTTTTTAATAATAATAAACGCTTGTATTTGTAGATCACTTTTACTTTATAAAATGGCTCACCAAAGTCTTCCAGCAGTATTTAGAGGTAAACAGGACAAATATTATTCTCCCAAATAACTACCAAAGTGTCTGCCAAAATGCCAGCTAAGAAATGCCAGCAAAACCTGATTTTGTCATAGAGGGGGATAAAGTGTCTTTCACTCTATGGGTACAGGATATGGAGCTTTGGGAGGTTGACACGCAAACAGGTGAAGCTGCCCAGTTAGGATAGAACCACCGTTGGTACTTAGGGTCCCTAAGGTTAAAAGCTAGGCCTGCACAGCTGCAGAGACGTCAAATACATGTGGGCTTGAAAAGGAAGCTCCCAGCCATTGGGGAAATAATCCTGTAGAGAAGGAAGAAAAGAAGTAAGTTAGGAAACCTGAATGGATGTATTTCATAACAGAATTTAAAAGTACTTTAATGATGCCTCACATTTGTATTGTGTTTTAGAATTCTTGAGATCTCCTTGAAAAGCATTTTCTCAGTTAGACCTGAATATGTAGACTAGAAGTACCAGCATCTGTACAGCATTGAGAAATTTATAAGAGGCATGGTCCTGCACTACTGGGAGACCTCCCATATCTTTTCATATGAATCATTCTCTAAGCTGAAAATACATTAAATGCACTCAGGAGAACGTTCTTTGTTTTCATAAGAAAAATATTGCAGAATTAATGCTGGTGTACTTTTCGCATGACTTGGAGGTCCAGTCTTGGAACTATTATGCCCCAAAATGATAGTTATAAAAACAAAAGCTGCTGAATTCACTCTCTAAATCATTCACTTATCCATTCATTTATTCTATAAGCTTTTTCAAGGATACAGTGCCAAGTTCTGCCATGTACAGAAGACATTAAAGATGAAAAATTATAGTCCCTTAACATCCATAGTTAGATATTAACCATTACAGCAGCAGCAACAGCAGCCACAAAATAAGAGCAGACATTCTTGAGCATTTACAGGTACTGTGCTAAGTGATTTCCCAGGATTATTTCGTTTAATCTTTACCACAACCACTGAGGTGGGTATTTTTATTAAAACCATTATACAGATGAGTAAACTGAGGCTCAAAGTGTTACATGACTTGCCCACATTCACAGGACCCTTAGAGGTGGAGCTGGGAGCCAGACTCAGGCAGTCTGACACAATACGTACTCTTCAACCATATCATGGGTTCACTAACCACAGCCTGGATGAAGTTCTGTGGTGGCACCAGGAAAGAAGCAGCAGAGTCTTCATGAAGGCATTAGTTAAGCATCACAGGAGAGAGAGCATCTGAGCTGCAACTTAAGGGATTGGTAGCATTTTTCCAGGTAGACTAGAGAGGACATAGCATTCCCAGCAAGGGAACAGAATGACCGAAGCACAAAGGTTGTATATTCTGTTTTGTACAACTGCACCAGTGTGGTTTGGGCATGAGTGAAAGCCAGTGAGGATGACTGGATCTGAATACCATACCTTAACTGTATAAGGTATCTATGGCTCAATTTTTTGCTATCTAATTAAGGTACCATGCCTTAATTATATAAGGTTCCTAGCTTCAGATTATTAAACAAATTTGTTATTTATTTTTGTCTTGCTGTTAATAACTCTCACAGCCTGAATAACATCATTGTGAACTTGGCTTCAGTTTGTTGGGGTCTGGCTTCTTGACTAACAGACTAATTTCAATATTATCATTTAATAGCAAAAGTCTCTTCACTTAAAGACTTTAACATCATGTTGGTTTGGGTCTAGTTTTCAATCCTAAGGAAGAGTTGAAAATGTCATAAATTATCTATGGAATCTAAGGAAATCAGTTTAGATTCATGAATTTGAACTCGTCAAAATTAATCCTTAGTCCACATAATCACAAATGTGACTTTTAAAAAAGACTGGGTGAAAATATGCCAATATATTAAGAGTTGTCTTTAAATATCGGAAATTTTTTCAGTATGTTCCAATAAGCATGTATTTCTTTGATGAAAGCAGAAAAAACTTAGACTGTAAGCCAGACAAGGCCAGATAAATTTTTTTTTGTATACTGTATGGCAGGGGTCACATTTCATTCTTTTCCCACGTGAGTATCCCCTTATTGCAGCACCATTTGTTGAATTTTTGTTTGGTTGCATTTTTTTGTTCATTTGTTTTGCCTGTTTGTTTGTTTGTTTGGAGAGGGCATGGGCCAGGAATTAAACCCGGGTCTCCTGCAGAGCAAGCGGGAATTCTACCAATGAACTATCCTTTGCACCCTCTCCAGATAATTTTAAAAATCAAAATAATGCATGCACGTATTTCAAAAGCCAAATTTTGCCAAAGGACTTATAATGAAAACAGCACTTTTACCCTCAGTTGTACCCCCCCAAAGTCAACTCACTATCTCTTTATCACGTTTATCCTATGTTTACATAAAAGTAGAGCAATTTCTATAGTTCTATAGTAAATATGCATTTATACACTATTTCCAGATTTGTCCATTTTAGATATTCAACTTCCAGCTACAACATTTCATTCCGTATATCACCCCATCTGTCCTTCCCAACTCTCAATATAGTTATAACACTATATTTAGTTTCTCTGTTGTTTGTTTACCTTTGACATTTTAAGTAATAAACATGCACTGTCATTTTTTATTCTACCAAATGCAGTCTTTCCCAAAATCCCACTAGTCCAATGCTTAGCCTTACTTTTAACTCTTCTATTTACCATTTTCAGCATTCTAACTTTGCAATATCTAGGTTGGTAATATGTACATTTAGTTCTGTAATTAAATTAAATCTTCTGTGCTTTCACTATCAGTTGATCCTAAAATTTGGTAACTAATAATAGCATTTACACCATTGTGACTAGGCAAACGTTGATCACTGAGGAGCCAAGTAATATTCTATGGCTATAATTTCTTATAAATATTCTTGTTTCTCCTGATCTAAAAGTATTTTTTAATGCCCTATTATCAGATAGTCTATGATGTCCTCTTTTTTTCCCATGAGACCTGTCTCCCACAACCCTCTGTCCTGCTTCAACCTGGCTTGTTTGTTCTATGGATGAAGGGGACAGTGTGATTGACTCTCCCAAATCCATCCCAATATAGATGATTACTCAGGCAACCAAATGTCACCTTCTCAGTGAGGACTTTTCTGGACCTTAAATGAAATTCTATATACATCCCACACTGCCTATTCTCTCTTCTGCTTTATTCATCTCATTAGCATGATCACCCCCTAACTTAAACCTGTTTCATGCCCTTATCTTGTTTATTGGTTGCTTGCTTAAATATAAGTTCCATAAAGCCTAGAGAGTTTTGTCTTTTTTATTTTCTGCTTTATCCCTAAGGCTAGAATAGTGCCTGGCACACAGTAGGTACTGATGGAAGAATTAAAGCTATCCCATCTTCTTTTTACAGACTCTTCCAAGAACGGACAGAAACAGGTCAATTTGGGCTAATGAGATGTGAAAAGAAACTTGCTCAAGACCCCTGGGAAGGAGAAGACAGTCTCCCCTGCCATATAGAAACAAACAAGCATTTGCTTGAGTTGTTTCTGGTGGTCATCTTATGACCAGGAGGGCAAGGAGTCTCAGGATGAAGCCAAAAACAGAAATACAGTAAAACCTGGATCTTTGTTGATCTTTGAACCATTAAATCAAGAGACTTCCCTACCTCTGGTCTTTGTTTGGGTTGGATTTTCTACTATTTGCAGTCAAAGCGTCTTACCTTTTACATTAGTTCTGCTCAACATTAATTTTGCCATCTTAAGAACTCCCTTCACTGCTTTTCTAAGTCTGAGCCATACTTTCATGGACCCTATGTCTTCCTCATTTAGTTTACTCCCCGGTCTTGCAGGAACACTTTCTAAGAAATCTATAATGAAAAAAGAATTTTTCTGAACTCTTGCATATCTTAAAATGTTTCAAATTCTCCTTTCTACTTCATTGATGATTTGGGTGGGTATGAAAATCTAGGTTGAAAACCATAGTAATTTGGAATTTTGAAGTTATTGCTCAAATTGCCTTTCAGCATTCAATGTTGTTAATGGGACATTTGGGTGATCTAGGTTTATTCTAGGAAACAGGGTTGCTACATTTAACAAATAAAAATAAGGACACAGTTAAATTTGAATTTCAGATCATTTTGAAAGATTTGGGACATACTTATACTAAAAAAATGATTAATTGTTCATCTAAACATTAATTTAACTGTGTATCCTTATTGTATCTGCCAATTATACTAGGAAAGTTTTTAAGATATCTCTTTGTCCTTGATGTTCTAAAATTTCACTATTATTTCTGATTGTGACCCTTTCACTGTTTTTTACTTATTGGTATGTTTAACCGGTGAGGCACCATTGAGTCAGTCTCCCATCCCTCTGTTAGTTTAGGATTGAGGAACTGGAGCAAGGAAAAAAAAAGTAAACAGTTTCATCAACCTTATAGATTGAGGATCTTTAGAGAAAATAATTTTCAGAGAATAATAATGGAAAGATTATAGTCAATCAGTTATATATAGGGCCCTGAAGTCTAGTTAAATAACCTAGTTTCAAACCCAGCCCCCAACCAGCATTTCATACAAGTGTCCATGAACAAGCTCAGGAAAAGGCCAAGAGTTCAGGCTGCAGAGCCCTGCTTTGTAGGAGTGAATTTTATGGATGCATCATGAATTTACCACGTAACTGCTATGCTATGAATCCAAAATAAAGATGTGCTATCTCCAAAGGAGAAGATGATTTGTTTATGAGATGCATATATCTCTAAGTGAACTAGCCAGAAAGTAAGTGAAGAGGCAGAGAGATAAGAAGAAATCACATTGGAAAGTAGTGGTAAGATCAGGCAAGGTAAAAACAGGTCAAAGGAATTAGGAAGAGAGCTTCAGAGTCAAGGGAGAAAGAAGATTTAAAAAACGACTTCACAAAACGCTGTATTGAGCTTGACTTTAGGAATCATCTAGCTTAGCCCCTCATTTTACAGGTGACAATTCCAAGGCTGACAGTGTGAAAGAGCTTTGCCCAGAAACAGATAACCAGTCTAGGCCAGGTTTCCTTATTTCTAGTTCAGTGTTGTTTCTTTTTTCCATTCCTTTCCTGCTACAATTTGGGACCTATTGTATAACAGCCCTATTTAATCACCTTGACAGTTTCTAAGAATGATAAACCTTCTCTGTAATGATTTGACTCAGCTCAGGGTAGCAGCTTCACCAAATGCCCTATTAAAAGGCAGTCAAAATTAGAATAAAACTCATAGAATGAGAATCGAGAGTCCAGGTTACCAGGGTTTGGGGTGGGGATAGGGAATAGCAAGGTAAGACTTAAAATGTACAGGGTTCCTATTTGGAAAGATGGAAAGGTTTTGTTAATAGATGGTGGTGATGGTAGCACAGCATTTTGAATGCAATTAACAGCACGGAAATACATTTCTGTATATGATTAAAGGGGGAAATTTTAGATTGTATATGTGGTAATAGAAGAAAGTTTCTAAAATTCATGAAACTACATGAAACAAATAGTGAACCATAAGTCAAGTCACAGATTTTATTTTGTAGTGCAATTATAAAAATGTGCTATCATCAATTGTAACAAATGTCCCACACCAATGCAAGGTATTGGTGGTGGGGTGGCGTATGGGAATCCTGTATTTTATACATAATTATTCTCTAAACCCATCACTTCTCTAATTAAAAAAAAAGGAAGTCGACTTCAGGAGGAAATTTCAGAGAATTTTCAAAAGGTTCCCCTGACTAAAAATATTGCCTGCACCCACCTGCCTGTGTACATAAAATAATCACTTCATGAAAATATCTGTTGAAATACAAATAACTACCTAGCCTCTTGCTTAAATCTTTACAGAGGCTCCTCATTTTGAAGAGGGTCTTGATAGTATATGACACAGGATGAATACATTTGATTGGACAGGAATAGGATGAGTAGAGCGTGGTCTGAAATGTATTAAGAGTCAGCAGGTTACAAATAGTAGCAGGTGCCTGCCTTACCATTTCATACGAGAACAAAGCAACTGATCGCTTTGTGCTCTAATCATTTTCTTGTCATCAGATTTCACTTTTGGTGTCTGATGTCACAGTAAGATATTTTAGTAGACCTAGTTTCCTTGATTACTTGAATACTTCACATTTTGTGTCTGAAATGGGATGTTTTCAGCAGAACAAAGCCCTTGCAAATGACAGTTTTGATTTCAGCATCAAGAATTACTGTTTGGGCTCAAATTTTAAAAATATATTTCCCACCCATGAAGGATGTTTACCTTCTTTGCTTTGTGGTCATAATTTAAGGACGATCTAAAGTATATGGCACAATTTTTTTCTTTTTAAGAATAGGAAAACAAGGTGCCTCCAGTTATAGGAGCATTTCAGTTCCTTTCAATCATTCCTAGGTTTTCCGTTTGTTTTCTAAGGAGGTTGAAGAAGTATGACCATAGCGAAGAAAGCAACACAATTGATTCTTTTTCAAAGGAAACAGAAGTGTGTGTGTGTGTGTGTGTGTGTGTGTGTGTGTGTGTGCGTATTCTGTGCTTTATTTTGTCATGATCTCAAGTCTCTTCTTTCCACCAAAGTTTGCAGTAATATTGCCTTGTGAAGGTGCATTCTGGCTCCTTTAAATTAGTCATTGTTATTGTAGGAGACAGTCATGGAGAAAAGGACTCAGTTTACTTTTGCCACTTTGACAGTGGAACCTTTTAAATAATCTTTTCAGTAGCATATACTTTTAATGCTAATAATCTCAGGCCTTGATGAGAATACTATATTTTGTAGATTATGGTTAAAGGAAGAAAAATACTAGTTCTGTAAGATGAAAATGAGCTCTGTTTAACTTCTGATATCTGGTTTACCATTACATATTGCATTGATCTTGTGCTCTGCTTTTGTCCAAATAAGATGCAAATAGTATCAATATCAATTTCAGAAAGAAGGACTGAATATGCCTTTTTGGTGATTAAATCTGATGTATCATATTTATAGTGACGTGATTATTTTTCTCATGAGAAACTAAAATATTGTATTGCAGATTTGTTCTTAGCATTTATTGAGGTTTTGAACCCAACGTGTTAAAACTTATGCTTTGCCATGTAAATTTCACAGAAGTTGAGCTTAAATATATCCTACATCCAGCTGCAGAAATTTGTCAAAAATTTTTTAAATTTTTATAAAATTGCTTAAACTGCTTAAATTTTTAAAATTGTCTAAATATTAAATAGTTGTACTATTTAATTATAGCCACTGTTCTGAACAGTATTCGAGTTATCATTTAGTATGGCTTTACACAAGGAAATGTGTGGCTTTTGTTTTGTATTTTTTCAGTATAGAAGTACCTGTGTCTTATTTAAATAAAGTTATTAGTAAAACTGGGGGAAAAAAAGTTAAGGAAGGTGAAGACTGAACGGTTTTGACAATGAGGAGGTGATTTTAGCCAGAGCAGGATTAATGTCATGATAGAGGCCAAGGGCAGATTGCTGGGCCTTATTGCAAAGTGAAAAAAAGGAAAAATGAATGTAGACAGCCTTTTAAGAAGCCTGACAGTGGCCAAAAAGAAGAAGTCATTTACTGAATGTTTGGTTGGATGATTGGTCTGTCAATTTTTAGAGGTGAGAGACTTGAACAATCTATTGCCCCAGGGAATGACACCAGACCTTTACCTGCCCATCACAGAAATGCTAATAGCGTTGTAAACAAAGAACCTGTGCAATGTCACCCAGACAACCTGAAATCCAAGTTCTCCAACTCCTGGCTCTCTTGGGTCCATGATGTCTCTTCATTTTGTAAAGATTGTTGACTTTCAGTGGGTCTTGGGAGGATATCGGTGGTCATTTCTGAACAAATACATTTGGAAAAAGCTGTGAAGTCCCCATGGGCATGGCAGGGATGAGGAGAGCAGACACTTTATGAAACAAACACTTAGCACATGCCAGACACTAGAGTAAGCACTTCATCTACAATTTGTTATTTATTCCTCACAGCAGCTATATGTAGAAGGCAAATTATTATCTTTATTTTAGAGATAAACTGAAGCTGAAAGAGCACAATTAACACCCAAAATCACAGAGGGAGCAAAGGATAAAATTCAAAGAGCCCATGGCCTTAGCCATTAGATGGTACTTCCTCTTATAGGGATACAGAATAATATTGATTTAGTGCCACATAATAGTTAACAATACCTTAAAATGCCATAACCCATTTTTTCTAGGCACAGCCGTATTTATTGTCGTATGTTATCTTATTTTACTTGCAGAATAAACCTGTGAGATAAGTAAAGCAGAGAACATTATCTCCATTTGAGATCAGAAAATGAAGCATATTCTCCCTACCACCCCCAACCCTCCTCCTCAAACGCACACACACATACACACACGTGCATACACACATGCACACCCACCTATTAAGCCTTGGCAAGCCCAATGGCTGAATTTGCTGCAGAGCTGACAGGAGCCTTAAGAGAAGAAATTCAGTTCTCTGCTGTTTTTAGCAAGTAGCACCTGGTGTCCCGGGTGGAGAAAATAAACCCATTCCATCAAAATGCCAGAACTCAGACCCTCAAGCTGCTTTTTCAGAGGGCCAGGTGAGAAAATTCATAACTAATAAGGAATAACCAAGGAAACCTATTCCAAGTGGAATGAATTCAAAAAGAAAAGAAAATGTAGCAGGTTTTGACCATGACCTGAACAGAACTGAGTCAGAAGAAACTTTTGACTGAATTTATTCCCTCTGCAAAGTGACTTACAGTGCATCTCTTTACATCATATCATTCTCAGGTGAGATGGTGATTCGCAATTAGAGATGAGGATAAAAGAGTACACACTCTTGATATGTTAACAGACCATAAGAAAAGATGGTATCCATCAGTTAAGAATAGGAGCCACTAGTTTGAAAAAGAAAGGATCAGCTTAAGTATCAATTGTTGATAATTTGGGGGCAAGCGCTGTGGTTTTCATCTTTGTGTCCCCAGAAGCTAGTATAATGCCTAGCACATAGTAAGTTTCCAATACATTTTGTTGATAATTGGTTAACAATAGCCAGAATAGTATGATGGCCATTTCTGCTAGCTATGCTTCAATTCGCAAAACCAAGGATGATGTCTATAAAATCTACATGGTTGGGAAGAGTAAGGAATAGAGATGACACCAAACAACCCGAATTTTCCAGGGAATTGCCTCAACTTTTAACCTGTCTTGCAATATATTTTTTCTTTATTAGATTTATTGCATTAGAACAATCATGCACAAAATACAGGATTCCATGCACCACTCCACTATCACCACTTTGCGTTGATGTGGAACGTTTGTTACAATACATGACAGCACATTTTTTATAATTGTACTACTAATTAAAGTCCATGGTCTAACCCAGGGTTCACTGTGCAGTGTAGTTCCAGGGATTTTTAAAAATTGTTATTTTGTACCTATATACAATTGTTATATATTGTTTGTTAATTGTGTTCTAAATATTGTGCTACCATCATCATCCATTATCAAAACATTTCCATCACTCTAAATAGGAGCCCTGTACCTTCCCATTCCTTATCCCCACCCCATTCCCTGGTAACCTATATTCTAGAATGAATGAGATCACAATATTTGTCCTTTCGTGAATGGCTTATTTTACTCAACATGTTGTCTTCCAGTTTCATATATGTTGTCGCATGTATTGCAACTTCATTTCTTTTTACAGATGAATATTTTTCCATTGCATAAATGCATACCATATTACATTCATCCATTCATCAATCGTAGGACATTGGGTTGCTTCCATCTTCTGGCAATAATGCCACTATGAATAGTGCTGTGAAAATATCTGCTCAAGTCGTTGTTTTCAATTCTTTTGGGTATATGCCTACTAGCAAGATTGTGGGTCATATGGTAGTTCTATAATTAGCTTTCTGAGGAACTGCCAAGCTGTCTTCCACAGCAGCTACACCATTTTACATTGCCATCAGCAACGAATGAGTGTTTCTATTTTTCTGCATTTTCTCCAACACTTGTTATTCTCCATAGTTTTTTTTAAATAGCAGCCATTCTAATGGATGTGAAATGATATTTCATTGTGGTTTTGATTTGCATCTCCCTGATGGCTAACAATATTGAGCATCTTTTCATGCACTTTCTGGCCATTTGTGTATCTTCTTTGGGAAGAAATTGTTTTAGTTTGCTAAAGCTGCCGGAATATACTATACCAGAAATGGATCAGTTTTTATAAAGGGGATTTCATTAGTTACAAATTTACAATTCCTCAGAAGAAAGACAGCTAGCTTTCATCTGGGTTTCTCTGTCACATGGGAAGGCAAATTGTTATGTCTGCTGGCCTTCTCCCTGGCTTCTGGGTTAATACTAGTGGAAGTGTAATTGAATCAAATAAAAGCTTACACAGAGATAGCATATCCAAGATTGCTGTTTCAGAACACTCATCAAACCAATAAGTAGCATAAGTACCTAAAACAGTGGTACTGAGCTGGACAAAGCTCAAAAGGAAATAAGTATAAGCAAAGGCAAACAAATTTCCGCAATAAACTGAATTCTTATACACCATTCACTTCCAACAGTTATGTGAAGTGTCTTACAATACAAAGCACAGTTTCTTGACTCAAGAAAGGTTGATGGTGTCCAGATCACCTGTGCCAACTGGGAAGGCATGTGGCTAGTACCTGCTCGTTCTTTGGCTTCTGGTTTCAAACAGTTTCTCCAGGGGTGTTTTCTTTCTGCAGCTACAAACATCTCTGTCTGTGTCAGTTCTCAGCTTTTTCCAAAATGGTTCCCTCTTAAAGGACTCCAGTAAGCAGATTAAGAGCCACCTTGAATGGGTGGAGACACATCTCCATAGAAATCACCTGTATTAGTAGGGTTCTCTAGAGGAACAGAATCAGTAAGAGATAGCCATAGATATAAAATTTATAAAAGTGTCTCATGTAACCATGGGAATCTAGAGTCTAGGTCTGTAGGGAAGACTATAAGCTGGTAAATCTGATGAAGTTCTGCAACAAAGTCTCAGGAGAGGCTGGCTGGACAACCGTGGGGATGGAAGAGTACAAATCCATACGGTAGGCTGTGAAGCTGGTGACTCCAATGAAGGGTCTGGATGAACTCCACAGGAGAGGCTCAACAGCTGAAGCAGAAAGAATGACTGTCTCTTCTGAATCCTCCTTAAAAGACTTCTGTTGATTAGACTAAGCATCACTCATTGCAGAAGACACTCCCTTTAGCTGATTACAAATGCAATCAGCTGTGGATGCAGCTGATGCAATCATGATTTAAGTCAATGAAATGTCCTCAGAGCAACAGACAGGCCAGCACTTGCCAGACCAGATGACCAGGAACCACCACTGGCCAAGCTGACACATGAACCTGATCATAACAGGTAACTATTCAACTGTTTTGTCCAATTTTTATTTGGGTTGTCTGGCTATTTGTTGTTAAGTTGAAGGATGTCTTTATCTGGCTATTAAATCTTTATCAGATATGTGGTTTCCAAATATCAAATATTTTCTCCCAGTATGTAGGTTGTTATTTTATATTTTGTGATAAAGTCCTTTGAGGCACAAATTTCTTAATTTTGATGAGGTTCCATTTACATTTTTTTTTCTTTTGTTGCTTGTGCTTTGGGTGTAAAGTCTAACCCATTGCCTAACACAAGTTCTTGAAGATACTTCCCAACATTTTCTTCCTAGTTCTGTGATGGTTCTTGTTCTTATATTTAGGGCTCTGGTACATTTGAGTTAGTGTGAGGTAGGGGTCCTTTTTCTCTTTTTTTTTTCCCCACAAATGGAGATACAGTTTTCCCAACACTGTTTGTTGAAGAGACTGTTCTTTCCCCCTTGTTAAAAATTAATTGTCCATAAATGTGAGGGTTGATTTCTGAGCTCTCAATTCAATTCCCTTGGTCTTTATGTCTATTTTTGTGCCAGTACAAGGCTGTTTTGATACTGTGGCTTTGAAATAGGCTTTAAGATCAGGAAGTATGAATCTTCCAACTTCATTCTTCTTTTTCAAGATGGCTTGGCTAGTTGGGGCCCTTTACTCTTCCACATGTTTAATGATTGGCTCTTCTGCAAAGAAGTTGCTGGAATTTTCATTGGGATTATGTTGAATCTATAAATTGCCTGGGTAGGACTGACATCTTAATGATATTTAGTCTTCCAATCCATGAACATGAAATATTCTTCCATTTATTTAGGTCTTCTTTGATTTCTTTTAGCAATGTTTTATAGTTTTCCATGTATAAGTCCTTTATATCCTTGGTTAAAGTTATTCCTAGATATTTGATTCTTTTCATTGCTTTTGTGAATGGATTTCTTTCTTGATTTTCTTCTTCTGATTGTTCATTGCTTGTATATAAAAACATTACTGACTTTGGGTGTTGATCTTGTAGGCTGCCACTTCACTGAATTCATTTAGTTGTTCTATGAGCTATATTGTGGATTTTTCAGGATTTTTTTCATTTAGGGTCATATCATCTGCAAATAGGGAAAGTTTTACTTTTTCCTTTCCAATTTAAATACTTTTTATTTCTTTTTCTTGGCTTATTGTTCTGGCAATAGCTTCCAGTACACTGTTGAACAGCAGTGGTGACAGTGGGTATCTTTGATTCTTTCCTGTTCTTGGAAGGAAAGCTTTCAGTCTCACCATTAAGTAGAAAGTTAGCTGTGGGCTTTTCAGATATTTTCTTTATCACGTGGAGCAAATTTCCTTGTACTCCTAGTGATCTAAATGTTTTTATCAAGAAAGTGTGCTGTTATTTTGTCAAATGCCTTTTCTGCATTTGACAAATGCCTTTTCTCCTTCATTCTGTTAATATTATGCTAATTTATTTTCTTATGTTGAACTAACCTTGCATACCAGAAATAAATTCCACTTGATCCTGTTGTATAACTATTTGAATATGCTGTTGGACTTGGCTTGCTGGTATTTTGTTGAAGATTTTTGCATCTATATTCATAAGCGATGTTAGTCTGCAGTTTTCTTGTGGAATCTTTATCTGGCTTTGGAATGAAGGTGATGCTGACTTTGTAGAATGAATTAGGGAGTGTTCCATCCTCTTCAATTTTCTGGAAAAGTTTGAGCCACATTAGAGTTAAATCTTCTAGGAATACTGGGCAGAATTCCTCTATAAAGCCATTTGGTTTTGGACTTTTCTTTGTTAGGAGGTTTTTGATTACTGATTCAATCTCTTTACTAATAATTGGTTTGTTGAGATCTTCTATTTTTTTTTGAGGGGGGGTGTGTGGAGGGGGGTGCATGGGCCAGGAATCAAACCTGGGTCTCCCTCATGGCAGGTGAGCATTCTACCACTGAACAACCCATGCATGCTCTATTTCATAAGTCAAGTTATATAGTCAGTGTGTTTCTAGGAATGTGCCCATTTCTTCCAGGTTCCTTAGTTTATTAGTGTACAATGTTCATAGCATCCTCTTACAGCCCTTTTCATTTCAACAGGGTTGGTAGTTTTCATTTCTAATTTTAATTATTTGTATGCTCTCTTTTTTTATTTGTCAATTTTATTGTTCATCTCAGAAAAACAACTTAGTTTTGTTGATTCTCTTGAGTGTTTTGTGTTGTTGTTTTCTATTTCATTTATCTCCAATCTAATCTTTGTTATTTCCTTCTTTCAGCTCACTTTGGGTTTAGCTTGCTCTTCTTTTTCTAGCTCTTGTTTGGAGGTTAGGTCTCCAGTTTGAGGTCTTTTTCTTCTTCTTCTTCTTTTTTTTTTTTTTATTGGCATGGGCAGGCTCCAGGAATTGAACCAGGTCTCTGGTATGGCAGGCAAGAATTCTGCCACTGAGCCACTGTTGCACGGCCCTCTCTTCTCTTTTAATGTAAACATTTAGAGCTATAAATTTCCCTCTCACCATTGCCTTCATTGCACCCCCTAAGTTTAGTATGTTGTAGTCTCATGTTTCATTTGCCTCAGTGTGTTTCCAAATTTCACTTTTGATTTCCTCTTCAACCTGTTGGTTTTGAACATGTTGTTTAACGTCCACATATTTGAGAATTTTGCACCTCTCCCTCTGTTATTGATTTCTAGCTTCATTCTGTTGTGCTCATAGAAAATACATTGTATGATTTCAATATTTCTTAATTTACTGAGACTTGTTTTGTGATCTAAGATATTGTCTAGTCTGGAGAATGTCCATGTGGATTAAACAAGAATGAGTATTCTGTTGCTGTTGGGTAAAGTGTCCTAAATATGTCTGTTAGGTCTAGTTGCTTTATAGTAACATTCAAGCATTATATTTCCTTCTTTATTTTCTGACTAGATGTTCTATCCATTACTGTGAGTGGTGTATTAAAGTCTCCTACTATTAATGTAGAACTCTCAATTTCTCAGTATTTGCTTCATGTAATTTAGGGGTCTGCTGTTGGGGCATATATATTTATAATTGTTACATCTTCTTATTAAATTGTCCTTTTTAACAGTATATAATGACCATCTTTGTCGCTCATAATTATTTTTTACTTAAACTTTATTTTATCTGATATTAATATAGCTACCCAAGTTCTCTTTTGGCTCCTATCTTCTTGGAATATTTTTCTATCCTTTCACTTTCAACCTATTTGTATCTTTGACCTTAAGGTGAGTCTTTTGCAGAGAGCATATAATTGTTTCATGCTTTTTTATACATTCTGCAAATTTCTGCCTTTTAACTGGAGCATTTAATCCATTTATGTTTAAAGTCACCACTAATAGTACAGGGCTCTCTTCTACCATTTTGCTATTTAGCCTTTATATGTCTTATACCTTTTTTCCCCTCTTTTATGTTTATTTAATTTTGTGTGTTGCACCACAAAATTATATATTCTTTGGGTATATTTTAAAATCTATTTTAAATCTATTTTCCTTGTGGTTACCATGGTATTAAAAGTTAACATCTTAAATACATAGCACATAATTAGGATGTTAACTTTTAACATCCTTCAGCCCCTGTTAAAAGTGGAGTTATATAACAAAATAATACTGACATCTATAATTACCCAAATGGTTACTTTTCTGCAGATCTTTATTTCTTTTTGCCACTTTGAACCACTGTCTAGTGTCCTTTCCTCTCTGAATGAAGAACTCTCTGTAGATTGTTTGTAGGACAGACCTTGTGGTGATGAACTCCCTCGGCTTTTGTTTATCTGAGGATATCTGAATCTCTCCTTCATTTTTTGAAAGAAAGTCTCACCAGATATAAAATTATTGGCTAACAGTTGTTTTCCTTAAACACTTTAAGTATTTCAACTCATTTTAAGAATTTCAACCCTTCTTGCCTCCGTGGTTTCTGATGAGAAATTGGCACTCAATCTAATGGGACTCCCTTGTATGTAACATGCTTCTTTTCTCTTGCCACTTTCAGAATTTCTTCCTTGTCCTTTGTATTTGATAGTGTGATCAACATATGTCAGGGTGTATTTTTCTTCATGTCTATCCCTTTTGGTGTTCTCTGGGCTTCTTGAGTGTGCATATTCATGTCTTTTGCCAAGTTTGGGAAGTTCTCTGTCATTATTTCTTTGGCTATTCCTTCTTCCTCTTCCTTTCTTTCTTCTCCTTCTGGGGCTCCCATAATGCATGTATTGGTGCACTTGATGATAACCCAGAGATGTCTTCAGCTATTTCCACCTTTAATCATTGTTTTTGCTGATGCCCCTCACTCTGACTCGTTCTAAGTATTTTGTCTTCAAATGTTCATTGATTCTTTCTTCTGGCAGTTCCAATCTGCTCTTGAAACCCTTTTGGGCATTTTTCCTTTCAGTTACTGTGGTTGTCAACTTGAGCAGTTTCATTTGTTTCCTTTTTAAATTTTCTGTATCTTTACTATGACACTCATATTATCCATTCATTGTTTTTCTATTACCCTTTAATACTTTCTCTCTATTTTCCTTCATCTCCTTGAGCATTTTTTTTTTTTTACATAAACAAGCACCAGGAATCAAACCCAAGTCTCTGGCATGGCAGCAAGAACTTTGCCTGCTGAGCCACCATGGCCTGCCCATTCTTGAGCATTTTTAATATCATTTTTTTAAGGTTTTGTTGAGTAAGTCCCCATTCTGTTCTTCTTTGTTGATTTTTTCTGGATTTTTATCCTATTCCTTTGGACGGGCCATCATTTCCTGTTTCTTTGTTTGTATTGTACTCTTGTTGAACACTATACATTTTAAAATATTAAAATGTTAACTCTGGGATGTATTCCCTGAGATGTCTATTTCTTAATCTTATAACCAGCTGGTGCTAAGATAGACATTTTCCAAAGCTTCAACTCTTTTTTTTTTTTTGTTACATGGGCAGGCACTGGGAATCGAACCCAGGTCCTCTTACATGGCAGGTAAGCATTCTTGCCTGCTGAGCCACCGTGGCCCACCCTCAACCCTTCTGTTAAGCAGATCTGCCCCAGGCAAATGCAGTATGCAGGGTTTTCTTCTCTTTCAAGGTATCTGTCTTGCCCTGGGCTTTTGCTTGTTAGTTGTTTTGGAGTCCCCCTGTTTACAGGTGTTTGTTTGTCCCCTCTGTTTTCCAGGAGACAGTCCTCCCTCTCCTAGTTGTTTGATGCAGGTAGGCCATTGACCTTAGTCTGCCACTATAGTCACTTATACTCCCTTCATTGTATCAAGCTGCTTTTGCCTGGGGGGCAACTTCTGTAAGGTAAGGGTGCTGCAGAGAGCACCCAGCTAAAATAGATCCAGTTCCCTCCCAGGGGAGGGGATGAAGAAGGGCACTGTTTTAGTTTGTTAAGCTGCCAGAATACAATATACCAGAAATGGAACAACTTTTAAAAAGGGAATTTATTAAGTTGCAAGTTTACAATTCTAAGGCCAAAAGAAGTGTCCAAATTAAGGCACCAGCAAGAGGTTACCTTCACTCAAGAATTACTGATGTCACCCAGAACCCCAATGTCAGCCGGGAAGGCAGCTGGCTGGTTTCTGCAGGGTGTTTGGCTTCTAGACACCTCTGTCAGTTGGGAGGGCACATGGTAATAACAGCTAGTTTTCTCTCCTCATTTCATAAATTTTCCTTCTGTATCTCCAGAGATCTCTGGTTGTGTGAACTTTGTCAGAACTAAAGCTTTTTCCAGAATGGTTCCCAATTTGAATGGGTGGAGATACATCTCCGTGGAAACCAGCTAATCAAAAAGTTACCACCCACAATTAGGTGGGACACATCTCCATGGAAACAATAAAAAAGATCCCACCCAGCAATATTAAATACAGATAAGAGAAAATGGCTTTTCTGGGGTTCACAACAGTTTTAAACCAGTACATTCCACCCTCTGGACCCCAAAAAGGCATGTTCTTTACATATGAAAATGCATTCATTCCATCACAATATCACAAAGCTTAAAGTATTTCAGTAAAAATACAAATACAATACAAAATCAGAAACAGTACAAAACCTCAACAAAGTTAGCTATGGGCATGGTCTGTCCCAAGGCAAAATTATCCTCTGGCTGTGAGCCTGTAAAACTCAGAACAAGTTATCTGCTACCAATATACAAAGAAAGGACAGTTATAGACACATGTTTCCATTTCCACAGGGAAATATTTAGATGGAAAACAGGAATTAGAGGTCCCAAACAGTTCCTAAAACCAGCAGGGAACTCCATTAGATTTCAAAGACTAAGAGTCATTTATCCTAAGGGCTTTAGAAAGCGGCAGTCTCACCCTTTCCAAGGCCTGTGCAGTGGCCCAGTTCTCTCCAAATGCTGGGGGTAAGAATTACAACCTTGAAGGACACTGGGGAGACCACCTTTTTCTTGGCTCTACCCTCTCCAAGCATCAGGACAACACCTGGGCTCTCTGCCATCTCCCGGGCATATGTTCAATCCTCTCAGAACAATGTGGTGACAGCTAGACTCTCCCCAACCCCAAGAATGAGCTTCACCCTCTCCAAGGCCTGGGGCACTGAAATTCCTACCCTCTGTCTTTGAGGCAAACTCACTCTCTCCAAGTGCATGAGTGAGTCTGCTCTCCTGGTCCAAGATTTCTTGGCTTCAGACTATGGCTTCCTTGATTCTGCCTTTGAAGTTATTTTTCCTTCAATTTGTCCTTTTCCTTTCCCTTTTAGACCAAACTAGCAGTGGTTCTTTTTATACAGATCCCACAACATTCTTGTTGGTTTACTACACAGTACATTGGTGTGTTAGTTTGCAAGCTGCCGGAATGTGATATACCAAAAACTGGAATAGCTTTTATAAAGGGGAATTTAATAAGTTACATGTTAATACAGTTCTAAGGAAGTGAAAGTGTCCAAATTGAGGCACCAACAAGAGGTTACCTTCACTCAAGAAAAGGTGATAGATCAGGAACACCTCTGTCAACTGGGTAGTCACATGGCTGGCATCTGCTGGTCCCTTGCTCCTAGACCCCGTGGCTTTCTATCTCTGTCCATGTGGGGGTTCCTTACTTTGCTTCTCTGGGACTGGCTTTCATCTCTTGGCTTCCCTTGGCTCTCTCCAGGTTCCGGCTTGCTTAATATCTCACAGCAATGTCAGCTGGGCTCCAGGCATCTCCAAATATCCATGTCTCTGTTCTCCACGTGTTGACATCTATGCCAGCTCTACTGTGAAATTTCTGTTGGCTCTGAGACTTCCGTTGTTTCTCTAGGCTCTGTCTTTTCTCCAAAATGTTTCCTCTTTTAAAGGATTCCAGTAAAATAATCAAAACCCACCTGGAATGGGTGGAATCACATCTCCATCTAATCAAAATTAATACCCACAATTAGTTGTGTCACATATCCATGGAGACAATCTAATAAAAAGATTCCAATATTATTGAATGTACATTATTGAATCAGGATTAAAAGAAACAGCTGACCCCACAAGATTGGATCAGCATTAAAACAGGGCTTCTCTAGGGAACATAATAATAATTTCAAACCAGCACATCTGAGATCATTACCCATCAGACAAAAGGACTTTCCACAATCCTTTCTGGAAAACTCCATCTCAAATCCTCCCTTGTCCTGTAATGGCTGTCTGATTCCATGTTTGGCTAAATCCTCACATGGGGCACTTTTCTCTTTCTGGTTTTTCAGACCATCAATTTCGGGTTTCTTTGTACACAAGTGTTCAATTCTCAACTTATTTCTTTCACTATAAGCTCCAAGGAGAAACCAGGCTGTACTTTCCAAATTTAGTTTTGGAATCTCTTCTTCTAAATATCCAAGTTCATAGATTTTAAAATATGCCTTCCATCCAAAACCAATAGTCAATTTTGCTAAGTTTTCTGCCACTTTAATACAAGGGTTACTTTCCTTCCAGTTTGCAATAACATGTGCATCATTTCTGTCTAAGACCTTACCAAAAGTATCCTTAGAGTCCGCCTTTCTACCAATAGTCTCTTCAAAGCATTCTAGGCCTTCTCTATCAAATGCCTCACAACTTTTCTAGACTCTTCCCCTTATCCATTTAAAAAGCCATTCCAACATAGTTGGTATTTGCAAACTGCAGCACCCCACTCTTGGTACCAAAATCTGTCTCAGTTCATTAAGCTGCCGGAATGCAATATTTATTAAGTTGCAAGATTACAGTTCTAAGGCCATGAAAATGTCCAAATTAAGGTACCAGTGAGAGTTTACCTTCACTCAGGAAATATTGATACTTTCCAGAACCCCTCTCTCAGCTGGGATGACACCTGGCTGGCATCTGCTAGCTTTCTCTCCTAATTTCATAAGGCTTTGCTGGGGACATTTTCCTTCTACATCTCCAAAGATCTCTGGCTATATGGACTCTGTTGGCACTAAAGCTTCCATAATCATTCCCTCTCAAAGGACTCCAGTAAGCAACTCAATTTGTATGGGAAGAGACACATTTCCATGGAAAGCAACTAACAAAAAGTTACCACCCACAATTGGGAGGGTCACATCTCCATGGAAACAATAAAAATAAAGACACCACCCAGCAATATTTAATGACGATTAAAGAAAATGGCTTTTCTGGGGTATATGACAGTTTCAAAATGGCACAGGCACCAAGAGCTTCTCCAATAGCCTCCCAAAGCTGAGATTTCCTGGACTGCCCAGCAAATGCAGACTCACTGTCCTCTATAGCCTTGAGGAAGCACTACACCTTTAAGTCTCCCCAGCTACCACCCCTGTTTGGAGAGGTTTGAAACAATGGCTACCATCAGAACTGGGCCCCCAGCAATCTAAAGTCACTGATCAAAAGCTGTCATCAGTGGTCAGCCATATCCACCCTGGTCTTATGGAAGATAATTTTTACATGCCTTTCTGTCACCAGTGAGCTAGCCAGGGGCTTGGCCTCAAGGTGGCCTGCCATGAGAGTAGGACATGGGCAACTGCAGTTGCTGCTCAGAGATAGCAATTTATTGTTCTTTACTGTAATTTATCAGCCTGTTCCTCCCACTGTTGCTTGGGTTCTGTACAGTGTTCTTCTGGCCTCCAGAGTTTTAAAATGGTTGTTTCAGACTATCTGCCTTTTAAATAGTTGCTTTGGTGAGAGGGCTGAGTCCTGGAGTTCCCTACTCTATCATCTTCCCACAATCCTCTGCCTATCTTTTAACCTTTTGATGTTAATGAAAGCAATTCTGATATTGGTGGGCAAATTTCTATACCAACCTATAAAATCCTATTAGCCTTAGACTACCTATAGGCATACCTAAGAGTTACTTCTGGAGGACCTCTTTTCTTGCTCAGATGTGGCCTCACACTCTCTAAATCCAACTCTGCAAGTGAAGTCATTGCCCTCCCCAATACTTGGGACATGACATCCAGGGGGTGAAAGTCTCCCTGGCAACATGGGAGATGACTCCCAGGGATGAATCCAGACCTGACACTGTGGGCTCAACAATTCTGTACTGACCAAAGTGGGGAAAAGAAGTGTAACTAATAAAGTATCAGTGGTAGAGAGAGTTCAAATAGAGTCAAGAGGCTATTCTGGAGGTTGCTGTTATGCAAGCTTCAGTTAGACCTTGCTTCCTATCATAACCTACAACCCCCAACCAGGTCCATTCCAGTCAATCCCAAAGAACACCTAAGGCAATTTATAAGATTCCACAAATGTTCCATGCACTAGAGTTACTTTCCAGAAATCTACAACCTCCAGATGGGTCCCTAGTCCAGATAAGTCCTGAAACCTAGCCTAGCCTCTCTGGAACATCAGATAGTTCCATCTCCCTACCCCATATTAATGACAGACCCTTCCAGTATGAAAAATTTAGAATTGTCATAGCCCAGCACCTCTAAAGAGAGATATGGAAAGATCAAAGGTGATGATGGAGTTATATAGAGAAGCTAGGATTTAACAAATGAATATGAATGCTGAATCATTAAATTGATATCTCTTTAATCTCCAGTATTTTAGAACAGCTAGAAGTAAAAAACTAAATTGTGAAATTGTAACCCATGTCAAACTCTGAAATATGTTCCACAACTAATTGTAGTGCTGTGCTTTGAAATTTATAACTGTTTTTATATATGTTTTTTTTTCACAAAAAAAGAAGGAAAAAAGTGGATTACAATGATAAAAAAGTATTTAAGCTCTCTAGCTACCTATATTCTGGAACAGCTAGAAGGAAAATTATGAGAGGATCATATGGTAGCCCATGACAAACTCTGGGATCTGTCCTATAACTACTTGTTGAAGAGTGCTTTGAAACTATTGCTTTTTCTATTTCTTTGCTTTGTATATATGTTATACTATACAATATAAAAAAGTTAAAAATAAAAAAATCCTATTAGCTTAATGTAGCAGGATAATAGTGTCCAATAGCATTATAGAACCATATTCCCATTGTAATCATGATTACTTGGAAACCTTTATTTGATGTTTCAACCTGAAATAACAGTAGGAGGCCTTCTCCTGCTGGAGTCCCAGCTTCATATTCAGGAACTTCTTAATTCCCTTTCCACTCTGTCTTACCTTTCATTCATGCATCCACCCTGCCTTGCACCCAAATGAAAAGCTTTTCTCCTCTTATTTGCCAAATCTCAATGAATGGGACCACCATATACCCTGCTACTGAGGCCTGATGCTTTGGAATCATCCTCCTTAAATATGTGTCCCACACCCATAACATACATACACATAAGTACCCATCCCCATTAGGCTATCAGCTACCAATGTGTCTTCTCAGTTTCTGGTTTAGTTTAGGGCACTGTCTTTCTAGACCTTCTGCAAAATGTTTCTAGGTTCTAGAGTATACAAATGCAGTAAGTCTTCTTGTCCTTTCTATGTCTTTAGAATTTATCTACTAAGTCCATAGCTTAGTAGATGTACTCAGGGAAGTACATTGAAGTAATAGGAGGGACTCTACAAGTGGATAAACTCTCCAAAGGAGGCACATTTCTTGTTCAGGACCTTGGAGAGAGCCTGCAAAAGACGCCAATAAACAGGAGAGGAGAACCAGGAGAGTGTTATGTCAAGATAGAGTTGAAAACAGTACCAAATGTGAGGAAGAAGTGAATATTCCAGTTGTGCAGGTTCTATTTATGATCCCTGAACACATCAAATGCATTCCTGTCTTAAGGCTTTTACACTAGAAGTTTCCAATAATGGGAACTCTTTGCCTCCATATCTTTGCATTATTGGTTCCTCAACAGTCAAGTCTCAAACCAAAGTACCATGTAGAAAATCTTTTCCTCCATCACCTTTTACAGCAATTTCCTCATTTTACTTTCTTTATAGTAGTTATCACTACTTGAAACTATGTTATTCATATATTTGTTTACTTAATTACTAAGTAAGATAAGCCTCCACACAAGTGAAGCTCCATGAGAGAAAAGACCACATTTGTGTGATTTACTATCATATCTTTAGTGTTTAAAACCATTTATAATGGGAGGCAGGGCAAGATGGCAGCATAATGAGGTGTAGAATATAGTTTGTCCTCCAGGGCACCTAGTAAATAGCCAGGAAATATATGGAAAAATTGCTGGGGGACACACATCATACATCCATCTAGGACAGGTGGAATGTCTGAGATCCCACACAGAACTGTAAGTCTCCCAGGCTGCAGAGGCTGGCAACTTTTCCCCATGGTCAAGGCATGCAAGTTTCCTGAGGGAAAGAAAACAGACTTTACTCATAGCAAAGAACTAGCTCAACCAAGTTCCAATTGTTGAATTAATTAACAAATTCTGACTTCTGAAAATAGACCTTGAGCACATATAAGCCTGGAGTAAACACTAAAGGAATCAGGAGTTTTTACCCTGGCAAAGAGGGGTCAGGACCAAGGAAAAAAAAAAAAAAGCCAAACCAGAGGTTGTTTTTTTTAGTTTGACAGCCCAACATGCTGGAAAAGGGCTGGACCCCAAGAAAATGGGGCACATAGACCCTAGGAATTCATAAACCAATGTACCAACTCCAGCTCTTGTTGAGCAAACTTGAGGAGTAGGGGCCCAGTATTGAAAAGGGTATTTTGTGGCTGGTTTTTTTTTGCTTTGTTTTTTTTTGTTGTTTGTTGTTTTTATTTCATAGAACTGGAGCACTCCCAGGCTCCAGCATCGACTCAGATAAGGGCAGAATTAAGGCATGCCTGAGAGACAAGTTAAATAGTCCAATTGATGGGGACAATCTCCTAAAGGGTGTATCTTCCCCAAGAAAAGGGGGTGGGGCCAAGCTCAAGTGGAGATCCCCCTTCAGGGAATTTAGGCCCCAGGAGCTGGAAAACAGAAGCAATCAAAGCCTGCCTACTATCTCAGCCTCTGTCTCAACCACACCACTGGCAGGGCTGCTGAAACAAAGGTACTGCATCACTTTACACTGTTGAGAAGCTGTAAGCAGATAAGAACCACATGCTAGGCAGGATAGGAAAAGAAAAGAGTCTAGAGACCTTATAGGAAAGTCTGACAACCTTCTGTGTCTCACCTTCAGTGAAACTTGATACTTGCTACTCTCTACTCCTGAGATGTGTGCCTGTGTGATCTTAGAAAATTTCACTGGGGTCAATTATAACTGAAGAGACCTTCCACAAAAAATGCTCCATAAAACCAGAGCAAGAAACAGAGAAACAAGAGTTGAAATTTTCTTATCAGTTTAACAGAAGCTATGCTGGAGATCTAGAATAAGTAGAACTGAATATCAAAGAACAAATAGAGAATAAATCCATCCAAAAGAAAACCCTAAGTAAAAGAGTGAAAACACTTCCAAAATAAACTAATTAAGGAAATCAAATACCTAGATGCCAGCAAAAAATAACAGGTCATACTAGGAAAGTCAAAGATATGGCATAAAAAAAATCAACATTTCAAATGACATAAAGGAGTTGAAACAACTAACTCAGGATGTTCAAACAGACATGCAAAATCTCATCAAAAATCAAACCAGCAAATTGAGGGAGGATATAAAGAAGACAATGGGCAAACATGAAGAGCTAGAAAGTTTCAAAAAACAAATCACAGAACTTTTGGGAAAAAAGCATAATAGAAGGGATCAATAAAAAACATTGGAGGACTACAACATTAGAGTTGAAGAGGCATAAGAAAGGATTAGTGAACTAGAGGACAAGACATCTATAATCCTACACACAGAAGAAAATATAAGGAAAAGAATGGAAAAATATGAGCAGAGTCTCAGGGAATTGAATGACAACATGAAGCACATGAATAAGTGTGTTACAGGTGTCACAAAGGAGAAGAGAAGGGAAAAAGCAGAAAGATTAATGGAGGAAAGAATCACTGAAAATTTCCCATCTCTTATGAAACACACAAAATTACAGATCCAAGAAGTGAGCATACCTCAAACAGAACAGATCCAAACAGAATTACTCTAAGACATGTGCTAATCAGATTGTCAAATGTCAAAGACAAAGAATTTTAAAAGTAGTAAGAGAATAGCAATCCATCACATACAAAGGAAACTCTATAAGACTATGTGTGGATTTCTCAGCAGAAACCATTGAGGCAAGAAGGCAGTAGTATGATATATTTAAGATTCTGAAAGAGAAAACCTGCCAACCAAGAATTCTATACTCAGCAAAATGGTCCTTCAAAAATGAGGGGGAGCATGCATGGGTGGTTCAGTGGTAGAATGCTCACCTTTCATGTGGGAGACGTGGGTTTAATTCCTGGATCATGCACCCAAAAAAAAAAATGAGGGAGAGACTAAAATATTTACAGACAAACAGTCACTGAGGGAATTTGTGTCTAAGAAACCAGCTGTACAATATATACTAAAGGGAACATTACAGGCAGATAGTAAAAGACAGGAGAGAGGTCTGGAGAAAACTGTAGAAATGAAGACCATCAGTAAATGTAAAAAGAGAAAAAAAATTAGAAATGACATATAAAATCCAAAATCCAAAATGGTAGAAGAAAGTACTGCCTTTACAGTAATAACATTAAATATTAATGTATTAAATTCACCAATCAAAAGACATAGACTGGCAGAATGGATTAAAAACTGGAGCCCATCTATATGCTGTCTACAGGAGACTCACTTGAGACTGAAGGACAAAAATAGGTTGAAAGTGAAAGGGTAGAGAAAAATATTTTACACAAACCACAACCAGAAAAGATCAGGGGTAGTTATACAAATACCAGACAAATTAGACTTCAAATGTAAAACAATTAAAAGAGATGAAGAAGGACACTATGTATTAATAAAAGGAACAATTCAATAAGAAGACATAAAAAGCATAAATATTTATGAACTGAGCCAGAGTGCTCCAAAATACATGCAGCACACGCTGACAACACTGAAGGGAGAAGTAGATCCTCTACCATAATAGTTGGAGATTTCAATTCCCCATTCTCATTAATGAATAGAACATTGAGACAGAGGCTCAATAAGGGAACAGAGATTTTGAATAACATGAAAAATTAAACTAGACTTAATAGACATTTAAGAACATTATACCTTAAATATAATGTATAATGTATAATGTATAAAGCAGGGTACACATTTTTCTCAACAGCTCATTGATCATTCTCAAAGACAGACCACATATTGGGTCACAAAGGAAGTCTCAATATATTTTAAAAGATTGAAATTTTACAAAACACTTTCTCAGATCATAATGGAATGAACTTGGAAATCAATAACAGGCGGAGGGCCAGAAAATTTGCAAATATATGGAGGCTAAACAGCACACTCTTAAACAACCTGTGGGTGAAGGAAGAAATTACTAAGATAAATCAGTAAATACCTTGAGGCAAATTAAAATGAAAACACAACATATCAAAATTTATGAGATGCAGGAAAGGTGGTGCTGAGTATAAACCTTATTGCCCTAAATGCCTATATCACAAAAGAAAAAAGAAAAAAAATCAAGGAATTAACTGTTGACTTGGAAGAACTTGAGAAAGAAGAGAAAACTAACCCCAAAGCAAACAAAATGAAAGAAATAATGAAGACTAGAGCAGGAAAAAAAAGAAATTGAGGATATGGAAACAATAGAAAAAAATCAACAAAATCAGGTTAGTTTTTTGAGAAAATTAATAAAATTGATGGACCATTAGCCAAGCTGACACAAAAGAAGAGAGAGGATGCAAATAAACAAAACAAGAAATGGAAGAGGGGACATAACCATTAACCCAGCAGAAATAAAGGAGGTAATGAGAGGATACTGTGAGCAACTATATGCTAATAAACTAGACAATGTAGATGAACTGGACAATTTCCTTGAAAGTCATGAACAACCAACATTGACTTGAGGAGAAATAGATGACCTCAACAAACCAATCACAAGTAAAGAGACTGAATCAGTTATCAAGAAGCTCCCAAAAAGGAAATAGGCAGGACCAAATGGCTTCACATGTGAATTCTACCAAACATTCAAGAAAGAATTAGTTTGATCAATCCTGCTCAAACTCTTCAAAAATATTGAAGAGGAAGGAAAGCTACCTAAGTCATTCTATGAAGCCAACATCACCCCAAAACCAAAGCCAGCCAAAGATACTATCAGAAAAGAAAATTGTAGACCAATCTCTTCAATGAATATAGATGCAAAACTCCTCAACAAAATACTTGCAAATCAAATCCAGCAGCACATTAAAATAATTATAGAGCATGACCAAATGGGATTTATTCCAGGTATGCAAAGATGGTTCAATACAAGAAATCAATTAATTTAATATACCATATCAGTAAGTCAAAGCAGAAAACCCACATGAGCATTTCAATTGAGGCAGAAAAGGCCTCAATTCAACATCCTTTCTTGATGAAAACACTTCAAAAGAAAAATAGAAGGGAGAATCCTCAACATGATAAAGGGCATATATGAAAAACATACAGCTAACATCATCCTCAATGAGGAAAGAAAGAAATCTTTCCCTGTTAGATGAGAAAAAAGACAAGGATACCCACTGTCACCACTGTTATTCAAAATCATGCTGGTAGTTCTTCCCAGAGTAATTAGACTAGAAAAAGAAATAAAAGGCATTCAAATTTGGAAAAGAAGAAGTAAAACTCTCACTGTTGGGAGATGACATGATACTATATGTCAAAAATCTCAAAAAATCTACAGAAAAGCTACTTGAGCTAATAAATGAGTACAGCAGAGAGACAGGATAAAAAATCAACACCCAAAAATCAGTAGTGTATCTATACACTAATGATGAGCAATCCGAGGAGGAAATCAAGAAAAAAAATTTCGTATATAATAACAACCAAAAGAATCAATATTTAGGAATAAATTTAATCAAGGACATAAAAGACCTATATGCAGAAACTATAAGAAATTGCTAAAAGAAATTATGGATCACCTAAATAAATGGAAGGGCATACCATGTTTATGAATTAGAAGACTAAATATAGTTAAGATGTCAATTCTACCCAAGTTTATCTATAGATTCAATGCAATACCAATTAAAATCCCAACAACTTTCTATGGAGAAGTAGAAAAATCAATATACAAATTTATTTGGAGGGTAGAGTGCCCCAAATAGCTAAAAATATCTTGAGAAAGAAAATTGAAGTGGTAGGTATTATAATATCTGACTTTAAAGCATATTACAAAGCTATATTGGTTAAAACAGCATGGTACTGGCATAAAGATAGATATATTGACCAATGGACTCGAAATGAGTGTTCAGAAATAGACCCCCTCATAGAAATACAACTGATCTTTGATAGATAAGGAGGTTAAGCCAACCCAACTGAAACAGAGCAGTCTCTTCAACAAATGGTCTTCGGAGAACTGGATATTCACATGCAAAAGAATGAAAGAGGATCCATATCTCAAACCCTATACAAAAATTAACTCAAAATGATCAAACACCTAAAAATTAGAGCTAAGAGCATAAAACTTTTAGAAGAAAATGAAGGGAAAGATATAAATCTTGTAATTGGAGGTGGTTTCTGAGACCTTACACCCAAAGTGTGAGCAATGGAAAAAAGATAGATAAATGGGATCTTCTCAAAATTAAACACTTTTGTGCATCAAAGAACTTTGTCAGGAAACTAAAAAGCCAACCTATACTGGGAGAAAGCATATGGAAACTACATATTAGCTATGGGCTTAATATCTACAATATATAAAGAAATTCTACAATTCGACAATAAAAGGACAAACAACCCAATTAAAAATGGGCAAAAGACATGAACATACACTTTTCAGAAGAGCAAATAAAACAGCTAAAACACACACGAAAAGATGCTCAACTTCATTGCCTATTAGAGAAATACAAATCAAAACCATAATGAGATATCAGCTCATACCTACTAGAATGGTCATTATTAAAAAAAAAACAGAAAATAACAAGGGCTGGAGAGGATGTGGAGAAAGAGCACACTTATCCACTGCTGGTGGAAATGTAGAATGGTGTAACCACTCTGGAAGACAGTTCGGCAGTTCCTCAGGAAGCTAAATATAGAATTGCCACATAATTCAGCAATCCTGTTACTAGGTATATATTTAGAGGAACTGAAGGCAAGGACAAAAATGGACATTTTCACTTCGATGTTTATAGCAGCATTATTTATGATTGCCAAGAGATGGAAAAACCCCAAATGTCCATCAACAGATGAGTGCTAAACAAGCTGTGGTATATACATATGATGGAATATTATGCAGCCATTAGATAAAATAAAGCCATGAAACATGTAACAGCATGGATGAACCTTAACGACATTATGCTGAGTGAGCTTAGCCAGAAACAAAAGAACAAATACTGTGTGGTCTCAATAACATGAATTAACATTAATGAGTGAACTTTTAAATTTAAAGTTAAGAACACAGGTTATCAGGAGATAGAAAGAACGTAGAGATTGCATGTTTGGTTCTGAAGGAATAGAGAATGTGTAACAGGACTGACTGTAAAAATTCAGAAATGGATAGAACAATGCTGTCAGATGGTAGCACAATAATAAAAGTAAAATTAATGAAGCTGAATATGAGTATGGTAGAGGGAGAAGGGCTGGGGGCACATATGACACCAGAAGGAAAGCTAGAGGATGAAGTCGGAGATGGTATAAATTAGGAGTGTCTAGAGTGGACAATGATGGTGGTTAGATGTACAAATATAAGAACATTTTTGCCTGAGGGAAAACAAATGAATATCAACATTGAAAGTTCTTAAAAATGGGATGGTATACAGGAAAAAAATACAATCAATGCAAGCTATAGTCAACAGTAATATTGTATACTGTTGTCTATGGTCAACAGTAATATTGTAACATGATTTAACTGAATGTAACAAAGGCATTATGCTAAAAGTAAATGTCAAAAGTGGGGGCATGGGGGAGGGGTATGGATTCTTTGTAGAAGTAAAGGGAATGTCTTCAGAAAGATTAGGGTGGCAAAGGTATGGTTATTGACTTAGGCTGGATTGTATAATGTGCACATAAAACTGTTTAAAAATGAACAGCGAGATACAAGTGCTAGAGAAAATGTGGAGGAAGAATTGTACCTGTTCACTGTTGGTAGGGACACAGAGGTATAGCTCCTTGGAGGGCAGTGTGACGGTTCGACAGTGGCTAGGGGTGGGTTTGCCATATGACCCTGTAACCCCATTGCTCAGTATATACCTGGAGAAACTGAGAGTGGAGACACAAATGGACATTTCTATAATGATGTTTAGGGTGGCAGTGGTCACAATTCTTAATGGATAGAGGTGGCCTAAGGACAATTGAGGGAAGGAAGG